>NC_073312.1:42440474-43640474 GCF_027595985.1 Sorex araneus
TGAATTTGGCCTTATACTCTGACTTCCAGCAAGCACAGGTGAATGAAATGCATTAACAACAGTGCCCTTTGAACCATCTCTTTTCATTAGTAAGAGGCTCGGTGTAGTACTGTGAAAGGATTGTAATTGCTTTTTTTCATCTTAGACATATGCTATAACACATATTTTTCCATTCTGATTTCATCTCATAAATCACAGCAAGTACTATGATTTGGAAACAGCATATAACATATGCTGAATGTTTATATGCCATTGCTTTGTTCATAAAACCTTTACTAATTACTAATGAGGCCAGTAAATTTTAGATTGGAAAGCCCTACATAGTAACCCTTACCAAAAAATTATTTTCTAATTTACAACTTTCAATATGGGTGTTATCTAGTCAGCAACCTTCACCAATATCTGGCAGGTCTTGGAAGACATCATAAGTTGTTAAATACATGTTTTAGGTTCAGTTCTGTTAACCATCCCTATAGATTTCACTACTTTGTACCAACAAATGAGATGCCAAAAACTGTCCCTCAATGAAAGATGTTCTGTGGAGCCAGTATGACTCAATCACTCAGGTATAATTGGGTTGATCCCCTGAACTTCATAAACACTGGAGCAATGCCAGAAAAGCAAACCCCAAGTACCTAGTTGGAAGTAATCCCCAAGAAATGCCAGTGGTGAAGTAAGGGGAGGAGAGGGGAGTGGGGAAGAGAGCGGAGGGGAATATGAGGAGGGAAGGAGAGAGGAGGGGAGAAGGGAGGGGGAGAGAAGGAATGGGGAGGTAATGGAGGGTAGAGAAGGGAGAGGAGGAAGGAGAGGAAGGGGAGGTGAAGAGAGGGTGGGTAGGAGAAGGAAGGGAAGGAGAGGGGAAGAGAGAGGAGGGAAGGAAAAAGGAGAGGGGAGGAGAGGAGAGGAGAGGAGAGGAGAGGAGAGGAGAGGAGAGGAGAGGAGAGGAGAGGGGAGGGGAGGGGAGGGGAGGGGAGGGGAGGGGAGGGGAGGGGAGGGGAGGGGAGGGGAGGGGAGGGGAGGAGAGGAGAGGGGAGGAGAGGAGAGGAGAGGGGAGGAGAGGAGAGGAGAGGAGAGGAGAGGGGAGGGGAGGGTAGGAGAGGGGAGGGGAGGGGAGGGGAGGGGAGGGGAGGGGAGGGGAGGGGAGGGGAGGAGAGGGGAGGGGAGGAGAGGGGAGGGGAGGGGAGGGGAGGGGAGGGGAGGGGAGGAGAGGAGAGGAGAGGAGAGGAGAGGAGAGGAGAGGAGAGGAGAGGAGAGGAGAGGAGAGGAGAGGAGAGGAGAGGAGAGGAGAGGAGAGGAGAGGAGAGGAGAGGAGAGGAGACGGGAGGAGAGGAGAGGGGAGAGGGGAGGAGAGGAGAGGGGAGGGGAGGAGACGGGAGGAGAGGAGAGGCGAGGAGAGGGATGGGGAGGGGAGGGGAGGGGAGGGGAGGGGAAGGAGAGAGAGGAGACGGCAGTAGTATTAAACTCTTAAATGCAACTTTATCACCTTCTGATTTTAGAGTCACAATAATTTTCAACCATCACTCTTAGACTCTTAGATAAACTAAGATCTCCATTTTCTCCAGACTCTCTACATTACTGTATCACTGTATGACTGTCATCCCGTTGCTCATCAATTTGCTCAAGTGGGCAGCAGTAACATCTCCATTGTGAGACTTGTTGTTACTGTTTTTTGGCATATTGAATAGGCCATGGGTAACTTGTCAGGCTCTGCCGTGAGGGCGGGATACTTTTGGTAGCTTGCCGGGCTCTCTGAGAGGGACGAAGGAATTGAACCTGGGTCTATATTACACAAAGTGATTATACTGAGTTTAGTAGATAATTAGTCTTGAAACTTATTGTCTCAGAACTCCTCTGAATTATACTTTGTACTTGAATACCATCGTGACCTAAAATAAGAGCTAGCACAATAAAGATTTATTAAAACCTATAGCATATTCACTAAGAAGTTTGAAGAAGACACTGCAAATTCATCATTCAATGGAGAAGGAAGTTGACTATTATGTTTTTGTTTTTACCTTGGACACAAAGAATATTAGAAATTAATAGATGATTCATGAGTGATTGATAATCTCCAGGCTTTATTTCTGGATTACAACACACCTCTTCCCTGTCTATCTTAATCTTTCATCTTGATTTAAATTTTCCTGACCCTAATATTTAATTCCTGACATTAGGTTAATTTTATATTTTTATACTTTTGAAAAAGAAATCTTATATTTTGTTGTGTTCGATAAGCAAATATTTCCTAATAGGTGTTTATGTTGTCTCCCCCTTGTAACTAGAGAGGATTAAATTAGTTTCCAGCTAACTTTCGTGTTCATTCTAACTCTTCCAATAATTTAACATCGAGCACTTGGAATTAGACTCTACTTTATCGTGGAAAACAAAAACATGCCTGAGTAAGTTAAGGAAGTTACTGAAGGAAATCAATAAACCTGGAGATTGTTCCATTATTAAGGCACCACTTAAAGTTCCAATTTCACCACAGGGAGTAAGGGAAAAGCAGGGAGTCTTCATGTTCTGATTCACAGCAAAATAATCTCTTCAGAATTTCTTTTTCTATACCTCTGTCAGTTCTGGAGGATTACATCAAAGTTGGAAAAGAATGACTGATGCCTGTCATTTTAGGACAGTTTGTGCAAGCTCAGCCTTTCTCATTTTAGTTTTGCTCAACAAGACTGACAGCTAAAAGTGGAGTTCTAGTAACTAGTACACTCTAGGATATCCAACTCTCCAAATATTTATGACTGATGGGTTTATCCTTGCTGCATATGGAAGATGGTTAAAGAGTGCCCTGACTCATCTTCTGACTGGCAGCTTCATATTTCTAGAGGACATATAAAGCATTGGTGCACAAGGCTAATGAAGAGCAAACAAAATTATATCAGTTTTATAGGGCAGCATATATGGAAAGATAAGATATGTATATGCTTGGGTTTGTCACTGCCAGGAAGAGTGGAACTGGTAACGAGAATTTAGGTTTGCGTCAAAGGGAAATAAGTGTGAACCAATAATATTTTTAAATATAAGAAAATTTGAAAGGTAAGATGGTCCAAAAGTCTGAAGAGAAAGAGAAAAAAATTCTAAAGTACTCAGTCAGGAACACTTGGGAAGTAATAGCATATTTGGGGAGAGAAGCCATTGATATCACAGAGATCTTCCTCAGGTTGATCAATAACTTTTAAAAATTAGCAACAAAAATGGCATCATTATTTTTAGGAGGTCTGAAAGTAAATCACAAGATATATTTGGAAGAACAATCATGTAAGATTATCTAGAAAAATCCTAAAAATCAAAAGTGGGGCTCTTGAAAATGTGCTGGGCAGTCCTTTCAGATACTGAAATTAATCATAATATCTTTATAATTAAGACATTTGTGAGTTCACATATAAATGTACTTAGAGTGGAGGAAGTTTACAGCCCAAAGACAAACCCAATTTGATATGAAAATTCTGTTTGCTAAAAAGGCAGTATCTCAATTCAGCAGGGATAAAATAATGGACTATTCTGCAACTGCTGTTGAAATACGTGAATAGCTACAATAATTAAGATTGGATGCATTCCTTATATCATGTTCAAATACATATTACAAAAGCATCAGGTATTTTACATATTTTTTAAAAGAACAAACACAAATTGTCAGGAACTAAAAATGGGTAAAGTCCGTAATCTGAGAAAAACGAAATCTTTCCCAATTACAACATAAAATTCAAATCCAGTGAAGGAGAGAATGTACAGACATGAAATTAAAATGAAACAAATTCTAGAGCACACAATAATCCTAAATTGGCACTGATTATCAGAGAATGGACGGGAAGGGCACTCTAGGGCAGTGATGACTGAACACTGGCACTTCGGTGGTGGCTGTGGTATATAATTCTAATGTATCTAAACATTCATCTTATTGTAAACCATAGTTATCTCAGTAAAACAAGTTTCCAATGCTGAATAACAAGTAAAAAAGTTCAATTTATATTGTGAAAGGTTAATCCAAATTGCAAAAATAGAGAAAAAGACCAAGAAAGTCCTTATAGGAAAAGAAGAGAACTGAAGACCCAGTTCAGAGAAAAGAAATTCCCTTAAATATAAAGAAAATATACTCAGCCTCACATTCAGGAAAAGGTATGTGTATTAAACTTGCCCATACAACAATTTTAGTCAAATTGACATGAAAAATTGGTAGTAAATTCTAAAATGTCTATGGGGTAAAGATGCATTCTTATACATTACTAAAAGGGAGATCAAATGATAAATATCAATGTAGAGGGTAGGGTTCAGTGTCTAGTATAATGTCATATACTTTACCCTTTTAAACAGCAGTCCAAAACTAGTATTTCATCTGTATGATACACTGGCAAAAGAAAAAACAGATAACTTTGTAGGCTATATGCAGAAATATTTTACCAACACAACACTTATATTCACAAGAGAACAAATGAATAAACCATGATACATCAAAACAATGGAGTATCACACAGCTCTGACAAAAGAATTAGATATATTTCTAAATGCTGTCATGGCATTCGAGCGGGCACCAGTTACGTCTCTCATTGAGAGAGTTATTGTTACTGTTTTTGGTATATCCAATATGGCCTAACAGCGGTTAGGCATTCGCCTTTCACTCGGCCAACCCGTGTTCGATTCCTCCGCCCCTCTCAGAGAGCCCAGCAAGCTACTGAGAGTATCGAGCCCGCGCGGCAGAGCTTGGCAAGCTATCCGTGCGTACTGGATATGCCAAAAACAGTAATAATAAGTCTCTCAATGAAAGATGTTACTGGTGCCCACTCGAACAAATCGATGAGCAAAGGGATGGCAGTGACAGTGACAGTCATGGCATTATTTCCAGAAAGTATTCTTGCATTCTTTTCAAAGAGCAAAGTGATTAGAAATATTTCTAGAATTGTATTATTCATCTAAGAGGAGGTGTGATGCAGATAATTACTATTTACTTTTTAGTGAAATGATACAACCTATTTTTTAGCATTTTACATATATAGTGAAGGAACATGAAGAGTAGGGTAAATGAGCACTATACTGATGTCTATTTTTTATTTGTTTCCTGTAAAGAGTTTAAAAACTTATATAACAAAATTAATTTTTTTATTTTGAAAATAAAATGATAAATAAGAACAATTCTGTAGTTGCATGAACATCATGTTAAAAGAAATAGAGAAAATATATATGGAAAATTTAAAAATACTTGAACACATACAAAATACTTATTTAAAACCCTTTTCTTATAGTTAAATGGCAGTATAAATATGAAACCATGAGAATTTGACTTTAAAAGATTGTTTACTAAAAAGAATTGCTTACTAAAAAAAACAATAATAATAAACACTCCTATTGCCCAAAAGGATGTAGAACTCTGTGATTCCAATTTACACTAAGAAATAAGAAATATATATTGAACATGTCTTATACATAAAACCAAAGTATCTTATTTTTTTTATCCAATATTGAGAACTTGTAAAAGAGTTTAAAGAATCACTTTGAAGAAGTTCCCATTGGCTAAAAATAACACTCGAGTGATACTATTAAAAGTGTTACCTTTTGATACTCTCTGAGTATCAAAGAGATATTCATGCAATAGATTTAAATATTTAAAATATTCTTAAATCCATGAGTTGTTTAAAGTGAGTATATTAAAGAAAAATTCTGCTCATGAATCAACTGTGGGATATAAATAAGCACTTTATTATCTTAAAATAAACTGACACTCTGCATTGCTTATACAAAAGAAAAAAAACTTGGCAAGAAAATGGTTCTCTTTATGCTTAATGTTCCAGCTAGCAAAATAATGATATGATATAAATTAGTTATGACACTAAATAATTATAAAAGCACTTTCAAAGGCCTAATAAAATTATTGATCTAATAGCCAATAGTTGTTAATATTTTGTAAGTTTATGTTTATAATATTATCACTTTTATTTTATGTACCAGTTGACAGAAATATAGATTTTCAGCTTTGAGACAGTCTTGGTAAAAAATGGGGGGTTTAAATATCAAATATCAAGATCTAATTGAAAAATTTATGGAAGATACAGAGGACAGAAGGACCAGATCAGAGAAAAGATTTTTGTAACCAGTAAAAATGCTTATTTTGCTGTAGAACAAATGAATAGTGTTCCTTCAGATAATCTGCATAGTGAAAAAGAAAGAAAGCACTATAGATTAAAAATTGTGCTAGCAAACTATGAATGATTTGTCCACAACAATGTTTTTATATGACTGCATATAACCTCCACTTATTTATAAATTGTGTGCTTATTTTTCTGCCACAATGACAGACTTGGGTAGTTGTTACAAAGATCATAAACCATCCCCCCAAAAAACCAGTTCACTATCTGGTTTTTATTTCAAAAACAGAAAGTATACCAACTTCTGAATTACAAAATTTACAAAAATAATAAATCAAATAATCAAAACACCCATATTTTATCATATAAGAGCTATCACATGAGCTACCATTTCAATATTTCTCCATAGTATTCTGTGCATTCTAACCAAAGGCAGCTTACCAATAAATAAATTTTAAATAATGCAGAAACATTTATTTTTAAAATGCTTCACATAGTGGTTTCACTCCACATTTTCTCACAAAATAATTTGGCATAAAATCTGTGATGGTTACTGTGAAAATTGGGTATGTGGACTTTATTTTTATCATAATTCAAAGAAATTATTTTAAAAAGCAGTTAAATAGGTTGCCAGATAAAGGTAGAGAAAGTCTATTGGAGAGAATATGACTCTGGTCACTGGGGATTGAGAATCTTACTGTGTAGTCACTGAAAAGACTGCTGATGGTAAACCAAAAAACCCCAACTTGGACAGTGCCAGTAGGATTAGTGAGTAGGCATCATGAGTCATTTTGATTAGGAGCACAGTCATAGGAAGAATAAAATTAGAAGTCTGTGTCTACGCAAAGAAAATGAAATCGTTATCTTGGAGTAACACCTACAGTCTCATGTTTACTTCTGCATTACTTACAATGTATACATAGTCTGGGAACAACCTAAGTCTCTGTCAAAAAAATGAATCCATACAAAAGGACATAAGCCCACCATTTATTTAATAATGCAGCATTTAATATAATAGCTAAGATATAGAATCAGCCTATGTGTCTGATGACGAATGGATAACGAAGATGTAGTATATATACCCAGTGTAATACTATGCAGCTGCAAGGAACAAGGAAATCCTGTAAGTCGAAGCACCCTGGAGGGAACTGGAAGTTATAATGTTAAGTGAAGTGATCCAGAAGAAGGAAAATCACAGAGTGATCTCACTTATTTGTGGCACATCGAATAACTGAACAAGGAAATGTACGGTGTTAAGGAAGGGGGGGGGGCATTAATCACCCTTGATGCCAGAGTATAGGAAAAAGGACAGAGAGGGAAAGAAATAAGTATATCAATCCAAACCACAGAATCAACAGCACTGAAAGTATTAGATCCAAACTACAATAACCAAACTTTAAAATATGTACCTGCCAAGGAGGCAGGCTGGAGGGATAAGGGGGGTGGAAGGGAACCGGGGGACACCGGTGGAGGGGAGTTAACACTGGTGGTCTGGCCAACCCGTGTTAGAAACTACAAGCCTAAAACTCAGCTATGAATAACAATAAATCATAGTTCCTTAATAAAAATTTTAATGAAAAATATTATTTGATCTATAGTTGTTCATAATGAATAGTATTGAGTCATTAAAAAGAAGCAAATCTCACTTTTGTGACATGTATAAACCTTGAGGGTATATTTCTAAGTTAAATAAGATGGGCCAAAAATTACTAATGTTTTATGATGTCATACATATGTGAAGTCCTAATTACCTAACTCACAGGAATAGATAATAGGTTGGCATTTATGAGGGGTAGTGGTACTGCCTGAGTTAAATATGGGAAAACTATAAAAGGTATAAAAAATCCAATAACAAGATCCTGAGTTCTGGGGATGTTAGTACATCATGGCGATCCTGTTAACAATAATGATTTTATTGCTAATACTAATATTGTAGCATTGATATAATACTACAGGAACAATGAAACTATAACATTATTTTAATAATATTGCTATATTATAATACCAAGTTAGTGCTATTATAGTTATAATATTGAATACTATATCTTACAGTATTTATTGATAATAGCGTATTTGAAATCTACTAAAAACTTTTCAAGTTTTATCATAAGACAAAAATGTTAATTATATGACATGATAGATATCAATGTTATTATGGTAATCAGTCCCCAATGAACACATGTATTAAGCCATTAAATTATATACCTTATATCAAAAATACCTAAGTTAGATCTAAACAAAACTAAAGAAGGGAAGAAGAGAATTTCAAACTGTTACAAGTACTGTAATAGAGGAGAGATCTATAGGCCTATAGGTGCTCTATCTATATGTATAATATATATCACTGTATAACTGTCATCCCATTGCTCATTGATTTGCTCGAGTGGGCACCAGTAACATCTCCATTGTGAGATTTGTTGTTACTGTTTTTGGCATATTGAATACACCACAGGTAGCTTGCCAGGCTCTACCATGTGGGCAAGATACTCTTGGTAGCTTACCAGGCTGTCCGAGAGGGGCAGAGAAAATGTATATATTTTTTAACTAAATTACCATGAGATACACAGTCACAAACTTGTTCATGATCATGTTTCCATCATACAATGTTCCATCAACTGTCCCTTCACCAGCGTACATTTCCCATCACCGACGTCCCCAGGTTCACTCCGTCCCCCTCCCTGCAGTCTACCTCTATGGCAAGAACTTTTCTTCTTTCTCTCTTTCTCACTTTCTCTCTCTTTCTCCTGTTCTCTTTCCTTTTGGGCATTATGGTTTGCAATACAAGTACTGAAAGATTATCATGTTTGTCGCTTTACCTACTTTCAGGACTCAGTTCTTGTCCAGAGTGATCATTTCCAACTATCTTTGGCAGAGCACTCTATCCGAGCTGCCTTCCCACCACCACCACTTGTGCTGCTCTTATCTGTCTCAGCAGCTGAGAAAAGAAGAGGAATGATCTGGAGACAAGGTAAAAAAGTTAGTCTAACAATATACAGAGAAACTTGATGCTAATTTGTGGGATATAACAGTCCCTAAAGCAGAGCAGAATGTTGTCAATTTCCCATGTGCTTCCAAAGTCTCCATACATTAAATAATAGTAATAATAATAATAATAATGACAACTTTGGATTTTAAGCTTTTCATCACTTTGGGTATCAAAAATGGGTCTTGTAAGTAAAATGTGGTCGGAGGCCATGCGGGGGAAGGGTGATGCATGCTGAATGTAGACTAGAGACTGAACACAATGGCCACTCAACACCTTTATTGCAAACCACAACACCTAATTAGAGAGAGAGAACAAAAGGGAATACCCTGCCACAATGGCAGGGTGGGGTGGGGGGAGATGGGATTGGGGAGGGTAGGAGGGATGCTGGGTTTATTTGTGGTGGAGAATGGGCACTGGTTCTCCACTGAGATGGGTTCTCGAACTTTGTATGAGGGAAATATGAGTACAAAAATGTATAAATCTGTAACTGTACCCTCATGGTGATTCACTAATTAAAAATAAATAAATTATATAAAAAAGAAAGCTTCTTAATAAAAAAATGAGTCTTGTCAATGTATCTGTAATGATAAAAGCAGACCATTTCATGCACAGAAACTTGCACAGAGCATAATGCTCAATAGGAAATCCAAGAAACTAATGACTCCCGCTAATCTCAGAATAAACATCCTATTTGACACCATTTGCAAGAAGGCTAATGGTAGCTCTTTAAATCTGGTAGACTTTGCGATCACCGGGAGAGGCCACCTTAACTAGAAATTTATTTTCTGTAGGAGCATGTGGTCTTCTCTTTGGACACCAGTGGCAGCTCTATGTTTGCAAGATCCAAGAGGGATGCCTGTCTGCCCTACAAAGTTGAGATAGAAAGCAATTTGCAAGTGAACGGCTCAGCTTTGATGATTTGGGATCCCCCTTAACATTGCCTTTGATGGGCTTCCTTCTGTCAGTAGCTACAATATCACTTTCTCTAATTAACTCTGATGTTTCCTTTGAGCTTTTTTCCTCAGAAGGAAAATCATGTTTAATTCAGATGGGCTATCATTACCTTGATGAATGAAAAGCAGCTCTCAGCCACCGACTTGGAGAGAAGCAATAACGTCAAAACAATCACACCCCTCTGTCATGGCCTTAGTCTAGAGTCCTTCCTACAGGCAGTTCCCTGAATCAGGAGTAGACAGACTGGGGTTAGGTGGCATTTGGTGGGAATAGAAGATTTAACGAAAGCCTAAATTTTAGGTCAAGGATAGGTCCAAGATGTGAGGCTGATCTAATGAAATGGCTGGTTTTCCTCTGAAGTCTAGTGGCCATGGAACATAGCAGTGACCCATCGCTGGGATCAAAGCCAAATTCTAGCACATGCTTGCACACGGCACGTCTCTCCAACCCCCTTGTCCTCTACGCAATGGATTGTTTTGAGAATATAGAGATAAATTACGAAGTTTGTTTAAGGAACTTAGCACTTTAGAAGAACACAACTAATACTATCCTGTCACTCTGATTGTGTGCCTCTTCTCAGCAAGCTACTAAGGCTTCTTTAGCATACTCTTAACATGATAATTCATTGAAGTAAAATTCTCAACTTGAACCAAATTCATATTGAGGTAGGTAAACAGACAAGGGGTCCATCTTAGTAATGCATTTCAGAAATCATAAAATCAATTTAGAAACAATCTTAAGAGGGATTTTCCTGCTGTCAAGCCATCAACCAGAAACTCCAAACTGAAGATGACCCAGCCCAAACCCAAGGGCTGGACCCCCACCGAAGACAAACCAGAAATACCAAATGCCCTGATAATACTCTGAATGAAGACCACCATAACTTAGAATTTTTTTCTTTACAAGCCCTATAAAAGGAGTTTTGCTGTATATAAAATTTCCAAGCCAATGAAGCTGAAAAAAGGCAGCATGCTCTGTGGATGCCCAGACTCCTGGGATCTCCACCATTAACGTCATCCAGATCTAACTCAAGGAGCATAGTTTCTGTTCCTTTTACTTTTACTCTACTATACTGCATTATGGAGTCACTTACATATCCAAACTTGGGATTTGTAAGTTTTCACTTTATTTTGTGGGTTACTCCACTGGCCTGCATCATAAATAACTCAACCTAGATTAATACTTTATGGAATACTTGCTCCTTAATTCCTTAATCATAATTCCTTAATAAAACTCTCAACTTCATTGTCTCGACGTTGGTGCTTTGGTGAGACTGGCAGTATTTTTGTAATGGCAGGACCTCATGCAAACTTTCACCAGTCCTGACCTCCCCACACTTCACTTTGCTTGCAACATTGTGTTGGATCAAGCAGAAGGTGGTAGTACTCTATTATAGTGACCTTTTCTTCCCATTCTGTTGAATCCCTTTGTACTGGAAGCAATTCCTTTCTCAAGAGTATTCAGAATTTGACCATGCATGGAGGGAAAAGAAGAATGTATAATATCAAAGTTAGATCACAAAGATTTATTGGTATTGTCCTTAAAAAGGTGGATGGGAAGAACATTTTCTTGTCTCAGAATTCGTTGACAACTCAGACAAGAATCAGATTATGGTAGTAATAGGAATGTACTCACTGTCTAGTACTGAAATGTCAAATTTACATAGAAGTGACCACAGATGACTCAGGAAGAGTTTAAACAACACACCACTGAATAATTTTTTTTCACATTGGAGGATTACAATTGAAGGCTTTTCTGTAAGTGTTCCTCTTTTCTAAACCAAGCAAATTAAAAGTCATAGATGTTTTGAAACCAGTGGAAATATGGCGAGATTTTTCAGAACAGATTCTTGCCATTAATTGCTTCAGCTTATACCAGATCTTACAATCGGTGTGAAGCATTTTTCAAACACATCTACAGGAACAAAGCACAGAACAGAGCACACCTTGAAGAGGACAAACACCGTTAGGGACATAACAGACATATCAGATACCACATGTAAAATATTCAGGGGCTCCACACTGCCATCCAACCTCAAGAGAGAGCTGTCATCAGACTTATCCCCAAGAGACCAACAGCTGCTGTCTAATCCTGACACACTGGACTGCTGGATGGGACGGCTCAGTCCTTAATCCTTAGCACCCATGGAGCACCAAGAACAATAAAAACAACAAAAAATATTCAACTGCAATGACAGATGGTGACAAAAGTCCAGGAATACAACATGGCTTTCTAAACTACCCAAAGAAGACTTTAGAACAACAATCCTCTACATGTTAGGTAGTCTAAGAACAATAATTTGAAGAAAATATATAAATAATATATATTCCAAAAAATAATTTGGAAGAAAAATATCAGTAATCTTGAAGACTATCTGATGAAAAAAAGTGAAAGAACTCACTCAAGTAGAAATGAAGGCCATAAGGAATACAGTAGCAAGTTTCAGCAGCAGAAGTTGAGAGTGAATAAGTGGCCTTGAGGACAAGAAACACATCACCAATAAAGAAGAGGCAACAAAGAAGAAAGTGAGAAAAAATTAAAATAAGTTAATTGTTATGTTTGGTTAAATTAGGAGGAACAACCTCAAAATCATAGGAATCATAGTATGAGAGGAAAAGAATAAGAAACTCTGAATAAAGAAATAATAGGTGATGTCTTCTACAATATGAAGAGGAATACTGTTGTATCAGGAGGCCCAAAGAAATTCAATTAAAATAAACCCAACAACATAACCATAGACATTTTAATAAAATACCAAGAAAAGTAAAGGACTTTCTAATGCAGAAAGATAAAACAATGATTCAAATACAAAGGGAAAGAACTGTAAGACTCTCATCAGATTTCTCAAATAAAATTCTACAAGAAAGAGGAGGGTGAGATGATATTCTCAAACCATGAATACTGTACCCTGCAAGGTCATTATTTAGTTTTGAAAAAAATTCTCAAACAACAGTTGATATCTAAACAAACTCTGGATGGACATATGGATACTAAATAACTTCAAATTAAAAAATAAGGTCAAATGGCAAATGCTGTCTAAATCAGCATGATAAATGGCAACAAATATCTCCATATCAATAATTTATATTAAAGGCAATTAGACTTTATCTCCCATAAAAATGTACAGAGCGGCTGCATAGACCAAAAAGCAAAATTCAACTTCCTGCTATATTTGAACTATTATAATAAACATAGGCTAAGAGTGAAAGTTTGGAAAAACATAATACAGGTAAATAATAGACTAAGAAAATCAGGAAAGAAACTGGCTTTCCTGGGGACTAAGTGAAATGAGTCAGAAAGAGGGACAGATATAGAAGGACTGCACTCATTTGTGGAGTATAGAATAATATCACATGAGGCTGACACCCAAGGACAGTAGATACAAGGGCCAGGGGGATTGTGCCATAGCTGGAAGACTGCTTCATGAGCAGAGGGGAGAAGGCAGATGTAATAGAGAAGGGATTACTGAGAAAATGATGGCTGGAGGAATCAGTCAGGATGGGAGATGCGTGCTGAAAGTAGATAATAGACCAAACATGATGACCTCTCAGTGTCTGTGTTGCAAGCCATAATGCCCAAAAGGAGAGAAAGAGTATGGGGAATATTGTCTGCCATGGAGGCAGGGGGGAGGGTGGAAAAGGGGGGTATATCAGGGATATTGGTGGTGGGGAATGTGCACTGATGGAGGGATGGGTGTTTGATTATTGTGTGATTGTAACCCAAACATGAAAGCTTGTAACTATCACACGGTGATTCAATAAAATTATTTTTTTTAATTTTATTTTATTGAATCACCATGTGTAAAATTACAATGCTTTCAGGCTTAAGTCTTAGTCATAAAATGCTGAAACAACCATCCCTTCACCAGTGCCCATATCCCACCACCGAAGACACAGTACACCTCCCATCCCGCCCACCCCCGCACCCCACCCCGCCTTGTAACTGATAAATTTCACTTTACTTTCTATTTACTTTGGTTACATTCAATATTTCAACACAAACCTCACCATTATTATTAGAAGCACCCCACTAGAGTCAGACCTGTTGTGAAGAGAAATGAGGTCGCACGGCCGCAGTAGCGGCCGCGCGGTTTTGTATTTCTGTACTTTAACAACTAAGTCCAGGGAGATTTCTTCCGGATCATTGCAAGCTGGTAAACCCCATCTGTGGTCATCATAATATGGCGGTCCCCCTACCCTTCATCCCCAGGAAGGGACAGGCAAGAGAGAGAAATACCTTTCCCCTCCTAGGCGGGCATGGGGTCGCAGCTTAGTTCTCTGGCTGGAGACAATCTGCAAGGAGCAGTCCATGTTGAAGTTGGTTCAGCTGGGTCTCATTTAAAAATTTTAAAAAAAAGAAAAAAATTCAAAAAAAATTTTTTTTATTTTATTTTTTTTTAATTTTTTATTGAGTTACCATGTGGAAAGTTACAAAGTTTTCAGGTTTAAATCTCAGTTATACAATGCTCAAATACCCATCCCTTCACCAGTACTCATATTCCACCACCAAGAATCCCAGTATAGCTCCACCCCACCCCCTCACACCCCTAACCCCCCCAACCCCCTAGCCCCCCCACCCTAAGCCCCCCCCCGCCTGTGTAACTAATAAATTTCACTTTACTTTCACTTTGATTGCATACAATATTTCAACAAAACTCACTATTATAGTTTGGAGAGTCTCTCCCCTAAAGTCAGACCTGCTGAAAAGGAAGCATTAGATAATTTGTTTTCCATTGCTGAGGATGAAGAGGTATGAGGTCTAGTGACCACACTTAGCAGCCTCTCAGTTTTGGGTTTCTGTAATTTAGTATTTTAGTAACTAAGTCCAGAGAGATATCTACCAGAAGTTGCCTCATTGCCAACTTGTACTTCTCAGTTCCGTTATATTCCACATATGAGTGCAATCTTTCTATGTCTGTCTCTTTCTTTCTGACTCATTTCACTCAACATGATACTTTCCATGTTGATCCATTTATATGCAAATTTCATGACTTCATGTTTTCTGACAGCTACATAGTATTCCATTGTGTAGATGTGCCAGAGTTTCTTTAACCAGTCATCTGTTTTGGGGCACTCTGGTGTTTTCCAGATTCTGGCTATTGTAAACAGTGCTGCAATGAACATAGAAATACATATGCCATCTCTACTATACCGTTTTGCCTCTCCGGGATATATTCCCAGGAGTGGTATTGCTGGGTCAAATGGAAGCTCAATTTCTAATTTTTTTTTATTTTTTTCTAATTTTTTTTGAGAATCGTCCATATTGTTTTCCAAAAGGGCTGAACCAGTCGGCATTCCCACCAGCAGTGAAGAAGAGTCCCTTTCTCCCCACATCCACGCCAACACCGGTTGCTTTTGTTTTTTGGGATGTGGGCCAGTCTCTGTGGTGTGAGAGGGGCTGGAGCAATAGCACAGCGGGTAGGGCGTTTGCCTTGCACAAGGCTGACCCAGGTTCGATTCCCAGCATCCCATATGGTTCCCTGAGCACTGACAGGAGTAATTCCTGAGTGCAAAGCCAGGAGTAACCCATGGGCATTTCTGGATGTGACCCAAAAAGTAAAAAAAGAAAAAAGAAACAGAAAAGAAAAGAAAAGCAGAAAAACCATACTTGTATCAAATTAATAATGGTCAATCTAAAGAAAATAGAAAGTGTTAGACAAAGACATTTTATACTAAATAGCACTGTAGCACTGTTGTCCCTTGTTCGTCGATTTGCTTGAGCGGGCAGTAGTAACCTCTTCATTGTGAGACTTGTTGCTACTACTTTGGGCATATCAAATACTCCCCGGGTAGCTTGCCAGACTCTGGCGTGTGGGCGGGATACTCTTGGTAGCTTGCCAAGCTCTCTGAGAGGGATGGAGAAATCGAACCCAGGTCAGTCGGCTTCATGCAAGGTAAACAACACCCTACCCGTTGTGCGGATATTTATTTATACTAAATAAGGGATCAATATATCAAGATGACTTAAATCTTATCAGTATACATGGAGAAAACATAAGAGCAGAAAGGTTTATAATGCACCTAATAATATGCCTGAGGAAACACACTGATGACACCACAATAGTAATTAGAGACAGTGCTCAGGGATTACTCCTGGCTCTTTGCTCAATAGTTAGTCCTGGCAGTGCCCAGGGAGATAGTATATGTTGCTCGGAGGACCACATGTGTTGCGGTGGGGTGCAGAGGAGTTAAATACGATTGGCTGTAGACATGTTCTACTCTCTCCAGCTCCCCCAATTCCAAGATCATATGTGATCTCACCATCTTAGAGTAAAACAGGACCATCTCCATCTTTATTCATAAATTCCTTGTTCCATTTTATGTACTGAGATTATATCTATTCTTAGCAAAACCAATGGTAGTGATGCAGAATCTTCAGATGCAAAATTAATTTTTGTAAATCTGTATATTACAATACTGTAGCAAACTTCTAAATATGATTTTTTGACTATAATTCACAAATCAATAACAACTAACATATAGACTTTGTGCAGTTAGACCAGGAAAAAAAATGGTTTCTAAAGTATCATGAAGAAGTGATGTGAGTCAATTTTGACTATTCAGTTTTAACAGATATTCCCAAATATGTTGTGCATCCTGATCTTGCAACAAGTATTTTTACATAACGCTGGCACAATTTTAAGAAATCTTTACATAGTGATCAGACCACACTCTTTTGCTAAAAGAAAAATGTGATATAAAATCTGCAATGATATGCAGTGAAGTGAAATAAGGTAATAAAATAATAGAAAATTATTTTCTGATGCAAAGAAGTAAAAGTTTATCTTTAAAAAAACCACCAATTTCTTTGAAAAAATTTAGTATAAAAATCATAAGTATTTTCTTCTGTGGAAGAAAATATTTAAAGGTACATTTGAAGTTTTCTTTCATTAAAAGAAAAAATAAGCAGTTACCACAAAAGAAGCAAGACTCAGGCTTCCAAGTTTCTATATCAGTAATATTCAGGAAACAATGGGATATCACTACAAAGGAAAAAAAGGCATTTTATTTTTAACTATGGAACTTCAACCTCAATCGCCTTCTTAACCGGGAAAAAAAAGATTTTAAATAACCTATACATCTACATAGTTTTGTTATTAAATTCTTGAAGACTCCAACACATTTAAATCTGAAACAAAATTAATAACTCAGAATTACAGGAGACAAATTGCTGGGGGAAAAGGCAGCTGAGATAGAGAAGGGAACACCAAGTAGAGGATGTTGGGAGGACCCATTCGGGTTGAAAGATGCGTGCTGAAAGTAGACCTTAGACCAAACATGAAGGCCACTCTACCTCTATTGCAAACTACAACACCCAAAAGGGAAGAGAACAAAACGGAATGCCCTGCCACAGAGGCAGGGTGGGGTGGTGGGGGATGGGGTGGGGGTGGTAGGAGTGATATTGGGAACATTGGTGGAGGAGAATAGGAGGAGAATGCCTTGAGACTGGTCACAGCTCATGATGGGTTAAATAATATTTGAGTTTTTTGACCAGGTGGAGGGATGGGTAAATGATTACTGTATGAGTGAAATGCAAACATGAAAGTTCATAAGTTTGCAACTGTACCTCATGGTGATTCACTAATGAAGAATTTTTTTAAAAAAGAAAAGTATTAGAAGAATTCTAACTTGGACCAAAGTTGATTGGAGACCAACAGCATTCCTCACACAGCAATAGAGAAATTATGAGCTGAAGAAAATATTCTCATAATGCTCTGTCAAACTCTTTTTAATTTTTTTCCAGATAAACACAACCAACTTTGTACATTGAGATGCTTTGGTTTAGTTTTACCTGGGTGTTGACAAACAGAGAGTGAGCAGTAAGATGATTAGAATCAAGCCTTGATTTCCTTGTATGTTCTCTGGGGATTCCTCTAAATGTTTGAAGAAAGAAAAAAGGTACAAGGGGGAAAAAGTGCATATTGAATACCTCTTGCACAATATGCTAAATGAGGTTTGCTGTTAATTAAATTTAAGCAATAAACATTTTTACACTGTAAAATGTCAAGTTGACAATAGGCAATTGCTCAGTTACAGAATGTGTGAGAACTTGCTTGTCAACACTTGGGACATGCCTTGAGACTGGTCACAGCTCAAGATGGGTTAAATAATATTTGAGTTTTTTGACCAGGTGTTTACTTCATTGGTTTGCTACAGCGCATCTTCTTCCTCCCCGCCCCCCCCCCATTTAATGCATTTGAAATTCCAGCCACTCTGAAGCTTTCTGAGGACTGCTTCCTGTAACACTTAATTACACATAGGAATAACAGTCCCAAGAACAGGCACTTAACATTTTCAGCAAGTGTTAACTGATGATCAGATGCTCATCTTCCACTCATTGTAGATATGGCCCAAGTGGCCTCTCTTTGTTTATGAAGGGAGTGGTTTAGCCACAATCAGTGGTGTTCAGTTATTACTAATAGCTCTGTGCTCAGGCATTACTTTTTAAAAATTTTTATTAATATTTTTAATTGGGTCACCGTGAAATACAGTTACAAAGATTTCATGATTGCATTTCAGTCATACAATGTTCAAGCACCCACCCCTCCACCAGTGTACATTTCCCACCACCAATGTCCCCAGTATCCCTCCTACCACCGCCACCCCACCCCAATTCCTGCCTCTGTGGCAGGCACTTTTTTTCTTACTCTCTCTCTACTTTGGGGTATTGTGGTTTGCAATACAGATAGTGAGAGGCCATCATGTTTGATCCTTTGTCTACTTTCAGCGCATATCTCCCATCCCAAGAGAGCCCTCGAACTATCATTGACTTTGTTGTCCCTTCTATATCCCAACTGCCTTCTCCCCCAGCATTTGGGGAAGGCTTTCAACCAAGGAACAATCCTCCTGGCCCCTGTCTCTACCATCCTTGGGTATTAGTCTCAGGCTATGTTATTTTATATTCCACAAATGAGTGCAATCATTGTATGTCTGTCCTTCTGACTTATTTCACTTAGCATGATACTCTCCATGCCCACCCACTTGTGAGCAAACTTCATGACTTTTTTCTAAAAGCTGCATAGTATTCCATTATGTAGATGTACCATTGTTTCTTTAACCAGTTGTCTGTTCTCCAGCACTAAGGTGTTACACTTAACCAGGCTGAGGAACCATATGCAGTGTTGGTGTGGGAATGAAGTCGAGACCAGCTGCATGCAAGGTAACTACCTTAGGCTTTGTACTATCCTTCACCAGTGGTCTTTATTTTATTTGCGGGGTGGGGGGCAGGAAAAAGCAGTTGATTTTTCAATATAATGGAAACATTCTGTGCTCATATATTTCCTTTTTTTTATTGAATTACCATGAGCTACACTTACAAAGCTTTCATATTTGAGTTTCAGTCATTCAATGATTGAACACTCATCCCTTCTCCTGTGTACATTTCCCACCTACCAATGTCCCCAGTATCCCTCCTACAACCCCAACCCAGTCCCTGCCTCTATGGCTGGCACTTTCCCTCTTACTCTCTCTCTACTTTGGGGCATTATGGTTTACAATACAGATAATGAAAGGTCATCATGTTTGGTCCTTTATCTACTTTCAGCACACATCTCCCATCCTTAGCGATCCCTCCAACCATCATTGACTTAGTGATCTCTTCTCTATCCCAGCTGCCTTCTCCCCTGGCTCTGAAGACAAGCTTCCAACTGTAGAGTAATCTTCGTGGCCCTGTCTCTACTGTCCTTGGGTGTTAGTTTCACTTGTATCACTTGTATCCCTTGTCATCCCGTTGCTCATCGATTTGCTCAAACAGACGCCAGTAACGTCTTCAATCGTCCCTGTAGAGTGCTAGTGTAGCCCAATGGCGTCTGCTCATTCCAGGAGCATTTAGAACATCAAACCATTCATTCAGGGTCTTGACGAAAAAGTCTGACCATCTCGTAAGTAGGCGGCCAGGCATTCTTTTGACGTCCCCTGGAATCCAGTCTGTAACAGCTCTAGTCCAGAGGTCATCTCCAAATCACATTACGTGTCTGTCCCACCCGATTTTTGATGCCTTGGCAAATGAGGCAGCGTCACTGATTCTTGATCTTTGATGGAGGTCAGAACTCTGGATTCCTTCTCTCACTTGAGTGAAACATGATACTCCAAGCATAGCTCTTTCAATTCCTCTTTGGGAGACCTGAATAGCGTTCTCGTCCTGTTTTCATAGGGCCCAGGTCTCTGAGGCATAAGTTAGTGCAGGATGAACAGCAGAGTCGAAAGATGTGCCCAGAGCCAGAGGTTCTTCGTCCTCTTAACAACTTCTTCAAGGCTCTTGAAGGCGTTCCACATTCAAGAAGGCATTGAAGGCATAACTTCATCTTTCCTAACAGCTTTGAAGATTCCATTGTGTAGATGTACCAAAGTTTCTTTAACCCGACTGTTCTTGGGCACTTGTGTTGCTTCTAGATTCTGGCTATTGTGAATTGCCAGTGGTCTTTAAAGGATTTGCTTACACATTCTGACAATGCTCATATGCTGAGAATTCTAGTCTTGTAGTACTAAGCATGTGAGAAGACAACTGTGTTTCCATAAACCACTGATGAATACATTGTTGCCCTTATACCATGTAAAAGTTTGCAAAACATATGCAAAACCATTACAAAATGTTATATGAATCAATTTTGAAGTGAATGGGGCATATGATAAAGAATTTTAAAGAGATTAAAATTTTGCCATCTGCATGAAGATATATAGAAAATGAAAGAAGACAACAAAAAGATAGATATTTTATGATTCCATTTATATGAACTTTCTAAAGAAGGCAAATTGTAAGAGACAGAAAGCATAGTAGTGTTTTCCAAGGATTGGAAGGAAGGGGAAAATAAAAATGTATTGTGTAGGATAACATAGCCTCAGGTAGTTTAGGTTTATTGGGTTACTCCCATCACAGTGCTCCCATTCCTCTTTGTTTATTTGTAGCTTCTTTCTTAGTGTTCTGTTGACTTGTAAATATTGTTTTTCTCTTCTCCTTGAGTCCTTTGCATAGTTTATTCAGAGCAATGTCCTTTTTGTATGGACACAGGAAGACTTAGCAAGTGCTATGCTTTTGTAACCTGGGAGTCATTTGACTCTACATGATACTCCTGGGCATCTGTTCTCTCAACCTAAGCCTCAGCTGCCCTTACTTCCTAACACCCCCAAAAGCAGGGTCCCGACGAGGGATGAGACGGACTGAGGACAAGTGGTGAGTTGTGTGCTACCCTGGCGTCGAGATGGGCCTGGCCAAAGTACCTAATGCTTAACTATAAGTTAAGAGCTTGATCATGAACAAATGTTGTCATGATCCAACCAGTGATAACTAGATTTGAACCCTACTAGGGTGAGGAATGATTAATCTGGCCTGAGTGCTGTAGTCTGAGTCTGTGGC
This sequence comes from Sorex araneus, assembly GCF_027595985.1. NCBI lineage: Eukaryota > Metazoa > Chordata > Mammalia > Eulipotyphla > Soricidae > Sorex > Sorex araneus. Next base: position 42,461,850 of record NC_073312.1, read on the forward strand.
AAGATGTTCCCAGGAGAGCTGCCTTGCAAGCCTCAATGTATTTCTTGCTATGTCCATACAAAAATAACTAGAATTAAGATGTGACTAAGTGTTTGGACTAAGGAAAGGAGGAAAAACACCCTAAGAGTCAGCAAGGGTTTGGGAAAGCCCTTAGGTAGTATTGCCCTTTCAACCTGGCAGCCCTCAGGAAGGGCTTTCTTATGTTGATTTTGCTACCTGGCTGTGTGTAGCCTAGAGGGCAAGGTGGGAGAGACAAATAGGGGGAGAGACTAGAGAATCCAGAGAGGCTGCAGTAGATCCAGAGAGAGGACCGAGCCGGGAGTGCGGAGATGAGAAAGATGGAAGATTGAATAAACAGTAACTAATCAGCAACCAGCTTGGTCCTCGTTCTTCCTTCACCTGTCCTTGACCGGCCATCCTGATCCAGCCCATACACAGCAGTTCTAGAGCACTGAATGCGGGCGGTGAGACAGAGCTGCCCTGAGAGCCTGCGAGTGCACACGCCCCTCGGCGTGCTTTAGTTTTTTACAATATTGTTTAGTAGTTTCTGTTTTACAATAATAATATGAAATCATTGAAGACATGGATGATAGTAATGGTTAATAATTTAAATATACAAAATTACATTGAAGTATACACTTCAAAAATGTGAAAAGTTTAATGCTGTGTACGCTTTATCAAATAAAAAGAAAAGTGGATGTATTGTCAACATTTGATAATCAGATTCAATATAAATTAAAATAAGAGGCTAATAATTATATGCCCATATTTGAAAGAGGGCAATAATTGGAAATGAGTAGCAGGAGTAGGAAAATAATATATAGGTTTTCATCAGCTTCAGCTCACTAATGTTTCCTGCTCCCAATTCCCAAACTCCTTACTTTTCTCAATGTATGGAATATGAATCCTGGAGCCATTTGACTTCAAGGCGCTAATATAGAAGTTTATAAGGTGGAGGTAACAAATTTTTACTATTTAACCACAGAGAGTCAGTCTCCTTGCAGGAAATTAACAGTTTCAGCAAAGACATTTTCAAATTTTCTCAAGCCCAAGATAATAGAGAAGAGGAAGGCAGTGAAAAGAGTAGTGTGAAAAAAATCCTTTTTTTTTTTTAATCAAGCATCTACATCCTCAGGTCACACTTGGCTAAAAATTTTTCAATATAGACTTTTAAAAATTTTGCTTTGTGGTGAGCAGAAATCCCCATTATATCCTCTACTTAAGATTAGAAATGCCTTGGGGCAGAAATAATAGTACAATGGGGAGGGCACTTGCTGACACATGGTTAACTAAGGGTCAACACTGGCACCCCATTTGGTTTCCCAAACTTGTTAGAGTGATTTCTGCAAACAGATCCAGGAGTAACCCTGAGAATTGCTGGTGTGAGAAAAAAAGAAAAAAGGAAAGGAAGAAAGAAAGAAAGAAAGAAAGAAAGAAAGAAAGAAAGAAAGAAAGAAAGAAAGAAAGAAAGAAAGAAAGAAAGAAAGAAAGAAAGAAAGAAAGAAAGAAAGAAAGGAGGGAGGGAGGGAGGGAGGGAGGGAGGGAGGGAGGGGAAGGAAGGGGAGAGAGAGAAAGGAGGGAGGGAGGGAGGGAGGGAGGGAGGGAGGGGAAGGAAGGGGAGAGAGAGAAAGGAGGGAGGGAGGGAGGGAGGGCTGCCTGTGTATATGTGTATGAGAGTCTTTGCAATTGATACTTTGAAAGTATTTTTTCTTGCTAGTTTCAGTCTTTGGTCATATTTTTTGTTACCCAAATATTTTTATGGTTTAATGCTTTAGTTTTAATGATTTATAAATTGTATAGTTACAAATAGTCCTGTTAAACCTATATTCAATATGGCAATAAAGCCCTGAAGAGGACAGAAGAATGAGAAAAATGCTGGGCCAGCTTTGCAGAGGTTTCCCTACACCATAATGTGTATTATACAACGAATAGCCTTTGGATAGCACTGGGTCATCAGTTAAGATGCAACTAACCATAGTTTGTCCGTTCTTATTTCTCCAAACTGATCATAAAGATGATGGCAAATAGCCCCATTTTGTCCACTATATTTCTTCAATTTATCCTCATTCTTCCTTCGTCCGTCCAAGGCAACAGCCTTCTAGGTGGAGAAGCAGCTCCAGAGCACAGAGCCACCCAGCCAGCCCGGGAACACCTTTACAGGAGTTAGCCCCGCCCTCCGGAGGGTCTTACACAGCCCTGCAGTGGTGGAAATTTTACAGCCCTGCTAGCACTGAATTTGTTTTTAAAAAACAATAGTTTTGTATTTTGTTTTTTTTTCAAGATGTCTTTTTGCTCTAAAATCTTTTCTTTTCTTCTTTTTTTAAAAATTAAGTCACCGTGAGATAGAGTTACAAAGCTGTTCATGGTCCATGGTCGGGTTTCAGTCATGCAGTGTTCCAACACCCATCCCTCCAGCAGTGTGCATTTCCCACCACCAGTGTCCCCAATTCCCTTTCCTCCCCCCACCCCCTCCCCCCAGACTTCCACTATGGCAGGTACTTTCCTTTTCTCTCCCTCACCTCCCCTCTTATCTATTTGCTTTCTTATTTTTTTCCTATTTTATATCTTTCAATTTTTTTTTAGCCAAGTTCAGAATGATTAAGCGGATACAGGCACTTGCCTTGCAATGGCAGGCCCTGGCTTAATCCCTTGCATTGCATATGGTTTTCCATGGCTGGCCCTGGTTTAATCCCTGGTGGGTAGGGCGTTTGCCTTGCACACGGCCAACCCGGGTTCGAGTCCTTCATCCCTCTCGGAGAACCCGGCAAGCTACCAAAAGTATATCGCCCTCACAGCAGAGCCTGGCAAGCTACCTGTGGCATATCCGATATGCCAAAAACAGTAACAACAAGTCTCACAATGGAGACATTACTGGTGCCCACTCAAACAAATCGATGAGCAATGGGATAACAACATTCCTATCCAAGGGAGAGCTCTAAAAAGACAACTTAAAGCATTCCTTCCATACCCATACTATGATGACTACGTGGAAATGTAAATAAGTTGTGTATTATTATAGTTTATGGATTTAAGAAGAAAGTGTATAGAGTTTAGAGCAGGATGTATGGAGGAAGACTAAAGTAAAGCACCTTATTTATGGCTGGAGAGATAATACAGTGGGTAAAATGCTTGCCTTAAACGTGGTCAACCTGGGTTCAATGCCCAGTTGCAGGCAGGCTGGGAGTAATGGAGGCAGGAAGACAGTCAGGAGAAGGAAGGGAGGAAGGGAGACGTGGGGGATGGAGGAATGGAGAAAGGAAGGGAGAGATATGCCTGAGGCTTGTTGTTCAGATGACTGTCCAGCAGGCAGCCTTGCAGGAAGAAAGCTGAGCACACATCTTCTCCTCAGTTCTGCTGGTACTTCGTGTTGACCCAGCCAGAAAATATCAGGTCCAGTGGCGTGTCTCCCACTGGCCTCTGGGTCAAAAATGAGAGCAAAGCGACAGTCAGCAGAGAACAAACACAGTTAATACAGAGAAACAGAACTTTCCCACTGAATATAAAAAGATGCAAAGGCTCTTTTATACATCATGAGGTTAATGTTACTTAATTTTTAGCAATCTAATTCCTATTTCGTGCCAGACACTCTTTGAGATACTTTGCACATTTTAATTCTTTTAATCTTCAAAAACAGAATATAAATATTACTACTGGCACATTACAAATAAGGAAACTGCAACTCAGAGATGCCAAGAAAGTGTGCAGGGAAAACTGAAATTAAATTCTAATCTCTTGGACTCAAGGCTTGTCAGCTGAACGATGTGCTGGATCACCACTGAAAAAGAATAGAATCGATGTCAGAAGTGTTCATAAGTGATAGGATTTAGGTGGCCTCTGAATTAAATCGAGACCAGGACGTTCCTGTTCTGAAGCAGGGAAGAATCTTGGCTCCAGTGAGCTGGTTCTCTTCAGTTATTCTACACAGGGTGGTCTACTGAAGTCACAAGATACACACGGGTGGGTAGTTAGAAGAATGGTGGTAGTTTTCTGCATTGAGCTAATCATAGATAAAAACCTTTCTTGTGTGTGTGTGTGTGTGTGTCTATCGATTCAACCATTTCAGGCATGTGCTCTACTGCTCAGTTGCATATCTAAAATAAACCTTTCTAAGGTACTTTTCAAGGCATCAGAGAGGTTCCTTAGAACATTTATTTTTAGGAAACTGAACATGGTGTTAGATGTCATGGGATTCCCATCACATCTTGGTCTATGTTTTACTAAATGTCCCCTGAAAAAATTGAGCATGAGAGTAGCAGAAAGCTGGACTCTACTCATAACCTTTGCTAATTCATGTTTACTGAGTTCCTGCCGTGTACTAGTTACTGCTATATATCCTACAGATTATTATGAAGAGAAATACTTACCTCCCATCACCGCCCACAAAAATGTTGTGTTTTTGCTATTAAAATAACTTCAAAAATCCAAATGCAAATCTTCACATGAAAGCAATAAGCAGTTTGATTATGGAGAGTAACTGGTAAGCAAGGTAAGCATATTTCACAGATGTTAAGGAAATACCTCTGTGTGAAGACGACATTTAACCTAAGACCTGAAAAATGACAGAGCCAGCCGTGTATGGTACTGACAGAGCCTCCTGGGCCAGTGTGGCTGGACAGCAGCAAGCTGGAAGGAGAACAGGGTGAGAGGAGGATGGAGGGGGATCCAGCTCAAATGGGCTGTTCTAGACAGATTTATTTCCTCTAGCATAAATCCTTGAAAGATTTTAAATTGAAAAATTTATGGTGGAAGTGGAAGGGGGAGGTACCCAGTAAATGAGTTAATCTCACTGGTCATTTTAAATCTTGCCTGGTATTTTGAAAAGGTATCAGTCAAAATTGATAATAAGATGGCTGAGGATGGGAGAGAGCAAGAGACAAAAGAAAGGCCCTGGCTAAGCAGCTTCCTCTTTGCCCCCTCACCTATGATCACATGGATGATAGGACAGCAGAGGTTCTCACCCACAAGCACGTGACCATGACCAGCAACCAACAAAAGCCAAAAGGACAAAAGAAAAAAACCCACTGAGTTTGGCCCTAATGAAGCCCAGGTAATATTCCAAAGAAGCAGACTCCCAACAAAGGCACATGGGATACAGGGTTTCAGCTGCAAACTTCAGACCAGGAATTATACACTAGATGGAGAGGGGGTAGGAACAAGACCAGATCATCATACACTGGAGACAGCTGGGTGGCGCAGCAACAGAACGAGAATGTCATAATTTGGTCTAGACATCAGGGCTCAGGATGAGGGACATCACATCATACATTGGCAAAAGGAGAGAGAGGAACCTGGGGAAGGGCCCCATCTGCTTTAACTGTGTAATGAACTTTAACTTCTTAAGCATCTGAGTTTTGTATGCAAATCTTTCATACAATAGTCAAGAATTCATGAGCTCAGCAATAAATCCATTTTATGGTAACAGAAATGAGATAATTTATATATATTTAAAAGATCACTTTAGGGGGCTGGAGAGATAGCACAGCGGGTAGGGCGTTTGCCTTACACGCGGCCGACCCGGGTTCAAATCCCAGCATCCCATATGGTCCCCTGAGCACGGCCAGGGGTAATTCCTGAGTGCAGAGCCAGGAGTAACCCCTGTGCATCGCCAGGTGTGACCCAAAAAAAGCAAAAAAAAAAAAAAAAAAAAAAAAAAAAAAGATCACTTTAGCTGTAACGAGAAGAACAAGTTAAAAGCGCTAGGAATCCAAAAGAGGGAGATATGGAAAAAATACTGTTGTAATTCATCTAAAAAGCACAGCAGTAGCCAGGCGTATTAGGTGAAGTGGACAGGTCTAGATGTGTTTTAGAGGTTACCTCAAAAATATTGCTGGGTTGGGAAAGATTAGGTAAGAGAAGAAAGCAAGTACCATATCCGAGTGTCTCACTCGAACAACTGTGTGAATGCTGGTTAACAACTGGAAAGGCGTGCTGAAGGAAAACAAGTTTGGAATGACAAGAAACCCATTTGGCAAATATTGAGTTTGCAATTGCTTTGAAGGCATCAAATTAGAGTTGTCAAATAATAGGTGTCTATACAAGTCTGGAGCTCAAGTGAAATCTGGAGAAACAAATTTGGAGTTCTCCGATTTTATCTGATACAGAATGCATAAGATTAGATAAGATTTGACAGGGAAGTAAAAGAAAGTATCCCATATTCTGATGAGATCTTTAAATTGGAGAATTTTTACAATAAGAAATTTAGAAGTTTAATAATGTGGGCAGAGCCCAGCAGAGCCTGGCAAGCTACCCGTGGCATATTCAATATGCCAAAAACAGTAACAAGTCTCACAATGGAGACGTTACTGGTGCCTGCTCGAGCAAATCGATTAGCAAAGGGATGACAGTGATACAATAATGTGAGACCAGAGTGGTTGTACAGAGAGTACGGCATTCCCTTGAACACAGCCAACCCAAGTTCTACCCCCAGCACCCCAGATGGTGCCCCCTGCCAACCCTCTGCCAGTTCACCAGAAGTGATCCCTGAGTGCAGAGCCAGGAGTAAGCCCTAATAGTGTGAGGTCTAGCCCATGAACAAAAAACAGAAATAAGTTTAATAATTATCTTATTTTCTCCCATATGCATGGGAGAAACACGGTGAAATTTAATAACTCACCATAAGGTTTCAGACACATCTTTGGGAGGGGGGAGAGTGTATAGTCCATAACCTGTGATATTCAGGGTTTAATTCTGAGTATAGAGATAGGATAATTCCAGAGCACCAAATCGCTGGAGTACCCCATCTCTGGCAAAAAAAAAAAAAAAGTATGTTGTAAAAATGATCAAAAAATAAAATTTAAGAACAAGTGAACTGAGCATTGTAATACTGTTCAAAGAGCTTATAAGCATAGTAGAAATCAAGCTAAAATAAATGCTAAACAGCATGCACAAAATATTTTAATTCGTTAAAAAAAATCAATGACTACCATGCACAATAGGAGGCACTAGGAAGAAACTGCAAAGCTGAAACAAGTTGACAGTTCTCTCCTGCTTCCTGTTTTCAAACTTTTTCTGGCAGTGCTCTCTCATAAGCAGCCCCTGCCCACCCCCCAGCCCCTACCCCCCCATTCCCCATGCAGCAATTGGATCGAACTTCTGGAAGTTACTCTGGGACCTCTGAGTAGCCCCCAACAGCACCCATTACCCAGAGTCTGAGAATGACTCAGGCTAATCCTTGTATTTCTAAAGCATCCTCACTGGTTTCATAGAGCCCACTCCTCAAAAGTTTTAAACCCCAGTTCCACAGGAACCCTATAAGATTTTAGTTTCTCTATCTCTCAGGGATGTTTCCCAGCCCTGGGCATCGTGGTTACTTTCTATAGGTACTTCCAAAGTCATTTTATTATCATACTGATGAGAAAGCAATCTGTCCAATGTTGAACAACAAAAAAAATCACATTACTGGGAGGAGCACCAATTGGCTGCAGCACGTGCTTTGAATGAAGGAAGGCCGGGTTCACTCTCTGGCACTACATACCATCTCCCGAGCGCAGCCTGAAAAGACTCCCAAGTTCTGAGCTGGAAGTAGTTCCTAAGCACTCTCCTGTATGGTCCCAAATGTAAAACATCAAACAAACAAACAAGACATTATTCCAGGACCTTATTATGAAATATTATTCTCTTAAGTTAGCATCCAAGAACCTTTCAATGATGTAGATACCTTCCAAAGAAGACCAATGCTGGCTGGGTATATTACGGGTCAAGTTTTGTCTCTATCTGGGCTCTAAATCCTATTTTATTGCTTTAGTTGTTTGCTCCTTACCAAGTAACTCTTACAGTGTAATAACAAGCTGCAAAACTTAATAGGACATTTTACACTGATGTTTTCCTCCTCTTAAACGTTTTCTAGTTTACTTGACAGTGTTCTCTTAATATGCTTAACTACCGTTTTGTTATATTCCAAGGAACTCCCTTAAAATTATTGATCAAGGGCCAGAGAAATAGTACAGTAGGATTAAGGTGTTGCCATGCATGCAGCTAAACCCAGTTCCAGTTATGTCACTCATAACACCTGCTGGAGTGAGCCCTCAGCGCAGAGTCAGGAGTGAGCCCCGAGAATAGCCAGTGTTGGCCCCAAAACAAAAAGACAAAACCCAAACAAAAATTACTGTTAAACTACTTTGGCAGGGAATTGACATTTTTAAATTTAAACTTCCTTTGCATGAACTTATGATATCTTCCCATCAATTTAAATTTTAATAAAATCTAATGATTTTTCTCAAGAAATTTTTATATGCTCTTTCTTACACGTAACATTTTTGCTCCTGTGAATTTCATCTTTTAATTTTGTTTCGAACTGTGTATGGTAGTGCTCCGGGCTACTCCCAACTCCATAGTTAGGAGTCTCTCCTCTAAGTGCCTGGGGTCTTGCAGAGCCAAGGATCAAACCTGGGCCTCTTACATGCAAAGGAAAGTGCCAGAATCTATGAACAGTTTCTCTGTCCCTAAATTCATCTTTTATAAAGATGACATTTTCTATTATTTTTATTTGAAATATTTTATTTGGGCATATGAAATCTATATATAGTAATATTTCAAATTATTTGTAAATAATTGCCTATAGAGTCTTTAGATTTAGCTCAACCTAATATAGCTAACTATAAGTCATGATAGTTTTTATCTACTTCTGTTAATTATTCTTATCTCATTATACTAAGTGTGACCTACAGAATTAGATTAAGTTGCTCTTGTTGCCTTTAATTTTAAGGAATGACTTTATAGATTCAGCACTGAATATGTTAAATGCAGAAAGATCTTGATAGAACCCCTTCAACAGATTCTGGAAGTTTTTTTTCAATTGCCACTAGTATTCCAGGAGTTTTTATTACTTAATGTACTTGAACATTATAGATACATTCTTGGTATCTACTGATGTGCTTTTCTCCCTGTAGTTCTTTAGTATGGTGCAACAAAGCAACAATTTTTTATGTTAAATCATCTGTGTCTTCCTTGGGTAATTCATGTCAGACATGATACATCATCTTTTTTATATACAGTGGGTTCATTTAACAAAAATGACTTAAGATATATATATATATTTTTTGTTCCTGTATGTTTATGAGTGAGACTGGTTTGTAGTTTTCTTTCTTGTACTGCTGGTGGCAGTAGGTCATGCCTCGGGAAATCAGTCCCAATCTCCACCTGAGTTCAAGCTCTTGTCTTTATATTGAAGACAATAATTTCCAAAGAAGACAGAGAAAAAAAACACTTAAAAATGGTTTTCTTTAGGAAATATGAGAAAAGAAAACTTCCCAAATGATGGCATCATACCCTATTTGAGGGAATGGGTACTTCCTGAGCAGTTATCCCAGGGCTGGGATGCAGTGAGCCCAGGAAGGAGAGGCTAAGCTGCTTTGTGAAGCTGGCTTTTTAGGGTTTTGTTTTGTTTTTTTGTTGTTTTTTTGTTTGTTTTCCACTAGCTACCTCAGCTTGGAAAAAGGGCCATTACTAAGGAGTTGTCAGGCAGACTTTGAGTCTTGGGGTTTTCTTTGTTCCCCTCAGATTTAATCAGCACATCATTCCTAGATCTCTAGATAAGGTCCCAGCAGAGACTTCCTTTTTCAGAGTATAATTTCTCTACAAACATTTCTTGGTGTTTTATGACTATTTGCCCCTGTGAACATTTCTTGGTTTTAAGGCGCTTTGTCTTTCCAAACATGTCTTGGTTATTTTATAGCTTTTTGTTTCTCCCCAAAATTTACTGCCAAGGGGCGCTCTACCTGACTGCATCCCTCACTTTATTTATTTTACTGTTTTCATAAGATCATAATACTAATAGATCTTTACACTATTAAGTTGTCAATTATTTGATTATTAGAATTTAAAGGTAACCTTTTTTGATTTTTAAGGAGGTGGCCTCCTAATCAGTGATCAGAGTTAGTGTCCACTACTGGCAAAACTTGGCCTGACTATGAGTACCTAAAGGTTCAGTGTGTAGGCCTGATGATGTGGCGCTGTAAGTGCTCAGCAGTGCCGGGACCACAGGGGTATGTATGGGCATAGGGAGCTAGGATTATACTTGCTGACATTCAGGAAGCCGTGTAGTCTGGAGATCAGATTCTCCACACCTAGCTCTACAGGCAGGACTCAGCCCTATCTTAGTCTTTTTGCTGTTTTTGCTGTCTTATAGCACAGCAGGTAGGGTGTTTGCCTTGCACTGGACCGATCCCAGTTAGATTCCTCCGCCCTCTCGGTACCCTGCAAGCTACCAAGAGTATCCCACCTGCACAGCAGAGCCTGGCAAGCTCCCCGTGGCGTACTCAATATGCCAAAAATAGTAACAGCAAGTCTCACAATGGAGACGTTAATGGTGCCCGCTCAAGCAAATCGATGAGCAATGGGATGACAGTGACAGTGACAGTGATTTTGAGGGGTGTTGATATATTTTCAGTAAATTACTCAATGTTATTGGCTTTTATTTCATCTTGATTCAATTCTGATGAGCAGTATTTTCTGGTAATTTTGATTTGCAAATTTATAAGCATGCATTTATATATTCCCTAATTAATTGACTATTTTTATAATATTAGTTTTTAATACTGCAGTGATAATATTTATGCTTTGGGTATACAAGTGATGCACCTCCACTGCCACCAATTTGCCAAAAGATATGTGCCACTCTCTTTATTTTTTTTAGTAATTTATTTATTTTTTAATTAGTGAATCACCGTGAGGGTACAGTTACAGATTTACACATTTTCATGCTTGTGTTTCTCTCACACAATGTTCGAGAACCCATCCTTCCACCAGTGCCCATTCTCCACCACCAATAAACCCAGTATCCCTCCCACCCTCAATCCCATTTCCCCCACTCCATCCTGTCTCTGTGGCAGGGTATTCTACTCTCTTTATGTTAGGTCTTCCTACCCCTGTGTGCTTACCCCAATTAATTTTTAATCTCTGTTATGCATACAGCATGCCCTCCTAAATTCTTAATATATTCCTTTCACTCTCTGTCTTTCTGAATATTTTTCCAGTGATCTTTTCAAGGATGAAACTTTGCATTATATTTTCTTATTTTCTATCCTTTGTGTTTTCAGTCTACTATCAAACCTTCAAATGTCATAAGTTGGAGTCTTTAAGTTACTGGATTTTCAAATGTTTTTTCTCTAAATATAAATTAGAATTATCACTTCTTTGTTTCCCACAAAGTTCAATATTTAGTGCTTTTGGTATTTCTCCATGCCAAACATTTCTAGGATTAATTATAATTTTATTTTGACGTACTATTTAGAGCTGTGCTTTTCAATTTTTGTGAAATATGAGAATCTTTTATTTTAAAATGTAGTTATATTGATGATAGAAAAGGTAATCTATGATTATAAGAATAATCACTATGGCTTTTATTAAGATTTGATTAATGTCTTAATATGTGAACAATTTTTGGCAATTATTACATGTCGGTTTGAAAAATGGGTATTTTCCAGGAACTAGATGTTCAGTTCTGTGTTTCTCCATTAGACTAAACTGCTAATTGGAATATCTGAATCATCACTGCCTTATTATCCTGGTTAATTTTCTGTCCATCTGACCTTGTCACTCTAGGTTATACAAAGAGTTCCGTTTCTAAACTCAATGCATCAGAATTACCTAGGAATTTATTTTTGTTGTTTTGTTCATTCTGCTTTGGGTTAGCTTTGTTTTGTTTTGTTTTTTATCACACCCTGCAGTGTGGGGGGGCTTCTCCAGGCTAGGCAGCATGCAATGCCAGGGATGAATGGGCCTCCCTCTCTGGTCCTTTGAGCCCTGAATCTCCCTGACCCTTCCCCAGGAAGGTTTTGTGCTTTAAAAAAAAAATACAGAAACTGGTTACTTACCCCCATTCTGAATAAATAGTTCTGAGGTGAGATCCAGGAAACCTTCATTTAAAAAAAAAAACAGCCCTGTGTGATTATGACTAGCAATCAAGATAAAGCACTACTGGTTTGTATTGTTCTTTGTTGCTGGATTTTACATGACCATCATATACTCTACTAATGTCTTTTAAAACAAAATCAACTGTACATTAAGAAGCAGTTTTTTTTTTCTCTTATGATAGTGTTTATTTTTTTAAATTTTATTGAATCACCATGAGATCGTTACAAGCTCTCATGTTTGGGTTACAATCATACAATGATCAAATATCCATCCCTCTACCATTCCCCACATTCCCCACCACCAATATCCCTGGTATGCGCCCCCCACCCTCCCCCTACCTCCATCACTTGTATCACTTGTAATCCCGTTGATCTTCGATTTGCTCAAGCAGGTGCCAGTAACGTCTCCATTTGTCCCTGTCAAGAGCTAGTGCAGCCCAATGATATCTGCTTGCTCCAGGAACAGGAAGAGCCTCAAATTGTTCATTCAGGGATTTGACGAAGAAATCTGACCATCTAGTTGGTGGGCGGCCACGAGGTCTTCTGATGTCCCGTGTAATCCAGTCAGTAACAGCTCTAGCACAGCGGTCGTCTCTGAATCGCATTTCATGACCAGCCCATCTGATTTTTGATGCCTTGGCAAACGAGACAGCATCCCTGATTTTTGACCATTGACGGAGGTTAGAACTCCAGATTCCTTCTCTAACTTGAGTGAGACATGATATTCCTAGCATAGCTCTTTTGATTCCTCTTTGGGATACCCTAATAGCATTTTCATTCTGTTTGCGTAGGGCCCAGGTCTCTGAGGCATATGTTAGTGCAGGAAGAATGGTGGAATCGAAAAGATGTGCCCGGAGTCAGAGGTTCTTCGTTCTCTTAACCACTTCTTTGACACTCTTGAAGGCATTCCACTCTCTTCCTCCTGCGCAGTTCTGGCACCAAGTCATTCCTCATGTTGATTTCTCGACCCAGGTACACATAGCTGCTACATTCAGAGATGTTCTTGGTCTATTATCTACTTTCGGCATGCATCTCCCATCCTGACTGGTTCCTCCAACCATCATTTTCTTAGTGATCCCTTCTCTATTCCATCTGCCTTCTCCCCTCTGCTCATGAAGCAGGTTTCCAGCTATGGAGCAATCTTCCTGGCTCTTGGTATCATCCTCATGTGATGTCATTCTATACTCCACAAATGAGTGCAGTTCCTTCTATGTCTGTCCCTCTCTTTCTGGCTCATTTCACTTAGCATATATATCTCCATGTCTATCCATTTATAAGCAAATTTCATGACTTCATCTCCCCTACAGCTGCATAGTATTCCATTGTATAGATGGACCAAAATTTTTTTAACCAGTCATCTATTCTAGGGCATGTGGGTTGTTTCCAGATTTTGGCTATTGTGAACAGTGCTGTAATGAACATATAGCTACAGATGTCATTTCTACTGTGCTTTTTTACATCCTCGGGATATATTCCCAGAAGTGGTATTGCAGGGTCATATGGAAGTTCAATTTCTAGTTTTTGAAGGTCTGTCCATATCATATTTCTTTCTAGAAAGGCTGGACCAGTCGGCATTCCCATCAACAGTGAAGGAACGTCCCTTTTTCCCCACATGCACGCCAGCACTGGTTGAAGAAGCAGTCTTTACTTGAATCTGTGCAATGGATATGAGATTAATAAAATCTCAGATAGGCGTGGACAACTATGATCCATGACTCATTGTGATTTCCTGGGAAGACAAGAGACATTCAGTCTAGGAAGAACCACTGTAGATGACAGTTCTGAGTGCTCATATGATTCTTATTTTTCCTACTAAATATATCATATTGTTCTTATTTATTATATATGCAGGAACATGGAACACTAAGTTTACTATTAGAAAGGGTTTCTTCAACTAGCCCTTCAAGAAGGGAAATGACCGTAAGACATTAAATGCGGTGAAAGGATCACTGCTTTGAAATCACTTGAAAGTCTGTTAGAGATGCTTCACACCAGGCATCTGAACCTAAACTTGCTTCTCAACAAGATATCCAGATAGTCTATACATGTAAAGTTGGAAACACCCCTTAGAAATGCTGACAGCTGGAGCAAGGGGTTAAGAGGAAACCTGGGTACACTGGTAAAGAGAAGTTGACACTGCTGGTGGGATCAGTGATGGAACATTGTACGTTAAAAATCCAACTATGAATAACTTTGTAACTCACATTCTTTAATAAGATAAAATTTGGAAGAAAAGAAAAATGAAAATTTGAAAGTAAAAAAAAAATTGCTGACAGGGGCCAGAGTGATAATACAACGGATAGGGTCATTCCTTTTGCACTGCTGGCCTGGTTTCCATCCCAGGACCCCAGATGGTTCCCCAAGCCAACATGAGTGATCCCTGAATGCAGAGCCAGGAGTGAGCCCTGAGAACAACAGGGTGTGGCCCCAAAACACAACAACAAATAAATGAAAACAAATTCAGCATCTGCTTAATAGGGCTAAGATTGCTGGTATTAGACACATTTTGAATAATATGGGTTTGTGTTATAGGGAATATTAACAAAAGGAGAAAACTATTAGCAACCAGTGATGCCCATTTCCTATTCCTGGTACCCTGGATTTTATATGGGCTTAGGGTATTAATGAAACCTCTATGCAATTTAACACAATATGGAAGAGCGCAGTCTATGAAATAATGGAAGCATCTAAATACCCACTAAGAGAATGCTGTAAACAACTAGAACTTCTCACCTTTGTTATTTCCTCTATGCAAGACAAGTCTGGTCCTGTCTGCGTGACTGAAATTCATAAATTCTCTCCTGCAAGTTTTCACGGGTAGACTGTTGCTTTTATACCCTCTTCTGCCTTTCATTTCTGTTATTTGGTTGTCTATTATCTTAAGCATCTGCAACTGGGAAAAGAGTCCACAGAGAATATATTTTCCTCTTGAAATGAGGAACATTTTCAGTTTGTATTCTAAGAATAAGCAGCTCACATACAGGCAACAATCACAAAGAACATCTCTGCCTGATTGATCTCAGGTCTGCCCATTTAGTCTGCATGTCTGAAAGCCATACTAGTACAGTACACAGACAGAATTGAACTTGTATGTCTTTAAGGCAAGGGCAGAGAGGAAGTGGGTCAGAGGTTAGAGTAATCACTAGCTCTTTGCCAAAACTCTCAACCCACTTTTGATATAAGTGATGTTTATCTCTCATAGATTGTTCTAGAGTGGTTCTGAGAATGGTATTTTCTGGGTTTATGAATGTTCAAATTTTTATATCTCTGTTACATGGGGAAGAATTTGGGCATAAAGTTCTTGCTTATTATTGATTTTTCCTTGCATTTCTTAAAATTTGTTCCTCCTGTAGAATAGTGATGAAAAGTTTGATTTTATTCTGGTTCCCTTTCCTTTACAGCTAACTCTTCTTTTGATTTTTTTCCCTTTGTTGCCTAGAGGTACACCGGATATGTATATATATATGCATATGGATATGTATATGCATATATAGTATATGTATATAAAAACCCTTCACTAATCTGTTTCATAACTGATCATTACTGACCAATTTTCAAAATATACATTAGCATTTGGATACATAGCTACTGATCTTTTTTATTTACATACTGTTTTAGTCAGTGATTTTCAGTCTCTTAATATCTGCAGATTGGCACTGGTCCACAGAGAAGTGGTTGAAAATCACAGTCTTATAGTTTACATACTAGTTTAATTCCGTATCTTCCTCTGAGAATCCCATTAATGTGCTTTCTTTGCTTACCTTTTGGAAAAAGTCTGATTCTTGGAACCGCTTGTCTAATTATATCTATTTATTTTTCTAGTGTTTTGTTTCAGTCCCTTCTCCTTTAAGGCATTTAAAGTTTAGTATTTTCTTAGACTGCCATCTTTCCTTCCTCCCTTCACCCTTAAAACTTAATATTTTATTTCTTAGATTTCCTTCTTTCTTTCCTTCCTCCCTTCCTTTCTATTTTGGGTCTCTATCCAGTGGAACTTCAGGACTACTCCCAACTCTATGCTTAGGGGCTACACCCAGCAGTGCCCTGTGGACCATATAGTACCAGGGATCAAACCTGGGCTTTCCACATGCAAGGCATGTGTTTGAACCACTGAGCTGTGTTAGCAACCAAGATTTGTCCTTTTTCTTAAAGCCTTTGCTGAATTTGATCAATCAATCACCTTTCTTTTTCCAAATTTCTGCTTCATTTCTCTTGTAAAATTTTTAAATTTAAAATGAAACATTTTTGGATCAAAGTGTTATTTTAATATCTGTAAGTGTAAGTATAATCATACTAAATTCCTTCTATAGTATTGTGCTAATTATTTCCCTGTTTTACTTTAATTTTAGGGGGATGTTGCTATAAGTTTACTAATACTGATTCTTACATTTTATTTTCTGTTCAGAGGTGATTTATTTGAATGCTGCTATCATTTTCTTTCATTTAATGTCTTCTGATTTTCCAGATCAAGAACTGACATCCTTTCTGTAGGAGAGGTTGGAAATTCTGGAGTCTATGGTTTTGTTAATTCAAGCCCCTCCTCCTCGTTGGTGAGAGAGAGTACAATATCTTTGTGAATATAATTAAATGCAGGAGGTTAGAATATGTTCCATTGAGATTCTATCTATCCTACTGTGCTTCTGTGAGATCATTTATTTCCCCTACCTGCTACCTTCTTCATCCTTAACAAGTCACCAATGACTGCTCTTTTCCTGTTATCTATAGAAAGGAAGCCTTCCCACGACTACCATTCTGGCTTTGTATATTTTTGAGTCTTTTTATTTCAGTTCTTCAGTTATCACTCTTTCAAATAATCAGAACCCAAATCTCCTCCACTATATTTTTTGACTGGTGGTAAGATCAGATATTTGGAAATTATTTTATCAGGGGCAGCTCTTCCTAAACTCACTGAACTTAATCATTTTGGTTAATCTTCTGACAGTAGGCACTGGCAGGCATTTCTGAGCAAGCTCTAATGTGAGTGCTTAATTCCCCATTTACATGTATATTTAATTCTCTATCTCTGAGTTGTGCTTGTAAATATTCATGGATCATGAAGAAATCAAAATGGAAAATTGTTTTTAACTGATAACAAAAATACAACAGATCAAAAGTATCGAAATTCAACACAGAGAGCCATGTATTGAAAGTTTTCTATCTATCTACCTATCTATCTATCTATCTATCTATCAAGGTCAATAAAAACTAACTTTTAAAACCTTTTTCTTGAGGTAATATGGTTGAGAACACTATAAAAGTTTCAAGTAGCACTATAGCACTGCAGCACTGCTGTCCCATTGTTCATCTATTTGCTTGAGTGGGCAGCAGTAACGTCTTTCTATTGTGAGACTGTTACTGTTTTTGGCATATCGAATAGGCCACGGGTAGCTTGCCAGGCTCTGCCTTGTGGGGCAGGATACTCTTGGTAGCTTGCCAGGCTCTCTGAGAGGAACAGAGGAATCGTTTGCAAGGCAAACACCCTACCCACTGTACTACTACTCCAGCCCTATAAGGTTTCAAGTATACAACATTATAAAACAACATCTATATGTACTATTAAAAGTCTAGTTTCTATCCTTCACTATATAACTGATCTTTTTTCAATTTTTGTTTTTGTCTCTTGGGTTTGTTTTCTTCTCTTCCATGATATATATTTTGTTTTAGGCCACACATAGCTGTGCTTGGAGCTGCTTCTGGTGCTTAGAAGATAACTCCTGGAATCATGTAGTTCCCAAGATCAAACCTGGCACCTCAGACAAGCAACACTAGTACTCTAAACTATATCCTCAGCCAATATCAAGGTAAACATTTTTTTTCCTTTAATCAAGTAATTTGGTATACAACAGTTTCCAAATAACTGTTTTAATTATGTAATGCTACATCATCACCTCCACCATTAGAGTGTCACTAACCCTACAATACTATCCTAAAATCTCTCCCTTTCCCTGCTTTGTAGCCTCTGTTTGCTGTTGTGTTGGCAATATCTCAAGATTTGTTTCTACTGGAGACTCTCTAACCCTTTGTTTCTTTATACTTGATATATGAGAAAAATTATCTGCTATTTGTTTATTTTTTCCTTCTGAATCACTCATTTTAGGATGATGTCCTCCAATATCACCCAGGTTGCAGAAAACTACATGATTTCACCTTTTCTCATAAGCCATAAATCCTTCTCTCTCTCTCTCTCTCTCTCTCTCTCTCTCTCTCTCTCTCTCTCTCTCTCTTCTCTCATATACACACACACACACGCACACAGAAACACACACAATTTCACAATTTCATTATGAACTCATCTGCTGTTCAGCACCTGAGTTGTTTCTTGGAAATTGGGGCTAATGTTATGATTAATGGAGCTATGTCTATGTCCTTGTGGATTAATGTGTTAGTGGTTTGGGGTTAGATGCTCAGGGGGGATATGCTGGATCACATGGAAGTACTATTCTTATTTTTCTTAGGATTTTTATTTTTCTTTTTTTTAAAGGTCTAAAAACTTTTATTTTTTATTATTATTTTTTAATTTTATTGAATCACCGTGAGATAGTTACAAGCTTTCATGTTTGGGTTACAATCTCACAATGATCAAACACCGGTGCACATTCCCCACCACCAATATCCCGGGTATACCCCTTTTTCCCACCCTCCCCTTGCCTCCATGGCAGACAACATTTCTCATACTCTCTCTACTCTTGGGCATTATGGCTTGCAACACAGACACTGAGAGGTCATCATGTTTGGTCCATTATCTTAAGATTTTTCAAATTCTTTTCCATTAAGGCTGACAGGGAGAACAATTCCACCAAGAGTGAATGAAGATCCTTTGTAATCACATCCCTAACAGCTGAGGGATTGAGCTGTTTCCATTCTTTTTGATATAGGACTTCTAATCGGTATAAGATGATCTCTCATTATTTTTACTTGCATTTCCCTGATAATCAGTGATGATGCAATATTAATGTATTCATTTTAAAAGTCATCCCGTGTTTACTATCTTTAAAAATGTTTATTGTAGCTTCTGTATTGTGGTTGCAAGAGTGTTACCATTAATTATTAGAATGTTGGTATTAACTTAAAATGTTATCATTAATTAGAAATTACTACATCTTCACCACTATCAAAATGTCCAAGACACCCCTCCACTATTTTCTAATTTCATTTATAGTCCACCTCTTCTTCGCCCAACTCTCTACTGACACTGATTGCTAGTCTGTTTTGTAATCCAAAGCCAAAGGTTTGTCATCATTCAATACTATCCCCTTGCTTTGTTTCTCTATTATATTATAGAGGAGTGAGAACATCAAGTGTTTGCCCTCTCTGACTTATTTCATCTAATATGACACCCTCCACTTTTATCCAAGATCCAAGTTGCAGAGAACTGCAAGTTTTATCTTTCCTTATAGCTTATCTTGTTTTCTATAGTATTTCACTGGGTATATATACCAAAACTTCTTTATCCAGTCATCTGTTCTTGGGCATATGGCCTGTTTCTTTATCTATCCATCGCACCTAGTGCTTTGCATATATCTTTTCAAATTAATGCTTTTGTGTTTGAAGTGAGATGCCAAGAAATGAAATAGCTGGGTTCTAAAAAAAAAGTTTTATTATTTTTTTTAAATCTTCATACATTTTTCGGGGAGGATAACTAGATGACATTTTCACCAATATTGGAAGAATATTCCTTTTCACCTCATCCCCACAACAACAGGTTGTTTCTAGTCCTTTGATATATGCCATTCTCTCTGGTATGAGACGATATCTCCTTGTTGATTTGGTATGCATTTCCCTGATAAGTGAAAATGAACATTTTTTTCCCTATGTCTTCTGGCCATCCTTACATCATCCTTTTCAGGGAAGTTTCTGTTCATCTTCTCTTCCCTCTTTGTGTGTATGTGTGTGTGTGTGTGTGTGTTGTGTGTGTGTGTATGTGTGTGTAGTCAGGGCATACCTGATGGTGCTCAAAGCTTACTCCTGGTTCTTTGTTCAGGGATAACTCATGGAGGGCCTTTGCAGGCCACATACAGTCATGGTGATCAATCAAAACAACGATCACATACATGTATGGCCTAACACCTGCACTGTTTTACAGTCCCACTCCTCTTACACTTTTATGGGTTTACTGGTGTTTTTGTTGTTGTTGAATTCTGTGTACACTTTATATAGGTTGCATATTAATCCAATATCTGATGTTTAGCATACACAAATATTTTTTCCCATACAATAGAATATCTTTTTTATATTAAAGTGAATTTTTTTGCCATGCCTTTTTGTTGTTGTTGTTTGAGGTAATCTCATTTGTTTATTTTATTTCCGTTTTCTTTGCCAGTGGGGTCAAATCACTAAAGATATCTCCAAAGTTCGTATCCAGAGAATTATATCTATGCTTTTCTTCAATGTATTTTATGAATTCTGATCTAATTTTGAGCTCTTTAATCCATATTGAATTAATTTGTTTGTATGAGATAGGGATCTAGTTTAATTTTTTTGTATATAGCTGTCCAGTTTTCCAAAGACCATTTGCTGAAGAGGATTTTCTTGATCTTTATCATGAGTTCAGAAAATAACTGCATACAACTTAGGAATCACTAGCTAAACATTATTATTTAGGAAAATAAATTAAAATCACAATCAAACCCACTTTTCTACTACCATAAACATAGAAATTAAAAACTGACTTAATAACTGTCATCAACATTGCAGAACACTAAAATCCTCTTTCACTACTGGTAGAAATCTATAATGGTATAAACACATTACAAAACATTTATCATTTTATAATGGTTAAACGTATATCTGCCATAAGCTGCAAATTTTATACTTATAAAGTATTTGCCCATAATAAAAAATGACATATGCCAATGCAAAGACATTAGCAAGGTTAATAATAATTTTGTTTGGGTAGCCAACAACCATAAACAATAGAAATATCTATCGACTATCAATTGAATAAATAAATTACTCTAAGTATATATAAATGAATTCTACTAACAACAAAATTAGATAATAAAAAACCTACTCATATACACAAAACAGATTAATCTCAAAATAATAAAATACCTACTCACATAAACAAAACAGATTAATCTCAAAATAATTATTAAAGAAATATAGGCCATAAAAAATGGCACCTCTGGGGCTGGAGCAATAGCACAGCAGGTAGGACATTTGTCTTACACGCGGCCGACCAGGGTTCGATTCCCAGCATCCCATATGGCTCCCTGAGCACTGCCAGGAGTAACTTCTGAGTGTATGAACCAGAAGTAACTCCTGTGCATCGACAGATGTGACCCAAAAAGAAAAAAATGGCATCTTTAATATTATTCCATTATGTTAAATTCTCCCATTGTGCAAACTAACAATAATAGAAAACATAGAAGTTGCTGTCTAGGAATAAAGACATGGAGGTCTGAAGACTAGAATTGCAAATAAGTATCGGATAACTGTGGAGAGTAATATTTTCATTATCGTGAGTGTAAAATGGTTTCTTGATGGTATCATAAATTTTATGTATTTATAAAAGTTAAAAGATTGTATATTGTGTGCATTATATTATTAATTAGTTACTTTAATAAAATTGTTGAAAAGATTGAAAATGTAGTATCACTCTCCCTGATGTTTCATAAAGATAGAAAGTGAATTTGTACCTACAGTGAATGGGCAGATGGTCCTAGAAAATAAAATATCATTAGAAATCACATGGGAAATAAATATACAATATCTGGATTGATTCAGCTAAGCATTTTATTAACTCCCACTTATATATTATTCTGTATCCATTAATAGTTTTTTTACTTATGGTTAAGGAATACAATACATATATGTATTCAAATTCCTAATTTGGCAAAGGGAACAGACCATTAAAGAAGCATGTGTGTGGCCAATCACAGTCTATTATTTTGGGCTTGCCACACTTGTTCTGGGATCTGTTGTTCCTGTGATGTAAGTTAGGTAGGGTCCAGCCAGATATACCATACACAAAATTCATAGTTTTGCCACTGGATTTGGGGGGAGGGAATTTACATTAATACTTTGGGCAAATATACACTGAATTTTCCCATATTTGAAAAAAATATTTACAAAAATTATGTCTTCCCATCTCCTCATTAGAAAACTAATGTAAAATTTGCAATTGCAATACCACTTTCACGTCAACAGGTAAAAAGAAAAATTGGCATCTCTGATCAATCCCTAATCTCTTCTTCCTTTGTATCTTAAGGAACCCTTAAAGCCATCTCATCTATAAGAAAATCTCAGCTAGCAACACCAAGAAGTCATAAATATTCTTGGTTCTTTTTTTTCTGTTTTTTTGTTTGTTTGGGGCCACACCTAGTGAAGCTCAGGGGTTATTTCTGGCTCTGCACTCAGAAATTACTCCTGGCATTTCTCATATGGGATGCGAGGGATTGAACCCAGGTCAGCAGCATGTAGGCAAACACCCTATCAGTTGTACTATGGCTCCAGCCACTCTTCATTCATTTTCAAAGATACAGTGTTCTCTTTAGAAAAATCACTGTATCACTGTAATTGATGTGCTCGAGCAGGCACCAATAATATCCTCCATTTGTCCTAGCCTGAGATTTTAGCAGCCTCTCTTTACTTGTCCTTCCCAACAGTGCCTCATTGGAGTCTCTTTCAGGGTCAGGGGAATGAGACCCAGCATTGTTACTGTTTTTGGCATATAGAGTATGCCATGGGGAGCTTGCCAGGCTCTGCCATGCCAGCAGGATATTCTAGGTTGCCTGCCAGGTTCTCTGAGAGGGAGAACTAGGCTATAAGAGGTTGCACTACTGCAAATGAGACCACACACTTCTGGGAGCTTTGTTTTATAGTCTCTGGATCTTGACTGTTGATGGGATTACAAGGTGCCTGGGGCAGTTTGTGGGTGTGACTGCCTAGCTACTGGAAAAATGGGGGATCTGGGTGGAGGAGGCCCAGTCCCAATCCGAGCAGGCTTGGAGATCTCAGCCCCGGGTCCTGCACACCTGGGCTCTTCTGCCAATTTCTTCATGCATGAGGCTCATCCAAGCATGTTGCTACTTAGAAAAATAGCAACAGTAATAATTTCTAGTGTCCCAACATTATTTAGTCACATAAATCATGTATTAGACCAAAAGACAAAATGTATTTTTCAAAGATGTTTAATATTAGGAAAAAAGATACAAACTATTATTCATAGTAAGACTTTTGTGATTAACAAAAAAATTTAGCAACAAATATTGTGCTCAGAGAATCAGAACAGACTTGTAGATTTTCAATAGCAAATAATATCACATATGATAGTAGATGTCTCTTTACTATTGAATGAAATTACTGACTTGCAAAATATAAATTGGTTCTTGCATATGTTTCAGAATTTATAGTTCAGAAATGCTTGACAAATCCTTGGGCTCCTTTAGGAGAGAGTATGAATAAATTATTATAATAGGAGACACAACAGAGATATAAAAAGCATCTTTGAATTAGTATTTTAGAATTTAAAAATACATTTAACTTTTCTTTTAAAAAATTAGAAAATTAAATGTGTCCCATTCTCTTAGCTTGAGAAAAACGTGAACTTGGAAAAAGAGATTTTCCCATTTGAGCAGATTCTGCTTCTATAGTAGGAAAATTGCAAAGAGTCCAAAGTATTTTGTTGATTCAGGACCCATTGTTATAAATTGCTTTTCTTTGCTGATAAGAAAAGCTTAGATTTCAGAATATTCATAATTCAGGAAGCTAAACAAAAGCTTGCCTATTAGCTAATCAGGTTGTGACAAATATGTAAGATGAAAATGTGATTCCTCTTCAATCATAAATGACAATTTCCCTAAGTTGTGTTGTCTTGTCATTCTGTATAAAAAGATAAGTATTTTCTTGTCAATTTTCCAAATTAAGACCACTAACATCTACAATGCAATCTTTATCCTCTAGTCTTAAGAAACTTGCTAGAAGTCATGGAGCATTTTTCACACACCCACAAACACACACACACACACACACACACACAAAACAGCATGTAAATTCAGGAAGTTTCTGGTCTTTTCCCCCCACTTTTCATTTATGTGGCAAAGACATCACCAATAAATTTTTCTATTTCTCTTTACTCCAAAAAGGTATAAAGAGCTAAAGCAGTTTAAAGGATGGCTATCAAAATCAATCATCTTCCTTTGTGAAAGAGTTTAAAAAATCATTTAAGACAGGTCTGACAGCATCAAAACCTCAACATACTAAAAGGCATTGTTTGAAATCTTCATGGGAGTCCCCCCTTTTGTTCCGTATCATACAATAATCCACACTTAAACACCAATTCACATTTTGTTCTATTCTTTATAATGATTAAATTAAAATTTTATGTCTCAATAGGGTATCTTTATTTATAAAATATAGATTTGCTCATTCAGTCTCTGGGTGCATACCATATCAGTGTTCTATAGGAAGAACTAGGTAGGCGTATGATTCTGTTTCCCAGGGGAAAAGATGTGCACACAAGTCTCCAGAAATGAAAGATGTGATAAAGGCAGTTTTTTTTTCCATGGCACTGATAATGCCAGCGAAGACAACTGCTATGACTTCAGGTGGTTCACTCAACTGGCATATCTCCGCGATAGAGTCAGTTATCTCAAATACCTTGCACCTTGAATGTCAAGGCTGAAATAGTGTATATTTAATGTGACAAATGATATTCTCAGGCCTTCCTAAAAAAGCCAAGTCATTTGATCATGAAGAGTTTTTTACTTTCCCCCAAAAATTTAGGTATCCCTTTCTCAGATGGAAGACAAAACAAAACAAGACAAAAACAAGTGATATTGTTTTTGTATCACAGTAGTTATTGCATCTAAATTCTGCATTTGCAGTGAGAGATGTAGCATGGAAGTTAAGACCTGAGATTAAATCCCTAGCACATATGGTCCCCAGAGCGAGCCAAGAATGATCCCTGAGTTCAGTCAAGAATAAACCCTAGACACTGCAGATGTGGCCCCAAAACTAAAAATAAATAAATTTTGTAATAGAGGGCATTCCCACTAGCAATGAAGGAGAGTCCCTTTCTCCTGGCATCTACGTCAGCACTGGCTGTTCTTATTCTTTTGGATGTGTGGCAATCTCTGCGGTGTGAGATGATACCTCATTTGTGTTTTGATTTGTATCTCCCTGATAATTTTTTCGTGTGTCTTTTGGCTATTATAATTTCATCTTTAAGGAAATTTCTGTTCATTTCTTCTCCTTATTTTTTGATGGGGATGGATTTTTTTTTCTTGTAAAGTTCTGCCAGTGCCTTATATATCTTTAATATTAACCCCTTATCAGAAGGGTATTGGGTGAATAACCTTTCCCATTCTGTAGGCTGTCTTTGTATCTTGATCACTGTTTCTTTTGAGGTGCAGATGCTTCTTAGTTTAATGTAGTCCAATTTGTTTATCTTTGCTTCCACTTGCTTGGGCATTGGCATTTCATCTTTGAAGATACCTTTAGCTTCAATATTGTGAAGGGTTTTTAACTACCTTTTATTCCATGTACCTTATGGATTCGGTTCTGGTGTTGAGGTCTTTAGTCCATTTTGACCTGACTTTTATGCACAGCATTAGATAGAGGTCTGAGTCCATTTACTTTTTTGCATGTAGCTGTCCATTTTTCCCAGAACTACTTGTTAAATAAGGTTTCCTTGACCCACTTCATATGTCTTGCTCTCCTTATCAAAAAACAAATGATCATATATTTGAGGGTGTGTGTCAGGATATTCAAATTTATTCAACTCGTTTGTGGGTTTATCTTTACTCCAATACCATGCTATTTTAATTATTACTGCTTTGTAATAGAGTTTGAAGTTGGGGAACGTGATGCCTCCCTTCTTCTTTTGCCCAAGATTTTTTTAGCTATTTATGGGAGTTGATTGTTCCATATGAATTTCAGTAGTCTTTGATCAATTTTCTTGAAAAATGTCATGAATATCCTTATAGAGACCACAATTAATATGTATAATGCTTTGGAGAGTATTACCATTTTAAAATGTTAATTCTCCCAATCCATGAGCAGAGTGTTATCCTGAGCCTTACAGAATGCTGGCTGGTCTAGCCTTTGTGAAAAACAATATGGACTTCCTCAAAAAACTAGAAATTAAGCTTCCATTTGACCCAGAAATACCACTTCTGGGAATATACACTGGGGAACCAAAAGGACTCAGCAGAAACACCATATGAGCTCCTATATTCATTGTATCACAATATCCAGAATCTGAAAAAAACCTGAGTGCCCGAGAACAAACAAATGGATAAGAAACTATGGCACATCTACTCAATGGCTTATTATGCAGCTGTTAAGAAAAATGAAGTTATGAAATTTGCCTATAAAAGGATGGACATGGAGAGTATCATGCTGGGTGAAATGAGTCAGAAGGGGAGTGACAGATATAGAATGACTACATTCATCTGTGGTATATAAAATTACCACAGTAGAAGACTAATATACAAGGTCAGGGAAAACAGGAGCTAGGAGAACATGTCAATGGTTTGAATCTAGCACAACTGTGTTCGGGGTGGAAGGTAGATAAGATAGAGAAGGTATCAGTATGACAATAATACTATGACAATAATAGTTGGAAATAATCACTCTGGACAAGAACTGAATGTTAAAAGTAGGTAAACAGATACATACAGATTTCAGCATCTGTATTGCAACCCACAATGCCCAAAAGTAGAGAGACGGAAAGAGAAAAGTAGTAGAAGAAGGAGGAAGAAGGAGGACAGGTAGGAAGGAAGGGGTGGAAGGAGAGGAATGGGAGGAGGAGGAGGACATGGAGAAAGAAGAGGAAGGGGAAGAGGAGGAGGAAGAAGAGGAGGAGGACGAAGAGAGAAAAGAAAGGAGGAGGAAGAAGAAGGAGGAGGAGAAAGAGGAAGAGGAGGTGGTGGTAAATAGTGAGGTGGTGTTTCGGAAGCCAAATGAAGTATGTGGTAAGAGAATGATGGAGTTAAGAAAATGTGGGAAGTAAACCCCTACCCCATATCTTGTTTTTTGTGAGTTGGACTTTGTATGATTAACTCATGCAGGCCTATATTTAAGAAACAGAATTCTCACTTGCTACTCTCCTAACCATTAGGATGTACCATGTATGCAGTATCAAATCATTGTAAGTCAATGGAAGGTCAGCATAGCCTAAAGTTCCATTCGTTCATACTAAATGAAAGGTATTAGAATTTTCCTTAAGCTGTATGTAACAATGATGGCCTTAAAGGGGGACATTCTAGAGCAGGTTCATGTTTTTGTCATTTGCAATCTTATTTCCTCTGCTTCCCTCTCAACCTTGTCTTGGTATTTCCAACATCAGATGCACTCAGGTTGCAATACTTCGTCACCATGGACTGACTTATCTCTTCTTCATCTCAGTGTCTCCAATGCAGCAGGCTCTCCATGAGTCACTGTCACTGTCATCCCGTTGTTCATCTATTTGCTCGAGTGGGCACCAGTAACGTCTCCATTGTGAGACTTGTCACTGTTTTTTGGCATACCGAATAAGCCACGGGGAGCTTTCCAGGCCCTGCCATGTGAGCGAGATACTCTCGGTAGCTTGCCGGGCTCTCTGAGAGGGACGGAGGAATGGAACCTGGGTCGGCCGCATGCAAGGAAAATGCCCTACCCGCTGTGCTATCGCTCCAGCCATGAGTATTTTGTAAAATTTAACTGAACTGGCACTTTATCACATTTCCCTCTACTGCAGTGAAAGGAAAGAAGAGGTTGTACAGTAGGAATCTGCCTTTACTTGGCCTTATTTGGCCTTTGGTGGAGAAAGTAAAATTTGCATTCCTATCTTGGCCTGTAATACAGGCAAGTCATTTAGGGGGGGAAAAAGACCTTTCCTGCAAACAGGCCGATATCCTCAACTCTGTGTAAGCTCACTCAGCACCGCTACCTCCTTGACAACAGCAAACATTAGTATCACATGGAAACCTTCTGAGAAATGCACATCTCCAAAAGTCTTTCACATGTCCCAGATCGTACTTCTGTATACCACACAGAAGTCATGTTGAGGCCATATTCCTTAGAGAGCCTGGAAGCTTGAGTCACTCTTAGTCCTTAAACTCTCTCACAGTTTCAAGCAGATAGCATAAAGACACAATGGACTGCAAAAGCTTCTATTCTCTATGAGAAGCATTTCAGTTTTCTGATACAAAGATATTGCTGAAAATATCGTTTGCATGGGACAGAAAAAAAAAAACTTCATCCCTACGGGAAAAAAAAGACAAAAAAGAAATCAGGCTTATGAAAATTGCTGATCAGTGGATAAATGTTTCTGATGTAGGAAAAATATATACTTCCTAATTTCCAGAAAAGGCAAAGAGGAGACAGGGCCGTAGTAAAGAAAATGATCACTTGACTTACTCCCAACTAATAGGGGCATATAAAAATGAAATGGAGAATGAAAGAACTATGATGTTGATGGATTATGATGAGAATTGAGTTAAAGAAAATAAGTACTTTAAATCATCCAATTCTCTAAATAACATTGGAAACCAGGGAACTAGATATGCCCAAGCTTATCTGTACCATATCTAAAAAAATGTTGGCAAGATTACTAACTGCAGTTGCATGATGATATGATAGGTCCCCAAAAGTAATTTTCAAGACAGCCTGTCCCCTTATAGAGATAACAAAGTCAGAAACAAAATCCCACGTTCCAATAAAGGGTCAATTCAGGGGTCACAGCCAAAATCAGGCTTATAATTATACTTTCACCTTTTGCTGACAGACACCATCAAGCCAGATGAGTCACTGGCCAGAGGGGAGCAATTTTCTCTATAATACAATTGTCAATTATAGAGCTTATCAAAAAAATGACCACACCTTTGCTAGTTTTCAGATTTCTAATTTTGTGCTACCATGTCGAGTAGTAAATCACAACATTTAAGAGGCTCTAAGTCAGTGCTACCCAAAGTTGGTAACACTATTCCCTCCACTCTGAAAGGAGCTCTGCTGGAACTACTCCAGAATCCAAAGTACAATTCAGGGGACGCTTTCTGTTATCTTAAAGAAGGTAAATTTCCAAATGGGAGAGATAGTACAGTGATTTAGATGCATGCTCCTGCATCTCCAGGCCCTTGCATTCAGTCTCTGACCCAGTTGGCCAAGAATTTCAGGTAGCACCTGGGTCTCCTGAGCACTATGGAAGCATCCCCAAATTATTGCTCAGGGGATAGCTGAGCAATAATTCCTCTGAAAAGTGGTTGGTAGTATAAATAAGTTTGGGAATCTCTCTGATCTAAGCTATTGCCGTGTAGCTGCAACTTTCCTTTCCACCCCTATAAATACCAACTAAAAGACCCACTCAGAGCACCATATATCTTCTTTTCATGCAAGAACATTTACAGGCAAGTTTTGTGCTTACATACCTCCCAGGGATATGCAGGATCAGGGCAAATATTCTAGTCTGTGTACAACCTCATAAGCTGGGAAGCTGTAGTATAACTCCGGCTAACTCTGCTCACATAAGGAAGACATCATTGCTCAGTTCCTAAATGCTTTGTGCCTAGACTGTAGCACTGTAGTTGTTCATGGATTTGCTCAAGTGGGCACCAGTAACTTCTCCATTGTGAGACTTGTTGTTATTGTTTTTGGCATACCAATTACATGAAGGGTAACTTGCCAGGCTCTGCTGTGCAGGCAGGATATTCTCGGTAGCTTGCCGGGCTCTCGAGAGGGACGGAGAAATGGAACCTGGGTTGGCCATGTGCAAGGCAAACACCCTACCTGCTGTGCTATTGCTAGAGAATCAAAAAGAAGCCATGTGCTCAGTAGATAAATGCTCACAATATAAGTGGCAAAAACCAAAAGCCAGACAGGGTAGAGTGATTTCCCTAGACTACAAAGTCAACAAGGAGTAGAGCCCAAATCCAACCATTTAACAACACTTCCTCTTTCTTTTCTTTCTTTCTTCCTTCCTTCCTTCCTTCCTTCCTTCCTTCCTTCCTTCCTTCCTTCCTTCCTTCCTTCCTTCCTTCCTTCCTTCCTTCCTTCCTTCTTTCTTTCTTTCTTTCTTTCTTTCTTTCTTTCTTTCTTTCTTTCTTTCTTTCTTTCTTTCTTTCTCTCTTTCTCTCTTTCTCTCTCTCTCTCTCTCTCTCTCTCTCTCTCTCTCTCTCTCTCTCTCTCTCTCATTTGGAGGCCATACTCAGCTGTGCTTGGAGGTTACTTCTCACTTTGGGGCCACACCTGGTGAAGCTCAAGAGACATGATATGTTGCCAAAGATTGATTCCAAGTCACCTGAATGAAAAGCAAATGCCTTGCCAGTAGTACTATCTCTCTAGTCCCACTTAGCTATTTCCCTACATTTAATATTTCATTCTGCCAACCACCCATTCTCAGAGTTTGATAACTGAAAAGAGTGCTGTAGGGAAAGATATCTGACTTGGGCTTGCTGGTTCCTATTTTTATTGTGCTAACTCCCACAATTAGTGTAAGTACACTGTACACCAAGAAGATTTTTCTTAGCATAATCTTTACCCAGGACTGCATAATATATATCCTTTGGGGCTATATGTAATTATTGCTCTTTCAATTCAATCAGTAAGGTCACACAATATCTATGCCTTTTCATATCAATATTGTTTATTTGCCACAAACATAGATGTGATAATCCATAGATATAATAATGTCTTAATCATAAGGCAATTTTGAAGTTTTGCTGAAAAACTGTGGCACTGTAGTACCATTGTTTATTGATTTGCTCAAGCAGGCACCAGTAACATCTCCATTGTGAGACTTGTTGTCACTGATTTTGGCATATCGAATACGCTACGGGGAGCTTGCCAAGCTCTGCCATGCAGGCAGAAAACTCTAGTAGCTTGCCGGGTTCTCTGAGAGGGATGGAGGAATCAAACCCAGGTTGGCTGCATGCAAGGCAAATGCCGTACCCATTGTGCTATCACTTCAGTCCAAAACAAATGTAATGAAAATATAATAAAAATAAAATATAATAAAAACAAAAAATATATAATTTGCTTCTCTCTTAATATATAAACTTAATGGGAAAACTAACAACACTGATTCTATTGACCTGCTTAGGGTATGACATTAAAAAAAAAAGTAAAATGGAATGACGGTCTGAAATCAGAAGTCAAGGAGGCACTCATCATTAATTCTCAATGTGGGGAACTGAATGTTCAATTGTCAATGGTCTGCCTGATGGGTTAGGCTAAGACAGGCTTGATTAAATATGCACTTTCAGATCTTTCTTTCTGCCTGATTTTGTCTATGACCATCAGGGCCTTAGATCCCAGCACAATTTTCCTACCTTATTATTTTTTCTATCCTCAGTAAGATGTATGATATTCCTTTGGCAAATTCAACTAAAAATGGCATGTTTGCATAAAAATCAGCAAAGATGTCTCCGCATACTTTCTATTGAAAACAGTAATAGCCAATCTTAGAACCAGTTGTTCTTTGTCTGCGGTTTCCATACTGAGTATTGATTTGTGTTTTCAGAGAAAGGCAGATCCCAGCAGTTGGCCTCAGAAGGCAGGTCAGTCTAAGCAAAAACCATGACTCCTTATTCCTCTACATCTGACATTTGAAGAGAGTGGTATCTAAGGAAGGTTCCTTTCCTAAGCTGCACCATTAAGACAAAAGTACCTATCAGACAGTCAATGTGGATTTAAAACACCAAAAAGCCCTGGTGACTCTGGTGACTCTGTTTGAGAGGGATAAATGGGAAGGGGAGCCTAGATAAAATCTCTCATCCTGTTGTGATGTCTAAAAAAAAAAAAGTTGTAGAGTAAGACTCCTCTGTCTCAAAAGAATCACCCACCATAAGTGACTCTTCTGATTGTATTTCTGCTCAACGTTGAAGGGTCTCACTTTTTCCTCTAATACAGCACAAGAGAAAAAAAAATACTACTGACCTGTCAAATCCACACAAGGGAATTCTCTTAAAATAAACAGCTAAACTTAACCTCAGGCGTTTCTTTCCTGGACATATTTTAAATGTATATGATGTTAGATGGCTTCTAGAAAAATGACAAGTGTCTGTTTTCATTAGACTCCCCAAGTGCATGGATCTAATTGACAGCATTTCTGAGGCCTAGAGGAACTTCCAGCTTCAGAGTTTCCATAGCAACGTGTCCCCACTGTTCGAAAGGCACCGCTCACAGTCATCATTCACAGGAACCCACATTTCACACACCCCGTTAAGTTATCCAAGAATTCCAACATCTCAAAGGTTAACAAATCCAATTTTCCTAGCACGTAAAATTTCCTGCTTTGGAGGCTAAGCTTCCACTTCAGATCATGAAGAAATTTTCATTCAGGTTATATGTGGGCGGTTTTTTTTTTCTTTCTAGCCTGGATTTGCAGCATACTTACTGTATATTTTAAAGGCCTTAAGTCTTAAACTATTCTGGTTATCTCCTTTTAATCTCCTTCCAAAGGAGCGACACTTAGAAGACTTCTCTTCTAAGGGAGGGAACATTTACCAAGCTTGGTCATCTAAAATGAGTACTTCTGGTAGCTCCGAGCACTGTTGGATGTGGCCTCAAATAAAAAAATGAAAAAAATTTTAAAAACCCAAAACCAGAAATTGTATTCTACTGGGGTTAAAGAGATTAGTACAAGGGGGTAAGACACTTCCCTTGCATGCAGTCATATGGTCCTCTGAGCATCAAAGTGTGGCCCCTGAGTACAGACACAGGAGTAAGCCATGAGCGCCTCTGGGTGTGGATCCAACCCCAAAACAATGTATAAAATGAAGTAAAATAAAATGAGCTCTCCTATATCACCCAACTTCAGGGTTACAAATTTCCAGGTAAGATGAGAAAAAGGGAAGAACAGACTGCCCAGAGACACATTTGGATCAAACAGGGGCTAGGACATCCTGATATCTGCAGCGCCCGACCCCTGCCCCCCTTTTTTAGCTGCAGCTTTCTGAAGGGCTGAATGGTGCCTTTCTCTAGTTCCAAGAAGAGGCAGGCCGACAGGACAATATGTAATACACTTAGCATGCATTATTTCATATAATCCTCAGAGACTGTTGATAGCCTTCTTATTAATCCTAAATTATATTGAACAAAACCAAGGTTAAGTGCCATGCCCAGGGCCATACACACTGGAAACAGCAAAGCGAGGACTTCAAAGTCCTCTGACTCCTCTCTGTTTTCCCTGCGGTGTGGGAAGTGAAGAAGAGTTGGACATGCTCAATGAGGGAGATTGAGGGACACAAAAAGGGTCGGCTCTGCTCTTCAGTCCATGCAATTAGAGGCATTCTCACCAGTTGTTAGCTGCACAGGGCTGCAGGCATTTAAAATCAATTGTCCCTGGAATGTGTATGCTGCCACCTTCTGGCCTGCATCACACTCACATTTGCTCCTGCTTGACCAAGATGAAAACGGTCACCCTGGTAGCTATTCTGTACGCAATACTCTCTATGTTCAAACAAGATGGCCTGGGTTCGTGCTAATAGATTTCTATCAGTTAATTGAATCAGTCACTGCTTGTTTACCTGAACACCTTTGATGGGATCTACAAATTGTCCTTCACAATCAAGATCTTATAGAAATAAGATAGATAAGAGAATGGTTGGCTTCAGAGGATATCCTGCCCACTGTGAACATGAAATATTCTGATTTCATATTCTGTGAGAAAAAATAAGAGGATATATTTATAGGAGTTATATATAAGGTTATATAGAAACTATTTATAAGATCCTAAATATATTTTTAGGACCTGTAGCACTGTCGTCCCGTTGTTCATCGATTTGCTCCAGCGGGCACCAGTAACGTCTCCATTGTGAGACTTGTTGTTACTGTTTTTGGCATATCGAATACGCCACGGAGAGCTTGCCAGATTTTGCGTTTAGCACAGTGACTGGAGGACAGCACAGCGGGTAGAGCGTTTGTTTTGCATGCGGCCGACCCGGGTTCGATTGTTCGTCCCTCTCGGAGAGCCCGGTAAGCTACTGAGAATATCCCGCCTGCATGGCAGAGCCTGACAAGCTCCCCATGGTGTATTCGATATGCCAAGAACAGTGACAATAAGTCTCACAATAGAGACGTTACTGGTGCCGCTCGAGCAAATTGATGAATG
Source organism: Sorex araneus (assembly GCF_027595985.1). Classification (NCBI taxonomy): domain Eukaryota; kingdom Metazoa; phylum Chordata; class Mammalia; order Eulipotyphla; family Soricidae; genus Sorex; species Sorex araneus. Next base: position 42,495,732 of record NC_073312.1, read on the forward strand.
AACAACAGGACGACAGTGCTATGACAGGTGTCTCCTGTCAGAAGGCAAAAAAAAAAAAAATAAGACATACTCATTTTTATTTTGTCCTATTGGTTTCTTTTCTTTTTATTTTATTTTTAATTGAAATAACATTGTATAAAAACAGTAGAGAGGGTTCAAGTGTGCATCACTGAAAATCTTTATTTGCACACTCCATTAAGTTCACCACTGGAAGTTCAGCCCTGTCCTTCCACATCATTTGTCCATCTTTGCCCTCTTTGTTCCAATTTACTCACCTGCCTTCCCGCTTCCTTATGATAATAACTAACCAATCCATAGTTCGAATGCTCGTTTTAATTTTATTTAGTTTATCTTTTTGTTTCTTCTACATTCCTCAGGAGGGTAAAATCATATGGTGTTTGTTTTTCTCTGTCTGGTTTACTTCAATAAGCAGGATATCATCTAGCACCATCCATGTTGTTACAAATTACAAGATTCCATCATTTTCTATCTGAATGTGTTCTACTGTGTATACCCCATCTTATTTGCCCACCTATTGCTTAGAGGGCATCTATTTCCAGTTCTAGGCTATTGTAAAAATGCCACAAGTAATAGGGAGTGTACATATAAGTCTTCAAATTGGTGAAAAAGTTTTAAAATTCTTTCAGGTAAAAATACAAAAGTGAGTAATTGAATCATATATAATTTTTGTTTTTAAGTTTGAGAGAATTCTTCATGCTATTTTCCATATACAAATTTATAATCTTGCATTATAAAAATCCTCTCCACTGCTTCTTGTGTCATAGGGCACTTTAAAAAAAAACAAAAACCGTGATATCTTCTCCACTGTTTCTTGTGACAGGAGGTTACTCGCTTTTTTTAAAAGGAGTGTCTTAACACATAACTCTTATAGATTAATATCTATAGGTATAAAGTCAGTGACTCAAAGACTTGAAAAGATGTGTCAGTATCTAACTGTTGCTCAGAAATGAGGATGTCTAATGTTATGAGCAAGCAAAGGGCTGACTGACAGGTCTGTCCCTCCCCTTGTAATTCATACATAACAGATGGTGCTGAGATTAAAGGCAAAAGGACTGTAAACACAGAGGTCAGTGTCTAAAGCTTTGAAATATGACAGCTCAAATACAGCAGAGAAAAAGTTTTTTAAAGAGAAAAAAAGAAACAAGTCAAAGATTATTTCCCCCTTCTCCACCTGGGAAAAAAGGGGCTCTCCAGGCATTCTTTAAAATAATCTTCTTTTCTCTCTTCTAACTAAATTATATAGTGAAAAACATATTCTAGAATGTTCTAGTTGGAAAGTCAACCATCCAACTATAATCAAACAGCAGAAGGCCTGGAAAGAGAAAGTACAAGCAGAATTAGACTTGGGAAGCAAATAGAATTCACTCTTTCAACAAATATTTATTTGGTTCTTACCGTATGTCAGACATTGGGAAAGAGTCATAAAAAAAATATTCCCCTGAAACATACATACTCCTAGGGGAAGACATAATAAACCAGAAATATTTCTGCTGGATATGCATAAGGTGGTAATAACACAGTGAAGAAATAGTTTGTCTTGTTTGTTTGCTTGTTTTTACATAGGAAGCCTACAAAAACCTGCACAGTGAGGTGCCATTTAACTAGAGATGTGAAGAAGAAATCCATTGGAATAATCAAAGGGTGGAGGGCAATATAGCAGAAGAAGAAATCTATGCAAACACTCGGAGTTTCAATAATGCTTGACATTGTTTGAACCAAGTATGAGGGTGGAAAAGCTTGAGGGAAGTGATTAAATACTTCAATACTGAACATTAAAATTTAGGAAGCCTCCAGTAAGAATAATGAATGCGTGGGAAATCTTAGAAAATTTTCTCTGGATTAATCCATATAAACAGAGAAAGGAAGCACACAAAATAGAACAGGGAAGTGGGAATACCACATGGTTACACAGAAGACTCAGGCGGCCTCTCAAGGTGCGCTCAAGCTGGGATAGACCTGCAGAATATTCTTTATCATAGCAAAGACACCCTTTTCTATGTCCATTGACCCACCGGTAAGGGGGTTTTAGGCTGCTTCAGAAAGAAGACATAGCCTTGAAAGAAATAGATTTCTTCATAGGTGGGCATTTTCCATGGGAATGGAGGCTGCAGGCTGTGGGAAACAGTTGCTTGGGTTTTTAAAGGTAATAAGTTGTTATATCAAAGCATCTATCACACCAGGGGGATGAGAATTAAAGGATGAGAATACAAATATGTCAGCAACCAGATTAGTTCAAAGTGATGGACATTTCAGGCTTATCATGGATAATCACTGATGGGTTTGAAAAGACATATTTGTAAAGGATAATTCTAGCTGTTGGTCTAAGATTACACTGTTGGGATGAAGGGCATGGATAGAATGTTGATAGTAACATCACCAGTACAGAGCTTAAAGGAAACAAAAGTTTCAAGAGAGAATTAAAAGAAGTGTTTTATCAAGGTAGAAAAACAAGCGCTTGCTTGCTGTGAGTGAGTGCCTGCCATGGACACAGGTGATGGAAAATGAACAGAGAGTTGATCTAACAAAAATAAAAACAGGGCACTGACATTCATATCTGGGAAACTATGTAAATCCTATTATTTAAATCGCTCTTTTATGCAAATAAATCAAAGAAGTATTTCAAGGTCCATGGCAGGGCGGGGGTTGTGGGGGGCAAGAAAAGAAAGATGATTTCTGTATTTGGGAGGATTTTTGGATAACTTAGATGTTAGTCATGGTGGTGCTCAAGAAAGGTGAAATTTATCTAAGAGTTATTGGAAAATGAACGAAGCCTCTGTCTGATTCAGAGCACTAGTTCTGAAAAGAGGGAGATTCCTAAGCCTCTGAGAAGTTTATGGATAACACCACAGCACAGTGTATTAGGTTAGGTCCTGAGATTCTGTATAGTTCTAAAGGATCCCAGATGATGCTAATGGCTACTAACTTTACTGAACCACAGATCTGGGGTAAAATCACTGCCCACTAATATCCAGATAATACAAGTCACATTTTTATCTACTGTCAGAAGGAGAGACTGCTACTTATTTGAAAAACTCAGAATCTCTAAGCTGCTGAATTTCTTTTTGATAGAAGAACCAAATTTTGACAAGTTTTACCTGGGTCTTTATTAGTATAACCCTGGGGTCTGGAAATTCTACTTAGGGAGGGAGATCAAGTGGATTATGTTCCAAACACTTTCTAACACATTAGAGTAAATAAAAAATTAAAGATAAAATGAGCCAACGATAAGTCCCGATATGAAACCATTAAAGGGATGTGAAATAAGATATTCGTCTTATACTTTAATAAAAAAAGAACAAAATTCAATCATAATTTCAACAGAAAAAAGACTTGCAGCAAACCATACAGGCTCTCCTCCCTTACTATAATTATAGTAACACACTTCAGAGTCCCTGGCAAGGAGCAAGAGTGACAGTCCATTTATCTTATTCTTAGGAAAAGGTACCCTTATAACTGGTGCTATGATGGATCTTGGGTTGTACAGAGGTATTTTCCTGAGGAGTTCTCATAAAAGCAATGCAACTTCCTTTAATCAATAAGCTCATTTTAAGACAGATCTAACGGTCTGAAAATTTAGGGAATAGATGCAATCCAATGTCTTCACTGCCTCAATCCAGCCATCCTTGATGAGTAGGGCTGCCAGCAAGCTTCTAAGTAAAACAAAATATGTCAATGAATTATCCATCTGACTGAAATTAGAAGCCATTGTACAAAACAAGAACTGAATAAAAGCATGTTTTGCTGCAAAACTATTTTAATTAGTTTTTAAATACTATCTAATAAAAAACAAACCCAAAGTATCTGATAGAAAACAAATCAAAGATGAACATAGAGACCATGCTAGGCTTTTTGCTAATAAATATATTATGCTACACATTAGAGTTGGAGCAATAGCACAGCGGTAGGGCGTTTGCCTTGCACGCGGCCAAGCCGGGTTTGATTCCTCCGCCCCTCTCGGAGAGCACAGCAAGCTACCGAGAGTATCTCGCCCGCATGGCAGTGCCTGGTAAGGTACCTGTGATGTATTCAATATGCTAAAAATAGTAACAACAAGTCTCACAATGGAGATGTTACTAGGGCCCTTTCGAGCAAATCGATGAGCAAGGGGATGACAGTGATACAGTGATATATTAGTATCATGTTTTTTAAACAGAGAATCACTTAATAAAAGTTGAACAATTTAAGTAGTAGGCTAAATTAATAAAGACCGGAAAAGAGGAAATGGAGTACCAAAAATAAACCCTCTTTTCAAATTCAAAAATCTTTAATTGATCAAATTTTATCACACCTGGATGATTACATAAAAGTGTTCCTTATCATCAAATAATCAGCTTAATTATTTGAAAACAAGAATGTCTATTTTTCCAGCCTCTACTAAGAAGAAAGAAAATGAGGCCCACGAAACAAAAGGACTGAAAAAACTGAAAATGATGAATGATGCTTTATGGGTGAGTTATTCATTGCAGGTAAAGAGAAAGGGCCTTACTTGGTAGGAGAAGGCTGTAATCCTAAAGAAAAGTATCTGCACAAACAGGACATCCCAAGAGAAAACAAGGCAGCTCAAGTGAAAGCAGGATCACAGCATGAAGCTAAATGTGAAGGCTACAGCTGAAATATACCTGCTGAGAGTTCTGAACCTCCCTCCCCAAATATTCAGAGATCCTGAGTATGTTTAAAAGAATCTTTGATATGAACTCATATAGAATAGCTTACACAAAGCTTGTGATAGACATTCCTTTTACCCCACATCTTTGAAGAAAGCTATACGTTGGTTAGTAAAGAAATTGGAATTCCAGGTACAACTTCTGTGGAAACTAGTTTAGAGAGTTCTCAATAAACTTATAATTGAGCTAGCAAATGACCCAGCTAGTTCAACATTGAGGTATCTAACCCAGGACACAAAAACATTCACTTAAAAGGAAAAATGCACACCATTATTTATTGCAGCAGTTAGTATAATAGGTAAGATGTGGGATGAACCTAGGTATCCAGCAGCAGATGGATGGATAATGAAGATGTGGTCTATATAGGCAATGGAATAGTATACAGCTGAAAGAAAGGATAAAATCATGCAAATTGCTGTGACTTGGATGAAACAGGAAGATGTGCTGTGTGAAGTAAGCCAGGAAGGACAAACATGATGATTTACCTTATTGGTGGTATATAGAATAATTGGACCAGGGAATGAAATGTAGTAAAGGAGGAAGACCTAGATGACCCTTGATCCCAGAATTTAAGGAGGAAATGGGCAAAAAAAGGAATCAAGTGAGGGGAGGAAGAAGACAGGAAGGGAAGTAATAGGGAGCAGGGAGCAGGGGCCTTGCGTACACTGGTAATGTGGGGGAGTGGTTTAGCTATATATCCAAGCCACAGACTCAACAACACAAAACAACATAAGATACAAATTATAACAACCCAATTTTAAAATGTGCCTGTCAAGGTGGCAGGTGGGAGTGGAAAATAGGCAGAAGGAAATTTGGGAACACTGGTGGAGGGAGGTTGACACTTGTGAGAATGGTGTTAGAGCATTATATATCTAAATACATATTTAAAACTCAACTACCAATAACTTTGTTATGTCACATTGTTTTAAATAAAATATTTTTTGAAAAAGAAATTGAATGGCTTGGAAACAGGCCTCACATGCTGGGGGAAAAGGCAGCTCAGGTAGAGAAGGGAACACCAAGTTAAGGTGTTGAAACATGAAAGACACATGCCGAAAGTAGACTATAGACTGAACACGATGGCCACTCAATTCCTTTACCCAAACTACAACACCCAAAAGGAGAGAGAACAAAAGGGAATGCCCTGCTGCAGAAGTGGGGTGAGGAGGTGGGGGATGGGGTGGGGGTGGTGGGAGGGATACTGGGAACATTGGTGGAGGAGAATGGGCACTGGTGGAGGGATGAGTAAATGATCATTGTATGACTGAAACGCAAACACTAAAGTTCTTAAGTTTGTAACTGTACCCCACAGTGATACACTAATAAAATTTTTTAAATAAGTAAAAATAATAATTTAAAAAATAAATGAAATTTTAAAAAAAAGAAATTGGATTTTCAACCCAGGAAACTTATTTAAAAGCTACACTTTTTAATTTTCATGCTGGTTGTATTGCATAATAAAGATGAAGAAAAGAATACTGTATAAAGCAAGTAAAAAGTTATAAGATAATTTTAAATAATCTTAAAATAAAAACGGAGGGGCTGGAGCTATAGCATAACGGATAGGGCATTTGCCTTGCACTCGACCAACCCAGGTTTGATTCCCAGTATCCCATATGGTCCCGTGAGCACCGCCAGGAGTAATTCCTGAGTGCAGAGCCAGGAGTAACCCCTGAGCATCGCCGGGTGTGACCCCAAAACCAAAAAAATAAAATAAAATAAAAATAAATAAAAAATTAAAATTAAGAAAATTAAAACGGAAAGGATTTTGCCATCTCTCCAATATTCACAAATCTACACTTTTCAATAAGGAAGACCACATATTTCAGCAAGACTAGCGTCAGCAACGGAGGTCACATAGAGCGACTTTGGCTCACGAGAGATTTTGAGGAGATTGATGGAGTGGACTTGTGCTTCTTTGCAATGCACGTCCAGGAGTATGGCTCCGACTGCCCTCCTCCCAACCAGAGGAACGTCTTCCATTGGCAGCTTCTCAGTGGTATTTTGAAATGAAAATACCACTGTCTTATAGTAGTAAGGAAAGAGGTTATGAACAGCAGCCTAAAGTTAGAAATGGAAACAAACTTACTACTTTTCGGGAAATGGCTTTTGGGTTTATATTGTATTAAATACCTGTCTCTCTCCCTGAGAGCCCGGCAAGCTACTGAGAGTATCCCACCCACATGGCAGAGCCTGGCAGGCTACCCTTGGCATATTCGATATGCCAAAAAGAGTAGCAACAAGTCTCACAATGGAGAAGTTACTTGTGCCCATTTGAGCAAATTGATAGCAATGGGATGACAGTACTATAGTGCTAAAATAATAACAAAATATGTGGGATTATTGCAGAGCAGAATTTACTTATAAAGTCAAAATATAACACAGTTCTGTTACAATACAATAAAAACTAAAATAATAGTGCTAAGCATTCAACTTAATTTTTTAAAAAATAATAACATATCAAAGCAAATAAAATAATATGGAAATAGTAAAAATTAAAAAAATTAAATATGGTTCTCTGTAACTAATAATAAAAGAGACAACTTTACACTAGAACCACTCACTGCAAGAAAAAGAAATCAACAAAATTGGAAAGAGAACTAAAAATGTATCCAGCTATATACAAGATACTATTTTCAAGTCCATGAAAATTATGCACACACATAAAACTAAATAAAAAGAATAATTTCCATCACTGTATCACTGTATCTCTGTCATCCCATTGCTCATCGATTTGCTTTGAGCGGGCAGCAGTAATGTCTCCATTGTGAGACTTGTTGTTACTATATTTGGCATATTGAATATGCAATGGGTAGCTTGCCAGGTTCTTCCATTCAGGCGAGATACTCTTGGTAGCTTGCCCGGCTCTCCAAGAGAGGCGGAGGAATGGAACCGGAGTCATCCGCGTACAAGACAAACGCCCTACATGCTGCGCTATCGCTCCAGCCCAATAATTTCCATAGGACCTAAAAATATAAAATGGATGGGTAAGGAAACTAACTCTAAGAACTGTAGCACAAACTTAACATGTTGGAACCCAGGATTCCATCACTAGCACTGAATGGTCCTCTGAGCACTACTGAGATTACTCTCTTCATGCACACACAAAAAATTAATTAAACTGAACACACCAGTAGAAATGTGGACATGTTAAAAAATACATATAAATCAAAACTTTTCAAGGAATTACTTTACAGAGGGAAAGCTTTTCTCTATTTTGCCCACTGGCCTTGTTCTCGGTCTGGAACTCCTCTGAGTGGCAAGCAAATCTGGAAGGCATAGGTGGAGACAGTAATATGCTGGATATACCCTAAATTCTTAAACTTCGGGTGTCATGATTCCATATGCAGCCTTTTTTTTTTCTTTTTGGGTCACACCCAGCGATGCTCAGGGGTTACTCCTGGCTTTGCACTCAGGAATTACTCCTGGCAGTGCTTGGGGGACCATATGGGATGCCGGGGATCGAACCCGGGTCGGCCGCGTGCAAGGCAAACGCCCTACCCGCTGTGCTATCGCTCCGGCCCCATCCATATGCAGCCTTTAAAAAAACATCTTATCCCCCGCCCCCCCTACACACACCGCCCATTTCTCATTGCCACAAGCTACTTCTGGCGCCATATAATCTCATCAATGGCCATGATCCAGAGACTCAACGATAAATCTCTCAGAAGAGAGCACAGAGCAATATGCCATAGCCATGCTGTCATACCCCTCGCCAGGCTGTTTTATTCAGGGTAACCCGGAGGGAGGCACGAAAGGCCCCTTCCTGCCCCAGTGAAGTCAACCTTGGCAGTCAAAAAACCCCAGAACTCAACTGTCACCATGCTCACAGCTGCTCTCCAAATGCTTGGATGAGGCTCACCCATGAGGGAATCTATTCCTGTACATCTTATACTTTACACCACTAATATACCAAGAGTAGCACACCACATTTCATGGGGTTTAAATAGAAGGCAACCAATCTTAGCAGAAAATATATATTTTACATATATATGTGTGTATGTATATACACACATATATATATCACACATTGCTCAACCTTTAACAATATGTTAGTAACCTCATATAGAAAGTCTTAATGGCTCCTGGGTGAAATATAAAAATCTTCACACACTTTCCTCTAAGAAACCTTTTTTGGATCATTTTTAGCAGATTATTCATAATAAGCTAGATTATTTTGGTTCTGCTTTGGGGGCAGGGTTTGGGGTTCAAGATGGAAATTGGTGGTGGGAAGGTGTAATGGTGGTGGGATTGGTGTTCGAATATTAAATATAATCAAATATTGTGAACAACTTTATAAAAGTTTAAAAAAATAAAATAAAGTCTTGCTTTAAAAACAATAAATTTATTTGTGATTCATTATCGATGAACGCTTGATTTGTTGACCTGTTTTATATAGCTCTATACCCAGAGCAGCATAAAATTTGCTCAGGAGAATATGGATCATGAGTGGGAAAAAAATTTTGAGAAGCCCTGTGTAAATGAGAAATGAGATCACAGCTTTCTCCAGTCATTGCACACACTATTAATAAGCTAGATACAGAATTTGAGCTAGAGACAAATAGGCACTGGGATAGTTGGACACCCAAAGGAGACAATGTGCTTTATGTGAAAAGCTCTCTAAGGAAATTCCTGCAAGAACTTCTCCTTGGCTCGGAGCTGTGATTGACCCCAAAGCAGAGAGTAGAGCTGAGAATAAAGTGAGCAATGAATCCCGAAAGGAATGCCCGCTTCCAAACTTGGAGGTAAAGATTATGGTAGATACTTTGCCCAAAAGCAAGGCAAGATTATAGAGGTATAATCTGCTGGGTGAGGTCCGTGAAAAACTCAATAAAAATAGCTTTTTATTCTTCTGTCCTGAACCCTCAAAATCTATTTGGACTTTTATTAAATAAAGGAAACTAGCTGCCAGGAAAGATTAGCATGAATTGGAGAGATGACTCTGCCCAAAGTTGTCAGCCCTCAAGATTGAGAGCCTCCGACATGGGATGTGGGTGCTCTCTGGAGTCTGCCACACTCTGGCCTATGCCATAGCAAAAAGGGATGGGCAGCAGGCACTCATTCCCTTAGTTGTACTGAATTTTAGAGAAATAAGTCGTGGGGATCCAACAAGTTTGAAACTCAAGAATCAAATTTGCAAACATTGGCGATTTTCTCAAAAATTTTAGAAAAGACAGGAGGAAAAAAAGCCTCAGACAAGATTTCAGTAGTATCATCCTGACCTAAGGAACCTTGGTCAGGAATCTGCTTTTTTTGTGCGAATCCACAATCACATTGCCTTTAATCCTTCCTACCAAAAGTGGATATCTGGTTTCCCAAAGTCTCAAAGTAAATATATAGACGCATACATCTACACTTTGGCAGCAAGAAAAGGTTGAAAATATAAGGGTTTGGTGGTGGTTGTGGTGGTTTTAAATTTTTTATCACTGTTGAAAAGGCAAGATTTACAAAGTAGGTAACTATCAAACTATAGAGTCAAGATTTAAAGCATCCATGAACAAACAATATATGATATTTATAAGTGTGGACAAGTTGCCTCAGTCTCACATAAGAAGTATATAGTAATAGCTTCTCTTAAATGATGTGAAAATTAAATAAGAAAACATATGTACATTGCAGAAGTCAACAAATAATTCTATGTCAGTTGACACAAGGCATCTGCTCTGATTGTATATGTAAAACTGCTACTGACTCTTTCTGAACATGTTCCCATCACAAATACACGGGATGTAAATGTTATTTTGTATTCCATCCTAGTGTAGGACAAAATCTTTATTCTAAATACTTATAGGGAATCTGACTATAAAGTAAAAAATCCAATCAATGCCTGAGGGAACACCCAGCAGAGAGTGAAAATTCACATGTCTTCTTTAAAGAGTAAGAACACAATATATTTAGAAAGATGTTTGGTTTCCAGTGAATGTGAAATCCACCCAACAAGTACCATGCAAAAATGGCAAAAACCAATGTCAGTATTCCAAGCTCTGAAGGGTGCCATTATTTTAAGTGTTACCACATATCTATGTCATACTGATGTTTTTGGAAGAGTACTATTGGCCCATCATTTACAAATTGAAACACTGAGGATAAAAACATTATGGCTTATCCCAAATGGTAGGCACTAACATGTGAATTAGCCTGTAGTTGGTCTGCCCTCAAAACTTTACTAATTTTGGAATTTTGAATTACCACAATTCTTTAGATCCTGAGCCCCATGCCTCTCCACAGCTTTCGTGAGTCAGCTCTATCTACATTTCCTAGACCCACATTTCACCAATGGCTTCATAGAGTTTAAGTGCCAGGCAGTTCTCTCAGCTTCCACACCTTCATTACCCCACTGGCTCTGATCACCCAAGCAATGACACTTCTGTTTTCTCAACTTGGCCTCTGAGCATGATTCCATGAGTCAGCCCCTGCCAGGCCACCGATCTCCATGATTCTTTTCTGAGTTCTGTCTGGGCTCTCTCACCCTTTGGCCTACACCTAAGAAACCTCACAACTGACTGCTGACAATAGAGGAATGGATAGACTGGACATAGACTGGACACCAGAGGGGCCAAGTTCACACTGGGTGTCTTGATGCCATAGCATCCCTGTGTAAAACAGTTGAAGACAATGTGTAGAACCTGTTGGTACATTTCAAAGCTCAGTCACTCCCCCACCAGGAAAGTGTTCAGTGATTCTCCTTGTGATTTCCAGCTTATTAGAACTGCTGTGATAGCAGTCTGTGCTTCAGATCATTAGCTACTTGCTCCTTAAACGGAATCCGTTAGCTAAATATAACAGGAGCCTTTAGTAGTTTGCACTAATTGCGTTGGTTTGCTTTGTTAAGGTAAATAACAAGAAACTATCAGTGTGTACGTATGAAAGACATAATTTTCCTGTTTGTCCCAGACAGTAAGCATTTCGGCATTGTTTAGCAGGCTTATACAGCTATCAGATAAATAGAATGATTGATCATGGGGACCTGTACCAACCAGAAGCTTAAAATTGGGCAACATTCAATCAAATTCTCCCCTCCTGCCACAAGATAAATAACTGTGATTCCTCCTAGCATAAATTTCAAGTTGGGAATCCAGCCACATCTCTCTTGGGGAGAAGCCATGTTGTAGGGGATGGGGCTTATTGTTACAACTCAGCCACATGTAAAGTGAGAAAGGAACATATGTCCTAGTCCCTCATCTAGTCTATGAAGAGGTGCTATTGAAAAACTACTAAATTCAGATATCCCCACAGAGATGTCCACTTGTCACCTTCCAGACTAATTGGTTTCTAGATTTTTTGAGACATAATAATAGAGCATCGTAAATAGAAAAGTACAATGAAGACTCAGACTACATGAATTGAGATGTGGGTGGCACACATCCCTGTATGACTCCAACAGTCACTCCGATCATGCATTCTCACTGTGATCTGCATCTCTTTGAGTGGAACAGGCACCAGGCCTTAACATGACTTCTTATTCAGTAGTTCAGTACATAGCTTTCTAAAACTTTGCAACTAAGTGTATCCACAGACAAACAAGTTAAAAGCTCTACATATGCCCTATGAGTTTAAGTGAAAGAAAACAGAAGATGCCAAGCTTACCAATACTGACACAAAGGTCACAAACCAGTGATCCCATCAGCTTACTATACAACGTGTTAGCCATTTCATTATCTCCAGCAACACACACACAGTATTTTAGAAAGAGATATAATTAACTGGTTTATGTTTAATCACAACATAATCAGCTGCATCTTTTAGAACCTGTTTAGCGGGATTCCATTTTCGGTCTGCCACTAAAGGACTACAGGGTCTTGTGGAATAAGAACAATTCCCGTGTCTCCTTCAGAGTCTCCTATCAGGCTTATTACAATCTTCCTTGACCAAAAATAAATAGTTTCTTGCTTTCTGAAATACTTATCTTCCATATGGATCTCCCCAAATGCATGGATATGGACCTATGCTTCCCCAAACGACTTTAGTTTGACCCACAATCGCTAAACTCCAGCTAATACAGGGGGAGAGGACACTGAAAAAATGTCAGGCTAAAACTGTAATTTCCATGGGCAGAATATAAATGAGAAGGACACAGATCACATCCCACCTTGAGCGCAACACTGTACCTAACTTTAAAACAGGAAGAGGCACATCCCAATTCTGGGGTCACAGGCCTCTCAGTTTGGGTTATGTAATAACTTTCTTTGACTTTATGGGATACCCTTTGTAAGGATGATCTCTCTCCCACCCTCTATTCTTAATTCCTTAAATAGAAATATTTTTACTTCATAAATAATACAGAAATGAGTATCTAGAAATCCCCCCCAACAATTGTAATTTTATTCAGAATACCTACGGATTATTGCTGTTTTCACTAGGCACAAGAATGACTTGTCAAAGTAGAAATGATCTGTTAAGGTGTTTTCTTGATTTTTGTTTTTGTTTTGGGACCACTCTTGGTGGGTCTCAGGGCTTACTCTGGCTCTGTGCTCAGGGATCACTCCCAGTAAACTGGAGGGACCATATGGGGTACTGGGAATCAAACCTTGATCAACAGCATACAAGGCAAATGTTTGCTCTACTCATTATACTATCTAGCTGGCCCTAAAAGGTTTTTGTTTTCTTCAAGCTATATACCAAAGAAAACGAGAGTGAGATGAAGTTATATGATACCTTAATTGTAGTTTAAATTGCTTAGAGAGAGAGAGAGAGAGACAGAAAGAGAGAGGGAGAGAGGTAGAGAGAGAAAGAGAGAGAAGCAAAATCCAGTAATTATTGAATCTTGATAATGGAATAAAAGGCTTCATGTATTTAAAGTTTTCAAGCACGTTTTTAAAACTGAAACATCTGTCTTCAACTCCTGCATGTATATATTTACCTCAACAATCCTTGGAGAGATTGATTTCTCATTTAGGCATGCAACAATCCAGAATAAACATGACCAAAATACCCCAGTGAAACACATATGAAAATACGAACATGATTTTCAGATGTTTTTGAAGTAAATTTCATCTCTGGCAAGCCATGTATCGTGAAGAGACCAATGTGCTAAGAGAACATTTCCTTAAAGCTTTTCTGCACAACAGGAAGCTTGCGACAAGTTCCAAGCAAAAAAAAAGAGGGGGGAATTCACTGTCAAGAACATTTAGGAAATAGCTGTAAAAATTGGGGGGGATAGCGGGGGAGAGGGGAGGGTCTCCTGTTCTGTTCAGAGAATCACTGCAGCATTAGCACTTTAAAGTTTCCTCTAAATCCTAGGAGGACAAAAGGGGAACCACACTGTTGTTCTCTTAGGTCATCTTGCCCTGTACTTTGCAAAGACCAAGAACAGAAGGGAGAGGTCCAGGAGCATGAGGAAGGGGCATTCCTGCATCCCAAAGGGCCCTGGACATCTATCATACATCATGCTGATTGACTCCCAAAACGACTCCAATAGCCACTCCGATCATGCATTCTCACTGTGCTCTGCCTCTCTTTTAATGGAACAAGCACCAGGCCATACTGTGACTTCTTATTCAGTAATTCATCTCTTCTACCTTAGAATAAAGTGTCTTTGGGTAAAGGCTTTATCTTGTGTTTATATTGATATAAACTTCATCTGATAACTACCACAGGCATCGTTTTTCACTTTGCATAATTCATATCTAATTATGGAAGTACAAACAAATGTACTATTTAATTTAATGCTCAGGACAATCATAGGATATATACTCCCATTCTTATTGATGAAGGCCAGATACACATATGAGATTCTTTTCCACATCTTACAACCAGAAAAAGGCTTATCTGTCTGGCATTCAGTCAACAAAAAATCAGTTTTGTTGACTCTTAAGCTGCTTACATACTTTCCTTAATGAAGACAGTAAAATAGAATTGCAGCAATTCTAAGAAGAGAGTAAAGAAAGAGAAAATCAGTAATTTTACAGTGCAGAAACTTGCAGTCATTATCTTTACCTAAGTTTCTATAGGGTTGGAGAGATAGCACAGCAGGTAGGGCATTTGCCTTGCATGCATTTGACCCAGGTTCGATTCTTTTGTCCCTCTTGGAGAGTCCTGAAAGCTACCAAGAGTATCTCTCCTGCATGACAGACCCTGGCAAGCTACCCGTGGCATATTCCATATGCCAAAAAGAGTAACAAGTCTCACAATGGAGATGTTACTGGTGCTCGCTCAAGCAAATAGATGAGCAATATGATGACAGTGATACAGTGTTGTTTCTATTGCAAAAATAATACCCCATGTTTTAAAATAAGTCACCTTATAAATAGAATACAGAGCTGTACTTTACAGAATTATACAAGTCATAAGAGCAAAAGATCAAGAAACTGTTGTAGATTGAAGTAGGCTAAAAAAAACCTCAATTAAAAGCAATGTGATATCTTGTTTTAGATTATGGAGCATAAAAAAAGAATGTCAGTAAAAAGTGGAGGAAATATGAAAACACTCAAGTATTACACCAATATTCACTTACTAGTTTTAATAATTTTTATTTATCCATTTAAATTTTGGCAGAGCCTGGCAAGCTACCTGTGGCGTTTTCGATATGCCAAAAACAGTAACAAGTCTCACGATGGAGACGTTACTGGTGCCCGCTCGTTGTTCATGTCCCGATGAACAATGGGATGACAGTGCTATTTAAATTTTCAGTTTATGTAACATATTAGGGACAGCTACATGAAGGATACTATAACAGTTCCTATTGTTGCTGTAGTAAATTATCATAACCTATGGCTTAATACAAATTTATTATCCAATAATTCTGAAGGCCTCAAGTGTGACTAAACTAAAATTTAGATAGAAGAAGAACTACATTTATTCTGGGAGCTCTAGGGGACAATCTGTTTAACTTTCTTATTGTGATAAATTATAACTTACATAATATTTTCCACTACAATCATTTTTAGGTATACAATTCAATGACATTAAATATATCAGCATAGTTATGTCTCCATTACCAACAACAACTTCAGTACTTTGTCATTTTGCAAAACAGAAACTGTACCATTAAATATCAGGATATTTGCCTTTCTAGGTACTAGACCCTTACCATGTTGATTGGTTCCTGGCCTACTTCTGTCCTCAGAGCCAAAAATGTAACAAACTCTTATATCTGTTTGGTAGGTAGGTCAAGGCAACATCAATACAAATAATTTTTAAAAATTAACATTTGGGGATGTGAGATAGTACAGTGTGTAAGATGCTTTACTTGCATACCCTTGACCTAGATTTGATCCCCAGCATCACAATGACTCCCCAGAACCCCAGCAGGAGTGATCCCTGAGTGCGAAGTCAGGAGTAATTCCTGGGCACAGCCATAAATGGCCCCCAAACAAAGACAACAAAGCAGTTTTAAAATCTCGCACAATAGGAAAGAGACTTCTCTCCCACCCTTCCTGGCTCCTTATAAAAACAAAATTTTTAGAAGCAGTGGTCATTGATCTTCGGTCAAAACCAAATGTTATCCAAAAAAGGGAATCAATAACGCGGGAGTTAGCTCCTGAGACAGTGATGAGCTAGAAAAGAAAAGCTGAGAAGAGTGGAACCGTCTCCAGAGCTCTTCACAGGACACCAAGACAGGGTGAAAGAAGACAGAACAGTGACACTGAGGAAAATTCACCTGTCAAACAAAGGGCCCTCTTGTTGTTTTGGTAGTCCAAAGGAGTGCCAAACTTGTCCACTTGCTCTACCCTCTCAAACCCAACTCAGTCTTCACTCTCCAAAATCACACTGAATCCTTCATGAAAAGATTTCTGTCAGGGAAACACATTCACTTTATTCATAGAATTGGAACAACCCGAGAATCTAGTAATACAATCATGATGCTCAGAAAATTAAGGGGAAATGAGTTCGGAGAGGATTATGGAGAAGTAAATGAAGAACATTCAGAATTGCGTTTTAGTCATGTAGATGTGAGTAGCTGAAAATGAGCATCAACTCTGGACAGGCAGTGCTGGGTTTGAGCAACTATTTTGTTTTTCTGGGTGGAGGTGGTGGTGGGTGTATGGCAGGTTCTTAAACAGTGCTGAGAAGACCAGGGGGCAACTTCTGATGATACTAGGACAAACATGCCAGTTGGTTCTATACCAGGGTCCAAATATATGATGTGTCCAGGGCCCAGGGGTGCTCAGGGTCACACCCAACAATACTGGAATCCTATAGCACTGAAACTAATGTGGATGGCAGTGAAGGCAGGGGGACATCTGATGCCAGGCATCAAACTAGAGTCATCCTCTTGCCTCCTGTACTATCTCCCAGTTCCCAGAGCAACTATTTCAAACTCTTCCCTCAACATAAACACGTCTTGGATAAGATAAAATATATTCTGTTTTTATAAGGCACAACCAACATCAAATGAAACTTAAAAGTTAAAATTAAAAAGTTACTCAAGGTTGCAGTGACTGCTTGCAAATGGAAATAACCTAGAAACAGTCATTTTAGTACTGAAGCAGAATTCAAGGCAAAATGCATTAAGTAGAGGAAAGGTTATTTTACATAGATAGAAAGTATAGCCTATAATGAACACCCTAATAATCATAAACCTTGGAAATGAATGAATTACATCGCATCAGAGTGTAGGCCAGAAACCATTAGGAATGCTGGAGAAACTGACAGAAACTATTACAGTAGAAGGCTTTTAGCACTACCAAATGTCACAAACAGATTAAGATGGCCAAAACCAAGTAAAGAAAATAAACAATAAGAATGGGGATGTTTTAAACAATATAACAAACTTGTCATACGTATTTCTGTAACATGCAACTTGAATAGAAATCTTAACCCAGTTCCTTCTCTTTCCTTTCCTCTGTTCCCACCTTCTCCCAGGCATTCTATATTCAATTTTCTCACTTTTTAGGAAAGTAAAAAATCTGGAGCAAATAAAAATATATTCGAGTTACTTCAAATTTCTGTAGAATGAGGAGGATTGTAAATAAGTAATCAAATAAGTAAGGAGAAAAATGTTTTGAATCTACAGCGGAAGTTGTTTTGGTTGCAGACTCCAAGGGGCACCTTTGTCTTTGCCAGAGGCAAAGCCCTGGGCCTTCTGGGTGGTGTCTTAGGAGCTCCTGTGACCCCATTATTTCTATTCTAGAAGCACAGTATTCTTGACCACTGGTGGAGCTTTGCATCTCTTCTGCTTTTGACTGAATCAAAGTATCCTGGCATAAATAAGAGAGTTTTATTATTATTTCAAACTGATGTATGTGTTCTCCTTCCAATTTGTGAGTTTTATGTGTGTCTTAAAGTAATTCTGGAAATTTCTCTCCCACCTCTTCCCAGATAAAACCTTGGGATTTAATTTTGGCATTTTAAAAAGAACTATAGAGTCTCAACAGTCCCCAAGATCACTTGCAAGTTTGAGGAGTTCCTAAAACAATCCTTGTGTTTAATCATTTGCTAGAAGGATTTAAAGCACTCAGCAGCAGCTCTTATAGACATAACTGAGGTTTGTTACAGAAAATGGATGCAGATTCATTGTTTAACATGTTAATTCTTTCTTTCTTTTTGGCTTACAACATTATTAATAATGGTTTCTCATGGACATAACTCCAATAATACCCATCCCACCTTCTTCTCACTCCCCCCAGCTCAGTTGTCATTTTCCCCATTATGTTATCTTTGTTGCTACCTTGTTTTGTATCTTGAAGTCCCACATAAGAGAGATGATTCGATATCTGTTTCTTTCATTCTGACTTCACTCAGCATGATATCCTCTAGTTCTATCCATGTTAATGCAAATTGCACGATTTTTTTCTTTCTTAGAGCTGCATAGCACTCCATTGTGTATATATACTACAACTACCTCATCCATCCATTTGTAGTTGGGCATTTGGGGATGTTTCCATACATTAGCTATTGTTCTAACTGAAGCAATAAACATAGGTGTGTATATATCCTTTCAAGTTCACGTTTTTATGCTTTGGACACAGATGCCAAGAAGTGTTACTGCTGGATCATATGGGAGTTCTATTTATATGTTTTTGAGAAATCTTCATATTTCTTTCCATCAATGTTGAACTAGATAGCATTCCCAACAACAGTGGATGAGGTTTCCTTTCTCACCACAACTCTGCCAACACCGGCTATTTCCAGAGTTTTTGATGTGTGCTGTTCATGAGAAGGTATGAGCTAAGAAATAAAGAAATATAGGACACAGTCCTATGAAGGTATGAGCTAAGAAATAAAGAAATATAGGACACAGTCTAGGAGAACCAAACAGACTTTCCTTTTTCTTTTCTCTCAGGAAGCAGGGCGCTGTAACAATGTGGAAATTATGTGTACAACATGAATAGAGTATTGTCAAGTGGGTAAAGTGTACTTAAGCTTCATTTTTTCATGGTTTTTATTGGAGCTCCATCAGGCCACTTAACTTGTTGGTTTCCCATCTGATTGAGTTATTCTAGTGTTTTCAGAGGTCAACAAATACTGCATAACCCAAATCTTCAACCTTTACCACACTGCTTTCTGGTCTTTCACCCTTTCATTCTAAGCCTATCTCATATAATCCATTTCTGTCCTAAACCATAGGACTAGACTACTTGGTATAGATCAAGGCCTCTAGGTGGATTGTGGCATATCTAACAACTATGACATTCCAAGAACACAATTGTCAGATCTGATAATGAATAAGATCAAATTCTTTACTATATAAAGGTGTAGCATTTTCAACTTAGGGGGAAATATGTGTACTATTGAAAAGATAAAAATCAAAAAATCATGGGGTAATAATAGCTCCAATCAGAATTTACTAAACTTTTTCACATGTCAGGCATTTTCTGAGTATTCAGTCTCTTTATACTGGAGCGATAGCACAGCAGGTAGGGCGTTTACCTTGCATGCAGCCGACCCAGGTTCCATTCCTCTGTGCCTCTTGGAGAGCCAGGCAAGCTACTGAGAGTATCCCACCTGTATGGCAGAGCCTGGCAAGCTACCCATGGCGTATTCTATATGCCCAAAACAGTAACAAGTCTCACAATAGAGACGTTACTGGTGCCCGCTCGAGCAAATCGATGAACAAAGAGACGACAGTGCTACAGTGCTACAGTCTCTTTATAGACTGACATTTCCCCCTTGAGTGCAGAAGAGAGACATGAGATTATGAACTATGCTCAGTTGTTTGAAGACTTGGCTCTACCCTCTATTGCCTCAAGTTTTAAAAGAGAAAAACTGAGTTACCTTGTACAGCAAAGTGACTAGAAGCAGAGACCAGCCTCATATCTCCACTATGTACAAATTTACAGTGCTTTGGGTGGCAGCTACTAGAATAAATATTCATGAAAAAGTTTAATCTGTTTTGCTCATTACTGAATCTTCAATACTGAGACTACCCCAAACAAAGAAAACAATACATAAATGAACCTTATTTATTGAGTTGAATAAATGCAATTTACCTAAATAAAGCCTCTTCCCCTAGATTTTTTTAGAAGCATAAAACCTATCTACCACAAAGAGATATTGCAAAACTTAGCAAAATTACGTAAAAATTTTCTACCACATAGTAAGTATTCAGTAAAGACAATAATGACTGTAATCATTATCATCTTCATCAAAATCAGCAAGGCTGACATGGATCCTGAAAGAAGCCCCTCTAAGAATGAAATGTCCATATGAGTGCATGGTTCTCCTGTGAGCCTTTCACAACCAGCACCTGAAAGTTTTGGCTGGACCTGGTCAGAATATTCCAAGACATCAGGGGGCAAAAACCCAACATCACAAGCAGACTTGGTTCTTTCTTTGCAAACTGCGCTTCAGACAACCCTCATTTATTTTTAATGTCATTTATTTCCAAAATGTCCAAACACTTTCATCTATACATTTGCTTTTATCTTGCTGTTCTTTGAATTAATATGTATGTGTGTAATAAGCTCATTTAGTTTTACATTTAAAAAATTGACATTATTTGAAGCTATAAAGTTTCCTCAGAGTACAGCTCTACCATAGGCTTTGCTGTAATAGATGCTTGTCATTGCTTTTTAGTTAATTTGTAACTGCATGTTTATCTCCCATATAATCCTGCAATTGATGGTTAATTAATTTTTTAAATAAAATTCCATATTCCTTGGTGCTGATATATTTGAAAGTATTAGTTGAGCTAGGCTTTTTTTAAATAGGAAATTTAAGTCTTGTAAGATCTAAAGACCTGAGATTAAGTTGTAACTAATGAAAGTACAGCGATCAGAAGCACAGCTACTGGGTTTGCATTATAAAACCCCCTGTGTAACAAGACTGGCAGAGGCTTGATGGTGTTGCCTCCTCAGAAGTTCTTTCTTAATAGAAACAGACACCAGCCTCTTTCGTATACTAGGTGAGAACCCCAGCCTGGTTCACAGAGGGCACCCACTGTCCTTTATCCATTCCTTTAATAAGACACAATTTCCATTGGCTGTGACAGTGGGAGAGACAGTCACTGTATCACTGTATCCCGTTGTTCATCGATTTATTCAAGCGGGCACCAGTAATGTCTCCATTCGTCCCAGCCCTGAGATTTTTTTTTTTTTTTTTGCTTTTTGGGTCACACCTGGCTATGCACAGGGGTCACTCCTGGCTCTGCACTCAGGAACCACCCCTAGCGGGACTCAGGGGACCATATGAGATACTGGGAATCGAACCCGGGTCAGCCGCGTGCAAGGCAAAGCCCTACCCACTGTGCTATCGCTCCAGCCCCTGCCCTGAGATTTTAGCAGCCTCTTCTTACTTGTTTTTTCCCAACAATTGGGGGCTCTTTTCAGGGTCAGGGGAATGAGACTGTTATTGTTACTGTTTTTGGCATATCAAATACACCATGGAGAGCTTGCCAGGCTCTTCCGTGCGGGCAGGATACTCTGGGTAGCTTGCCGGGCTCTCCGAGAGGCATATATATGGTGGCCATTTATCATACCTAAAACCAACATATTCATCATATGGTTTTACCTATGAACTATATGAAAACCACAGGTAAATTATATTACCTATCACTATAATTTCAACTTGTTTTTTTCTGGCAGTGCTAAGGACTCCTGGTCCTGAGCTCAGGGACCATTCCTGGTGGTGTTTGGGAGGACAGTAGGTGGTGACAGGATAGAACAAAATTTTTCAGTGTGTAAAGGCAAGTACCTTAACTTCCATACTATTTCTCCAACCCAAGTTTGTATTTTGGATGTAAGCATGTTTTACTGAATATTTTCTCCATTTTTATTGAATTCCAATGATTTATGATACTATTAATGATAGCTTAACGAATACACCCACCACCAGAGTGCCCACTCCCCTCCACCACCGTCTCAAGGTCCCTTCCCATTCCTCTTCTAACCCACCCCATCTATCACCCCCAGGTAAGTTAAATTGTGTAGATCAACTCTCCAATTCCACGGCCTTGTCGTTTAAAAAAATTTAGGGGAGATTCTATTGATTCACCCTTTCCACTGTGACACTGTATATCTGAGTTCTTAGTAAATCAAGTTATTTCCTCCATGTCTCAGCTGAGGGCTATCTCAGTCTTTTGTGTGTGTTCACTGACTGAATTTATTAGGTAAGAGATCAAAACTGAAAGTACAAAGTTCAGTGCCCCACTCAGGAATCAGTCCCCAGAAAAGGATAAAGCTCATCTTGACAAGATGACTTTAATTCCAAAGCAAGAAGTTGCAGAGCTAAAATCACAAAAGCATTGTCTTTACCCACATTGATACTATCTCTCTCACCCTATTTCCTGCCTATGTGAAGTTGGGCATATCAATTAACCTATGTAGATCACAGCCTCTTCATCTATTCTATAAAGTGACTATGACATAAATTCCAGAATCATTTGATGATAAGATTAGAGAATGTATGCTTGACACTCATTATAGTCTGTGACATATAGTAAGCAATAAATGTTATCTTTCATCATCATTGTAACTTTCATGATGGCAAAACATGGATGAGATTATTAGACATCCTCTAGCTCATTCTCAATACTGCATATTTGATAATTATGTTTACTTATTATCAACAGTACCAATAATTATGTTTAATATATATTGATTGTATAATATTTAATATATATTATAATAATGTATTAATATGTGATAATAATTATGCTTGCTAATTAGCAACAGTGATAATAAACATAATTTAAATGGAAAAATGAGAAGCCTTTAGTGGTTTGCCTGGAGGAATTAAAAATAATGCTCTCGGGGCTGGAGTGATAGCACAGCGGGTAGGGCGTTTGCCTTGCACTCAGCCGACCCAGGTTCAAATCCCAGCATCCCATATGGTCCCGAGCACCGCCAGGGGTAATTCCTGAGTGCATGAGCCAGGAATGACCCCTGTGCATTGCCTGGTGTGACCCAAAAAGCAAAAAAATAAATAAATAAATAAATAAAAATAAAAAATGAAGGAGGATTCCTCAAAAAAAAAAATTAAAAAAAAAATAATAATAATGCTCTCTTTCTCCCACTGCCTTGTTTGCTACAATAATACTATTAAACTATAATATTTATATATTCATTATGCATTTATAATAAAATCAAATGTTTATTAATGTGGTACTAATTTAGAGAAACATATACAAAAATAGAATTTACTTCCCATATTTGGAAGAATATCTTTAGGGTTCCAGAGCCTAAGGTCCCCAAAGCTTCTAATTTGATTTAGTTTTAAACTTTAAACACATGTGCTGATCTCCTAGTATGGAATTAAGAATGCCCTGTACTCTTTATACTTACGTCACATGTCCACTTCTATGAGATTAGAACTTAATGCAGATGATGTCTGTCTGCTTTTGTCTGATATTAGGGACACCAATTCTCTGCCCTTCTGTGGGTATGGGACATGGTCCCCAAGAATTTGAATTGGATTTCTACTTTAGTAGCAATGCTTTGACACACAAGTCTGCTTCTGCAAAATAGGAGCTCACAGATACAGCTGGGTCTCAGGTGGTGGAACTTTACTTTAAAATGTACTAGAAGAATATTTCACCAATTTGCCAACATAAAAAGAGATCTCACTTAATTAGTAAAGCTCATGGCAGAGCTTCTGGTTGTGGTTCTCTATTGTAGTCTACAACATTTAGGCAACTGGGCTTGGCTCTGCAGATGAATATGACTTAATGTTAGTTTACACACATGCACACATACACACACTTGATATCAAGAATATTAGATATACTTATATACTACGACCTAATAATTATATCTCAAGCATTATATCCTTCAGAGAATTTTAAGTACAGAAAGTGTACATTTGCAGGTAAGTTTATCTTATTAATAGATATGAACATTAGAAACCTTAAGTGTTCTACAAGAGAGTAATTGATAAATTGTATTATTTCCATCTGTTGCAAAAGTATATGACCATTAATGTTGCTACAAAGAGTTTGTAATAATACATAATCACTGTATGACATCCATTGTTTGTCGATTTACTCAAGCAAGCACCAGTAACATCTATATTACACTCAGCCCTGAGTTCTGGCAGTTCCTCAGTTCTGGCAGAGGAACCCAGGTGTGTGGGACCCAGGGCTGAGATCTCCAAGCCTGCTCGGATTGTGACTGGGCCTTCTCCAGCCAGACCCCCCGCCCCCATTTTCCACTAGCTTGGCAGCCACACCCACAAACTGCCCCTGGCACCGTGTAATCCCACCAAAGACCAACATCCAGACACTATAAGACCAAGTTCCTGGAAGCGCGCAGCCGTAATAGCGACATGTAATAGCCAAAAGTCTATTGCTCTTACGGGAGACCCTTGTAAGCTCACCCTGCTGTATTCATATCCCAAAATACAGTAAAAGATATATGCATACCTCTTGGAGAGCCCGGCAAGCTGCCAAGAGTATCCCGCTCACATGGCAGAGCCTGGCAAGCTACCTGTGATGTATTCAATATATCAAAAACAGTAACAGTGTAATAATACATAATATGAAATAAAATACAAAGTCATAATTATGGGGGCCAGGGAAATAGCTCAAAAAAACGGAGCAATATCTGGCATGCATGAGGCACTGAGTTTGATCTCTGAATACCATGTGGTCCCCAGAGAACTGCTAAGTATGGTCCTGGTGGTCTCAGCACCATTAGGCACCAGCAGTACCATATCACTGGGTCCAAGCACCAAATCAGCCAGCTGGCACTGCCAGGTGAATCTTACAGGGATTGACCCCAGGGTCCTAACCATTTCTGGGGAACACTGCTCCCTGAAGGATTGTATTATAAATAAGAAACTAGGTGGAGTAAAAAAAACAGACATTTGGTTCAAATGGCACTAATGCTCACTTCTGAATAATAAGATTACAGACAAATTTTCTTTTGTTCCTTCTTCTATTTTATAATGTTATAAAATAACATTTATTTTTAGAAAGAGAATTAAAACCAAAATAAAAGCAAGAATTTTTCTCATCTTTCTCATCTTTCTTGTTCCCATTCCTTGAAAGGTTGTAACCCCAGGGGCCAAAGCAATAGCACAGCTCATGGGGTACTTTCCTTGCACATAGCCCACCCAGGTTTCATCCCTGGCTCCCCATATCCTCCCCACCAAACCCCACTGCCAGGAGTGACCCCTGAGTGCAGAGCAAGGAGGACATATAAGCACCACCTCTAGAAGAAGGAGAAGCAGGAGGGAACAGAAAGAGAAGAATGAGGAGATGGAAGGGAGGAGGAGAAGGAAGTGGAGGAGGAGCGGGGGAAGGAGAAAAAGAAGAGGAAAAAATCAGAACACTAAGGAAAGGGAGAAGGAGAAGGTGAAAAGGAAAAAGTAAGGGGGAAAGGGAGAAGGAGAAAGGGAAGAGGAATAGAAAAAAGAAGAGGAAAAAGAAAAGGAAGAGGAGGATAACACAGAAGAAGAGAAGAAGGAGGGGAAGAAGGAGGAGGAAGAGGAAAAAAGAACAACAAAAACAAAAAACACATATTATTTCTTCTTAGCATCTGAACAGCTACAGAGGATTTTCCAGCCCCATTGCTCAGACCAAGTTTCAAGTAATAAGTAATCACTGAATTAAACATAGTGAAATCAAGCCCAACTTTTCTGGTCCATTCTTCTCTCTTTAAGTTTTTTACATATGTAGGATGCAAGGAAGTATCACAATTTCTTCCTCACTCAAAAACTTAAGTTTTACTCAGAAACTCAATGGTTCCTCAATGGCCTAAGAGACCAGACTGAAAACCTGGCCAGTCCTTTAGAACATGTTGCCAAAAACACAAATGATTACTAGAAAGGACTGAAGAAAATATTTTAACAATTCAAAGAATGAGAAACATCAATATCCTCTGGAATCAACTCTACTGCTGTCCCATAGATTAACCTTAAGTTCCCACCCTGAAAAACCTTTATATTTATCACACATTTGCTTCTACTCCCCAAGTCAAATGCATCCCTTGGACAGCTCACATTCTGCAAATTGTTGTCTATTTGTAGCAATTTGGTTTATTATCACTGGTTCAGGAACAATTTAGAGCAGACTTTGGCAGGCTCTTGTGATAGCAATCTGCCCTGTTGGTCTCCTTATGGAAGACACCTGCTTTGCCAGCAAGATGCATTACTTATGGGTGACTGAGGAAGAACACAATTAAGCTGTCAAAGTTTCCACGGGGCCCTGCTGTGACTGGAACTGTAAATCTCAGGGATGCCCTATCCTTATTGGCCATATAATCTGTGCACTCAAAGCATTCAGCTTCCTCCCATTCCACATTTGCCTAGTAAACATCAATAAGAACAGAGTGCATGTAGCAAAGAGAATTCCACTGTAGTCTCATCTCTGAGGTTATTATTTTATCTTCACCTTTCAAGAAAATATGCCTCTAACCCCAGAGAACTCCAGGCTACAGTCAAAAGAGCTCCCAGAATTTCAACACTGAGAACAGGTTTCAGGAGAATCTCTGGCCCTGCAGGGAGTCACATGTGAGATTTTTTATGAACCAATAAAAGGCACTTTATATCCAGAGTTCACTCCCATCAAGGGTCACTTCCATGTTATCATAGAGAACTTCAGAAAAGAAATGGTAGGGGATAATTTTTTCCAAGTTTTACTTTCTTTTTCTCTCCAGGTCCCAGAATACCAGAGAGTGGCTTTGCAGGTCTGTCCCTACAAACTCCCTTTCATTTGTAATAAGGTTTGGCTCTTTGTGAAAAGAGCCAAATCTAGGACATGCATCACAAGGCCCCAACAGAAGCTTTACCCCTCAAAAACCTTAAGACACTGTGCAAATTACTTCAACTCCATGCATGTCACAGGTTCCGCCTTATACTGGTAGTGTGAGTTAAAATTATATCTCCAAAGAATGCCATACTGAACACTATTAGTTCCTTTATCTTAAAATTGATCAAAAATACCATTCAGATCTCAGCTCAAGTGTAATATCAAATAGATAGATAGATGATAGATAGATAGATAGATAGATGATAGATAAATAGATAGATGATAGATAAATAGATAGATGATAGATAGATAGATAGATCGATAGATAGATAGATAGATAGATAGATAGATAGATAGATAGATAGATAGATAGATAGATAGATAGATAGAGACACACACCTTCTCTAATTATTCACCCCACCCACAGGCACTCAAAAGCCCATACCCTTTTAGATTTTATTTCAATTGCTAATCAACCTATCTGATTACTTATTCATTGTCTGCCTGCGGCTCCTATAAGCACTGTAAAGGCAGGACATTTCTCTGTTCTTGTTGAATACTATATGTAGTATCCAGAGAATTTCCTGGAATAACTAAAAAAACTCCTAAGCATTCATTCATTGGATGAGGACTTTGAAAGCACTGGGCTCTGGTTAAAGGACCTCAGGGTATGAACAGGGAGGCACTGACACTGCTCCTTTGGGGGACAGGGCTTCAGTAGAGCTTGATGGACAGAGCATGGCTGCCCAGACCTGTGATGCTTCATTTTACATTTCAAATCAACTGGACAGTGAAATGTAATTTCTGGGTGTGTCTGTAATGGTGCCTGTAGAAGAGATCACCATTTGAATCAATACACTGACTCAAGACCAAGGTCTTGATGTTGTATTTTTTTTTTTTGCTTTTTGGGTCACACCCAGCAATGCACAGGGTTCACTCCTGGCTCATGCACTCAGGAACTACTCCTGGCGGTGCTCAGGGGACCAAATGGGATGCTGGGAATCGGACCCGGGTCGAACACATGCAAAGCAAATGCCCTACCTGCTGTGCTATCGCTCCAGCCCCTTGATGTGGTATTTTGTTAATAAATAAAATAAATTTAAATTTAGGTGACACACCAGCACTGCAAGTATAAAGTTCAATGCCTCATTAACTTTCATTTAGTCATATATTTTATTTCCAATATGGAGAGCATCACCCTAACTTTTGAGGATAGAACATATAATTGGATACACATGCTATATATACACATATACATATACATATGTGTGTTATACACACAAATAATACGCTATGTTTTGTTTTCTGTTCCTCTGGAAACCCTTCACTAACACAGAGACCTAAACAGGAGGTCTCAGTGGGTGGTGTAATTCTTAGGGCCTTTAGCACAGAATCCCCTGAGAATCCCCCACAATCTCTCAGTACCTTTGGCAGGCAGCTGATCAGGGAAGAAGCGTTCATCTGCAGCCCATGCTGAGACCCTCTTATCCTGGAGCCTTTACTGGAAAAGCTCAGATAAGGCATACGAGCAAGAGACAACCTTGAAGGGAAGGATGTAGGAAGAAAATCGGTAATATGTTTTCCCATTCACAGGGACCAAAAGCGCATGTCTTGGGCATGTGCCATAAAACACCTTCTGTCTAGTTGAAGTAGCAGATCTGGACTCAGTTACAAATTCTCCTGAACTTTTTTTGTTGTTGCAAAAGAGGAAAAAAAATGTTCTATTTCTAGTAAGGTAAGAGTTTTCTGTCCTTTAGAGAAAACCGAGGATTAAAGTGATACAATCTCTTTGGCAATCTAAGTAAATATACAGTGTCGTTTCCTCCCTTGGTCAAATTAGAATTACTAAAATAATTTTCCACATTAATTAAGGTAAAAAATATGATGCACTCCTACTTGACTATTAAGAGGATGAATCAGTATAAAATGTTGAAAAGAACTTGTAATATAATGAATATTGTCATTGAATCAGCTACCTGTGACTGCAAGATGAATTTTGTACAACCCCCAATGTGTATTCTCTGGGCAGCTAGGGAAAGCCCCGGCAGCTCTCCCCCTCACTGCCAGCATTCGGTGGACTCGGCAGCTCTCCCCCTCACTGCCAGCATTCGGTGGACTCGAGCTGCTCACCCTCCTGGGACAGCCAATGCCACAGGTAGATGAAGGAGGAAACAAGGGCCAAGCTGGTTGGTGGTCAGTTGCCATTTATTCCATTCTCCCCACGAGCCTGTTCCAGTCTCACTAAGCCCCCCATTCTAGCCTCACACTGCCCCTCATTCCCATCTCCTCTTGTCTCTCCCACTCATCTCTCTGTGATCTCTCTCAAAGCTTGCTCCTGCATTCTTCTACGTTCTTTTCCCTCATTCCCCTTGCTAGTCTCCTAGTCTCTTCGTGCTCCATATTGCTGCCCTT
This sequence comes from Sorex araneus, assembly GCF_027595985.1. Taxonomy (NCBI): domain Eukaryota; kingdom Metazoa; phylum Chordata; class Mammalia; order Eulipotyphla; family Soricidae; genus Sorex; species Sorex araneus. The sequence goes on from NC_073312.1 coordinate 42,524,895, forward strand.
GTCTCTCTCTCTCTCTCTCTCTCTCTCTCTCTCTCTCTCTCTCTCTCTCTCTCTCTCTCTCTCTCGTCTCTCCCCAGCCACACCTCATTCAGTAGCACAATCAACATATAAAAGCCCTTCTTGATCACTCCTCAGGTCCAAAGAAGGAAATACCACCTAGGGTATTCTATGCTTAGTCCAATAACTTAATTAACATCTTAATTCTACTTCTTAATATTAGTTATTTTGTATGGACACAGTGAGAGATACATTAAGCTTGTAGGGTGGCTCTCCTGGGGACATCTTGCTATAGATGTCATACTACAGTGCTCATGCTGGATTAATCATTCCTAACCCTAGGAGGGCCCTATTCCAGTTGTTACTTTTTGGATCATGACAGAATTTGTATATGTCCATGCTTTTAACTAGTGGTTAAGTATTATGGTGCTTTGGCTAGTCCCATTTCGATGCTAGGGTAGCTCACAGTTTGCCCTGGGTTCATCCAGTCCCTTGTTGGGACCCTGCTTTTGGGGTGATAGGAACTAAGGGCAACTGAGGCTTAAGTCAAGAGAATAGATGCCCAGGGGTGAATATCCTTCAGCATTAATTAACTCCCAAGTTACAAAAGTATAGCATAAACTGTCTTCCTGTGTCTATACAAAAAAAGGGCATTGCTCTGAATTAACTATGCAAAGGAATTAAGGAGAAGAGAAAGACAATATTTACAAGTCAACAGAGCACAAAAAAGAGGTTACAAATAAACACAGAGGGATGAGAGCACTGTGATGTGAGTAACCCAATAAACCTAAACTTCCTGTGGCAAGGCGGAAAGGACAAACCAATGTTATCCTACACCCCAAAGGACACTACTGGGCTTGCAGAACAGCTGTTGAGATGATTTTCCCAAGATGGCACGAGAGTGGAGGAAAGGGTGCTTCTAATTCTCAGTTACCTTATCAGCTACTAGCATGATCCTACTTGGACAGAGTAGCACCATTTCCATGAAATCTGCACAAAGTGAAAAAAAAAATTTCCAAAATGGAAAATGTTTTATTTACAAAGTTTTCCATCATAGCATTATTCAAAAATTGCAAACAGCCTAAATATCCAATAGTAGAGACATGATTAAATCAACTGTGGTATACATAATTGATATTTATGAACCACTTATAATAACATGGAGAAAAGCATCTGCTATGTTCTCATTATAATTTTTTACTTAGGGATACAAAATTGTATATGCAGCATCATTACTACTATGTAAAGCAAACAAAACATTTTAAAAGCTATTCAAAATTAAAATGCAGGACAGTAATATGCCAAAATATTATCAGCAGTTGTTTTGGGTCGGAGACTTTCTGATGCTTATTTTTGTCTATCTGATTTGCTATATTTTTTTAATATTCTAATGTGCATCTATTCATTTTATATTGAAATCTCCCCCAATAAACTTTTAGAAGCAGAGGAGAGTTAGAAATAGGAAGCAGAATTAAAACCATTCAAGAATCTGATGATGAGATGTTAAAACATAAAACACCTGATGGACATTTGAACATTTATGGAAAATGTTTCAATATCCAGGCCAAGGAAATTATTTTATGCCACCTGCTCCAGCAACCCTCCTTGGGAGCAGGAGACAGGGACACAGGAAGCTCTGAAGAAGGAGAAAGAAGAATCCCTGTTGCCAAAAGAAAATTATTATGCAATCATTTCTATGTATACATGTATTGGCTTTTGGGGTCACACCCAGCCTTGCTCAAGGGTTACTCCTGACTCTGCACTCAGAAATTACTCCTGACGGTGCTTGGGGGGGACTATATGGGATGTCTGGTGTAGAACCAAGGTCAGCCACATCCAAGACAAATGTTCTGTCTATTGTACTATTGCTCCGGTCTCTAAAATGAGTATATTTCTAAAGCTCAAGGAAATGCTTCAGCTCAGTCCAAACCTCTCAAACATCTCTGGAGAGAGTGCCCACAGTGGGTAGGGAAGTCCTCTTCCCAAACATCAGGGGGTGATTGCATTATAAAAGATTCTAATACACTGTGTCTATCAGATTGACAATCATAAATTTATCTGGCTTTTTAGAAATGCATTGTTCTTATGCTTATTTACATTTAATTTCTATGACACAAAGTAAATCTTGAGTTATTTTGGGCTCAAATGACCTAGTTTATATTTCTTTGGATTTGACTCCCATGAAAAAAGATGACTTTAACTTTGAGCAAATTTTCTTAACCGGTCTAACACTCCATTTTTCAGGTTCCAACCTATCCATTTCTTTTTTTTTCTTTTTTCTTTTTTTTTTTTTGAAGCTATATTGACTGATACTTTGTGTTTTACAATACTGCTAATAATAGTCTCCCGTGCATATAATTTCAACATCATATCCATCACTAGTGTACCCACCACTCACCATCACAGACCCAATACCCCTCCATTAAAATCCTCTCCCCCACCAACTCAATTGTTTGCACCTGAAATCGTATGGCTACAATCTCTGTGCAGCCCTAGCTCCTGCTTAAGGTACTGAAGGCATTACGAGCCCCTCCCCAGTCCCTACCTCCTGCACATAGGAATAGACGCATGCATGCATATACCTTTGTCACAAATGCATGCATGCATATACCCTTGTCACAGCTGGGCTGAAAGTCCCAAACACATATCTCAGGCTTTATAAGAACCACATGAACCATGTCCCAGAGAGAATCGGTGGATGGTTCCTGACCAGGCTGAGGCTTACTTCCTGGCACAGGGGCTGTCAGGAGGAGACTAACTCTCTTCTAAACCAAAGTGAAAGGTATTCTGAAGGACACTGACACCTACTGCAAAACTCCTGCTATGCCTGATAGGAAACAATAGGATATAAGTTATTCAGTGTGGAGACAATAGGGAATCAGTGTGCATAATTCCAATGTGAGTGCCATACCCAGTCTTGTGACCAATGGCCCAATAATAGTCAAACACAGGGGATGTGTAAAATCTCCTTCCCTTATTCTTTCCTCCATGAGAGTAGGACTGCATGGGGGAGTCCTATTCTCATTTGAGAGATTCCTCTTTTCTGTATTTTCTCATTCTTATAAACTAAGATGATTTGGGATAATTTAGCTAATGATTATAAGAACAATAGTATGTGAACATGCTTTACAAATCATCCAAAATGTCTGTCATTCGAGCTATACATGCACCTGATTTGAGGATTGTTTGCACCTCCCCCAAATGAGAATAATGATACAAAATGTTTTGATGCGTACTTTCTCATAGTAGGGAAGAGAGAGATATGTAAAGTAAGAGGAGCTGAAATATTTGTTAATTGCCTTTTCTATGCAGATAATATGCTAGTTGCACGATGTTAATTACTGCATCTAGTCTTCACAAAGATTACTGTAAAACAAGATTATTTCCATTTGCTAATAAGAAAACCATGGATGAAATACTGCATACAATGATCATTCTGTACTCAAAATCACAAAGCTACCAAGAAATTATTCAATTTTAATACAGAATTTAAAATGCTCATATCAAAAGACTGTTTACCCAAAATGCACACACACATATTTGCAGACATGTACCCATAGATGTATGCCCATGGAGGCAAAATCAGAATCAATATAGCTTTGGGTATATACACAGGTCGATGTGAAAATTCTTTCCAGACTTACTAATGAGAAAAGAAAGCTCAAGCTGTTCATCTATTGAAGTATTTCTATCAGATAAGTAGTGGTCCTACTCACTTTACCCAATACCTGAAAATCAAGAGGAAAGTAGACAGGGCAGGCCCTTCATCGGCACTGTCTTGGACTCTTGGTCAGCTGAGCTGACTGCTGCCCACAGTTCTCCAATAGCCCTTGAATATCTGACCAAAGGCAGAAGCTGGATCAATGATTACTCAGAAACATTTTCAGGGCTCTGGATTTTTCATTCTCCTTCACCCAATTTGGGGCAAGGTGTGCTCAGCTTTCCATATAGATGCTAGATTAAGTTAGGAAGCTAGAGTTGACATACAGCAGCACTTTAATCTTTAGTTTCCTTTATCTATGGCACAGAGAGGAACCCCACAGTTGGTGGTTCTCCAAATAACCAACCAAACGGCTAAACGAGAAAGAATTAATAGATCTAGTAATGAATCCATTTGTGTGATTAAGGGGGGTGGGGGTAGTATATGCTTCGAGATTTCCTCCTCAGAAGAAAACATTTGTGATTTATTTATCCTTAAACACATCTTCCCTAAGGATGAGGAAAATGCCTGACTCAGAGCCGTGTTGGCTCTCTTGTTTTCCAGATGGCATGGTCACCCTTGAGCTAGATCCAACTAGTAAATTCCACCAACTCTCAAGTCCCCTGCAGAAGCTGACTGCAATTATGAGGACCTACCTGAGACACGGTATCTTGCTCCTCTATGCCTTGGTTATCTCCTGTATGTCAGGCCATCTCTAAGTCTTTCTATACAGCTGTTTGTAGCATACCTTGAAAAATACACCCTACTTCAACCCGAATCTCTAAAACGTTCTCACTGAAAAAGATTCTTTTCTTCATGTCCAACCAGAATCTCAGTCTCCAAATCCATTATGGAGTAAAGAACAACTCCATACCACCCTCTGCCACACACAAACACACACACATGGAGAGGAGAGTCTTCCAAATATCCCAGTTGCACTGAGGGGAGGGGAGGAGGTGGTAGCATACCCTGCCATGCCTTGGCAGCTGTACTCCACTGTGATGCCTCCAATTTAAATGTCAGTACAATTTGCCATTATAAAAACACAACTCCCCCCTCTTCACTAGGGATTGCATCTGTAACCACGGTAACAAAATCCAGGTGCAGCAGCAAAACCACCGTTTCTATGAGAATGAAGAGCACGGAGAGGGCAAGAAGAAGGAAAAGTGCTGAGATGTTCACATGCAGCCTGGGGTCTGTCCAAAATCTATCTTTGTCCTCACCTAGTCATGCCCAAAAGTGACTAGGGTATGAAAACATTTCATATGCTAAAGAGAACCCTTGCCTGCAATAATACTCTTTCACTTACATTCTCCACCTAATATCCAACCTCTTTCAGTTTAACTAAAAGAAATTGTCAGTTTCAGGGGGGAAGAAAACAGTTAAGACATCAATTGACTTGCTTAAAGCTGGGATATTTCACTGGGCAACAAATCCCTGTATGTTTGAGTAACTTTTTCTGATTTGGTGAAACATTGACTCTATCTCTGTCTCTCTCCATTTTTCTCACCAACTCTCTTCCCCTCCCCATTCGTCCTCATACACACATTTAGAGGCAAAAGGGAGAACTAAAGAAGAAAGAAATCAAGATGCTCTGAAAAACTCCTATTTTCTGATCACCAAAACAGTACCTTGGGGGGGAAGTATTAAATATAATACTTACATCATCTATACTCTCATGCATGTAGCTTTAAATAAATGTTCCAATAGACATCTCTGCATGACTATGCTACATATGGGTGTGATATCATGTGTGTTAGATTTTAATACTCAGAGTTTATACCACTGAAAATGTTTTTATTATATCATGATCAATAATACCCTCAAATAGATGGTGGCAATGCAGTGGCAAGCACCAGAGCTCTGAACAGCCAATAGGGATATAACATTTCTGCTTGAGTGAATGTGGGTGCCCCCTGGATATTCTGTTTCAAGGAGAGCGTCATTAAGTAAAACCATCCCATCACCTGCCATGGAGTGCCAATCCAGAGTGGGATTCATGAGGATGGCAGTGGTGTGGGGACCAGTTGGTGGAGCCACCACAGTCAGTTCTCAGTGCTCTGACCAGCGGCAGGGTTTTTATGTGTCTGAATACAGGCTCCTCTGGTCCAATCCAGCACTACTGAAGAGCATGGGTCCCAGAGTTGAGGGGAAGCACCAGGTCCCTGCCCTGGGTCCCCAACAATTTGCTGTTGTTGGGGTGGCCAACCCACCATTTCTTCTCTGAACAGCCCCTGTTGCCTACAGTATACTGTGGAGGACAATCTTCCTGAGCACAACTGTCTAGAAACTGAGGATGGAGGCGTGTGGCCCCCAGTCAGGTTTTGCTGGACTGGTGGCTGCAGACTACTCAGAGTACCCAATGCACAGTGGTAGCAACCCTGACTCTGGTCCCGGTCTCCGCCAGAGCCACTGCTGCTTTCACCATAAGAGGTAGAAAAACTAAACAATCAACCACAAAAAAATAAGAATTTGACAAAGTAATATATCTATACTTCACAAATGACTGGGTCCATAGGGCGGGGCATCCCCTGGACCTGCAAGGCCCATGCATCAGCAGCCTGATGTGCATTCAGGCTTCCTGATGTAGAAGCCACACTCATAAACAACTTCCAGTTCAGCCATACAAGCTCATTTACGGCCTTGCCTCAGAGATCCATAAATAAATCTTAAAAGAGATCAAAAGCCACAGTTAATCTTGGACCTGTGTAACGCTGAACAGACTGGGGTACATCGGAGTGGGGAAGTTTACCCCAGTGCCCACCCAAACAGAGTCCCTGCCAGTGTCTTGCTCTCACAATCCAATACCGCTGCCATGACCCTGCCAGATTCCACCATCTCAGGATGGACTTCACTGAGATACTAATCTGCTGAAAATTTGGGTATGCAGGTCTTGTGACTGAAATTTCCAGGCTTTCTTGTAGCTGGGATGGGCTACCTCCCACACCTCCCTGTACTTCTGGAAGCCCCAACAGTCACATCTACACCCAAAAGCCATGAACCATTAAAAAAGCTACTCCAGCTATACCTTCTCAATAAAAAATACTGAACACGCTGATCAAACAGGATGACCTTGTAGTACCTGTATTACAAACCAGAAGAGAGAGAGAGAGAGAGAGAGAGAGAGAGAGAGAGAGAGAGAGAGAGAGAGAGAGAGAGAAGGGGGAAGAAAGAAAGAGGGGGGGAGAGAGAGAAGAAAGATACCTAACATAGAAGCAGGCAGGCAGGCAGGCAGTTGGGGGCATGCGGGGGTGGGGGGTGGTGGTGAGAGGGAGACCTGGGAACACTAGTGGTGGGAAATGTACATTGGTGGGGGGATGGGTGTTGGAACATTGTATGACTGAAACCCAATCACAAATAGCTTTGTGATGATCTACTCACAGTGATTTAATTTAAAAAATGAATATCCTCAAAGTCCTTCAATCAATCAATTTCAATATAATTCATCAGATAAGACATACCACAACCTGGAAAAACAAACAAGAAGCTGGCTCTATTGAGCTCCATTATGGGGTGATAAGGCTGATTAGATAATACCTCTCTAAAGCAGCCTACTTTGGTCCTTGTGATTCAGATTTCCCAGGTCCCTGAATATGTATTTGGAAATTCACAAATAGATGTGCCAAAACAGAGCTACCTTTTCCCTGAAGGCATATTATTTTCCTTTTCGCTGACTGATTTTTTCTTTTTCACTGACTGTTAGAGTCCTAGACTATTTTAGAGTTGAAAATATTGTCTTGAGAAGAGAGCATGGATAAAAGAAATCATAAATAAGGCATAAGAAAATACTGTGCCAGACTCAGGGCAGACTCGCAGTGAGAACTCTTCACTGCGGCTTGGACATCCTGATCTCCACTTTCACACCAACTCTCTTCAATGCTGACACAGTGAGAGCCATTAATAATTTCCCCAGTTTTTAACTTCAAGATTCACCCATGCTACACTAAACACTTTGCCCTTAATCAGTATAGATTCTAACACTATTACTGCCCTATAATTGAACTCTGGAATCACTGAGACTTAATCATTTCTGTGTTTAGATACAGAAATTCAGATCAGTTCAGTCAGGTTCAGAATTCAGCCTGACCACTATCTTCCAAGGCCTACTTTCCCCTCGCCGTCCCGCTCAATCTTTGTGAGATAGCAAGATTATATAATCAACCACAAAATATAAAAATTGAACAAAATAATATACCTAGACCTCAAAAAAAATGAGTATAAAACCCTCCACCCAATAGTGATGCAATATGTATAATAATCTCAAGGACATATTGAATGATAAAACATGTCTTAAGGATCTAGGAAGAAAGTTCAAAGGGTTAGATCTCAGACTTGTCCTACATAGGTCTTGAATTTTATCTCCAGGACTTTGTGATCTGCTGAGTGACACCAGGTGCAGCTCTGGTGGCCCTCAAGCACCACATCACCAAACACTGGACATCAGGCCTCCATAGCTGAGCCAGTTGGCTCCTGGCCTCCTGAGCCTGCTTGGAAAAGAGGCTTTAAAAAAGAAATCTTAGAGAACTGAAATAATACAAACTATGTCCTCCAAACATAAGTGAACAAACTTAGAAATACACACAGATTGAAATTTGGAAATTCACAAAGACATGGAAACCTCATAAAATACCTCGGAATCACCAGTGAATCAAAGAGAAATCAAAAGGAAAATTATCAAATAGTTTGAGATGAATGAAAATTAAAATACAATGTGCAAATATTTTACGGGATGAAGCAAAATTGAATATTTAAAGAATATTTACAGCTGTTAATATGTAAATTTTAATAAAATAAGGACTGGTACAATTTCTTGCAATGTGCCTAGGAGGCTGGACTGCTGGATAAATGAAGTTCCTGTAAGTTCTGAAGCATATATTTTAGCAATTAGGCAGCCACTTAGCCTCACAGCTACTTACAAACTTCCTCAGGGCAAGTGATGTGAGGCTGGTACATTAGTAGGTGAAGATAAACCTGGACTTAAAAGCTACAAAGATGACAAGCACGTTTTGGCTATCCCTGATGGTTATATATACTATCGAAATGAATGGTGAAAATACATCCTGGCATGTGGATGGGAGCAAAGCATCCTCCTGACTGCATCATTGACTTCCTGGTATGATTGATGATCCTCCAACAACAAAACCAACATCTGTTGAAAAACTTATTTGAGTAAACTATAAATTCAACATAAGTGGCACTCCAGAGCAATATGTACCTAATTCAACCACTAGAAAGAAGATTTAGTACTGGGTGTCACCTTCAACACCTCACAAGCAAAAATGATGAAATAAAACTTTAACATGTAAAAATATGAGCGTTTTCCTGTAACTTTTCTTGCTAATAATTATTAGTTTGATTACAATTGATTAAGGAGGTAAGTAAAGTAAAAATAATATAAAATCAGCAAACCGTATTTCTGTTGTAATAAACTAGAAGAGGACCAGAGTGGTAGTGCAGGAACTGAAGTTCAGGCCTTGCTTTTATGGGACCCTGATTCTATCCTGTCCCACATGGCTCCCCTGGATGTACCTCTGAGAACAGGTATGGTGGCCCCAAGCATCTCTAGGTTTGCCCTGGTGGTTCTCAGCACTTCAGAGTCCAAGGACTCAAGCCCTAGAATTCAACTAACTGATCCAATTGCCTGAGACCTGTTAGGAGCAGTTCCTGATGTAGCATACACAGCTTGGGAACCCCTCCCAACCCCAAACAAGAAAGCAAAACCAAAAAACAAGTTTATTGAGCCTAAGGCAATGAAGAAAAATGAAAAGAAAAAGGGAAAAGAAAACAATGAGTCAAAGACACTGCACTAAGACAACGAAATAAAATGCTTCCTTGAAAAATCAACAAAATAAACAAATCTTTCACAAACTCTTAGGAAAAAAACATAGAAGGAAAAACCCTCCATCTTATTCTAAGATACCAATTACCCTGATGCTAAGACCAAACAATACATCACAAGTTAAGAAAAATTACAAATAGTTCTTATGATAGGTGCAAAAATTCTTAACAAAGCTCTTCCAAATTAAATCTAAAAGAACATTAAAAAGATTTTCATACCACGGCCAACATCTATTTATTTCAGGATGCAAGCAAGATAGGTTAACATATGAACCACATTCATATGATTCATTACAATGCCAAATCAACACAATGAATCATATGAATATTTTAATAGAGCAAGTACAAAAAAACCCAGATCCTTTCCAAGGATATAAAAAAAGACATTTGACAAACTTAATATCCAATTATGATCAGGAAATACATTCACAAAACATAAAATAAAGGACATTTTCCACCCTGATAATTAAAAAAAAATCCACCACTAAGATATCAGATAAAGGTGCAAAACTAAAAGCTTTGCTCCAAGATATCAATAACAAGATAAATATTTGTACACTCATTACTCTATTCACCCAAATATTAACATTTTAGTTAAGAAAAATGTTTAACAAAAAGATATGAAGTATATGCAGAATTAAAAATAAAATTATCTATATTTTCAAATGCCACAAAATTACAAATAGAAAGACCGAAGATATCCATGAAAAATCAACTAGTTAACCTAATAAATGAGTTCAGTAAACTATAAATTTTTATACATTTAGATACAGCAATTCAAAAATAAAATTAAAAATATTCTTCTCATCTTGCTACAAATGGACGAATGGAGATATTACTGGTGCCCACTCAAGCAAATTGATGAGCAACAGGACAACAGTGACACAGTGATACAGTGATCTTACTACAAAAATGAATGAAATTTTTCTTTAAATATGGTGCTAGAGGACTGGAGCGATAGCAGAGCAGGTAGGGCATTTGCCTTGCACACGGCCGACCCGGGTTCGATTCCTCCATCCCTCTTGGCGATTCCAGCAAGGTACAGACAGTATCCCGCCCACATGGCAGAGCCTGGCAAGCTACCTGTGGCATATTCGATATGCCAGATATGCCAAAAACAGTAACAATAAGTCTCACAATGAAGACGTTACTGGTGCCCACTTAAGCAAATCGATGAACAATGGGATGGCAGTGCTACAGTGCTACATGGTGCTAGAGTGATAATACAGTAGAGAGAGTTCTTATCTTGCACGCAGCTGATCTGGGCTCTCTCCCGGTAAGCACATATCTTCTCCCAGACCTTGTAGGAGTAATTCTTTGAATGCAGAGCCAGGAATAAGCCCTGAGCACTACCAGGTGTGGCCCAAAAATAAATAACTAAACTGATTCCCAAGAGCAAGACTTTAAACTTAAAATGCATAAGACATATTTATAAAAAATATAAAGACCTAAATAATAAAGATTATGTGATTATCATCTAAAGGTATACATATATGACATAAAACTAAGAGTGCGCAGATATATCCATACGTTAATGGTGAATTCATTTTTCACAAATGTGTCTAGTCACTATAATGAGAAAAGAACTATCTGCAAAAAAACGGTGCTAAGATTATTGGATATATTTAATAACAATCAAACACAAGCAAAAAAATAAAAATAAAATAAATTGATAAAGTTTATCAAAATTTATGCATCAAAGAACATTATCAATAATTATAAAGATTGGAGTCGGGGCCTGTGCTCGGCTCCGGCCGGCCGGGTTTTCGGCCCCGGCGCCCATGCCCCTGCAGAGCCGGTGGATGTGGAACAAGCGGGAACCAGAGACAGCTTTAGGAATTGGGGTTCCAGCAAGTGCTTGCACCCATGTATGGAGACTGTGAACTAACTTTGGCTACATGCTGTTCCAGGAAGGGAAATGATTCATTTTCAAACTTAAATCTTCGCGGACTTAATTACTATAATACAGAAATTGTAAACCGCACGGCCGCTACCGCGGCCGTGTGACATTTTATCTCTTCATTCTCATCAATGGAAAACTTATTATCAAATATTTCCCTATTAATAGAGCTGTATTCTTAGGGGATAAATTCCAACAAAAATAGTGAGTCTGTTTTGAAACTCTAACAACAATAGTGAGTTATGTGTTGAAATCTGGAATGTAATCAAGGTAAAGAGAAAAGGAAGTGAAATTATCACTCACCTACGGGGTGGGTTGGGGGTGAGGGGTGGGATGTAATCTGTTTTTTTTCTTTTGTTTGTTTGTTTGTCTGTTTTGTTTTTGCTTTTGTTTTTGTTTTTATTGGTGGTGGAATATGGGCACTGGTTAAGGGATGGGTGTTTGAGCATTGTGTAACTGAGATATAAGCCTGAGAACTTTGTAACTTTCCGCTTGGTGATTCAATAAAATAAATTAAAAAAAAAATAAAAAATAATAATAATAAAAAAAAATAAATAATTATAAAGATTGTCTACAGAGTGAGAAAAAATATTTTCAAATATATCTAATAATAGTTTTCATCTAGAATATACAAAGGATACTTAAAACTCATTAATAGTATATTAACAAATCTATTTTGAGGGAAAATATATGAAAAGATACTCAATATCATTAATAATTAGGAAAATACAAATCAAAACACAAAATATATTACTTCCATATCCTTTAGGATAGATGCAACCCCAAGGATAGACATTGACAAATCTTTGTGATTATATGGAGAAATTATGAATCCTTACCCATTGGTACAATAATGTAAAATGATGTAGACATTTAGGAAACAGTCTGACAGTTCCTCAAAAAGTTGAACATAACAATGACCTTCTGATTCCATCTTTCTAGTCCTAGATGTAGCTCTAAGATAAATGAAAACAGATCTATAAGAAGTTTTACACATAAAATATCCATAATAGCATTAGACATAATAACAAATATCCACCAGGTTGGTTTTTAGTAAAAAAAAAAAACTATTGTTTTCTTACAATAGTTTATTATTCAAATGTAAAGTAGTAGGGTGTGAATCTTAAAAACATTTGACTATATCAAAGAATTCAAACCAAAAATCAATATACTAAGTTGCAAATTTTATGCAAAATTTTCAGAATAGGTATATTTTTAAATGCAGGGGGAAGAAAATCACTTAATGTTGTTAGGGGCAGAGGAGAGAACTAAAATTCACCCGGAGCCCCCGCATGACTGCCAGTCAGTCCTCCCAACAGACACTCTGCCTGGTGTCTGCTACTCGCCCTATCACTCCACACCACGCTGACCTCCTTAACTTAGATGTTCTTCATACCACTCTTCCTTACATCTCTTTAGTCTTTTCTGAAGTGCCTCTTTGCCAGAAAGTCCCTTAGTGAGTTATCTATATAGAACAGCAAACTCTAGTTCCATTTCCAGAATTCTCTGGATTTTTTTTATCTCACTCATCCTCCCAACCCTTTTTTTTTCCAGTTATATTCTTATTTACTTTAACTTTTCCTGTTTGAATGTAAGTTTCAGGAAGGCTGGGGCATAATTTCCCTCATTCACATCCAGAATTTAGAATAGTATCTGGCACAATGAATACTTGTGGGTGGTATAACTAACTCCTTCTTCCTACTTTGAATCTTAGAAGACCCAGAGACTTTTAGGTGAAAGGATTTGGGAATAATGATAGTAAAAGTGAAGAACAAACAACACCCCATGCCAACACTGATCAGTGAACAGAAAGCCAGAGCAATTCTATTTAAACTGGTTCAACCCTGTTAATGTCTGAAGACAACTATTCTAATCTTTGAAATGGATCAGATAAGCCACTGTATTTCCCTATATGTTATTCTATGATGGGGTAGGGCAAGTTGACAGGCCATATTGAAGTCAGGTTTTGAGAAAACTATAGCAATTTCATAGTTGTTCTCTGCCTAGTTCAATCTAATAAATTAGTAGGTGCTCTTCCTCGCTGCTGAGACTGGAGACTATGCAGAGAAGAGTGGCCATAACCAAATCAGAGTAGAATTGAGTTTGCACAGGCATGGCAAGATCACTTTCTTTAGTAAGGTCAATAGCATCTTTCATAGGAAGAAATAAAGACATGTGTTTCTGCTGAATGCAGAGAAAGACCCTGCTCACTGAAGCAAAGCCAGGATTTGCCACAAAGCCTGGGTCTATCCTAGATCCCAAGATTGCAGACAGCTCCTCGGTCTTTGATTAAAGCCTCCTGGCTTTCAAAGTGCCCGAGAGTGGAAGGACTGATCATCCAAACAAAGCATATCCCAAATATATGAGAAGTAATAGCAGGAGGAAAGGAATCTAGAGTGTGCTTAAGGATACTCAAGCAGTATAGCAAAACAATAAATGAGGAGTGGAAGATGTTATCAATAAGACAAGAGAGAAAAGCTTGAGCCAAATATTACTGTTGGAGATCCTAATCCTTTAATGGGTACATTTTATATACATTATACATACAAATATACAATTATAAACCCTCCATAACTCAAAGTAACATGCTCTTTACACCATTATCAAAATCACTGAAGAGCAGGTGCTGCAGAGTAGCTGTGATCAGAGGATGCATAAGTCGACCTTTGTCAATTAATATCAACTATATAACATGTACAACTATATAACATGGGGTGGCCTTATTATCCTGGTACCAAATGGTACCTGTTAATATTGTCTGCAGATAATCAGGCTTTAAATGAAGGTCTTATTTAAACCAAATAAGAGTACTTGTTTCGGGCATTGCCTCTTTAAAAATTTCTTCAGTGATAGAAGCTAAGGCTGCACCAACACTATGCGATGGGCATCCCATACTTAGCATCATCAAAGAAAGAAATTTGCACTTATATAATCTAAAAATCAATGGATAATGGGATCATAACATGAAAATGTACCAACCCAGTACCATAAAAACTTTATAATCATTAGATCATTGAATTCTTATAATACCCTTAAGAATGGAGTGGATCTATGACAATGGTAGCTGGAAATAATCACTGGACAAGAACTGAGTGCAAACGGAGGTAAAGGGACATAAATGATAACCTATCAGTATCTGTATTTCAAACCATAATACCTTAAATAAAAGAAGGAGGGACAAGAGAGAAAGAAGAAAAGTGCCATAGAAGCAGGCTGGGGAGGGGTGTCAGGAGGGAAACTGGGGACATTGCTGTAAAAACTGTACACTGGTGAAGGGGCTAGTATTAAAACACTGTATGGCTGAAACCCAATCATGAGCAACTTTGTAACTCACAGTGATTCAATTAAAAAGGAGAGAAAGAATGGTATCATTAACTATGGGTAATTTAACTATGGGTTAACAATTAACTATGGGTAATTTTCCCACAGTTAAATAGTAAGTAGAAAATCTAGATTATCATCCTCAGTAGTCTGGCTCAGAAGTTCAAGTCCGAAAAAAACAAAGTCTGACATAAGGAAGCAAAGAAGGACTATTCACACCGTCCCTCCTTTTCTATTCTGAGCAATCATCCCAGGAAGGTGACTCCAGTCCAACTTACATGCAAATTCTCATCGCTTTGGGCATTGGTTCATTCCCCTTTACGGGGCTATTTTTGCCTGACTTTACATATTCTGTGCCACAGACACAAAAACTGTCTCTTCTTTTTTATCCTCCTTTGCAAGACTAATCCATCATTCTCTTCTACCCAAGGTCAATTCTATACTCCTTCAGAACTTCACTATTAAAGGTTCTTGCATGTTTTATACTGTACTTAAAAAAATTCTGGAAATGCTAAGCAAAAGAACTAGATTGGCACTGAGACAAACTGCAGTCATTTCTAACCTTATCACTACATTCCTGGAATTCTTAGAAAGCCCAGAGTTATGTGACAATCACCTGACATTATAGCTCCCACAAGTCAGTTACCCCCTAATAACGAAATTCTATGGACATTTAAATGCCTTTTAATAGGGTATCACCCATTTAATCCATGACCCAATATACAAACTGATGACTTTTACCTTAATATAGCATTCTGTTAACATCCACAGAGGATTGATCCTGAAATTTCCATATCAAAGTCCTGGCTGCTCTTTGCAATACTTGCTTCCGAAAATCTTCCAATGAAAGGAAAAAATAAGAGTTTACACTGTCATTCTGCCTATAGTCATAGTAAGAGTCTCATAAAAATTGAGAAAAACTAAAATTGTTCACAAGGGTATATTAAAACAAGTAGAAAATGTTTCCCTAAACTGTAACTGCACTGATATAGGGGGCACTTGGTAGTTTCCAGGGAGCCTCCTATAGCAATTGTCCTCACCACCTGCTGAGCCAACTATCCTCTTGGGCAATCAGGTAGTAAACTCTAAAAGCAATCCATGAAGCCCAAGGGTCCTGCTGTCTTCCCTGGTGTCCACACACTCCCAAAAAAATTCACCATAAAGATCATAAAAGAGTCTTCCAAACTCATAATGTCAAAGATCCAGCTAAGTGACAATATAAACATTATGACGATCCCAATATTTTGCATCTGTCTGATATGCCAGCAAATTCAGACTCAAAAGGAGAGGGACTAAAAAAGCAGAGGAACCCCTGCTCTATAAGAAATGTCAAGGCCTTGGTATAAGCCTGCAAACTATGCAAGAAATCTCTTATAATACAGAGGGGAAAAAGGAGATGGAAGGAGGATGTGACTGAGCAAGACAAAGAGCAAGAGAAGAAGAAAGGAAGAAACACATGGAAAAGGAGAAGTCTATGGAGTAAGAAAAACAAGATGAAGTTTATTTTGTTTGTATTAAAATACATTTGTAAACAAATTTCTTAAGTTGACAATTACCCTTCTTATTTCCCTTTAGTACTCCACTGACTACCTTTCTTCTCTTTTTTTTCACAAAGAATTATGACTGATGGGGGCTGGAGTGATAGCACAGTGGGTAGGGTGCTTGCCTTGCATGCGGCCGACCCGGGTTCGATTCCCAGCATCCCATATGGTTCCCTGAGTACCGCCAGGGGTAATTCCTGAGTGCAGAGCCAGGAGTGACCCCTGTGCATCGCCAGGTGTGACCCAAAAAGCAAAACAAAACAAAACAAAAAAAACAAAAAAAAAAGAATTATGACTGATGTATTACACTTTAAAAAATCTTTGGAGGAGCTACAAAGATAGTATAGGGATTAAGGCACTTCTCTTGCACATGGCTTACCCAGGTTTGATCCTCTGCCCTGCATATGGTTCCCTGCACACACCGAAAGTAAGCCCTCCTGAGCATCAAGCCAGGAGTAAGCTCTGAGCATGACTGGGTATGGTCCATAAATCAAAAAGAAAAAGAAATTGGATTCCAGTTTCTAGTTCAACATGTGAAGAATTTAATCTCACTATTTTCTTTCCCCCTCCTGTCTCTCTTTCTCTCTTTCTCTCTCTCTCACACACACAAATATTTGAAATATTTTAAAAAAATTAAAAACTCTTTTTAAATATATCATAGAATGGAGGGCATGGTAAATCGCAAACTACGGCTGCAACTGATTTGACTGGAATGTTCTGGAGGCATGGTGTAGACAAGCCTGAGAGATAAAACCTCCAGGGAATCCACTATTTGAGGTGGGTGGTTTGAGAACCCCATCATTTGTTTTAACTTCAGTAATCTTACCAGGTTGAATTTCAAATAAATTCTCACATTTGGACAGGAGGAAGGGTCATGTAACTTTTTGAAATTCACCTGGAGCTTTCGGTTCTCATTAAGAAATGACTTTCCCATTATTCTACCAAAGCCTAACCAGTAAGGTTTTCAGGAAACCTAACCAACAAAGAGGAAAAGAAATACCCACTTCCCCCTCATCTCCAGCTTTACTGCTTCACTGAAGGATGGAAGAGGATGGGACTAAGAGGTATGTGGGAAAATGTAGGATAACATAGCCTCAGGTAGTTTAGGTTTGTTGGGTTACTCCCGTTACAGTGCTCCCACTCCTCTGTGTTTACTTGTAACTTCTTTCTTAGCATTCTGTTGACTTGCAAATAATGTTTTTCTCTTCTCCTTGAGTCCTTTGCATAGTTTATTCAGAGCAAGTCCTTTTTGTATGGACACAGGAAGACTTAACAAATGTTATGCTTTTGTAACCTGGGAGTCATTTGACTCTACATGATATTTTCCTCCAGGGCATCTGTTCTCTAGACCTAAGCCTCAGCTGCCCTTACTTCCTAGCATCCCCAAAGCAGGGTCCCGAGGAGGGACAAGACGGACCCAGGGCAAGCAGTGAGTTGTGTGCTACCCTGACACACACCTGGCCAAAGTGCCTAATGCTTAACTGTAAGTTAAGAGCTTGATCATGGACAAATGTTGTCATGATCCAAACAGTGATAACTAGATTTGGACCCTGCTAGGATGAGGAATGATTAATCTGGCCTGAGTGCTATGGTCTGAGCTTGTGGCAAGATGTTGCCAGGAGAGCTGCTTTGCAAACCTCAATGTATCTCTTGCTATGTCCATGCAAAAATAACTAGTATTAAGATGTTAATGAGTGTTTGGAATGGGGAGAGGAGAAAAAACCCTTAAGAGGTATTTTGCCTACTGGCAGTCAGGAAGGGCTTTGAAAGGCCCCTAGGTTGTGTTCCCTTTAAATCTGACAGCCCTCAGGAAGGGCTTTATTATGTTGATTTTGCTACCTGGCTGGGTGTAACCTAGGGGCGAGGGCGAGAGAGGAAAAAGGGAGGAGAGAGAAAGGCTGGAGTTGATCCAGAGAGAGGCCGGAGCTGGGAGTGCGGGAGAAGAGAAAGATGGAAGATTGAATAACCGGTAACGAATCAGCAACCAGCTTGGTCCTCATTCTTCCTTCGCCTGTCCTTGGCCAACGGCTGTCCCAATCCAGCCCATACACAGCGGTTCCAGAGCACCGAACGTGGGCGGTGAGATACAACCGCCTGGAGAGCCCGAGAGTGCATGTGCCCCTTGTCGAGCTTTAGTTTATTACAGGAAAACTGCAGTATAGGGTCACAGGCTCCTCAAAATGCTTGGACCTAATTGTAAGAAAATAAAAACTTTCTCCTTTATCTACACACTAACATCACATTATCAGGGTAACTATATAAAAACAAAATTACAGTGGGTAAAGAGATAGTACAGCAGGGTAGAACATTTGCTTTGCACACAGTGGACCTCGGCCTTATCCCCAGCACTGCCTATGGTCCTTCAACCCCACCAGGAGTGATTCCTGAGCACAGAGCCAGGAGTCAACCCTGCAGGGTGTAGTCCAACAACCCCCCCTGCCCACCACAAAGAAGAAAAAAACTATGAAATTGCAGCTTAAAAAACTAGAAGTCTCAGTTTAAGACGAAATCTCTGGGGAAATTCAAAGGCAGTGAGTACAGAATAAAAATACTAAAGAAATCTTATTTCTGACACCTAAAACTAGAGCAAACAATAAACGAACAGCCTAACTTCTAGCTATATAACATTTCTTACTAAGAAACTATTTACCACAATTTCTCTCACCCAAAATTCATGCTCAGATTTCAGAAAGGTTACAAAGCATAGTAAAATATTCACACCAATCAAGGTTTTTGAAGGCCTAAAAATACCCCAAGCTTCAAAATGAGTCCAATTATCAGAATGGGAATGTAATATAATGAAGACTAATAAGCTAGGAATCTAATTTTAATAAGTAGGTAACACACAAGATCAGATTGAAAGTACAAGCAGAAATATGGGAATTCTAAGAAAAAAGTTTAAAGGGCACAATGAGGTGAAATACTACAACAGAAATAAAGAATTGTTTTTACAGACTCATAAGTAGAGTGGACATAGCTAAGAAATCCATGATTTTTATAATAGGCCCACAGAAACTTTCTAGATGAAAATGCAGTGAAAGATTAGAAAAGAGAATAGAATAGCCAATAATCATGTGATAATTGCTAAAGATTTTGGGACATATTTAAGAGAGAGAGAGATGAGTGAGAACTTTAGAAAATTCTCAGCTCTTAAGAGAAAATGAAACACTTATTCATGAAAATTAATAACAAAAAGCACTAACTTAAGTCATACTATATTAAACCATTAAAAAAAAAGTCAAACAGAATGGTTTAAAAGATGCTGAGGGTGGGAGATGATGCCTGCCTTATAAAACAGCTTCCCAAGTTGGGCAACAGTGCCGCTTAGGAGCCCTGGAATGAGTCACTGATCACTTTCCAGAGATTAGTTTTCTTGCTCACTATACATCTGACAAGGGGTTAAGAAACAATATACATAGATAATTCATACAATTCAGTAACAAGTAAAACAAACAACCCTATTTTTTTAATAAGCAAAATACATAGATACTTCACCCAAAAAAAGTCTACAGATGCCCCATGAACATATGAAAAATGCTCAACATCATTTAACATTAAGGAACTAAAAATCAGGGCTGGAGCAATTGCACACTGGGTAGGATGGTTGCCTTGCACACGGTCGACCCGGCCGATCCATTTGATTCCCCAAACTCCATATGGCCCCCCGAGCACCGCCAGGAGTAATTCCTGAATGCATGAGCCAGGAGTAACCCCTGTGCATCTCCAGGTGTGACCCCTCCAAAAAAAACAAAAAAAGGAAATATAAATCAAAAGCATAATGATATATAAACTTATACCCATGATAATTATCTGTATATTTAAATAGTAAAAACATTAATTTAAAAAATTAATCAGAAAGCCTATGTGAAAACCTACATATATAGCAACATTGCTTCTAGTATCTAAAAGATAACATCAATCTAAATGTGCATCAACAGATGACAAAAGGCTGTTTTATAGACACTCAATGTAATATTACCACTTTGCATTTAAAACAATAAAAGTTTTCCTTTTGAGGCAGCATGGTATAGCTTGAAGTGGTTTTGCTAAATGGTATATGAAGATGTGAAAAATATGTATTTATTAGATCACTTTACTCTTATATGAGATAAGATACTAAAGCAATCAACTAGCAAGAAACAAAACTAATCAAAGTAAATACTACATGGTTACCAAGGGGAAAAGGGCTAAGAAGAATGAGAAGGGGTTATTTTGATAGTGGGGTGGGACTGGAACTTTGGTTGTGGAAACTACAGTTACACATATGTAGAGGTATGAAGTTAAATCTGAGAAATTCTATAATATTGTAAACCAGAAGTAAGTCAATAAAAAGTTAAAAATCTGAAGCAAACAAAACTTTAAAGTGCCATTTTATCTACATACCTTCTAACATGGTGTCATAGATTTAGAAACTACCATTAGACTGATGACACCTATATTTGTCATATTTATAAATAAAATATTTTGTAAGTATTTACTAGACTTATACTTTCAATTGCCTCTAGGTACCATTATGTGGATGCTGAAGAGTAGCTCAAACTTAGCAAGAATGTATCTGGACTACAAATCTCTATCAGTCCAAACCTCCCAGAATCTTCACCAGGGTACTAATGGCAGATATATCCACTCAAACTCAAATTTTAGCCTTATTCTCAACTCTTCTGTTTCTCCCATTTCCCATCCCAAATCTGTGGGCAAATCCTGTTAGCTAGCCTTAAAAATACATCCAAACTTGGCCCTCCTTCCTCCTTCCATTTCCAGTATGACCACCCAGATCCAAATAACTATTGTTTTTCTTATCTGGGATATTTGAGTAATGTTTGGTTCAAAAACTTAGGATTTTCCCAGGTAAAATTCAGAGCTGGTTCCCATATATGAATGTCAAGGAGAAACAAGAAAAAGGTCATCTCAAACTAGTAGGTGACATGACTAGTAAATCTCTACACTCACCCTCCAGAATTGTAGGAATTTATTTAGAAGTGTTAATAAGGTATAGACATGCATATTGTCCAGTCTCAGTAACAAGTGACTTCAGTGGCTCCAGTCACAGAGGCCCTGGGATGAGCACAGTGCAAGGACAGGGAAGTGGGTGAGAAGCCTTTTATTGTTGGGGCCAATTAGAGGGTCAACCACTGTCACACCCTCTTGATCTCTTCCCTCTTCTTAACAGGTCCTTCTATTTGCACTCTTTTACTGGCCTGAGTCTATTAAAACAGCTTAAAACAGTTCTTTCTTCACTCTAAGCCATTCTTATACAGTGCTTACTCCCTCACATCCTGAAATTGTTGCTGAAATGCTCTTTCTGAGAAAAGCTTTCTCTCATTATCTTACCTAAAGCTGACCCTCCTTGCCCCAAGCATTCCTTACCAGTCTTTTCAGCATTATTTTGCACCATAGCACTTATCTACACAATTTATGTTTCTCTTTTGATTTTATTTGCAATCTGTCTCCACTCTAATATAAGCTTCATGAAGGTAGGTACTACAATGTTTCAATTATGACTTTGTCATCACCCCATAAAATGATGCTTGTCACGTGGATAAAGGATGACAAAAGATAAGTATTTTTTTAATTAATCTATGAGTCATTTTGTTACTTGGTCTATTCACCTAACCTTCTATTCTTCAAATTATTCAAATGTAAAGTTCTCTTTACATTTTCTTGGAGATTTCTGGCATCTTTGAAATCAAACCACTAAAAGCTGACAAATTTCTTAGAATCCATTTATCAACCTCTCCTCTTTGCAGGAAATGATCACAAATGTCAGTTACAATTTTAAATGAAAATTGTTTTCCTTCCAATAAGATGGTGCTATTGACATGGCATTCAAGGAGAGTGCTGGAAACAGCCTGCTTACCTCTGCAGTTTTAAAAGCATTTCCACATTTCATTGCCATCAGGCATTCCCCAAATTATTTAAATAGGTTTCCAGTCATCTTTGGCACAACTCAGGAATCTTTTTAAAATACTGTAAACACATATACACACACTGATAGAAAATTATGGAATCGAAATCACTGAATACTTTCAGTAAATTCTACTAGTGTCTAATAGAAGGTGTTTCTGGAAGAGTCTTAGACTTTTTATCCACATATATATATATATATATATATATGTAATATATATAGTTTTTAAGTTCCATTGTGCTTTCATTAACCATCCACCAAAGTCACATTAAATGTCATAATAATTTGCTCATAAAAATATTTGCCCACCCTGATTAGTAACAGGTTAGGCACTCACCCAACTGGAGAATACAATTTTGTAATTAAATTTTTTTCATTGTGGTCTGTCTTCCAGAAACTGCTGATTGACCTCAGGAGATGCATCGACAGGAACAAAACAGTACTGTAAGACTTAACACATTTCATTCTCATTATTAGACATATCAACCAGACAGAACATCAACAAGGAAACTCTAAATAAGGAATTGAAAGTGGGACTCTCCACCCTCAAGAAGACAAATACACATTCTCCTCTAGTGTACATAAAATATTCTCTAGGATAAACCATATGCTGGAACCCAACTCGGGTAACAATAAAATCACAAAAATATTAATCATACTAAGTATCTTTTCAGGACATGTCATAAAGGTGAAAATTAAATATAAAAAAGAAAAACAGGAAAAGCATTAACATTTGGAAATTGAATACAGACTTAAATAACCATTGGGAAGAAATTGAATAAGTAATAAAAAGATTCCTGAAAATGAATGAGAATGAAAAGAAAATATCAGAACCCAACGGACACCCAAGCAGTACTAATGCAGAAGTTCACAGAAGTACAGGCTTATATCAAAGAAGAATAAAATGCTGAAAATCAATACAATTTGAAAAAAAAGAAGACAAAAAAAAAAAAAAAAGAAGACAAATGAATACCAAAGAAGTATAAGGAAGTAAATAATAACTATAGCAAAAGTCAATGATTTAGAAAAGAAGAAAATTATTAAAAGGTTAAATGAAACCTGAAGCTGTTTCTTTTTTTTAAAAAAACAATATTAGTGTGCTTGACAAACCCTTAGGTAGACACATAAGGAAAAAACAAAAAGAAAAACTTTACTTAGATCATAAATGAAAGGGGAGAAATTACATAGAAATACAAAAGATCATAAGATGCTATTCTGAATAACTGTACAATTATTTTCAGGACTTAAAGAAATGAATGAAGTTTTATGCTCAGGAGACTGATCACGAGGGGGGAAGTAGAAAATCTACTCAGATTGTCTACTGAGTAGACAAATCACAAGTAAGAAAATTAAAATAATTATTTAAAAATTTCCAACAACAAAATTCTAAGTGTAGATGGACTCAATAGTGAACTCTTTCAAAGTTGGTAAAAAATATTGCTATATTTATCAAACTCTTCCAGAGTAATTAAAAAATGAGAATCCTTTCCATGTATTCTTATCTGATGCCAACATTATCCTAATACCAAAAGCAAACAGATAATAGCAGAAAAATTAAAATCCAGTCCAGTATGTCTGATGAACATTAATGCAAAGGTCTTACTGAACGGAATCCAAAAATTGTCAAAGGTTCATATAACTAATCCTAGGGAAGTGAGAAGGATTGATATATGAAAATCAGGTGAAATCACCATGTAGACAAAGTTTAAAATCATATGATCATATAAAAGCAGGAAAAAACTCTGACAAAATTCAATGCCCATTCATGATACAAAACCATCAACAAAATAGGGATAGAATGAGTGAAGAGGAGGGCAAGTTAAGAGTCAAGAACTGAAGGGCAGGTTAAGGGTTAACCGCTGAAGTTGCCCTTTGTAACTACTTGACTGCTTTGAAAGATGTCTTCAGGACCTTCTGCTGGGCAGGACTCTGTCACCAAATGGGCCAACAAACTGCCCCGAGGAACTGTAAACAAACATCTGCTGGGAATGGTCAACAAATGTTGAAATTAGCATATTAAGTGAAATAGGTGTGGTTTTCCCTTTTGTATGGTTTTCCTATGGTTTCCTATGGTTTTCCTATTGATCCAATACCTGTGATTTTCTTTGATATGTATGATTCTCCTTTGATTCAATACATGTAATTTTCCCCCAATATGTGTGATCCCCTTTGATATATAGATGTGATTCCCTTTGATATGTGAGATTTTCATTTGTCAACAAATGTTTAGATATGCAAATTAAGTGACCTATGTGACTCCCTTTGATATGTGAGATTTTCATTTCTCCCCCAAAAGGGTATAAATACAGCCTGCTTTTTGGAGGTCGGGGCCTTCAGTTATGCCACGCTATTGAGGCACAATTGAAGGTCCCAATATAGCTATATTGGCTTAAATAAACCCCATGCATTTGCAGAAAGAGTTGTCTTGGTTTTGTTCTTTTGTCTCTCTGAGCCTCCCCCGGGCAGATCTGCGGACCCTAACATGAGCACACCTGAAGACAGTCATGGTAACATACATGTTATCATGTATGTTATGGTAACATGCTGTTTGTTACCATACAGTCATGGTAACAAACCCACAGCCAATACCATATTAAATGATGAAAAACTGAAAGCTTTTCCTCTGAGATCTAAGACAAGGCAAGAGTATCCTTTGTTCCCGTCATTATTCAGTATAGGTTTAGATCTCAGCAATCAGGCAACAAAAGTAAACCCAAGGAATTCAAATTGGAAAATAAACTATCATTATTCACAAATGAGATAACATACTAGAGACTCCACGAAAAACCCTTAGGAAAAAGAATCTAATGCAGCAATGCTGCAGGTTGCAAAACCAATGCATAAAACAATGGTTGCATTTCTACATGCAAATAATGAACTAGAGAAGAAAGAAATCAGAAAGACTACCTGTTAGAGTAAAAAAACATTAAAAACCTAGGAATCAACTTTTCAAAGCATATAAAATGTTTATTGTATATTGAAAACTGTCACTATTGAAAGAAACAGAAGAGACACCAGGCAATGAGAAAATAATCCATGCGCATGCATTAATGAAATAACATGATTAAAATGACCATTCTACCCAAACCATAATACAGATTCACTGAAATAATTGTCAAATTCTGATGACTGTTTGATACTACAATACCACAGCCTCTCATACAAATGGAGTAGAACTGAGACCCCAGAGTTAAGCCTTAAGATTTATGTAAAGATATATGATAAAAGAGTCTGGTACAGGAATTGCAGCAAGGAAAATATAGTGAGAAACTGGATAGCCACAGGCAGTAAATAAATAAATAAATAAATAAATAAATAAATAAACTAGATACATATTTCACATCATACACATATGCTAACTCAAAGCAAATTGAAGACTTTGATATTAAGACAGAATCCATGAAATAGATTGAGGAAAAGAAGGGCAGAACTTTCCAGAATATAAACCTCAATGGTATTTTCAATGATTTGACTCTACTGACAGAGAAAACTAAGATAAAAATAAACATATGGGACTACACCAAACTCAAAAGCCTCTGAAGGGCAAAATAAACTTGGGCTAAAATAAATGGTACTCTTACTGAATAGTAAAAAAGTTTTCACAGTATATATCTGACAAAAAGATAATAATAAAGTCATATAAAACATTCACAAAGCAAAAAAAAAGGATTTTTTAAATAACCCCATCAAAAAGTAGGGAGAGAAGATGAACAGACACTTCCCCCAAAGATGATATATGGATGATGAGTAGGAATATGAAAAAGCATTGTCACTTGTTATCAGAGAAATGCGAATCAAACTGACAATATAGATACCATTTCACATCACTAAGAATGGTATATATCAAAAATACTGGAAACTAGTGTTGGTGGAAATGTGGTAAAGAAAAAGAACTCTCAGGGCCGGAGCGATAGCACAGCGGGTAGGGCATTTGCCTTGCACGCGGCCGACCCGGGTTCGATCCCTGGCATCCCATATGGTCCCCCAAGCACTGCCAGGAGTAATTCCTGAGTGCAAAGCCAGGAGTAACCCCCTGAGCATCGCTGGGTGTGACCCAAAAAGCAAAAAAAAAAAAAAAAGAACTCTCATTCACTGTTGGTGACAGTGTCATAGGATTCAGCCTCTTTTTATAGAGACTTCTCAAAAAAGTAACACTGGAACTTCAAAATGCCCCCAAATGTTCCAATGTTGGCATCTACCAGTCCACCCAAACACAAAAGACCAATTTAAAAAGGTATATTCACACCATGTCCATTGGATCAGTAAGTACAATAGCAAGGATATGAACATAGTCTGAATACCCACTAAAATAAATGGATAGGGAAGTTGTGGATATATACTCAATGGATTACTAGTCACTTACAAGAAAAGGAAAAATCTTACAGTTTGGTGAAAACTGGAAGGCATCATGGTAAGTAAAATAAGTCAGAGTGGAAAGAAAATCTACCAGTTGACTTCATTCATCTGTGGTGTATAGAGAAACTAAACCAGAGAACAGTGATATCAAATAATAACAAACCATTTGTTCTAGATTGCACAAAGTGAGATATCTAGTAGTGGAGGTAAAAAATACTGGATGAGGAAGACTAGAAGTAACACAAGGTCAGTGGTGAAGGCACCTTGATGGTGGTAAAGGTGCAGCGATTTTGAAGGACAAAGTTGTAAATGTTAACACTATCATAACCTTGTAGCCTAAACTACAATTTAAAAACACTAACAGTTTCAGAGAGATAGGAAAAAAGGTAAAGCACTTGCCTTGTTTATGAGACAACTCAGGTTCAAATCCTCAGCACCCCAACTGTGGTTCCTTATACACTGTCAGGAGTGATCCCTGAACACAAAACCAGAGAGTAAGCCATGAGCAGTGCTAGCCGAGCCCCCAAACCAAAACAAATAAATAAAATGCTAAAAATAAACAGATTAGAGATAATAGTGACTAAGGCACTTGTCTTCCGTTCAGGTGATCTCAGATTGATCCCTAGAATCCCATGGGTCCAAGACTGCCCAGAGCAACCTCTGATCATTCAACTTGGAGTAGCTTCTTGCTTTCAGTGGAGTAGCGCCACCAAAAGCAGCCCCAAATACTGATATGGTCACTGTATTTATACAATAAAAATATATATTGAAAACATCTATTTAAACTACCAAATAATGGACCCAAAAGACCATTCTCCTGAACATTACACAATGTTACACAATCCACACATACCATATATTTCCCAAAAAGAGGCTGCTACTACACTGCATCCACTATCATGTGCTCCCAAAGGCACACAGTCAGCTAAGAGAGAACCGTCTCTGTGATCACTGAATTTCTCATTCTATCATCAGTAAACTCCCCTAGGATTCTGACTTCTGCCTTTTTTTAGATTTCCATTTCCTTGTTTGATTTTATGGAAACTCTTGCTTGTCCACAGAACATGCCAAATACCCAAATAGCCCTCTCTGTCGTGCTTATATTTCTCCCCACAGCCTTGTACCACTGTTCCTAGAGATGGGAGTCAGTCTCTTTCTTTACCCTCATTTAATCACCCTATTTCCCCTCTCAAAAACAAAACGAAACAAAACAAAAACAAAAAACATTTTTGGAAGGCCAGTCCATCAAATTTTATCTTCACTGCATTTCATCAGTGAAGCACTGATTACCTGCTGACCTCTAGGACACTTGCCTTCATTTATTAAAGGTTTAAATGCCTGGATTACAATTTTCCTTTACAATACAATTTACATAATTATTCTTGGAATACACATAGCTGATCTAACTCAATCTCTCCTATCCTGGTATTCTTTACTCCAATATGCTTTTTTTCTTTTGAGTATATTATCATCCCTAGAAACTATCCCATTTCCAAACAGCATAATTTCATGTACTCCATTTCTATCTGACCTCTAAACTCCTAACTTTCTATCACAGAGATTTCGGTAATGTTATTCCTAAAGCTCTCTGTTACTGGCCCTTTGTCATTGTTCATCATTGCTCGTATTGCTTCACTTCTTTCCTTGCCCAACTTCACAACTCATAACACATCAAAATTACCTAAACTTTTTGTAAATACTCAATCTTTAGGCACCTTTCTTACTCCTCAGTACTCTTTTGGAACCATGATCATTCCATTAATCTTCATCTATCATATGCCTTTACGTGAGCACTCAAGCACTTGAATCATGATTAAGAAAACTACAATCTTTGTACCAACTGTAGACCTGTTTTTTTAAGTTTACCAGAATATAATCACATTCATGAATTTTATGTAATCTATTTTTGGGTTTTATATACAATAGCAGAGTTGGAGTGTGACAGAAACTGCAAGGCTCACAAAGTCAATAATACTTTATCTGTCCCATTATGAAGAAATGTACAAAAAATTGCGTTAAACTATTCTTTAAAAATCTAAAATAACAATTGCTGGCCTCACTTTTACTTTGTCCTGAAAACTAAAGTCAACATTAATAGTCAGGACTTCTACATTCCCTAGTAAAATATTCTCATCTGATGATCTGTCACTGTTACTGTCACTGTCACTGTCATCCTGTTGCTCATCTATTTGCTTGAGCAGGCACCAGTAACATCTCATTGTGAGACTTGTTTTTTACTGGTTTTGGCATGTTGAATACACCACAGGGTAGCCTGTCAGGCTCTGCCATTCGGACAAGATACACTGTATCTGCCATGTGGGCTCTCCAAGAGGGGCGGGGGAATTGAACCCCAGTCGGCCGCATGCAAGACGAACGCTCTACTGCTGTGCTATCACCTCAAAATAAATATATACAGTCAAACAAAAACAATTTCACCTTGCATCTTAAATATACAAGCCTCTTCAATTTATCTCTCCTTACAACTCCCCTCTCCCTCACTCTCCCGTATTTTCAGATTATGCATTAACATTACTCATGCTAAAACATAATAAAACTTTATTTGACTATGCCTCATTCCCTCCCAATCCTTTTGTCTTTGCTTACCTTCATATAATAATTCCACAGTAGCTGCATTCACTTTCATCTCCCTTTCTTCTCAACCACTCAATTAAATTGGCTTTTATCAACATCACCTTAAGTCATCTGTTAAACCTAACAAGTCATGCTAATTTCTCATCTGCTGAGGACTCTAAACAGTATTGGATAAGGCTTACCATCCTGAAACACTGTCTTCTGATTTATGAGTTCCATGCTTTCCTGTATTTCTCCCTTCTTCAGTGATAACACTATCTTCACCTCCTTTGGTATGCTCATTTTTTAAAAGGTCTCTAAACCTATCGTCCAGAGCCTTCTTGTTCTCTTCTCTCTACTTCTCCTTGGTCCTCAAGTAATATCACTTTATTAAAGCCATGTTCCACTGACCTCAGACAATCTCTAGCTGTAACCCTCCCCCCAAATCTATAAATTCAGCTTGATTTCCACATTAAGTCATATTACAACTGAAATGAACATGTTCATTTTTATATCTCACTGTCAACCATCTTAAATATGAACTTCTGTCCATTGGAGCTATTTCTCCCTAGTCTTTTCCTTCCAGAATATGATAAGACCATTTTCTCATTTACTTCTGTATCACTGTATCACTGTCATCCCGTTGTTCATCGATTTGCTCGAGCTGGCACCAGTAATGTCTCCATTGTGAGACTTGTTGTTACAGTTTTTGGCATATCGAATATGCCATGGGTAGCTTGCCAGGCTCTGCCATGCGAGCAAGACACTCTCGGTAGCTTGCCGGGCTCTCGAACCCAGGTCAGCCGTGTGCAAGGCAACCGTCCTACCCACTGTGCTATCTCTCCAGCCCATTCCTCCTCATTTACTTAAGCAAAATAAATGTAAAAACCCTAACAGTCATCTCTATTCCTTCTTCTCCTTCAGAATTCATACTCAAATCAATTGTAAATTCAGTTTGTTTAACTTATAACATGGCCTAAATGTCCCTTTAACATCATCAATGCTACCTCCTAGACTCTGTACTAATGCAGCCTCAACTTGCTTCTAAACTTGGAGTCATTCAAGTATGTCAAAGTCCTTAGACAGAAATGGAAGGCTCAGTGTTCTTACTCTTTTCTAAACCTCCCAAATTCTTCTTCACTAGATTCTCTGTCTTCACTGTTCATAAGCTAGTGTTCCTTCTGTCTTTCCAAGCTCCTAATTCATCCCATCAATGTTTGGGGATCCTTTTCAGTTAGGTCTCTAGCTTCTCAAACACCTTCTCAAACTTCACTGTCATCCTGTTGCTCATCAATTTGCTCGAGCAGGCACCAATACCGTTTCCATTTTGAGACTTGTTGTTACTGTTTTTGGCATATCGAATATGCCATGGGTAGCTTGCCAGGCTCTGCTGTGCAGGAGAGATACTCTTGGTATAACTTTCTGGGCTCTCCGAGAGGGGTGGAGGTTTCTCAAATGTCTACTTGTAGAAAGATACTCCTTGACGATCTGAGTTAACATTACCCCTCATCCAAGTCAGCATCACCTTGTATTTTCTTTTTTATAATTATCAATTCCTCAAATTAATGGATTATATGAATATATGCATACATGTTTGTATTTATTTACATGTTTATTTTATCAACAGACTAGCTCTCTGACTTCTAGAAAGCAAATATTTTGTTATTCTTCCATCATCTAAATCAATATTCTGACCAGCATCTAAGCCAGTACCTGAAACTAATGTAAGCCCTCAAAAAAAGAAATATTTATTATCTGATTAATAAATAAAATTAAATAAAGTGCAAATTTGGCGATTAAACTTCTTAACCTAAGAAATATATAATTTACAAGACTTTTATATTCAAATGATGCATGAATTCCCTAATCTTGGCCAATTGATGGAAATACTTCCACTTAAAAAGCACGTCACCATACAGTCTCTGAGAACTAAGATCCAGGAAGAAAACCATGTATTTATTTTGAAATTTACCCTGTATATACATATATTCATTCCAACCAGGTACAAGTTCTGTAATGTACAGACATATGTAACACCTCTGCAAGCTTATTTTCTCTGTTAAGTCTCGGCCACTGTTTAAGAGAGGGACCAGTTCCTTAAACAACAAGACCATATAATCACTAATGCACTCAATATGCATTGTTATTGTGATAGTGGACATCTCCAATCCAATATTCTTCCCCATATTATTTTCTCCTACATTTAAAATATGCAAGAAAACATTATTTATAGAAATACACATTTGACAATTTTAAAAGTTTCTCCCTACCACCTTATCTCCATATTACTTGAGTCACAGCTTGCTCAAGGCACATCTGGAAGAATAAGGCAGTGTAGAAAGAATTAGACATGGGAAACCACTGTAAAGCTCTACCTATTATATCATTTTTCCCATGTGGGCTCCGAGGTGCAAATCTCTGCCTCAGTTGGCTGACCAACATTAAAAACCCACATACATTATTGAATTAAACCTAAGGATATAGAGTTTACAACAACTCTTAGCTATAATCCAGCTGGATTGTATTACCAGTAATCTTCTGGACACACATACACACACAGTGTTACATACAAGTTCTTTAGATCTTTTTCTGTCATGGGAATTCATGTACAGTGGCATACATGGAAAGCCAGTAACCCTCTGCCTCAGCCCAACTGATAAGCCCACTTATCCAATCGTCAATAATAATTTACAAGCATGTGCGTGAATCTTCTCAATAGTGGGACCTCTAGTCAAGCAGTGTCTCCTGTGAATGGTGAGTCAGCAAGGTCAAGCCTCCCCAACTACTCAAGCTGCAGACTCTGAACAAATCAAGTTTTGTTTCAGTCACTATAGTTTGGACTGATTTGTTACCCAGTGGCATACAATCAAACAGCTGCTGTATCATTCACTTCAGGCACATTTTCCTTATCACACAGCTGAGGGAGTGACTCTTTCTCGATAAGGTATTCGGATATTGTCACTTGCCTTACTCTGAGGCATTTGCTACTTATCCTTTTAGTACAGGAAACTTATCTCTGTTTCAAATGCAAGGCTAATTCCGCTCCCTTTTCAGGGACCTACTCTTATCTAGTCACCCGGTCCAAGACATTTGTCTGATTTAAATGAGGAAATAAAAATAAGGAATACCAAGGAGAGAAACAGGAGAGGTGCAGGAGAAGGAACTGGAAGGACTTTGTGAGAGTTATAAACATGAGGGTAACTGTGATACAGAGTCTGTCATCTAGAATGCCTCAGAGGCTGGCAGAAAAATAAAGTCAAAATGTAAGAACCCAATCAGGCGCCAAGAATAAAATGAAGTAAGGAAATACTTGCAAAGTGTGGCATAGTAGAGCAATATCCTACTGCTAATCAGTCCAAGAGCATTGACATAAAGTTGCTATTCTTAGCAACAATTGTTAAGGTCACTATTCATAACTCGTTATATCCAATAACCTTATCAACAAAAGGAATGAGGTTCATCAGAAATTTGTTCTCAGTAAATTCATCATGTCTTTATCAAAAGCAATCAAACTTTCCCCACAGATGCTCACTAGTCATTATTTTCTTTCTGTTTGCATTTGAGTGTGTTGCATGATACAGTAGATTTAAGGGTTGCCATTTGATAAGGCTGTGTGGAAAGCAATCTACCCTCTCCAAATTACAAGCTACACTATAAGAACTAGGTTCAACCACTAACCAATTTTGTGAACTTAGGAAAGTTACTAAACCTTTGTGAACATCTGTGTCAGAAATTATAAAATGGATGTGATAATAATAGCACTTATTCTCAAGGGTTTTTAAGATTAAGTAAAATAATATTAAGTACAAAAGCATCTTTGCTATGTGATTCACAAATTTTGAATCCTCACCTTCTTCTCATGTGTAAAGTGGGGATTGCCCAGGAATGCCAACTAAGTCATTTTTCCTTATGCATTATTCAGTACTGAACGCAGGCACCTCCTGAATCCTGGGGTTGATCCAATTAGTCACTTATAAGCTGTAGTCTTAGGGGTATTGACACCAAGCTAAAAAGTCTATCAGAAATTCTCTCCCTTCCTATTTTCTCTGATAGCTACAATCTCATTTTATCGCCCAACACAACCACGTTCTCCTTCCTGGCCGTATCTAAAGCAACTGGTTTGTCACAGAGCTTCTCAAAATATATTCCTGAAAGCTAATCCCTGCCCAGAGACACGGTCTGAGCCAATGAATGTCAGTACCATTCTTAATGAAAGTCAGACAGCAGGACCTCAGGAATGTGTGTCCCAGTGAAGGCATAGCAGGAAACAGTTTGGGTTGATCCCCGACGTGGCCTCTGATTTTTCAAGCTTTAAAGCATAGATCTGAAAATAGCTAATTTTCTCATTTTTCCACATAAATATCCCTTTTAAACCAACTCCTTTTAATAAATCTATCTTAAGGAATATGTGTGGTTGGAAAGGCTGGGAACTCTGAGATAATCTTGACCTTCACTCTCTTCTGAGTCCTGTAAACCATCCACTGCAGGTGACAGGATGGAACCACCTGCGGTAGTTTTGCCTTTCAAAGTACAAATGTGTCTTAGAGAAATACCATAAAAAACAGAATACAAATGTGCTTTTTCTCTGGAAGTGTGCAGGACTCAAGCCTGCATCTTAATAAAGAATCTTTTCATTCCTGCCTCACATAGTAATAGATTCCAAAGGTCAATCCACAGGAGCTATGCAGTCAGAAAAAGCCTTTGACAGAGGAAACCGACTTTTTCTGGAGAAACAGAAACATCTTGCACTCCATGTAGAAATAGCAATACTTCCCAAAAGGGAAGATGAATCGGACCATGAAGATGGATGCTCTATAAATGTGCACTTGGATTGAAATCCCAGTTCAAACTAAGGGAATCCCAGAGGTACTTCTGTAACCATTAAAATTCTACTTGGTATCAATAGAATGGAAAGGAGATGAGTTGGACTTTGACATCTCAAAAAGGAATTGAGACTCCAGATCACTAAAGTGAGGGGAAACACACAGATACACACAACACACACACACATACACACACACACTAAAAACCCCTCACACACACCTTCAAGAAATGAAGCCAAGAAAAGCAAGAATTTGAGTGTCAGTAGGGTATGCAATAGCCAGGCAGATAATTTAGAAACCCAGATAGCAATTTTATTTATTCTTTTAAGGAAGGTTTCAATTGGAAAAGGGAGAAAGAAGGGTATGAATTAATTTGAAGTTCTGAAGAAAAAATAAAAATAACAAAATGTTGATATTTTAGCCAAAATGATCTTTAACTCTTAAGCTTGTATTCAAAGACCAGCTCACCTCAGCAAGAGTATTTTAATATAAAAGAGAAGATAAACAGCTACAGTGAATTCACACACATGCTTTTAGAGTCTTAACAATGGGGGGCTGGAGCAATAGCATAGCCGTTAGGGCATTTGCCTTGCACGCTGAAGCCAATAGCTTCAGACAAGTGTGACTTACCTTGCAACACGGGTTCTTTCTGTAGTTCATAAAGCTCTCTCACCCATTCTTTGTCTGTATGTTTATGTGACTGTAGATAAACTAGATAATCAGTAAAACTGGGCCATTTGGGAAGGAATGCTGGTAAAAAGTGTGTTATTTAGTTCTGCAGGGAACTTAGAAAATTTCCTATTTAATAAACTAAAGGCTGGAGAAATAGTACCAAGGGTAAGACACTGAAGTTGTATATGGCTGGCCTCAGTTTCATCCCTGATACCAAATACAGGCCCTAAGCATTGCCAGGAATGATCCCTGAGTGCAGTCAGGTGTAGCACCAAAATGAAACAAACAAAAAAATTCTATATTTCAGTGGTGTTGGAAGGGTCAGGGTGTCCTTTCTGCTTGGGGCTGCATGGTGCCGGGGAATCAAACCTTGGACCCACATGGCAAAGAATGTGCTCTTGAACACTTTTACCCATCTTACTCTTCTTAAATTTATTTATTAATTTTTTTGCTTTGGGCTACCTACAGCAGGCTCCTGGTTCTGTACTCAGGGATCACTCTGAGCAGGGCTTGATGACCATAATGTAGTACTGGGAATGGGACCTATGTTAGGTGAAGTCTTTATCTCCTGTACTATCTCTTGGGCCCCTATTTTTAAGCTAGCATTTGGTACTATTATTTCTTTAGTCATTAATAATAAAATTAAAGGAGGGGCAGAGCAATAGCACAGCAGGTAGGGCGTTTGCCTTGCACGCGGCCGGGTTCGATTCCCAGCATCCCATATGGTCCCCTGAGCACTGCCAGGAGTAACCCCTGTGCATCGCCGGGTGTGACCTAAAAAGCAATAAATAAATTAATAAATAAAATAATAAAATAAAATTAAAGGAAACCTTACAGAATGAAAGAAGTAAATTTCTTTTCTCTATTATCTTTGCCTTGGGCTGGAGTGATAGCACAGCAGTAGGGTGTTTGCCTTTCACGCGGCCAACCCATTTTCGATTTCTCTGCCCCTCTCGGAGAGCCCGGCAAGCTATGATAGTATCTCGCCCACACAGCAGAGCCTGGCAAGCTACCCGTGACATATTGGATTTGCCAAAAATCATAACAAATAAGTCTCACAATCAAGAGACTGGTGCCCGTTCGAACAAATCGTGAGCAACGGGATGACAGTGACATTATCTTTGCCTTAGGAGTTACTGGTTGTTTTAAATTTTCTTATTACTTTTGGTGTAAGTCTGTTGGTAAGTAAATTACTGTATTGGTGAAAGGCTCTGTGATGAAAAACTTATTTTATTGAATGAGTGTAGAAATGTATCTTTTATGATATTTCATGTTTCTGTTTCTTGTTATCCTCAGCATCAGAGGGCTGGGGCTGTGGAGATGATTAGCATAAAAGACTGGAACGTAACATAAGGTTTTTAGTATAATTGTCCTTTTTTAGTGGTATTTTGATAGCACGGTGGGTAGGACATTTGCCTTGCACGTGGCCCAACCCGGGTTCAATTCCTCTGTCTCTCTCAGAGAGCCCGGCAAGCTACCAAGAGTATCCCGCCGCACGGCAGAGCCTGGCAAGCTACCCATGGCGTATTTGATATGCCAAAAACAGTAACAACAAGTCTCACAATGGAGACGTTACTGGTGCCAGCTCTAGCAAATAGATGAACAATGAGAGAACAGTGCTACAGTGCAGTGCTACAGTTGACCCGGGTTGATGCCCAGCATTTCATATGGTCTGCTGAGCCCTGTCAGGAGTGATCTCAGAGTGAGCCAGGAGCAAGCCCGGAACACCATCTGGTGTGGCCCAGAAACAAATAAAACAGAACTTTAATATATTTCTGATGTTTGCTGTTGTTCCTTTAGCCACAGCTCTGTAAATATACAGAAAAATTCATAATTAATAAACTTTGTGATAATCATTTGGATTGCCATCTAATGGTGAGACATCTTGCAGGTGTCCATCTGTCATTTAAAGATGATCTTCCAAGTAGCCTTAATAATTAATTTCTGAATTTTATTTTAGTTAAAGAAAGAATTGTTTTTAGCAATCAGATAATTTTAGCATAAAAATCCAGTGTCAAAGTAGTGGTATGTGTCAGTTTAGATATTAACTGAACTAGGAATACAACATATGGTTTACAATTGTGAGTTCAAAGTGTGGGTGCACAACATGTTCAGTGCCTGGGAGCCCCCTCCCCAGGCTTTCCCTGCAGAGGTACAAAGAGATGGGGGACCATGAACAGATGGTTAAAAAATGGCCCATTTAATGCAGAGCTGTTAGCATACTTATAGAATACTTGAGGGGGCATTGAGTTTTAGGGCTGCACGTAGGTGTGATTGATCATTTACAGAGGCAAAGCGTTTTGATGGAGGCAATTCTCTTGGGGGGATTAACTCAGGGAGATATTCTGTCTCCCAGGGACATCTCAATTGCTTTTCTCTTTCTCTTTATTTGTACATATTAAACAATTAAGCTTGCTTTTTATTAACACTTGAAGTTATTTGAATAAACAAGTAAGAGACATAGATTTCAAAATTTAGTTCTCTGGGTTCTGAGGGCAAGGCTGACGGGCTTCCACCATAAATCCCAGAATAGGTCCTTGGGTCAGTTCGGCTTGTCATAAGAGCTTGCATCAAGTTCATGCTTTTATGCTTTCTAGACTGTCCCATTTCGATGCCAGGGTAGACGTGCCACTCACATGGATCCATCCAAGATCCACAGTGGGGAATGTTAGGAACTACAACATCCAAAGCCTGAGTCAAGTAATTATGAAGGATGCCCAGGAGTAGATATATTTCAGAGTCGATCAACTCCCAAATATTAGGTACATAGCATCAATGGTCTTCTGGGTTTAAGCAAAGAACGCTGCTTATAGTTAAATATGAAAAGTCTAGGGGAAAATAGAAAAGCAAGTAATTCACTACAAATATAAAGTACAGAGGTACCAGAAGACTGACTGGGAGAATTGTGACAATGAGAGGTAAAACACAAAGGAAAGGTTAAAGATAAACTCGAGGGATTAGGGGTGCTTGCAATAGCACTATAAGCTTCTCTAGGCGGAGGAAAAGGGGCAGTTCACTGATGAAGCCTAAAACACTTTGGGTTAATATCCAACATACAATAAATTTGTTTCTCATGGATAATTGGTCTATGCCCACACATTGAATTTCTTAAGGGTGAATAGTCATAAAATGTTTCTTGTTAGGAAAATAAGGTGACCAAGAAATAAGGAATGGTTTCCAGGGATACCAAACATATAATTAGAGGATTAAAAATTTCAGCACCCAGTTCACCTCTGGAGAGGAGAGAGGGGCTAGAAGGTTGAATTAACAACCAATAGCTGTTGGCTGACAATATCACACTTTCTAATGAAACGTCCATAAAAACCTCAAAACAATCAGATTAGGAGTGTTTAGATGGGTGAACATGCAGAGATTTGTAGAGAATGGAATGCCTAACGATGGCTTGGAAGCTCTATATTACTGTCCATATTGTTTTATTCATTTCTTCCATCTGGTTGCTCCTGAATTAATAATGAATAAACAGTTTTTTCCTGGGGCCAGCAAGCTGGAGGCAGTTTCAGACACAAACTGTACTATAATGGAGGCTGCATAGCCCTAATGCCTGGCTACTACAACAGGCCGATGTGGTTTTCGGAGTGAGCAGTCATCCACGTGGCCACCAGTTAATTTCCGCACCTCTCCTATACAGGGAAAGGAAAGACCACCATCCACCAAGCTTCCCCAGATTCCTCCCTGGCAGTGAAGTGGGGGCCAGATACTGACAGTTTATTAGAGAAAACACCTCCAGAGTACCACAAGAACCTTGGAGAAACAGCACAGAAAGCCACCACAAGGATTGGATGACGATAGGAGCCCTGAAGGCATGATAAGAAATGTCCACAGACATAATCTCTCTGATACATAATTCAGAGACGAAATAGTGAGGATCTTTAATAGCTCAAAGAAACAGTGGAAAGGACATTCAATAAAAAACAGGAGGCTATAAAAGAAACAGTAGAATGAACAGCCAATAAAATACAGGAGGAAGTGAAAACGGAAATAATAAAACCACAAACAGAAATGTCATTAATAAAAATTTTGGTAGACTAAATGAAAAACTTAATGGATTCCTCAACAATATAGTAACAACAGCTGAACAGAATCAGTGAGCTTGAGGATAAGATGCAGAAAACCTCTAAGAAACAGCAAAAGATGAAAAAAGAAACCTCAA
This sequence comes from Sorex araneus, assembly GCF_027595985.1. Lineage (NCBI taxonomy): Eukaryota > Metazoa > Chordata > Mammalia > Eulipotyphla > Soricidae > Sorex > Sorex araneus. The sequence goes on from NC_073312.1 coordinate 42,563,690, forward strand.
AATCACACAACGGCAGAACAGAACTATGAGATATTCAAGAGTAACAATATAAGAACCATCAGAGTTCCAGAGAGACATGAAAACAACCCCAATGAGATAGTAATAGTTAAAGACATCGCCGCTAAGAAAAAGTTCCCAGAGTTGGAGGGGGCATCTTGATACAAGAAGCCCACAGGGTACCAGCTAAAAGAGAACCTAATAAAAAAAAGACTTCGAGACATATCCTAATCAGACAAACACCATAGGTAGAGATACAATTGTTAAAGCAGCAAGATCAAAGGAAATTACATATAACGGGGCATCCCTTAGATTTATAGCAAACCTATCAAACTAGGTTTGCTCACACCTGAGGACAATGGTGGAATATACTTTAAAAACTTAACAAAATGGAGGCCTCACCAATAATACATAACCCAGCTAGACTCTCATTCATGTTTTAAGGAATGATACACAAATTTATGGATAAACAACAGCTCAGGGACTTCATACACTAAAAACCAATTTTGAAAGAAAAACTCAAGGGGTTACTTTAAGACAAGACAAACTCCACAAACACAACAATCCTCTTAAGAAAGATAGCACAAAACCCTATGACAATAATCTGCCTCAATGTCAATGTCTAAATGCATCAATTAAGAGACACAAGGTGGCAAAAAGGATTTAAAAATTGAATCCAACATTCTGCTGCCTGTAAGAAGAAAATTTGAATAGCTGGAGCAAATGCATATTCAAATTCAAAAACTGGAAAACAATTCATCAAGCACATAATTCCTTCAGACTTCAGAAAGGCAGAGTTGGCCATAATGGTATCTGACAACATAGATTTCAGGCTGGAAAGGACTACAAGAAACAGTGATGGTCATGTCTTAGTAATGAAGGGATATGTACATCAGGAAGAAATTACACTCCTAAATGAACATGCACCAAATGAGGTACCAGCAAAATAATTAAAACTGCTAATAGACTACAATGAAGACATTGGTAGTAACACAATGAAGAGAAGGGGCCACTATACACACACACACACACACACACACACACACACACACATACGTGCACGCAAGCGCACATACACACAGGGCTTTTCATCCCCCAAAATACACATTCTTCTCCAGTGCACATGGGACATTCGCCAAGATGGACCATATACTGGGCCACAAAATATATCTCTATAAAACTAAGAGGATAGAAATTGTATCAACCATATTTTCAGATCATGAGGCACTAAAAATAGAACTTAATCATACATTGAAATGGAGAATCATATCAAACACCTAGAAATTGAATAGCTCACTACCAAACAACCACTGGGTTAGAGAGGAAGTCAGAGAGGAAAAGCAAAAGACTCCTGGAAACAAACAAGAATGAGGACATGAGCAAAAGTTTATAGCTCTGCAAGTGTTCATCAGGAAGGAAGAAAAAGCCCACAAAATAATGACTACGCAGCTTATGATCTTGGAAAATGACCAACCAAAGGAGCCCAAAGAAAGAAGAAAGGAAATAACAAAACATAGAGTAGAAATTGATTCTATTTTTCTACTTCTACTCTATATATTTTATTATAACCTCTACATATTTTATTATAACTTCTGGCTTCGGGCACATCTTTTCAAATCCACCTTTCTTCCTTCACTAACATAGGCCTCAGAGACCTGGGCCTTATGAAAAGAGGATGAGAATGCTATTCGAGTATCCCAAAGAGGAACTGAAAGAGCTATGCTAGGAGTATCACGTTTCACTCAAGTCAGAGAAGGAATCCAGAGTTCTGACCTCCGTCTATGGTCAAGAATCGGGAACACTGTCTCGTTTATCGAGGCATCAAAATTCAGATGGGACGGACACATAATGCGATTCAGAGACGACTGCTGGACTAGAGCTGCTACCGACTGGATTCCACAGGACGTCCAAAGACCATGTGGCTGCCCACCAATGAGACGGTCAGACTTCTTCGTTAAAACCCTGAATGAATGGTTTGAGGCTCTTCCTGTTCTTGGATCAAGCAGATATCATTGGGCTATACTAGCATGCAACAGGGATGAATTGAGACGTTACTGGAGCCCGCTCAAGCAAATCAAAGATCAACTGGATGACAAGTGATACAAGAGTAGGAATTAAAAAAAAAGAGTAGAAATTAATGAGCTGGAATTTTTTTTAAAAAATCCAAAATATCAATAAAAAAGAGCTAGTTCTTTGAGAAAACAAACAAGATTGATGAACCAATAGCAAGACTCACAAAGAAAGAGAACCATAATAAACCAAATCAGAAATGAAAGGAGAAACATTACAATAGAAACCACACAAATTCAAAGGATCATCAGAGGTTACTCTGAAAATCTTTACGTCACGAAACAAGTAAACCTAGAAGATATGGACACATTCCTGGATTCCTAGAACCTCCCAAGGTTCAACCAAGAAGATGTGTTTGTTTGTTTATATTGAGCTACCAAGAGATACAGTTACAAAGCTGTTCATGATTAGGTTTCAGTCATACAATGATCCAACACCCATTCCTCCATCAGTGTCCATTTTCCACCATCAATAACCCCAGTTTCCCTCCTGACACCCCCCACTCCCATCTGTCTCTGTGAACCAAGAAGATTTGGAATACCTTAACAGACCTAGCACCATCAAGGAAATTAAAATGATAATCAGAAATCTTTCCAAAAATAAAAACCATAGCCTAGATATATTCACTAATGAACTCGTTCAAACCTCAAAAGAGAACTGACTGCCATTCCTTTTCAAGCTTTTACAGGAAATTGAAGAAACAGAAACTCTCCCAAACAGTTCCTACGAGGCAAATATCACCCTGATAACAAAAGCAGAACAGAGACACCACAGAAAAAGAAAATTATATACCAATATACCTGATGAATACAAATGTAATGATTCTCAACGAATTCTAGCAAAGAGAATCCAACAACTCGTCAAAAAGATCATATACCATGAACAAGTAGGATTCATCCAAGGGATGGAAGGATTATTAAACATTCACAAGTCAATCAATATAATGCACAATATCAATAAAAGAAAAAATAGAAACCATATGATCACATTAATAGATTCAGGGAAAGCATTTGACATGACCCAGCACCTGTTTGTGATAAAAATTCTCAACAAAATGGAAGTTCAAGGAACACTTCTCAATATATTCAAAGCTATCAACTATAAGCACACAGCAAGCATTATTTTTAATGGGGGAAAATGTAAAGCCTTCCCTTTAGGATCAGGAACAAGACAAGGGTTCTCACTCTCACTATTCCTATTAAATATAGAACTGGAAGTACTTGTCATAGCAGTTAGGCAAGAAAAAGATATCAAGGACATTCAGATAGGAAAGGAAGAATTCAAGTTTTTACTATTTGCAGATGACATGATACTACACTTAGTAAATCCTATAGACTCTACCAAAGGCTCCTTGCAACAATGGATTTCTATAGCAAATGACAGGTTATAGAATCAAAACCAAAATCCCGTGGTTTTCCTATATACAAATAACGAAAGAGAAGAAAGGGATATATTTTAAAAAAACAATCCCATTCACAGCTGTGCCACAAAAAATCAAGTTCTCCGGAATCAACTTAACTAAAGAGACAAAGAGCCTATATAAAGGAAATCATAAAACACTAATTCAAGAAATAAAAGAGGATATGAGGAAATGGAAACACATGCCCTGCTCATGGATTGGGATTAATATTGTCAAGATGGCAACTTCTTGATGGCCATCTTGACAATATTAATTGTCAAGATGGCATTATAAAGATTCAGTCTAGTCTCTCTAAGGATACCCATGACATTTTTCAAAGAAATAGATCAATCACTCCCAAATTTATATGCAAAAGTAAACCCTTACAAATAGCTAAAGCAATCCTTGGAAAAAAGAAGATGGGAGGTATCACGTTTCCCACTCCAAACTGTACTACAAGTAGCAGTAATTAAAACAGCATGGTATTGGAATAAAGAATAATGAATAAACAGATTTCCAGAGTTCTTTAAAACATTTAAGAAAGAAACCCCATGGAAATGGTCCTTGGAATCTCTGATTTATAGCCAAGCCAGTCAAACAGCTGACTTTCTTGGTATCAAGAATAGAAGTCATGTAATACTTAATCCTTCACCTAGGGAATCTTATACAATTCTTAGGTATATAGTATCAGAAATGAGAGAAATTTTTGAAAACATTGCAAGTATCTCTGAGAATTGCTTATTGGTGTGAGGAAAACTCCATACACACCAAGGCTAAAACTGGTTCCAGGAATCTCTCAAGCACCAAGAAAGAAAAGCTTACATAAGCCCATGAAACAAGTTGTTATAAAAAAAAGTTATGAGTGTTAAATATAACTGTTCTAAGTTATTAGCAAAACTTATTCAATAGTTGTCAAACAAAACACTAGGTGTTGAAAGAAAATAGTATAGAAAACATTCTTTTAACAGAAACAATGAAGATTGTAAATAATCAAATGGAAAAGATTGTCCCACTCAAAAGATATAGAATTACAGAGATAAGGCAGATATAAAAGGGATGAATCACAATTATTTAGACTTTCTCTTGTCCACCAAAAAGAAAAACTTAATGAAGTAGAAATTACAGAAATTTTAGAGAAAAGTTTATCACTTTATGATAGAGAATAAGAAGGAGAAAGAGAAGGGAGAGAATAAGAAGGATGAAGAGGAGAAAAGGAGGAGGAGAAGAAAGAAGAGGAGGAGAAGGGAGGAGCAGAACAAGGATAATGGGAGGAGGAGTAGGAGAGGGAGGAGGTGGAGGAGAAGTGGGAGGAGTGGGAGGAAAAGGACAAGAGAAAGAGAAGGATGCAGGAATTCAAATGTAAATAATGAGTATTGGTGGTTAGAGTTAAGAAATTTAAGAGAAGTATATATCATGATATTTTAGGAAGGAAGGAAGTTCTAACTGCTCCACTTTGCACTTGCAAATGTTCCTAGTGAAATAGAAGTGGTGGAGTAAGTGTTTCACTGAAGTCAGGTTTGGTGTATCCAGTGGATAAGAGAAACAAGTTCAGTAGCAAATAGTAGGGCTCTGGAGTTAGCTAAATGGTATCTGAATCCTGGCCCCACCATTTATAGTCAGGATTCTCAGCGTGATAACTAATCTCTTTGCCATATATCTGTCTCATCCATAAAAACAATGATATAATACCATTTTCCCCAAGTGATTACGCGATGATTGGGTAATATTATAGTTAAAGAACCTGACATGAAGCAAGACACAAAAGATAGTTGTGAGTGCTAAATTAAGATGTCAAGCAAAGAAGTTACAAAAGGATGAAGATCAATCCCAACCTCAATAACCATCTGCTATTTTAAATACTAAAATGAAGTAGGCAATGATTAGTATAATAAAGCTAGAACTGTTTCAAACCTTACAAAGCATCACATGTGGAATAAGTTAATCCATTTTTACAGTCAACTAATCAAAGCGTTATATAAAGAAAACCACTGGCTCTGACCACTAAGCAGTATAATTCAAATTCTACACACACACAAAAATATCACTTTCAAGAGGTGAAAAAATAAATATGATCAAAGTGAGAAACATATACTTTCCTTTTATAAAATCATGATCATCTTCATGGCCCCTTCTTTAATCTTTTTAATAACAAGCACCTCTCTTTGCAAGCACCTCTCTGTGGTTTACTACTTGAAAATTAGAATATCATGCATCAATTTCCAGACTATCGGAAACTTTCCATTTTACATTAGATTTTTAGAGGTCACTGACAGAGTTTGTTGATTCTATTTGAAAATTCTCTTTGTACTTTGAACTCAGTGCCACTGGCCAAGCAAACAGAAGCAAAGATAACAAATGGGACTACGTCAAATTAAGAAGCTTCTACAATGCAAAAGAAATGATGTCTAGAATAAAAAGACAGCTCACAGCCTGGGAGAGAATATTTTCCCACAACTCATCTGACAAAGGGTTCATATTCAAGATATATAAAGCACTTGTAAAACTTAACACAAAGCCCAAAAAAACATCAAAAATTGGGGAGAAGAGATGTATAAAGACTTCTTAGAGAATATATACATATGGCCAATAGGTCTATTTAAAAATGTTCTCTATCACTTATCATCAGGGAAATGAAAATCAAAACAACAGTGAGATATCACTTAACACCAGTGAGGTTGGCACATATACAAAAGAAAACAACTAGTGCTGGTGCTGTGTGAGGAAAAAATAACACTCATCATTTGTTGGTGGTTCAACAGCTGTTCGGCTGTCTGATCTTCTGCGTGTGTTCCACCCTCCCAGGTGAGACTTGCTCTGGCTGATAGATATCACTGGGCTTATTCCAAAGTGGAAGCAGAGCTCCTCCCTACCAGTTCAGTCACTGCAGCCTCCACACACGACTCAGAGCCATATCAAGGGCCCACACCACAGATTCCAAAGTGAAATATCTACCCAACAAATCACATGCTTCTCGGAGTTATTCTTTCTGTTATTCTGTGAGGATGAGCAGAGAAGACAGAGAGCTATATCCGGTTTAATCCCTCAGTTATCTTCCATAGGGAATAATTACAAAGACTCATGCCCAGCACAAGAACACTAGAAAACCAGTGGAGAGGGGCTGGAGCAATAGCACAGCGGGTAGGGTGTTTGCCTTGCATACGGCCGACCCGGGTTCGATTCCCAGCATCCTATATGGTCCTCTGAGCACCGCCAGGGGTGATTCCTGAGTGCAAAGCCAGGAGTAACCCCTGTGCATTGCCAGGTGTGACTCAAAAAGCAAAAAAAAAGAAAAGAAAACCAGTGGAGAAAATACATAGAAACCCACCAAGCTCAATGACTAAAAACAGTATCACCAAAGACACAAATAACACCAGAAAACTGTGATGAGGATGCACAGTGAGTTCAAAGAAACAATAGCAATGGCAGTCAGTAAAGCGCAGGAAGTATCAAAGTTGAAATTTAAAAACTACTACAGTAAGAAATAACAGAAAAGAAGAAACTGGTAGGTGATATTAAAAATTACCAATGAAAGTTCTGAACAGCAGGATAATGGAAGCTGAGCGAAAGATGGAGGAGTTCCAAGATGAAAAGAAAGAAATCGTTAGTAAACTGAAGGTAGAAAATAGCCTGAAAAGAAATGTACAGCATACCAGAGAACTTTGGGATGAGTTCAAGAGGAACAATATAAGATCATCAGAGTCCTTGAAGAACTGAAAGGTAAATGTGATAAAGAAACATTGTATAAGAAATCATGGATAAGAAGTTTCCAGAGTTGAGGACTCCAGGTACGTATATCTAAGAGAACAGAAGGTTCCCAGCAAAAAATAGACTCAACTAAGAAAACTCCAAGAATCACTGTACTCAAAATAACAAAATCCAGAGAGAAGAAGAACAGAATATTGACTGCAGCAAGATTTAAAAAAAAAAGGAACTTATGTACAAAGCAAAGCCCATTAGATGTACAATAGATCTATCAAATGAGACACTATGACCCAGAAGAATATGGAAGAATATATTACAGAAAATCTATGAAATGAACACCTTGAAAATACTCTATCCGGCTATGCTATCATTCAGATTTGAAGGAACTGTACAGAGCTTCATAGACAGGCAATAGTTCAGGAAATTCCTAGCTTCGAAATTAGCTTTGCAAGAAGAGCTAAAGACAGGAGAAAATTCCTGAAGTTAAAGATGGGAGTAATTTCAAAGGACAGGAGAAATTTCCCATTATATGGCATTATATATGGCACTCACTACTGATGCATGTGGTTGTAGTCTACTAGATTAAGAGAGATTAAAAACATATAGAAATTCGTCACCAAAAACTGACTTTTACTGATTTATTTTTGATCACTGTCATCACTGTCCTATTTGCCATTTTTTAAGCTTTAATGAGCCAAGTAATATGTAATATATTTGATATATACCTGCCAAGGGGATAAAATTGGGGTAAAAACATCTGGGGATATTGATGGAGTGAAGGGGTCACTGGTGGAGAATTGGTATTGGAACGCTATATGCCTGAAGCAACTCTATTTGAACAATTTTGTAAATCACAATGTCTCAATAAACATTCCGTGAAAAAAAAGCTGTTCAAACTGTATGAAAAAAATATAGAGACTCCTCAAATAACAAAGAATTGAGCTTCCATATGACCCAGCAATTCCACTTCTTGACATCTACACCAAGGACTCAAAATAACCATTCTTGAAAGGATATTTGTGTTTCTATGTTCTTTAAAGCATGATTCACAGTAACCAAGATCTTGAAACAACCCAGTACGCAAGAATTGACGTGTAGATAAAGAAATTGTGCCATATATGCACATAAATGCATTTATAGAAAAAAATGAAAGTTTTACACCATGTGGATGGAACCAGAGAGTATCATGCTCAGGGAAGTGAGTAGGAGAGGGACAAAAACAGAATTATTCCTGGCATATGTGGGATACAAAGAAACATTCTATGAAACTAGTAACTGATCAAAGACAACACAGCCTAGGAACTGTTCTACAGAATTGAACTTAACAAGGGCAGGAGATGGGGTAGGTAGGAGAGAATCCTGAGACAATGCCTGAGGGGAGTGTACACTGATGGAAGGACAGGTGTTGGAATCTTGTATGCATGAAACCTGGTAATAATAGGATTGTGAATTTGTATATTTCAAATAATAGTAAATTATATATATATAATTTATATATATAATATATATATACAGGACTGGAAGGATATTTTAGAGATCAAGGTGCTTGCCTTGAACGTGGCCAAGCCTGATTCTATCCCTGACATTGCATATGGCACCCTAAGCCAGAAGTGATCCCTGAGGCAGGAGTAATCCCTGAGCATCACCAGACGAGACTCCCCCAAGCAAACTATATGTAAGTATACAGTTTGTGTTGCAAAAATTAATAAAATTGAAAACTCATTTGAAATTCATATACAATCTCAAAGGAATTAACAACACAAAAATAGCATGAATACATTTTTTATGTCCACATTCTTTCTGATTCTTCTGGATCCTGTGAATAATAAATGAACGCAATTGCTTTTGTTACGGAGGTGTTCACATTTAAGTTTGGAAGAAAGAAAATAAACAAATAATGATCTAGATATCATTAACTGATACTAGGTACAACTCCAGAATTGTAAAATTCTGCTTTTGTTACAATATAACAGATAAAAGAAAGAAAGATAAAAGAAGATAAAATTAGATATAAAAAATATTCTGGTGCATGTTAAAAAGAAAACATTTTATAGATTCTATTCAGGATACACTGACATACACAAAACTCTGGAAACCACCTTCTGCTTGCTGCTCCACCATCCCAAGTGAGACTTGTTTCAGATTTAAACCACTCAGCCTAATCTGGAAAGGAAGGCAGAGTCGCTTCCTATTGGGTGAGCTCCAGCAGCCCCCACACCCATCCTTCATCATATAAACAGGCCCACATCAGAGATCTTCAAATGGACAGATCTACTTAACACATTACGTAGCTGCTCACAGTTATTCTTCTTGTCACTTTTTGAAGATGGACTGAGGAAAAAAAAATATCCCTGTCTAATCTCTTAGCATTTTCCAGAGAGTCTAACTAAAAAGACTCACACCAGCACAACAAACAACAAGAACACTAGAAAACCACTGGGGAAAACACATAGAAACCCACTAAGCTCGATAAGCAAAAGCAATAGCACTGAAAACATAAAAAAAACACCAGAAAATTCTCAGACAGTATCTCTAGTTTCCTCATGACGAAGATGTTAAATGAGTTCAAAGAAATAATAGCACAGGTAGAAAAGGACAAAAAATGTACGAGTCAAATTAAAATAACTACTACAATAAATAATGAACATAGTAGATTATATATAAAGTGTGTATATATATATATACATATATATAAAGTCAACAGAAGCTCTGAATAGCAGAATAACAGAAGCTGAGCAAAAGATCAAGGTTCTCCAAGATGAGAAGGAGAAAACTGCTAGAAAACAGCAGAAGGTGGGAAACAGTCTGAATAATGATGATCAACATAGCAGAGAACTATGGGGTGAGTTCAAGGGGAACAACAGAAGAATCAGTAGACACTGTAGGGAGAGACACCAATACTGAATTATCTCTCCCATATGCAGCATATAAAGAAACATAATAATGGAATAATGAATACCTAAAGACAATGGAAACAAAGATGAGAACTAGTATTCCATAGGAAACATACCACCTGTGGGGGCTAGGGAATAGAATGGGAGGGGACAATGTCTATGGTGAAGCAAAGTGTTTAGTCAGGAGGAGGTGGTGCTGAAAGGTAGGGAAGTACATTACATAACACTTACCAGAAACAGTGCTGTAAAGAACTGTTTTCTTTTTAGAAAAAGCACCTTCCGTAGTAGAAACAGACTGATGGGTGGGAGACAGATTGGGTTTGTGGAGCATTGGTGGAGAAAAGCAAACACTGGTGAAGGGATCAGTGTTGAGCCACTATTATGACTGAAACCCAATCATAAATAGCTTTGTAATTTCTCATGACTAAATTGAAAAAAGGATCACTGGGACCCCTGAACAGAAAGGCAAATGTGATGCATAAAAATTACTTAAAGAAATCAATAAAATTTTAGCAGAGTTGTGGATTACAGGCATTTAAATCCAAGAGACCAGAGGGTCCCAGGAAATATAGACTCAACTAGAAAAACTCAAAGACACACTGTACTCAAAATGACAAAATCCAAAGAGAGAAACAAAATACTGAAAGCAGCAATATCAAAGAGGGAACTTACAAACAAAGGAAACCCATGAGATGTACAGCACAGGTTCTTTGAGAAAATAGACAAGATTAATAAACCACTAGCAAGACTCACAAGGAAAGAGAGAGAGAACCCTAATAAACTGAATTAGAAATTAAAAAGGGGTACATCACAACAGAAAACAAAAAAATTTAAACGATCATCAGCGATTACTTTGAAAGTCTGTATGCCATGACAAGAGAAGAAGAAATGGATAAATTCCTGAACTCTTACAACCTCCCAAGGCTGAACCAAGAAGATTTAGAATACCTGAATAGACCTATCACCATCAAGGAAATTGAAATGGCAATCAAAAGTCTTTTCCAAAACAAAAGCCCAGGTACAGATGGATTCATTAGCACATTCTTTCAAACATTTAAAGATGAACTATTGCCAGTCCTCTTCAAGCTTTTCCAGGAAACTGAAGAAAGAAAAACTCTCCCAAACAGTTTCTAAGAGGCACATATCACCCTACTGCCAAAAGCAAATAGAGACATCACAATAAAAGAAAATTACTGGCCAATATCCCTGATAAACACAGATGCGAAGATCCTCAATAAAATATTAGCAAATAGAATCCAGCAATTCATCACAAAGATCATACACCGTGACCAAGTGGGATTCATTCCAAAGAGATGCAAGGACATTTTAACATTCACAAATCAATCAATATAATTCATCATCATCATCATCATCATCATCATCATCATCATCATCATCATCATCATCATCATCCCGTTGATTGTCTTTTTTCTCGAACTATCTCAGTAACATCTCCATTTGTCCTAGCCCTGAGATTTTAGAAGCCTCTCTTTACTCGTCCTTCCCAACAGTGCCACATTGGAGGTTCCTTCAGGGACAGGGGAATGAGATCCATCACTGTTACTGGTTTCGGCATAAGAATACGCCATGGGGAGCTTGCCAGGCTCTCCCATGTGGGCAGGAAACTCTTGGTAGCTTGCCAGTTTCTCCGAGAGGGAGAAGTAGGCTATAAGATGTTGTGCTTCCGGGAACTTGATTTTATAGTTTCTGGATCTTGGCCGTTGATGGGATTAGAGGGCCCTGGGGGTGGTTTCTGAGGGTGACCACCTAGCTACTGGAAAATGGGGGATCTGGGCAGCAGAGGCCCAGTCCACATCCAAGCAGGCTTGGAGATCTTAGCCCCGGGTCTCGCACACCTGGGTTCCTCTGCTGGTTCCTTCATGCGTGAGGCTCCTCCAAACATGTGGAGAGAGACCTTGAGCATGGCTGTGGCTGGGGTCTGGAGTTCTTTGGCTGCCGGAGCTCTGCTTGGGGCGGGGAGGGAAACTCAACCCAACCCCTCCGAGGGGCCCTGGTGAAGACAGCCAGGCTCAGGGCTAAGAGACTCTGTCCCATATCCATAATATAAGTAAAGACAGCGAAGTGCAGGGGCAAGAGACTCTACCCCCAATCCATAATATCAATAAGAGATAAAAAAAACCATATGATCATATCAATTGATGCAGAGAAAGCATTTGACAAGATCCAGCACCCAGTTATGATGAACACTCTAAGCAAAATGGGAATTTAAGGAACTTTCCTCAATATAGTCATATATTGAGCCATCTACAACAAGCCTATGGCAACCATTATCCTCAATGGGGAAAAACTAAGAGCCTTCCCTCTAAGATCTGGGACAGGACAAAGATGCCCACTCTCACCACTACTATTCAATATAAACCTGGAAGTACTTGCCATAGCAGTTAGGCAAGAAAAAGACACTAAGAGCATAAAAATAGGGAAGGAAAAAATCAAACTCTCACTATTTGCAGATGACATGATACTATATTTAGAGAACACTAAAGCCTCTACCAAGAAGCTATAGCTATATTTAGAGAACACTAAAGCCTCTACCAAGAAGCTATAGACTCCTAGAAACAATAGACTTGTAAAGTCACAGGCTATAAAAGCAATACCCAAAAGTCCATGGCTTTCTTGTAGGCAAATAAAAGAGAGAAGAAAGTGATATGAAGAAGGCAATCCTGTTCACAATGATGCCTCAGAAAATCAAGTACCTCGGAATCAAATCAAAATTGATCAAACACTCCTGAAATTCATATGGAACAACAAACCCCCATGAATAGCTAAAGCAATTCTTGAAAAAAAAATGGGGGGGGCATCACCTTCCCCAACTGCAAACTATACTACAAAGTGGTAGTAATTAAAACATCATGGTATTGGAACAAAAGCAGATCCACAGACTAGTAGAATAGGATTGAACATCCTAACACAGACACCCTCAAATAAATGAGCATATAATCTTTGATAAGAAAGCAGGTAATGTGAAGTAGAGCAAGAAAAACCTCTTCAACAAATGGTGCTGGAAAAAACTAAACAGCTACATGCAAAAAAAAAACATGGGCTCATACCTCTACTTACACCATGCACAAAAGTCAAATCAAAATGGATTAAAGACCTCAACATCAGACCAGAATCTACAAGGTACACTGAAGTAAAGGTCAGCAAAACCCTCTACAGCATTGCAGCTAAAGGTGTCTTCAAGGACAAAACACCACTACCAAACAAGTTTGGAAACAGAGATAAACAAATGGGACTATCTTAAACTAAGAAGATTCTGCACCTCTAAAGAAACAATGATTAGAATACAAAGACAGTCTACAGAATAAGAAAGGATATTCACCCAACACCCTCTGATAAGAGGTTAATCTCAAGGATATACAAGGCACTGGTTGAGCTCTACAAGAAGGAAACATTCAATCCCATCAGGAAATGGGGCGATGAAATGAACAGAAACTTTCTCAAAGAAGAAATCCAAATGGTCAAATGGCACATGAAAAAATGCTCTTCATCACTAATAACTGGGGATATGCAGATCAAAACAACAGTGAGATATCATCTCACACCACAGAGACTGGCACACATCCAAAGGAGAAAAACCAACCAGTGCTGGCATGGATGTGGAGAGAAAGGGACTCTCCTTCACTGTTGGGAATACTGACTGATCCAGCCTTTTTGGAAAACAATATGACATTTCTCAAAAAACTATAAATTGAGCTTCCATTTCACCCAGCAGTACCACTTCTGGAAATATATCCCAGGATGCCAAAAAGTACAGTAGAAATGACATCTGCACTGGTATGTTCATGGCAGCACTATTTACAATATTCAGAATCTGGAAAAAACCCTGTAGTGCCCAAGAACTCTGGAGTGCCCAAGAACAGACAACTGGTTAAAACAAACTTTGGTATATCTATACAGTGGAATACTATGCAACTGTTAGAAAAGATAAAATCATGAAATATGCATATAAGTGGATCATTATGGAGAACATCATGCTAAAGTGAAATGAGTCAGAAAGAGACAGACATAATGACTGCACTCACTTGTAGAATATAAAGTAACATAATATGAGACTAACACCTAAGGATAGTTAAGATAAGGGTCAGGAGGATCACTCCACAGCTTGTAAGAGGATCTTATGTGATGGGGGAAAAGGCAGCTGGGATGGAGAAGGGACCACTAAGTAAATGATGGTTGAAGGGATCACTTGGGTGGTAGATGCGTGCTGAAAGTAGATGATGACCACTTAGTACCTGTATTGCAAACCATAACACCCAAAAGGAGAGAGAGTAAGAGGGAATGTGTCTGCCACAGAGGCAGGGTATGGGAAAGGGTGGGGGAAGGGATACTGGAACATTGGTGGTGGAGAATGGGCACTGGTGGAGGATGGGTACTTGAACGTTGTTTGACTGAAATGCAATCATGAAAGTTTGTAAGTCTGTAACTATATCTCACAGTGATTCATTGAAATGAATAAATAAATACATTTTTTTTAAAAAAAGATGTACAGCATGTCTATCAAATGAGACTCTGCAAGCTAGAAGAGTTATAAAAGGTCTTAGTACAATAACTCACTGGAATGAATATCTCACCAAGAATACTCTATCCAGCTAGATTATCATTCAGATTTTAAGGAACTATACAGAGCTTCATAGACAGGGAATTCTTAGCCTTGAAACCAGTTTTGAAAGAAATGTTCAAAAAGAGCTTCTCCAAAGCTACAGGACAAACTTTCAATCAGGTGGCATTGAGTGTGGTGGCATCACTAATGTTGTATATGGTTGCTCTCTACTAGATTTAAAAAGGTACATTTTCTCTAGTCTGCAAACATATTTTATATATTTTTAATCATGAATTAACATCTTATTTATATTGGTCAAAATCACTTAGCAATCAATCATCACAATATTTATTTTCTGATAATTCTATTTGCCACTCCTTTAAGTTTTGTTGGAGTCAGTAATATGAAGTAAAATTATTATATGCCTATCAAGGGGGTATGTTGGTGGGGGAAGGGGCATTGAAGAGTACTTAGGGTCATTGTTGGAGGGTCACTGTTGGTGGGACTGATGTTGGAACATTGTATGCCTGAAGCAATTCTATTATAAACAACTTTGTAAATCACAGTGTATTAATAAAATTCAAGAAAAAAAACCCTATTGATATAAAATGCCAGGGAAAATGGGCCAGGATGACTGATCAAAGGTGGGAAATTACCACAAGAGTGTGGGAGGTGGAGGGTAGTTAAGATAGAGGAGGGTTCATGATGACAACATTAGTTGGAAATGATCACTCTGGACAAGAACTGAGTTTTGAAAGTAAGTACAATAAACCTTCAGTATCAGTATTGCAAACCATAATGCCTAAAATGAGAGAAAAAGACAGAGAAGACAGGTGACTGCCATTGAGGCAGGCTGGGGTGGAGGGGTGTTTTGGGTGGGGGAGGAAAACTAGGAACATTGGTGCTGGAAAATTACACTGGTGAAGGGATGGGTGTTTCGTGACTAAAACCCACTCATGAACAAACAGTTTTGTAATGCTCTATCTCATGGTGATTCAATAAAATGAAAAATCAATATGAAAGAAGGAAAGACAGAAAAGAAAGAGAGAAAGAAAGAAAGAAAGAAAGAAAGAAAGAAAGAAAGAAAGAAAGAAAGAAAGAAAGAAAGAAAGAAAGAAAGAAGGAAGGAAGGAAGGAAGGAAGGAAGGAAGGAAGGAAGGAAGGAAGGAAGGAAGGAAGGAAAGAAAGAAAGAAAGAAAGAAAGAAAGAAAGAAAGAAAGAAAGAAAGAAAGAAAGAAAGAAAGAAAGAAAGAAAGAAAGAAAGAAAGAAAGAGAGAGAGAAAGAGAGAGAGAGGAAAAAGAAAGAAAGAAAGAGAGAGAGAAAGAGAAAGAAAGAAAGAAAGAAAGAAAGAAAGAAAGAAAGAAAGAAAGAAAGAAAGAAAGAAAGAAAGAGAGAGAGAAAGAGAGAGAGAGGAAAAAGAAAGAAAGAAAGAGAGAGAGAAAGAGAAAGAAAGAAAGAAAGAAAGAAAGAAAGAAAGAAAGAAAGAAAGAAAGAAAGAAAGAAAGAAAGAAAGAAAGAAAGAAAGAAAGAAAGAAAGAAAGAAAGAAAGAAAGAAAGAAAGAAAGAAAGAAAGAAAATACAGAAAAAAAGACCTCTGGAGAACTTTCCTCAAGATAGTCAAAGCCATCTACCACAAGCCTACGGCAAGCATTATCCACAATGGAGAAAAACTAAGGTCCTTTCCTCTAAGATCAGGCACAAGACAAGGATGCCCACTCTCACCACTTCTCTTCAATATAGTACTGGAAGTACTTGCGATAGCTGTTAGACAAGAAAAAGAGATTAAGGACATGCAGAGAGGGAAGGAAGAAATCAAACTCTCACTATTTGCAGATGATACGATACTATATCTAGAGAAGCCCAAAGCCTCTACTAAGAAACTCTTAGAAACAATAGACTTATACAGTAAAGTTGCAGGCTACAAAATCAATACCCAAAAATCCATGGCCTTCCTATATAAAACAATGAGGCAGAGGATAGGGACATGAAAAAAGCAATCCCATTCACAATCATGCCCCAGAAAATCAAGTATCTCGGTATCAGCTTAACCAAGGAAGTAAAAGACCTCTACAAAGAAAACTATAAAACGCTACTCCATGAAATAAAAGAGGACATGAGGAAATGGAAACATATACCCTGCTCATGGATAGGGAGAATCAACATTGTCAAGATGGCAATACTCCCCAAAGCATTATACAGATTCAACGTGATCCCTATAAGGATACCCATGACATTCTTCAAAGAAACGGATCAAGCAATCCTAAAATTCATATGGAACAACAAACGTCCACGGATAGCTAAAACAATTCTTGGGAAAAAGATGATGGGAGGCATCACCCTCCCCAACCTCAAACTTTACTACAAAGCAGTAATAATGAAAATAGCATGGTACTGGAACAAAGGCAGACCCGCAGACCAATGGAACAGGGTGGAATATCCCTACACACAACCCCACATGTATGATCATCTCATCTTTGATAAGGGAGCAAGAGATGTGAAGTGGAGCAAGGAAAGCCTCTTTAACAAATGGTGCTGGCACAACTGGACAACCACATGCAAAAGAATGGCCTTAGACCTCGACCTGACACCATGCACAAAAGTCAGATCAAAATGGATTAAAGACCTCAACATCAGACCACAAAACATACGGTACATTGAAAACAAGGTTGGCAAAACCCTCCACGATATTGAAGATAAAGCTATCTTCAAAGATGACATGCAACTGGCCAACCAAGTGGAAACAGAGATCAACAAATGGGACTACATTAAACTAAAAAGTTTCTGCACCGCAAAAGATACAGTGACCAGAATACAAAGACTATCTACAGAATGGGAAAGGATATTTACAAAATACCCATCAGATAAGGGGTCAATATCAATGGTATATATAGCACTGGTTGCACTCTACAAGAAGAAAACATCCAACCCCATCAAAAAATGGGGTGAGGAAATGAACAGAAACTTTCCCAAGAAAGAGATACGAATGGCCAAAAGGCACATGAAAAAGTGCTCTACATCACTAATCATCAGGGAGATGCAGATCAAAACAACCATGAGATACCACCTCACACCACAGAGACTAGCACACATCCAAAAGAACAAAAGCAACAGCTGTTGGAGAGGATGTGGGGAGAAAGGGACCCTTCTACACTGCTGGTGGGAATGCCAACTGGTCAGCCCTTTTGGAAAACAATATGGACTCTTCTCAAAAAATTAGAAATCAAGCTCCCATTTGACCCAGCAATACCACTGCTGGGAATATATCCCAGAAAAGCAAAAAAGTATAGTCGAAATGACATCTGCACTTATATGTTCATCGCAGCACTGTTTACAATAGCCAGAATCTGGAAAAAACCTGAGTGCCCTAGAACAGATGACTGGTTGAAGAAACTTTGGTACATCTATACAATGGAATACAATGCAGCTGTTAGAAAAAAGGAGGTCATGAATTTTGCATATAAGTGGATCGGCATGGAAAGTATCATGCTAAGTGAAATGAGTCAGAAAGAGAGAGACAGACATAGAAAGATTGCACTCATCTGTGGAATATAGAATAACAAAGTAGGAGACTAACACCCAAGAATAGTAGAAATAAGTACCAGGAGGCTGACTCCATGGCTCGGAGGCTGGAGAGGGCATTCTGAGGAGAGGGCAACTCAGAGACGGGATCACGAAGTACAATGCGGTCGGAGGCCATGTGGGGGAAGGGCGATGCGGGCTGAATGTGGGTTAGAGACTGAACACAGTGGCCACTCAACACCTTTATTGCGAACCACAACATCTAATTAGAGAGAGAGAACAAAAGGGAATACCCTGCCACAGTGGTGGGGCGGGGTGTGGGGAGATGGGATTGGGGAGGGTAGGAGGCATGCTGGGTTTACTGGTGGTGGAGAAGGGGCACTGGTGAACGGATGGGTTCTCGAACTTTGTATGAGGGAAACAAGAGCACAAAGATGAGTAAATCTGTAACTGTACCCTCACGGTGATTCACTAATTAAAAATAAATAAAGAAAAAAATAAAAAATAATAATAATTTTAAAAAATAAAAACAAATGTTTCAAGCAATGATGCAAAACTGATTTACAGTATTTTATTCATTGTTTAATGTTTAAATACTTCAGAATATATTTTCTCTTTAAAAAAAAAGAGCTCTGGAAACCAAGCATTTTTCTACGAAGTAACAAGAATGAAATCATTTATATTCAGAGGAGTTAAAATTTATAAAAAATATATTGGGATCCAGGACCATAGGTCAGTGGGAGAGACTTGTTTTGCATCAGTGAGGGCCTGAATTTGATTCTGGCACCACATGTGCCCATGATGATCACAGGAAGAGATACTAAGCACCAAGCCAGGAGTTTTTCCCAACATACAGCTTTTTCCCAACATACAGTAAAAATCAAAATAAACAAACAAAAATGCCTGTAAATCACAATCTGTGAGATATAAATACAGCTGCACATACAGACATATAGGTCACTTTGTTGTTTTTACCATTTCTTATACAATGACCTCATTAATATCTAGGTTAGTAATGATTTTTAAAAAATTTAAAAATTCCAGGAAATAGTATAATACAAATTTTAAAAAGACAGTATTCAATCTATTCAAGAAAAAACAAAAGATGTGAAATTCTTTTATTTTATTCATGGGGCTCTTAACTTTCCCCACAGAAGCCCAGCTTCTGTTTAAATGTATTGCTTTTCTCTCTTCCCTTTCAATAAAATTTCTTTACTTCACTAAAAAAAAAGGATAAGATATCTCCCTTTTAATTATAACAGGCTTTTCTTTTCATATATTGTTGCCTAAAGAATACTTTTCAGCTTTCAGGTTGAGGAATTTGATTAATATTATAAACTACTAAAAGAAAAAAAGAGCAAATAAAGCGAGTAAAGGAGGTCAATTCTTCATTGATGGATGGGAACTGGCACTTGAGAGGTGGTCCTAGTGTAGTAATACAGTGTCAAACTACATGTATTTGGAATTTGCACACATATACATCAGTTACTTCAATAAAACTGGGTTGGGGGAGGGTGAGCCTGGCCACAACCAGCGATGCTCAAGGCTACTCCTGGCTCTGAGCACACAGAAAAGTCCTGGCAGTGCATGGAAAGCCATATGCAATCATACTGTATCACACTGTCATCCCTTTGCTCATTGATTTGCTCGAGCAGGCACCAGTAATGTCTCCATTGTGAGACTTGTTGTTACTGTTTTTGGCATATCAAATACGCCACGGGGAGCTTGCCAGGCTCTGCCATGCAGGTGATATACTCTTGGTAGCTTGCCCAGTTCTCCGAGAGGGATAGAGGAATCAAACCCGGGTGGGCCGCATACAATGTAAACGCCCTACCCGCCAGGGATTAAACCAGGGCCAGCCACAGAAAACCATATGTAATGCCAGGGATTAAACCACGGCCTGCCATTGCAAGGCAAGTGCCTGTATCCGCTTAGTCTTTCTGACCTCGGTTTAAAAAAAAATATTCAAAGATATAAAGTAGGAAAAAAATAAGAAAGCAAAAGAATAAGGGGGAAGCGGGGGGGGGGGGCGGTTAAAGAAGAGGAAAGTGACTGCCATAGAGGAAGGCTGGGGGGAGGGGTGGGGGGAGGAAAAGAAATTGGGGACACTGGTGGTGGGAAATGTACACTGCTGGAGGGATGGGTGTTGGAACACTGCATGACTGAAACCCGACCATGGACCATGAACAGCTTTGTAACTCTATCTCACGGTGACTTAATTTTTAAAAAAAAGAAAAAGAAAAGATTTTAGAGCAAAAAGTTATCTTGAAAGAAAACAAAATACAAAACTATTGTTATGTAAACACAAATTCAGTGCTCGCAGGGTTGTGAAATTCCCACCACCAAAGGGCTGTGTAAGACCCTCCGGAGGGTGGGGATGACTCCTGAAAGGGTGTTCACGAGCTCTCTGGGTGGCTCTGTGCTCTGAAGCTGCTTCTCCACCGGGAAGGCTGTTGCCTTGGGCAGACGGACAAACGAAGAACGAGGGCCAAGCTGGTTGCTGATTAGTTGCCCCTTATTCAATCTCTCGTCTCGTCTCTCCTAGCTCTCTCCAACCCTCTCTCTCTCCTTCTCTCTCTCTCTCTTTCTCTATAACTTCACAATACTCTCTTCCCACTGTATCTTTCTCCTCTATCTCTGTCTGCTTCAATCAATCCATCAATCCTTCCATCCATCAATCCTTCCATCCATTCCATTCTCTCAACAATCCCCCTTTCTCCCTGCAGTCGTTTTTATCCTTTCACCACGCCTCCCCATGGGAAGTGTGATCAAAAATGTTTTTCCAGACTTCCCGACCACCTACAGGCCATAAGGACAAAACAGTCTTTAGGTGTGTTTCTCCTTTTTTAGACCTGCAACTTAATCAGCATCTTTAATTCTCCTTCCTAATATTTACCATTCTGTCTGGACACAGTAATAGACACTTTTAGGCTTATAGGGTGACTCTCTTTGGGACATCTTACCACAGACTCAGACTATAGTTCTCAGGCCGGATCTATCATTTCTAACCCCAACAGGGTCCAAATCTAGTTATTACTTTTGGATCATGATAGAATCTGTCCATGACCAAGCTCTTAACTTATAGTTAGGCATCAGGGCACTTTGGCCAGGCCCATTTCAATGCTAGGGTAGCTCATAGCTCACTGCTTGCCCTGGGTCCATCCAGTCCCTTGTCAGGACCCTGCTTTGGGGTATCTAGGAAGTAAGGGCAACTGAGGCTTAAGTGAAGAGAGCAGATGTCCAGGAGATAATTATCTGGAGTCAATCAACTCCCAAGCCACAGGTTATCTTTTAAACTGTCTTCCTCTATCCATACAAAAAGCAACTGCTCTGAAATAACTAACCATGCAAAGGACATTAAGGAGAAGAGAAAGACAATATTTACAAGTCAGAGTCTGATCAGGAGACAAAGGTAATTGACAGGGTAGGGGGGCAATCAACAAACACAAGCTTCCAGTGGCCAGGGAGGAAGGGCAAACCAAACATTATCCTACATTGTCATTTTTTAAAAAGGAATTATACTTCTGGATAGGATAGACTAAGTACAGTCCACCCTATCTTTCCCACTAATTGCATTTATAAAACATGACAAAATACATGGAACAGTTATTCAAGCAATCTGGAAAGTAAATAGCAGTAGGCAGGTTGGAGAAGACCAGAATTCAAAGTACCACCAAATCCACAGTAAATTTATTTTTCTTTCCTCTGACATTCCATCAACCTAAAACAACAGTAATAACAGCAGCAGTAGCTGCAATAGTAACAAGCTGAGACCCCGACTCAGGCATGCGGGTGCGAGTGCAGAAGAGCTCAGGGGAGCCCTACTTACAGCTCAGTGAGCAGAAAAGGGGGTGTCCAATGCTCCTAAAAAGTGTGGAAATCCTCTGGGGTTGATTTTTTTTTTACTTTTTTACTTGCAGTGACTGTGCCTCAGCCTCCAAGCTCCCTCCATGGTACTAACAGCAGCCCACAGAAACTAAAAATCTGATGGAAGAAGCCCATGTTTTGCAATTCATGAGGCCATAGTCCCATCCAAAACAGTGGTCCAAATACCTAATATTTTATTTTATTCCTCTCTTGATCGAGAATCAGTCAAAGCACACAGTAGAGTAACTCATGTGCCAGTTTTCTGACTTAAAGATTAAAAGGGGGAGGACACATCCAAAAGTGGAATCATAGAAGGAGGATTTCAAAAATGAGATACCATCTAGTTTTTATATTAATTTGTATGAATTTTATATAAGAGATTGGGCTTATCCCAATCTTATGCATATGTTGGAGCAGATTTATTCAATATAAGAAAGAGCTTGAAAGTGGAATGAACAGGTAATTGCCCAGGTCTCATACTTAAAATTGGAGCTGACATTGCCCAGCTCTGAACTGAAGGCTGGGTGACACATACCCCACTGTGTGACAGGTCCAAACAGTAGTGCAGAGGCTTTGAAAACACAATTAACTCTGGATTTTTGTTTTGTTTTTTTGTTTTTATTCTGTGGCCACACCCTTACTGTGCTCAGGGCTTACTCCTGGCTCTGCACTCAGGGGTCACTCCTGGTTGGCTCAGGTGACCATACGGGGAGCCAGAAATGGAACCCCTGTTGGACACAGGAAAGGCAAGTGCTTTATTATCTGCTTTACTATTCCCACACCCCTGAGAAACAAATTGACTTTGGAAACTTGCCCCCTGAAGATGGAATGGAATGCAGCAGAATGCAATAAGGTTGACTACTTGCCTAAACAAAATTAACATTCTTCATAGGATTTTTAAATATATTTTTTTAATTTTTAAATTTGTGAAGATTTTTAACATTCTTCACAGCTTTATAACATAATGTTCAAAGTCTGTATCATAGGATCAAATTATTCAGCATACAAAAAACAAGAAAAATACCAGTTTATAGGGGGGAAATCCAAAAGTGCTAATAGAAAACATGTTAAAATTATGGCAAATAATCTGAAACAGATAAATTATAATAATTTTCTAGCAAGCAATTGATAACACTTACCAACAAATGAAAATAAGAGAAAGTAATGACAGTAAACCGAATATATTTTTAAAGTATTGAATAGGAATTCTAAAATTAAAAGTATAATGACTGCAATCTTTAAAATTTATAGGATGGAGTTAACACTGGAACAGGATTGAACTTGAAGAAAAAAACTAATAGAAATTATCTGGTGTCAGACATATCTTTAAAAATTGACAGTGCCTCAGACTAATGTAATGAAATCAGAAGATGAAATCATAATATCAAATTTTCAAGAGAAAAGAAAGAATGTAATATTGGGAAAATAGTTAAAGAAATAATGGACAAAAAAATTTATGTTTGGAAAAAGGTACAAACTCCAAAATTTTTAAAGGTCTTAACAAATCTTAACCAGAATAAATTCAAAGAAATTAATGCTGAGAAACCTAATCAAACAACTGGGAATTAAAATCAATTAACACTGAAAGCAGCCAGAGATTAGTACTGCATGATGGGCAATCACAAAATGGATTATGTGATTCAAATTATGAAGAAAATCTCATCAGAAATCACAGAGGCCAAATAATGACTCAACATTTTTATAACTAGATAAAATAATCTTCAGAAATAAAGCATTCCTTGATAAAGAAAATTTCAGAGTACTCTCTGCCAAAATACACATTTTAGAAAACACTGTTAAACAATGTTTTTACTACAGAACCAGAATAATAGCAGAAAGAAAATCCAAACATAAAGAAGAGAAAGAAAATGGAAAGTGTCTGGACAAAATAATAAACATTTTTCCTAAGTTTTCTTATAAATAATATTTCAAAATTGCGATGAGATATTAAAGAATAATTAAGTAAATTAAGACATATTTCATATTCATAAATAGAAAGATCCAAAGTTGCTGTCACTTCTTCATATGAACTACAGATTCATTGTAATTCCAATGAAAGGTTATTTTATGAATATTAATTAAGTGATTCTAGAGTTTTAAGAGTGTGGTATTAGTAAAAGTTAAACAAACTAAAAATTTTTAACATTTAAAGAGTCCAGAAAACAACACACAGTGCTATTCACTATGGCAGCAAAAGCAAATTAAATGAAAAATTTCAACAGACCAATAAAATGAAGAAAAAAAACCACAACTAATTATATATACACACAGAAATTTCAATTTAGACCTCATTTCATACCTTTCACATATATTAAATCAAAATAGACCATAGACCTAAATGTAAGTTTCAAAATTCTAAAATATTTAGAAAATAGCACTGAAACAATCTAGGTGACCTTTACTTTGATTATGACTTTATTTTAAACATAAACCCATAAATAGTACAGGTGGCAAGTTGCTTGCCTTTCATGCAGCCAACTTTGTTTCAAATAACCCCTCAGCATCACTAGATGTGACCCAAAAGCAATAAATAAATAAATACATAAGTAAATAAAATGGCAAAAAGATGGGAAAAGGGGACTTGAACAGCCCAACAACAATTAAAGAATTCAAAATAGTAAACAAAGTTTTCTCTGCAAAGAAAGGTCCAGGACCAAATGGCTTCAATACTAAATTCTATCAAACTTTCAAAGATTTAATACTTATATTTTTCCAAGTCTCCCAAAAATCATCAAAAGAGAATACATCCAAATGCATTATGTTTATTTACTGTTTTCATTTTATAGTTATCCATGTTAATGCAAATGTCAAGATTCCAATTTTTATGGTTGAGCAGTGTTTCTGTCTATGTGCCATATTTTCTTTACCCAAACACATTTTATAAGGCCATCACTGCTTTAATTAAAACACCAGACAAGAACAGCACACACAGAAAGAAAATTATAGCCCTAATATCTCTAATGAACATAAATGCAAAAATGCTCAACACTTGGCAAATCAAACCTAACAATACACAAGCCATTACAAAGTGGGATTTATTCCAGGGATGCCCAAATGGTTCAACATCTGCAAATCAAGTAGCTTGATACTCCATATAAACAAAAGGAAAGATAAAAATCGCATAGTGTATCAATGCTGAAAAGCATTCAACAAGATTGAGTATTCATTATGATTTTAAATATCTCAAAATGAGAATAGAAGTGTAATACCTAAACATAATAAAGCCCATATATAATAAACCCACTGTCATTTTCATAATTAGTGCTGAGAACTTTCACTTTAAGAGGCAATCAACTATTGTTCAAAACAGCTTTGAAAACTTGAGTCAGAAAAATTAAGTATGAAAGAAACATAAAAGGAGGCCAAATCAGAAAATAAGTAACTCATCACTATCTGCATATTACATGATAATATACAAAGTATATCCTAATTACCATAAGAAACATATTTAAAGGGGCTAGAATGATAGACAGCAGATAGGAAGCTTGCCTAGCATATAGCCAAACTGATCAATCCTTGGGCATCCCACGTGACCCCCAAGCCACAACAGAACTGATCCATGAGTAAGGCCTGAGAACTGCGGCATGTGACCCAAAAACGATTTGAAAAAAAAATCAAATTTAAAAATTAAAATGATACAAATTTAAAAGTAAAAATCAACTGTGTTTCTGTATACAACAAATCAGAGAATGAGAAAGCCAGAAAACAAACCCATTTGCAATCATGTCAAAAGGATTCAATAACCAGGAATAAATGTAACAAAGGTGGTGAAAGATCTAAACAAAGCAAAAACTATAAGGCACTGTTTAAACATATAGAGATGATAAGATTTTGTTCATGGACTAAAAAAATAGATATTAAATAATAAGTAATATAGCCAATGCAATCCTAAGGTAATAAAATTGGTTGTCTTACCTAGCACTATGTACAAAAGTCAAATCAAAATAAAGATCTCAACATCAAAACATAATCCATAAGGTACATTGAAGACAAGGTCGGTAAAACTCTCCACGATATTGAAGCTAAAGGTACCTTCAAAGATGGCATGCCACTGGCCAAGCCAGTGAAAACAGAGATAAACAAATGGGACTATCTTAAACTAAGAAGTTTCTGCACCTCAAAAGAAACAGTGACCAAAATACAAAGACAGTATACAGAATGAGAAAGGATATTCACCCAATACCCATCCGATAAGGGGTTGACATCAAGGATATACAAGGCACTGGTTGAACTATACATAAAATTAAAAGTCAAATAATGAATTTAGATAATGATTTAATACTATATACAAAATAACTCTAAATAGATTAAGGACTTGGATGTAAAAACTGAAACCATAAGATACATAGAAGTAAACATTGGTGACACACTCCTGGACAGAGATGTCTTTGGAGATTTGCGTTTAGTAACAATGCAATAGCAAAAATTTTTAAATGGTACTACATGAAAATAAATCACTAAAAAAAATACTTTCTAGGAGAGGATAAATAAGTAACTAAATAAATTAAATGACCAAAAGATGAGAAGAAGGGACTTGAACAGCCCAACAATTAAAAAACTCAAAACAATAAGCAAGGGTTTCTCTGCAAAGAAAAGTCCAAGATTAAATGGCTTCAACAGTAAATTCTATCAAACTTTCAAAGACTTAATACATACATTTTCCAAATCTCCCAAAAATCATCAAAGGAGAATACCTTCAAACACTTTGTATTTATTTACTGTTTTCATTTTATAGTCACCTGATATCAGTCTAACAAGGGGTTATTATACAAATTTTTTTTTAAAATCCACCTCATAAAAAGTAATTTTAATGGACTGTTATGAATAAGTGCTTCCACAAAGATGACATACAGATAGCCATAAACACCTAGAAAAAAATAGTCAACATCAGTTATTATTAGGATAACAATGGCCAACATTTAAAATAAAAGGACTACAAATTAGTGTGGGTATGGTGTGGAATAAAAAACAGGGTAGCCTTTATAAGTAGATGTACAGATTCCTTGAAAATTAAAAAAAAGACATTAAGTGATATATCTTTATGAAATGGCATACAATGTAGCAAGTTCTGCTCCACAGCATGTCTAAATTTCTAAAAATACCAATTCAAAAAGGTATATGTACCCAATATTTACTCCAACACTAGTCACAGCTGCTCATCCATAAATGAATTTTAAAAAATTAAAAATTAAAAGTTGTGGGAGGTAGAAGATAGTGGAATACTACTCACTTATTTAGAAAGATAAATGCTTGCTTTTTGTCACAATGTAAATGGAACTTGGGGATATTATGTCAATAGAAATAAGTCAGAAAGCAGGTTAAAAGTAGGTATGGGGATGTTCTTTTCTTTTTCTTTAATTTTATTGAATCACTGTGAGATATAGTTACAAACTTTCATGTTTGAGTTACAATCACACAATGATGAAACATCCATCCCTCCACCAGTGCACATTCCCCACCCCCAATATCCTTAGTATACTCCTCCTTCCCACCCTCCCCCTGCCTCCATGGCAAACAATATTCT
Organism: Sorex araneus; assembly: GCF_027595985.1. Lineage (NCBI taxonomy): Eukaryota > Metazoa > Chordata > Mammalia > Eulipotyphla > Soricidae > Sorex > Sorex araneus. The sequence continues at coordinate 42,591,224 of NC_073312.1, forward strand.
CCATACTCTCTCTCTACCTTTGGATATTATGGTTTTATACAGATACTAGAGGTTATCATGTTTGGTCCTTTACTTTCAGCACACATCACCCATCCCGACTGATCCCTCCAACCATCATTTTCTTACTGATCCCTTCTCTATTCCAGCTGCTTTCCCCCACCCCCCTCCACACCTTCCCCCCCACTCATAAGGCAGGCTTCCAACTATGGCCATCGGATCTATTGTCCTTGGGTGTCAGTCTCATGTTATTTTATACTCCAAAAATGAGTGCAGTCCTTCTATATCTGTCCCTCTCTTTCTGATTCATTTCACTTAGCATGATACTCTCCATGTCTCTCCACTTATAAGCAAATTTCATAACTCCATCTGCACTAACAGTTGCATAGTCTTCCATTGGGTAGACATAATTAACATGTAGGTACAGATGTCATTTCTACTGTGCTTTTTTGCATCCTTGGGATATATTCCCAGAAGTGGTATTGCAGGGTCATATGGAAGCTCAATTTCTAATTTTTGAAGGACTGTCCATGTTGCTTTCCAGAAAGGCTGGACTAGTCGGCATTCCCACCAACAGTGAAAGAGCGTTCCTTTTTCCCCACATCCACACCAGCATTGGTTCCTTTTGTTCTTCTGAATGTGTGCCAGTCTCTGTGGTGTGAGATGACATCTCATTGCTGTTTTGATTTGCATCTCCCTGATGACTAGTGATGTGGAGAATTTTTTCATGTGCCTTTTGGCCACTTGAATACCTTTTTTTGAGAAAGCTTCTGTTCATTTCTTCTCCCCATTTTTTGATGGGGTTGGAGGTTTTCTTGTACAATTCTACTAGTGTGTTGTATATCCTGGATATTAATGATAAGGGGATATTCTTGACAACCTCTAAGTATCAATATTGCAAATCACAATGCTCAAAAGGAGAGAGAGACAAAGAGACAGACAGAGAGAAAGAGAGGGAGAGAGATAGAGAAGTGCCTGCTATAGAGGCAGGCAGGGGGTGGGAGATGGGGTTTGATGGAAGGGAACCTGGAGACAGTGGTGCTGGGAAATGTATAGTGGTGGAAGGATGGGTACTGTGTGACTGAAATCCAATCATGAACAGCTTTATAAGGGTCTATCTGACAGTGACTGAATAAAAAGTTTTTAAAAATTTTTAAATTAAAAAAATAAGTTAGAAAGTGAAAGGACAAATACAGATGACTTCACTCATGTGGAGTATAAAGAAAACTAACAAACACAACAAAAATATCTCATACACTGAAAAATATGATAGGGAAAAGAGGAGGGGTAAAAGGAATGAACAGAGGGCGTCATTTTGATAGTGTAAAAGTACTAAAACTGCTGCAGGCTGTGGTATGGCACACTCACACATATCAAGGTATGAGACTGTATCCCCCCAAATTATAAATAATAGTAAACCCATGCTGAATCAATAAAAAGTCTTTATTTTTTAAATGTTGTGTATAAAAATAAGTTATTCTGCTTTTTCTTTGGGCAGGGGGTCACACCCAGCGATGCACAGGAGTTACTCCTGGCTCATGCACTCAGAAATTACTCCTGCCAATGCTCAGGGGACCATATGGGATGCTGGGAATTGAACCTGGGTCAGCCACATGCAAGGCAAATGCCCTACCCGCTGTACTATTGCTCCAGCCCCACTTTCATCAATCTCTTAAAGAGAGAAGTTAGAAGAGACAGAGAAGCAGAATACTAAAGTGAGCAAAGGTAAGAAATGATTACCGTACCTGAGTAAACTAACAAAATAGTATGGTATAAAAGAATAACAGCAGGCACTCAGATCAATGAAATAAAATTAAGGGCCCAGAAACAAGCTCTCAGGTACCTGGTCTGTTATCTTATGATAAAGATGCCAGGAGCTTAAAGTGAAGGAGAAAATCATCTTCAATAAATGATTCAAAGAAACTATTTTGTTATATGAAAAAAGAGGGAGAACAAAAACTTATATTGTTATCCTATAAAATATGCAAAAATTAACTCAATATAGACTAAAGATCATGATGTTATACCTAAAGCCATAATCTACATAAAAGAAAACACTCCCTGATATTGACTTCAGAGTTGTCTTCAATGATTTGACTTTATTTGCAAGAAAATAAAAGCAAAAGGAACTAGTGGGGCTATATCAAGCTAAAAAGTATCTGTATTACAAAAGAAATTATTGCTAAAATTAAAAGTTTACTGGACGGAAGAAAGTATTTTCACACTGATATCTGATATATTGCTGATACCCAAGCATATGGCAGAGTCTCTTGCCACCCCTCGCCTGGCTGTCTTAACTGGGGCCCCTCAGAGGGGTGGGTTGAGTTTCCCTCCCCACCCTGAGCAGAGCCCCGGCAGCCGAAGACCTCTGGAACCCAGCCATGGCCATGTTCAAGGTCCCTCTCCACACGTTCAGATGAGCCTCACGCATGAAGGAACCAGCAGAGGAACCCAGGTGTGTGGGACCCTGGGCTGAGATCTCCAAGCCTGCTCGGATTGGGACTGGGCCTCTTCGCCCAGATCCCCCGTTTTGCAGTAGCTAGGCAGTCACACCAGGAACCGCCCCCAGCGCCTTGTAATCCCATCACTGGCCAACATCGAGAGACTATAAAACCAAGTTCCCAGATGCTTTGCAGATGCACGACATCTTATAGCCTAGTTCTCCCTCTCGGAGAACCTGGCAAGATGCCGAGAGTTTTCTGCCCGCATGGGAGAACCTGGCAAGCTCCCTGTGGACAATGATGGTTCTCACTCCCCTGACCCTGAAAGAGCCTCCGATGTGGCACCATTGGGAAGGATGAGTAAAAAGAGGCTTCTAAAATCTCAGGGCTAGGATGAATGGAGATGTTACTAAGACAACTCGAGAAAACCAATGATCAACGGGATGATGACCCAAGCATATATAAATAATTCACAAAAGTAAAAGAAAAAATAAAATAATGGAGATGAGATATGAGCAGTCTCCTCAAAACAACAACAACATAAAAAGAGAAATGAATTGACAATGGAAAGTGAAAAAGGGTTCATCATCACTGATTATCAGTGAAATACAAATCAAAACAAGACGTGATCAGTGAGAATGGCCTATATCAAACAGGGTAGAAACCACCAGTGCTGGCAAAACTAGGAGAAAAGCAATCCTCATTCACTTTTGATGAGAATATAAATTGGTTCAGCTTCTATGGAAAATAGTACTGAAGATTTCTCAAAATATTAAAATTAAAACTACCAAACAATCCAGTAATTCCAATCTTTGACCTCTATCCCCAAAACACAAGAGTACTAACATGAAAAGGTATTTGCATACCTATTCTCACTGCAACGCTATTTACAATAGCCTACATATGGGAACAACCTAAATGTCCAACCACAGAAAACTGGGTAAAAGTATGATATAGAGTTAGAGAGATAATACAGCAGGTAGGGCATTTGCCTTACATGAGGTCAACCTGGGATTGATTTCCTGGTACACTATGGCCTTCCAAGTCCAACCAGAAATGAACCCGGAGAAAGAGCCACGAGTAAACCCTGTGCACTGCCAGGTAAGGCACCATAACCAAAAATTAATTAATTAATTAAAAATTTAAACTGTGGTATGCATGAACATGTAATGTAACTCAGCTATGAGAATAGATAAAATCTTTTATCCTACAACATGGATGAAACTAGAGGTATTATGCTAAATAAAATAAGTCAGAACAAGAAAGGTGGGTCTGGATTATCTGATTCATCCAAGCAAGGGAACAGACTGTGTACAAGGAAAATAATCCCTTAGAGCATAAAGGCAGAATGGAGATTACAAAGGGGTAGTAGGGAACGTAAAAGGTCCTATAGATAGTGTAGAAAGATATTGATAATTCAGTAGTGGTGTAATGTGGTAACTTTGTATACCTAAAATATTTACATTCTGAAAAATTACAGTGACCTCAATTTTAAAATTGATTTTTACTAGGACTGGAAAGGAAGAGGCAAACTAGAAGAGACACAAGGAAAGTGGTGGGAAATCTTAAGTTCTTTGTTGTTGGTGGTAAAGTAATAACTTCGAATGATTAAAGAATAAAGTTAGCACTTTTGTGCCATGTTACGTAGACTACAATTAAAATTTTTTATAAAATGATAATGATTTAAATGGATAGGATGTTTAAAAATACTAGAACAAACAAAAGCAGCAGCAAAGATGTACAAAAGGCAAGTAAATATCTAGAATGAACTAAAATACTCTAAACTGACAATACTAAATGATATGACAGAATGAAGCAACAAGAACTCACATCCACTGACAATGGGAATGCACACTGGTATAAACAGTTTTTGTTCATTATTAAGCAAAACATACAATTCAGCATTTGTATCACTGTATCACTGTCATCCTGTTGTTCATAAATTTGCTCGAGCGGGCACCAGTAATGTCTCCATTCATCCCTGTCACATACCAGTGTAGCCGGATGGTGTGTTGGGGGCTCTTTCAGGATCAGGGGAATGAGGACCATCATTGTTACTATTTTGGGCATATCAAGTATGTGTTGTTTTGTGGTGTCAGGCTGAGGTGGTGGCTTAGGAATGTTTGCTCCTCATATTATCCCCTAGGGTCTAGAGTAATAGTACAGTCGGTAAGGCATTTGCCTTGTACGCAGCCAACCCAGGTTCAATCCCCAATATTTAATAGTGTCCTCAGGCACAGCCAGGAGTAATTCCTGAGTTTAGAGCCAGAAGTAATCCCTGAGCATCACTGGGTGTGACCCAAAGAGAAAAAAAAAAATTATCTGGAGCGAAAGCGCATCATTTGCCTTGCTTACTCTCAGTAGCTTGAGTTCGGCAAGCTACTGAGAGTATCTTGACTGCACAACAGAGCCTCATAAGCTACCTGTGGTGAATTTGATATGCCAAAAACAGTAACAAGTCTCACAATGAAGATATTACTGGTGCACGCTCAAGCAAATCAATGAGCAACGGGATGACAGTGGTGATAGTGTTCGAGTATGCCACGGGTGGCTTGCCAGGCTCTGCTGTGTGTACAGGATATCACAGTAGCTTGCCAGGCTCTCCGAGAGGGACAGAGGCTTTGGGGGGTGGCTCTAATAGCCTTTACAGTTATTCCCAGTCTACCAAATGTAAGCTTTTGGTTGACTGGCATCAGCTTTTGTATTTCTAAATATTAACATACCTGAGTCAAAAACTCAGGTTCACACTAAAATCTGCATGCAGATGCTTATGGAAATTTTTATTTTTCAAAGATGGGGAGGTTGGCGGGAGGGAAATTGGGGCACATCAAGCTATACTCAGGGCTTATTCCTGCTCTTTGCTTAGGGATCATTCCTGGCACTACAGGGGACCACATGCAGTGGCAGGGATGGAAACTAGACCAGGTATGCACAAAGCAAGTGCCAGACCCTCTGCACTATCTTCTGTGACCCTAGAAAATCTATTCTTAGTTGCCAAAAACCAAAAGCAACCAAATGTCCCCATTAGGTTATTGGATAAAGCAATCAGTTATGTTTCTATACAATGAGGTATTTGATAGAAAGCAATGACATAACATGTCACCAAAAAATGTTTAAAACCACAAAGACCTCAAGTGGACATTGCTTAGTGATAGAAGTCAGTCTTAAAAGCATGCACACTCCATGTTTACAACTATATGACAGTTTGGAAAAGGTAGAATTATAGAAATGATTAAAAATAAGTTATTACCAGTGGGTTGGGGATAAGGGTAGAGTATGGAGGGGTAGAACATAAGGGGTTATTAGAGCAATAAAACTGTCCCATATAAATATACATATGTATATATATATATTTATAATGCTGGCTGAATGATCTTGTGCATCTGTCACCATGTCAACGTCTATAAAATGTACATGAGGACAGTACACTAATGCAACCTGTGCATTATATTTTGCAATATGTACCAGTGTAATGGATTTAGTAGTATTACATCAATACAATGTCCAACAATTTTAACAACTGCGTGAGCAAAATGTTAATAACAAAGGAAACTTAAATGGGGAAGGGGAATAAAGGAACTCTACCATCAGAATACAGACTTCAAATGGCTCCAGAACTATTTTCTACTAATCAGGAAGTACAGACAAACCAAAGACCAGGAGAAACTATTTGAAAATTGCATATGTGGCCAAAAATAATGAAATAAAAAACACAAAGAACTCTCAAAAATCAATAGTATAAAGTCCCAGACACTTGTCCCTGTTTCCTCCCATCCATCTCTTCCTACTTCCTCCAAAACCTCCAGGTTCCCTTACACTTCTCGCTTGACTTTTTAATAGTCACCTTTTACATTTTTAAATACTGCAGTCTGGGCCCCATGTTTACAGTGGTGTTGGTTATGTGATTTATGTATATTTACATACATCACACTTCTTAATACCACCAGTGGAGGGATTGATGTTTGAAAACTGTACTCCTGACATTCTACTGCTGGTGGGTAAAAGCTTAATAGCTCTCATTCCAGTGGCTATTAATGAGCCTTACTTTGTACCAGCGCTCCACCTATTGGTCCCAATCCATACAAGAGAGCCATTTTGTAATTTTGCAAAAAAAAAAAAAAAAAAAAAAAAAAAAAAATACCACTCTGAGCCTCTCTGTAAGAGCAGTACTGGTGATCTTAGTGAATATGTGTTTCTAAGGCCCTCTGGTAGAATTTAATCCTCTGGTGATCTTTTAACCTTGGATAAAATATTCACTTCAGTATGTTCAATTACTGATCCTTTTAATCCCTTCCATGTGCCATCTACCACAGATACTCAAGAATTTAGGTATTAATTCGATTTGAGTCCTTGATTTTTCCCCACTTCTAAGAAGTACTTTTATGCCAACCCCTACATTTCTTCCAGGATATTAAAATCTAAATTCATTTATTTTTTTCTTTTTAGTTTTTGGTTTGGGGGCCACACCTGGCAGTGCTAGGGGTTACTTTTGTCTCTGTACCAAGAAATCACTCCTCATAAGATTCCAGGGACCGTACGTGGTGCCAAATTGAACCAAGATCAGCCACATACAAGGCAAGTGCCCTACCAGCTAGGCTCTCTCCTGTCCTGGTGCTTTTGATTGAGCACATTCAGACATTTCACAGGCCTTTCTTAGCCCATTCGATTATTTGATTCCATTAGATATGGATACTTTCCTTCTTTCAGAGGGTCTTCAAATTCTCAGCCAGATATGATAAAATACAATTAAATTCTATTTATAAACTAGTACCTGGTAGAGGGCAATGGATCAGCTTTGGAGGAGATAGGTAACTATGGTCTTATAGTGCCTGTCAATCTATCCCACACTGAGGTAGCAAGTATAAGCATTTAATAGTGTTAGGTACCTCTACAAGCTCAGAGTATTTCTAGAATTCAGAAATCCATCCAGATTATCCCTCATTTCATGTTTCAGAAGCCCAGGTTTTCCCAGTCAGAAACCTTCAGACTTAAGTATAAAAGACATGTCTTGGTTGAGAATTTAACTGCCTTTTGAAATACAGCCACTCTGAGATCTTGGACTTGATCTTTAGCCTTTCCCTTATCCACTACCAAGAACAAATGCTTTATTGCAAGTCACCAATGAGACTATATGGCTCTGACATTCAATATTCAAATGCTAGTTAATTTTTCATGGTCTTTTGTTATCTACATAGTGTCAGTGAAATGTAGTAATAGCCGCTCAACTGAAGTGTCCTAATATTTTTCATTTCCCTAACTTATGCCAAACAGAGGATCTTCATATTCGTCAGTACTTTCATCCATAAGACAACATTCCCCCATGTTATCACATTGAAATTTTGACAATTTAGGCTACCTGCGGGGGTGGTGGGGTTGGAGGGGGACATACCTGGCAGTGCTTAGGGGTGGGCTTCCACTTTTTGCTACAAGGTCCCTGTTCCACTGACCGCCTGGGATGGAGTGCCATTGCTAGAGAGTCACTGGGTCTGTCATAAAACTCAACGGGTTGCTATCTGGGGACCAGAAAGAGTTCTCTAGGAATTAGACACCTCGATGGAGGTAGAAGCTTAAAAGAAGCTTCAGGGAGGAATCGATGGAAAATGAAAGAAAAGAAAGAAAAAGGGTGTAAGGAAGGGAAAAGCCAGATGGCAACAGAGATTGGGGGGATGGGGGGCAGGGGGGAAAAGGGGGAAGGAATCTCTATCTGCCCAGCTGGGATGCTAGAGCACAGCTTGTGCAGTGGAGCACAGCAAAGGGGCAGGATTCCTTGGTCTTTCTCTGCATTGCTCAGTCACAGACTGAAACCTTCCCCAAGATTAGCAAGATCTCAGCTACTTTCTTCAGCTGCGGGCCTGGGCTCCTCTGGGAAAGTGTGACCTGGACTCAAAAACTGGAGTGAACCATGGAGTGACTAGTTGGAGGCTGTTACTTATCACTCGTATCCCTCCCAGCAAGGCGACAAACCCTTTTTCTAAGGACAACTGAACGTCATGTGTCGGTGTGTCTATCACAGCCTAAAATACCCACCACCCCCCTTTTTCCACTCCCCCAAAAGAAAACTGTGAAGAATTCTGGAAGACTTAGAACACTGATTATCTTATAGACCTATAATAAAGCTAAAAGAAGAGAGTGTGGTATAAAAATAAAAATAGGCCATGAGATCAGTGAAATAAAATTGAATACAAATGTAAAATCACTTATTTTTTAATAATTTATTTATTTTTAATTAGTGAATCACCGTGAGGGTACAGTTACAGATTTATACATTTTTGTGCTCATGTTTCCCCCATACAAAGTTCGAGAACCCATCCCTTCACCAGTGCCCATTCTCTACCACCAGTAAACCCAGCATCCCTCCCACCCTCCCCAGTCCCGTCTCCCCCTACCCCACACTGCCACTATGGCAGGGTATTCCCTTTTGTTCTCTCTCTCTGATTAGGTGTTGTGGTTTGCAATAAAAGTGTTGAGAAAAAATCACTTATTTTTTATTATTTTTTTAAATCACTGTATGTATTTCAAAGACAAAAGGGAACTCTTGTTAACATAGTAGTGTTTGTTCAAAAGAAAATAAATCTTAATCTCTCCCTCACATCAAATAAAAACATTATTTTTAAATGTACCAAAAACCCAAACTTAAAATCCAAAACTATAAAGCACAAGGGAATGCATTTCAATTTAGGAGAAAACAAAGATTTCTTCAACAGGACCCAGAAATAATATTAGCTGGATGACTGATAAATTTGACCCAAATTACCAAAACAAAGTTTTTTCTCATTAAAAACTGGAAAAACATTAGAATGTGAAGCTCAGGCTAGAAAGAAATACTGCAACATATATGCCTAATAAAGATCACTATAAATGATACTTAAAATTACAGTGTGATAAAATATGTGAAAAATAGGTGAATAATGTAAACAAAATATAATAAAAGATTTATAAATAAAATAACATTTAAAATAGGCAAAAATACAAATATTTCATGATGGAAAAATATGTGGATAATCAATAAACATAGCAAAGATAGTTCTCAACACTATATGTCAACAGGAAAAAGTACAAATAAAAACCACAACATAGGTGAGAGACCCTGGGTTTGATCCCCAGCACCACAAAAACAAATAAAAGACAATGCAGTTCTATTACCACCCACCAAGGTAGATGAAATTTTTTTCTTAGTAAAACAAGACTGAATATTGAACCTTGGCGAAGATATGAAGCAAACAAAATTCTTATACATTGTTGAGGGAGTGTAAAAGGATACAACCACTTTGTAAAATAGGCAATTTCTTTCAAAGTTAGTCATATGCCTACTCCATCAACCAGCTATTTTACATCGAGGTACATTTACACAGGAAAATAAAACATATGTCCTCCTGTACACTTGGATAAGAATGTAGTTAATAGCAGTTTTATTCACAATAGCTAGACACTGGAAACCATCCAAATGTCCATCAAAATTAGAATGGATAATTGTGGTGAGTTTAGTCATACCATGCAGCACAACTTAGTAAGAAAAGAAACTCATTATTGTTATCTGCAACAACATGGATGGATTTCATCAACACGACACTAAGCAAAATAATCCAGACACAGAGTATGCATCATCTGCTTTTGTCACCATTAAGTTTCTGGACAGAAAAAAAATTCTTTTGTGAAAGAAATCAGAGAGATGGTAGCTTCTTGAGTGGAGGACAGGTGTCGATGGGAAAGAAACTTTCTGGGGAATACTACATATTTTAATAGCTGCATTATGTGGCTCCATACATTTGTTAAAGCTCCTCAAACTGAACATTTCAGATCTGAACACTCTACTGCATATAAATTATACCACAGGTTTTTAAGAGGGAGAAAAACACACATATACACAATGCAGTATGACAATTCATGAGAATGACTAAAATGAAAATGGCTGTTACTGTGAATATAAATTAGTCAGAACTCTTAGACAGTTGGAAGGAGGTAACATGGTACAAATACCTTAGGAAAAAGTAGTAAAGCTGAGCACATGCATACTCAGTGGCACAGCTATTCTAATTCTAGGTATAATTGTAATAGCCAGTGTTTATTAATGGGACACATGTATATATAGTGCTGCTATCAATATTCTGTTTCATCTACCGATTGCTTTATTTGTGAGACTTCCGTTCGAAGGTTTGAAATTTCTGCTCTCATTTCTGCTCTCATTTCTTCCTGTATTTTCTTGGTAGACCGTTCCAGCGCTTGATTCATCTCCTCCCTTAATTTATTGGATGTCTGTTCCATAGTTCCTTGGAGTAGGTCGACACTCCTCCATATTTCCTCTCTGAATTGTTTATCTGAGAGGTCGTAGATGTTGGGAGACTCTTTTGAGGTTTCTAGTATCTTTTCTTCTCCCTCTCTTGGTGGAGGGGATTTTCGCTGTTTCTTCATATTGTAACGGAAGTGCAGAGTTGGAACCTTGTAGTTATTTATTCCTCTTCCTTTTTGTGGGAAGAAGGGGCTCCGATTGTGCTAAACTTCCCTTATTCACTGATAGCTTTTATACTGTCAGCCTAAGCTAATGGCTATTTTGCGTAAATGTTTGAGCTCGCAAAAGTGAGTTTTCAAAGGAATACACAGTACGGATTGAGCTGAGGTAACAAAGAATAACTGCGGCCGCGTTAGCGTTGGCCGCTCTGAGAGGAGGCCACGCCCACTTTAGACCACGCCCACTAAGACACAGGCCACGCCCCCAGTGCCTTCCTGTTGATGGGGGGGGACGTGCGCAGTTACAAGCCGGTTCTGGAGACGGGGTGCGCCAGGCGAGCAGGGAGTGACTTCAGAAACTCGGGAGACGCAGACGACAGCGGGAACTGGGGGAAAGGGAGGGCCTCAGGGAGTTCTTTGAAGGAATGAATTCTATCAATTGTGGCCAAAGGAGAGGGCATGGAATGGTAAAAAAAAAAAACTGCGGCCGCTCTAGCGGCCGCCGCTCCGGAAAGAGGCCACGCCCACGTTTAGGCCACGCCCCCTGAGATGAGGACACGCCCCTAAGCAGCAGAGTGGGGATTGGTCAGGATCCGACGGCAGCGGCGGAAAGGTGCCAGGCAGGGGCTTCAGGAGAAGCCCCGAGCCGCGGAGGGCAGGGGGCGGGGAGGGGGCTTCTCCGCGCTGAGGCAGGCTCTCCAAGGGATTGCCTGTTTACCTGCAGGATGGAGATTGGTCAGGATCCGACGGCGGCGGCGGAAAGGTGCCAGGCAGGCGCTTCAGGAGAAGCCCCGAGCCGAGGAGGGCAGGGGGCGGGGAGGGGGCTTCTCCGCGCTGAGGCAGGCTCTCCAAGGGATTGCCTGTTTACCTGCAGGATGGAGATTGGTCAGGATCCGACGGCGGCGGCGGAAAGGTGCCAGGCAGGGGCTTCAGGAGAAGCCCCTAGCCGCGGCGGGCAGGGGGCGGGGAGGGGGCTTCTCCGCGCTGAGGCAGGCTCTCCAAGGGATTGCCTGTTTACCTGCAGGATGGAGATTGGTCAGGATCCGACGGCGGCGGCGGAAAGGTGCCAGGCAGGGGCTTCAGGAGAAGCCCGAGCCGCGGCGGGCAGGGGGCGGGGAGGGGGCTTCTCCGCGCTGAGGCAGGCTCTCCAAGGGATTGCCTGTTTACCTGCAGGATGGAGATTGGTCAGGATCCGACGGCGGCGGTGGAAAGGTGCCAGGCAGGCGCTTCAGGAGAAGCCCGAGCCGCGGCGAGCAGGGGGCGGGGAGGGGGCTTCTCCGCGCTGAGGCAGGCTCTCCAAGGGATTGCCTGTTTACCTGCAGGATGGAGATTGGTCAGGATCCGACGGCGGCGGCGGAAAGGTGCCAGGCAGGGGCTTCAGGAGAAGCCCCGAGCCGCGGCGGGCAGGGGGCGGGGAGGGGGCTTCTCCGCGCTGAGGCAGGCTCTCCAAGGGATTGCCTGTTTACCTGCAGGATGGAGATTGGTCAGGATCCGACGGCGGCGGCGGAAAGGTGCCAGGCAGGCGCTTCAGGAGAAGCCCCGAGCCGCCTGCTATCAATATTCTGATTACATATATTAACCAAAGGATAGGGATGGAGTGATAGCACAGCAGTTGGGCATTCGCCTTTCACGTGCCTGACCCGAGTTTGATTCCTCCGCCCCTCTAGGAGAGCCCGGCAAGCTACCGAGAATATCGAGCAAGAGTATCGGCAAGTTACTGAGAGTATCCCAGCAGAGCCTGGCAAGCTACCCATGCATATTGGATATGCCAAAAACAGTAACAATAAGTCTCTCAATGAGAGACGTTACTGGTGCCCGCTCGAACAAATTGATGAGCAAGGGGATGACAGTGCTTTAACCAAAGGATATGTACCATAACACTGATAGCAGAACTATTCAATTGATCATCAAGAGAAGAATGTACAAATAGAATCGTATATTTCAGAGAGAACAATATGCAACTAAATTAAAAGAACAAAAATAAAAAGCAGAGATAGAATAAAACCCAAACAACTTTTGCGCTAGTCATTGCTGTTTGTGAAAATTTTTTAATTATATGCTAAATGCATATAATTCCATATATATTACATATAATATATATCTTATATAATATTTTTTGAAGAATGGGGTAGGCTGCCTAGTTTTGCTGTCATGTCCAAGGATATTTCTGAATTCAATGGAAGCTAATTCCCAAAACTAAACATGGCATTAATAAAAAAATCTTTCCTTCCGTCTCCTCTACCACCCTTCCTTCTCCTTCCCTCTTCTCTCCTTATCTTTCCGATCTCTCAATCTCTCTACACTCACTCCTCTCCTCTCCAAACACACACATACACACACACACACACACACACCCCTCTTTCAGTGTCAGAGATTTCTTACCTTTGCTTCTTCCAGAGCAAGCTCTTCTCTCAAGCAGCCCCTACAAGTTGCTGACAGTCTTGAGCAACTCTAGACAAACCAGGAAGCAAGAATACTTCTTAGCTAAGCCTTTATCATTGATCTTCAGACTGTTTCATCCAAACCCTTGGGCTAGAAATGGAGAAAGAAAGATCCTCCAAAAGAAAATGGAGGTTCTATAACCAAATGAAGAGAGCTAGCCAGAGGGGAATGGCTCTGAGGCAAAATAATGAGCTGTCAGATTTGTTAAATTAGTAAGGTCAGAGAAAGGTTAGCTTGCATTTTATCACCTCCCCCCTGCAGTGTTATTGTGAGTACAGGAGTTCTATCCCTGATACCCCCTACATGGAGCTGGTGCAGTTCTGGACCATGAACTCTACTATTTGGAACCCCCAGCATTCCAACAAGGTGTATGATTTCTAATGCACCACAAGCAGGTGTGTTGGAACACTAACACTAAAGTGTATAACCCAAGCAAGCAACCTAAATAAAGATTTGCAAGCAGTGCTGGGAGGAATGCAACCCCCAAAGAGTCTGTTTGTGAGCACCACCGACCCAAGGTGAGCACTGCAACTGTATAGGCACAAATACCAGCATGGGTGGGCATAATCCCCAGCAAGAACATGTGCCAACAATGAAAATTAAAAGCGTGCAACTCCTGGCAAGCACTGTGGTCAAATGTTCGTGCACCACAACCAGATGTGCTTCCCCAGCTAACATCACAATCCATTGTGTGCAAGCCCAAATCATCACAACAACAGAAAAGGCCAAAAGAAGGGAGATTGCCAAGAGACTGTGATGCTTCCTATGTGCCTACTCCATTCAGAGAGCAGGTAATGGCCTCAGAGTTTTCCAGAATCCAGGTATGACTCTCTTGCTTTCATTCTGTTTTATAACGTTTTTTGTTTCACCTGATGTATATATTTGCACCTATTTCTCAGGATTGATTTTTCCCCCAATGGAATGAAAAATTAAACAGGATAGGTTTAAACTTATAAGACTCTCAATCTCTTATAATGCTACCAGCTTTTTCTTAGCCAAATCATTACTCTCTGTGGTAACTTTTGCTGAGCCCCTTTTCAAACAGAAACCCCAAAGGATATCCTCTTTACTTAGCATGATTATTCAGGACTTATTGTTTGAGCCTGAACTCCAGGATTAAGCCAAGTGTCCATCACTGTGGTTTTCCTTGTCGATTAAATGGAGTAACCCAGTAATTACCTGAGCCTTAGAAAACTCAGGTATTTTATTTCAGAATTATTTTATACCCCCCTCCCCAAGTTAAATTTGGAGTAGTCATCTATTATTGATCTTGTATATAATTAAGGAACAAAAGTATTAAGATATTGGGCCAGGGATAGAGCTCAAAAAAAAAAAATCTGGAGCTACCCTGCCTGTTAGATTGTTTGATCCCGAATACTGTCGACTAGGCTTCATGGTTCCTGAATATGAAGGTCATGCTCTGGTCTACAGGTCTGGTAACAACCTCCCTGTGGAAGTCCCTTAGCCACCAGGTAAGATAAAATGAAATGAAGCCAGGGAGATAATTTAAATGGTAGAGTATATGCTTTCCCTTTTTGAGGCCCTAGCTTCAATCCCCAGCCTCACATGGACCCCAGAGTACTGCTGATAATGTAGTGGCCATCGCTATGATGAAAAGAAAAAAGGTAGAATGAAGTGGGAAGTAACTATAAAATACTGTGTTTTTCACACTTAATTTTCAAATGACGGTTAATCATATTATTACTAATCTATAAATAACCAAGGTGCAGAACGATAATCCTAAATACACTCGGGAGTATTGGAACTACATGTTCTGAGAACCATATCTCAGCATGAAAACAAATAACACAAAATCTCATGCCTTTACATATATCTAACATGTATTCATTTATCCCTTTCTTAGAACCAGATAGTTAGAATTTATTGAGAAACCGAATGAGCCTAGTTATGGTGCTGGCACCTACAAGTTCACTGGAGAGGGTAGAGAGAAAATAACTATAAATTAGATATGGAGATAGGAGTAAGTTGGGAGAATCTGCTCTGAAGTTGCTTTGCTGTAAACACCTTTATACAGTTCTAATCTAACAAATGTTAATCCCATAGAACCATCACAATCAAGACTATGAACACAGTCAACATCCTCCAGTCTTCTTGCCCTATAATAATACCTTCATTCACCAGTTTCCACCCCAACCCAACCCCAGACAAACTCAATCCACTACTATTCCCATGGATCAGCTTGCATGACATAATATGCACTCTTTTTAAAAATATATATATGGCTTCCTTCACTCAGCATAATTAGTTTGAGATTTATCTAGATAGCTACCTAGATTAATCATTTATACATTGTTATTGCTGAGTAGTATTCCACTACATGAATGTACCATATTCTGCCTACACATACATCTATCTATAAACATTTGGGCCAGTTGTAGTTTCTAGTTCTTACAAATAAAGTTGTTTGTGGGCCTTTGCTCATGCTACCTTGAGACATGCGCAGAGGAACTAAAGCTAATGACCCATAAGAATTCTTATATTCTTAACTTATATCTGCTTCAGGCCAAATTGTTCAATAAGTATTGTTGTAATGTCCTGTCAGCTAAGGAAGTCATCAATGACCACAATCATGCAGAGACATGTTGGATTTCTCAATCCACCTTACAGAGATACTCATTTGGACAGCTCCACCAGGCCACGATCCCAGGTCAGAACACAGACAGGGTCAGCTAGTCAGGGATCAAAGGCTAAGCAACATGCCAGTCAAAACAGAGAGAACAGGTTGCCAGGTATCATGGGCCCGGACCCAGGATATCAGGGCAGAGTCCACCTTCGAGGCTTAGTTAGGGAAGCAGACTCACAGGATCGGAAGATAGATTCCCCACCAGGGCTCCACACCAGAACTAAAGGTTTTGATTCAGGATGGAATAAGCCTCCAGATTCTGAGCATCCTGTCATGTGTCCCAGATATGTAGTGAACAGGCATAATGCACTCATCCCCAGTGGCAGAGGCTTGCTACGAAAAGTCCAGGAAATAACCAGATCATCCACAGCTCCCCCACCCCCCACTCTCCCCTCCAACCTCTGGCCCAGTTCCCCATCACTACTATCTGTCAAATTGACTTCGTACAAAACCCAAATAAGGTTTTGAACCTTTAAAGACTAGAACTTGAATTTGAATTCAAATAAAATCTCTTCTTGTAATTCATCTAACATTTATGCTCTCCAAGAGAGTGCCCTGAATCATGGATCTGATCTGATGTCTATACTCCACCAAAGCCATCAGAATGATCATCCAGCCACTATCTCAGAGGTGCTGAGCTTTCTGATCACTGCATATCTGGCTCCTTTTGTGCCCACTTTACACAGGGCAATTCCTGGTTGAACCACATTATCCAATGTCACTTATTTGATTTTATAGTAAATCATGCAATTGGTTCCATATAGCACAAAAGAAGAGAACAGCTTGTGATCACTTATGTAAAAAAAATCAGTGGTTCTGTAAGGGTCAGGAAAACACTTAGTTTCATGAAACTCCAGTGCTGCCTTGTGCAGAGCCATCTTTGGCATTATGACTGGTCCTGAGGTCTAAGGTGGATGCAACAAACAAATAAGTTGACTCAGCTGTCAGAATAGAAGAATGTGGAGCCACAAAGAACCCTAATGTCGTCTGATCTTAGCATAAATACAGGCTTTAATGAATATTGATGGCTGCTAAATAATTCACAGAGCTTACTACCAGTCACTGGGACCACTAATTCATGGATTCTGTCTACCCTTCATTCCCAAGCATCTGCCTCTTAATGTTGTACAAGTCATGAGATTAAAATATAGGTTTTCTCATGTTCTAGGGTAAAAACAGCAAAGGGAATTCGATTCACACCCAAATCAGTGTCTCTACACTTGACAGTAGTGTCTTACATTCTTTCACCCTAGGAAGAGATTTATCATGGTGCCTTGGGGGCTCCATCTGGGATCAAAGGAAGATCTGCTAAGTAGGAGGCATGTCTCAGAACTGCATGGGCTTTAGTCTTGCCTATCTGGGATTTTATTTTTGCCTGTCTCTTATGTTAGCTATTTGGGCAAGATACATGTCCTCTCTTTTCAGGAAAGATGACAACAATGACACCTACTCAAGGACCTTGAGGGTTACAAGCAATCACATGTAAACAGCAGCTACACCAAGGGGCCCATCATCTGCAGATGCTGACTGTAAATTTCCCTCTTTGCTGTGCTTCCTTCTCTTCTCTGTACTCATATATCTGACTGGGAACCAGCCTAATGATAAATTCCTGTTATCTTGACTAGGGAAAGAAAAATGTTAAGAATCAGGACACTTGATGCTCTGCACTAGACAAATATGTTTACAGTTCTCCACAACTCCAGCTTGGGGTAGGCAAAACTGCCAACGCCCCCATCTATCCCGAGGATCTTTCCATAGATCTTCCCAAGATGCATTACACTGACATACAGCATGCTCAGGGTGGCAGAGGCACGAGATAGATGAAGAGATGAGCAAGAATAATAGGATTTCATTAACCCCTGAGGTTTTAGGACAGAATGTACTATTGTACCTCTATCATCAGCAAGGGCCAAAGAGCCATGGACTAACTCTGAACACACACTTCCCTACTGCATCTCACACACACACACACACACACACACACACACACACACACACACACTACTTGAGAAAAATGAAAGGATATGTTCTACATTTGCTATGTTGCCAAGATTGAGGAATTCAGGAATCTCAAGAAGAAAAGCAAGATACATTTAGTGGTAAGGGGGGAGCATCCTCAAATTCTTGTATTTATTCTTCCAATCCTGTCACAAACTTCTCCTCTCTTATTTCCAATCACAGTTTTGCTTCTTTTAGCTGGGGTCTGCAACTATGGTTCACGTGTTAAAGTCAGAATTTCCCCCTGATTTTATAAATAAAGTTTTATTCAAATATAGTCAGTTCCACCCATTTCTACACTACTATGTCTGCTTTTTCACTGCAAAGACAGAGTTGGGAAATTGCAGCAAATACCATATGGTGTGCAAGGCCTGAAATATTTACTGTGTGGCCCTTTGCAGCAAAGTGTTTGCTGAGTCTGCCCTTTTGAATAGATTACACAAGCTAAACCTCATCTGTGTTCCATGCAATGCTCTAACTCTGGGATTTGAATTAATCTAACTTTATTTTTATTAGTCTCAAAATGTAATGAGTTTAGAGATCTCCAGAATATGCAGAGAAGTTTCTGGAAAAATTTTCAGAAACCATATTATGTTTATATATACAATAAATCTCCAAAGGAATGAGTCTTTTGGTTTGTAAATTTCAAAAGAAAGTGAGCCTGAGGCAGAGGTATTGTGTGCTATTATTTTATTAGGAGGTACAAGCCTATGAAGCATGACATAGGGACAAGGCAGGAAAAGCAAAGAAGGAAAAATAGCTGGCTAAGTCCTGATGGACAAGATGCTGGTTCCAGACACAATGTGTCTCAAGATCGCCTGTAGTAAATTATAGGACATAGATGTCCTCTTGTCCTCTCTCTGTGGTACTTAGGACACAGATTAATGCTTAAGATGAGGCATTATAGGATTACACCTGCCTACAATGAGTCAAAGCAAACCTGTTGGTCAGAGATGCAGCCAATCAAGAGTAAGATGAGGCAGCAACATCTTAAGTGCCACACACAAGTTCCTATTTTGAAACACAGAACACTGGGTTTCCCAATGTTATTTGATCATGGAGTTTTTTTGAACATCCCACTGGCATGTAAAGGAGAATGACATTCTCACTAGACAGATTATATCCAGTCTCTGCACTGCTACATCTCCTTGCACAACCTGAAGTCTAAAGCCACCTTTTTCATCTGCATACTAGCGCTGAACTCACCCAAGCCCTTTCCTTGCCAGTGACTTCTTGTCAGCATCAACTTCCTACTAGAAAGCAACTAAGCATTATCAAAAGAGAACATATATTCCTTAAGTCAGAATACTTGAAATTTGAAGCCTAGCTCTCTACCCAGAAGCTGGGGTAGCTTGATCAGCTTAGTCAACTTATGAGTTCAGTTACTTAACTCTAGGGTACACTGACAGTACAGAGAAACATGAGGAAATATGATGTAACACATGGAAATAGCCTTATTCACAACAGTTACATAATACCCATTCTGTTGTTGGTTATGTTGTTGTATCACTTGGTGTTGCTAGCCTTGTATGCCCATGAACTCCTCTTTTCCCTCTTTCCCACCTTAGTTCACCCTCCCCTCCTTTTCTGTCATTCCAAATTATCTTCTGCTCTGAATTAAATTGTGTCCTTCCCCATTCATATGTTGAACCCCTCATCCCTAATGTGACTCTATTAGAGACAGAGTCTCATTGAAGATGAAGCTGAGATCACAAGATAAGTAGGACCCTGATCAGATAGATTAGTGTCCTTATGATAAGAGACACTAGAACTTTCACCTGGTATGCAGAACAAGGAGAGACTATTTAAGGATATAGTCAAAGGTGTTCATCTATACACAAAAAGAGGACTCTGAGATCAAATAGAGGGTTGATCTTGGACTTTCTGACTCCAGACTGGAAGAAAATTAACTTCTTTTGTTGCAATCGCTCTGGGGTACTTTGTAATGGAAGCCCTAGCATACTAATATGCTTTGGCTGCATCCTTTTTCCGTTTTAAAAGGAAGTACTTTCTCAAGGTAAAAAATATCTCAGACCTCTCTATTCTCCCTCTCTTTCTTCCCCAATTCTAATCTCATTCCCTCATTTAACTCTACTGTGACTCATAAATTCCTATCTTCGATTCTGACCTCTCCTCTGAGTATTTAGAAACAATTTTTGAAATCTCTGCTTGACATCTCCGCTTGGATGTCCCACTGCAATTTTTAAAAACCTCATCATGTCTAAAATTGAACTCATCCTACTCTTTCTGAGAATGCTTCTTTTCTTTCTGCCAAATCTTGTGTAAAACAAGGAGGAACATAAAGAGAAGTGAATTGCTGTACAGAAGGATAGAAAAATAGACAAGTAGATAAAATTAGAGCTAACATTTGAGCACCTATCCTGTGTATCATATGCAAAATTATCTCTGCATGGATCAATTGGTTAAAAATGTATAATTATTCCTATTTTGCAAGATAAATAAATTGAAGGGAAATTAAGCCGCTCACGTGGGGTCAGAGGCAGACAACGCTAAACTAAGTTTGGAACTCAGGAAATCGAGCATGGCTTGAAGCAGGTCATGGTCTTTCCCAACTTCTCTTCTCTCAGGGACAAGGTCATCCCCACTCCCATCCTGACATGCAGGAACACAGACCTCTTGTTCACACGCTGCTTATGTCTGTCCTCCCTCTTCTCTCTTTCTCCTCCACCACCCACTTCGCCGATATGATTTCCATAGTCTGAAACAGTTATTCTTTCCCTTGAGAACTGATGCTTATGTCACAGTATGAGTGAAACTTTCCCTCAACCCTCCGGGCAAAATTCATCACTCCTTCCCCATGCCCCCTCCCAGCACATTTTATTTTTACTGCTATCAAAGCACAGATCTCTGAGTGTGATTGTGAGCTCTGTTTGTCTGCCCTGCTGGATCACTAGCTCCAAGACAGCAGGGACTTGACTAGTTCATCTCTGTGTCTCCCACGCATAACCGAGTGCCTGCCACAGAGGAGGAGGTCAATACACGGCTGTTACCGAGGCTGCATCACACCCAGACCGACCGAGGCTGTGGCTATATAAACCAGTAGGATGCAGAAACCTGCACAGCATCAAGGCACTGAACATGTGACCAGAAAGCAAAAGGGGTACACATGGGAAATTTCCATAATAAGGAGGAATCTATTTTGAAAAGGGGAGATATACCAACTAATCTCACAGACTCAAATTATTATGCATTCTACTGGCAAAAAGGTGTGAGCTTCCGAGTCTAGCCATCTTGTTAAAATCAAAAAAGGTTCTTCCAGTGAAAAAGCTGATGCTATACATGTTAATATCTCTCACAGATTGAAGGAAGAAGAAGGGAATACATGGAATGTCGGGAAAAGTCACGTTCTGCTTAAGAAACATTCACAGGTCCGTATCACATAAATATCCATGTGACTTCCCCAAAGGAATAAGAATACAGACACATCAGAGTGCTTGAATATGGGAAAGTCCCAAATTTAGGACTGAAAAACTTTATTGCTCTATAAACTACAAATCAAATTAAATGTGCGTGCCCATCAGGATGACAGAAACTTCCATCTCAAAATAGAGATGTCAGATTGATTCTAGATAGCTAAAGCCCCCTCTGTGATAAGCCCACTAAACCTAAAGCAGTGGCATTTTGTTTACAAGAACAAATTCAGAAAGGACTAGGAGAAAAGGAGCGAGGACAACATTCACTTAATTTTTAAAGACTGGAAAACAGATGGGTGGTAACCAACTTGGCAGTTGTAAGTCAACGCGGTGGAGAAGGCCAAGATACCATTTGAGTAAGAATGTAGACTCCTCAAAAGACTTAAGAATTGGCAGCACCAGATCTCACCTCTGGAAGTGAGGAAGAATAGTGACGATGGCTAAGAAAATGAGGATCATTTGAAAGCTGTGTAACTGTCACATCCTGAGCTGACTGTGCAATATTGTCAAGAAGACACATTAAAGAGCCAACTGCCTGGCAACAACTCAGTTGGCCACTTACTCACTGAGAAGTTGTAGGCAAGTTACTTACTTTGCCATTATGTGCTTGTGTTTCTGCATTTGAAAATGGAATATTAAGACTTTTTCCCGTCTTCATAATGTAAAATTTGTGAAGTACTATATCACGGCTGGCACATAGAAAATTCTAAAAATAACCCCTTACTCCTATTCTACTTCACTAAGAAGCAACTGACTTTCCACCTCAGCTATGAGATAAACATCCTGAGTAAAAAGGGTTTGGCTGTGAATAAGGGTAGCAAAGAAGCAGATAAAAATCAAGGTCATTACAGAAACTTGTATACAGAACAATGATCACTTTCTCCTTGGGCTCCAGAAGAGTGCCCACATGACAACAGCAGTAAATACCTTTCCAGAAGGACTCTGAGACTGTCTTTTCTGGAGACCTACTATTCTATGAAGAAAGAAATAACAATATTGGTGTTAGAGGCTTCCCATAAATATTGGGAGGATTCTTGTAATCCTGAAGTCAGAGTCAAGTTTAAACCTGTGGTTATTTGAGCCAGCACTTCTCAACTGTGAGTCATGTTGTCCACTGTGGGTCCCCAGGATATTCCAAAGGAGCCATAGGTAAAAAGTCACATAAATTGGGAGCCAAGGCACAAGACTAGAAAACAACAGGTAATAGAGGTCACGAGAAGGAAACAAGGTCATAAGGAGTCCATGATCAGAAAAAGATTGAAAAAAACACTGACTTTAAGCCACTTAACCAGAAAAGATTTAAAAAGCACTGATGTTAAGCCACTTAGCTCTTAAACCTGAGTAAACAACCAAGGACTATCAAGGAAGGGAGAAGAGCCTGTAACATAAATACAGATAACTATACACTGAATAAACAGTACAGAGCAATCAGGGAAAACAAAGAACATGTTTAACCTCCAAAAAAAAAATATAACACTATAAATAGTAAAAGTCATAAAACAAATAGAAATTTTTGGAAATCGAAAACATGATAGCAGGAACAGAGAAACTCAACAAAAAGTTTGGAAGCTAGGTTATTTAAAAATGACTGAAAGTGAAAACATAACAGATAGATATATTTTTCTTCTTTTCTTTTTCTTTATTTCTCCTTTTTTTAATGGTGGGGCCACATTTGGCTGTGTTCAGGCCTTACCCCTGGTTCTGCACTCAGGGATCACACCGAGCTATACTAAGAGGACCATATATATGCACTACTGTGGATCAAACCCGGCTCAGCCACACACAAGGCAATTACCTTACCTGCTGTACTATCTCTTCCATCTGAGATAAAATATACCTTAAACATATTATTATCAGAAATTCCACTATCCAAATAATGATTTCCAATGAAACAAATAAGAGAAAATTATCAACCAAATAATATATGCAATTTCAAAGAATAAAAAGACGTGAGTTTCAGAATCGAAATAGCTGACCAGATGCCTAGGAAAATTGATTTAAATAGCTATGCACCCAGATTCTGCACAACAAAATTTTAGAAAAATGAGAACAGAGAGAAGATTCTATACGCTTCATAAAAGCAGCAGGTCACATTTCAAAGGGTCAGAAAACAGATTGATATGAAATTCTCAACAGCAGTACTAGAAGCTAAGAGCAACAGGATGACATCTTCAGATTATGAAATAATTTTTTGCAATTCATATTAGAATTTATCCCTTGAAAAATGATCAGTCAAATATAAGAGGAGGAAATAAAGGTCTTTATAAGATACATGATGTTTTGAATACTTAAATCTCTTTGCAAACTACTGAAGGATATAATTCACCTTCAAGCAAGAAAATTAACCAATCTTATAATTCATATGACATTAGTAGAGCACTAAAACTTTTTTTAGAAAAGCAAAATAGTTTTATTAGAAGAAATTTATCTATACATGTATAAGAGAAGAAAAAGAAAGATGTGTTCAAGAGAGAACATGGGTTTCTCCAGAATGATAATAAAAAGTCAAAAATAATTTTACCTCAGTAGTAGGAGAAATTAATCCTAAAAATTTCTGATATATCTGTTCCTCCTTCATAAAGATTAAACCAAAATACCCAAAGCATCATACTGCTTCCAAGTATTTTAACTGTTTCCCAGAATAAAGTTCAAGAACATTTATAGGCATATTAAAATATTCAACACTAGATAGAATTCACAATGCCTGGCATCCAATCAAATCTTAGTAAGCATGTGAGGAAACAAAATAACAAGACCCAAAATAAGCAGAAAAATTATCTGAAATAATTTTTTACCAGCTGAGCAATGGCAGAGATGATAGAATTAGTATCCAAAGACATTAAAACAAGAATATAATTGCATTCCATATATTCAATAGCTAGAAGAAAGATTGATTTTGGTAAGTAGAAATATAGACATATAAAAAAGCCAAATCAAATTTCTATAGATGAACACTAAGATCAGTGAGTTGAGAAGCTATTAAATGTGTTTATCAGGTTAACTTCTCAGAGGGAAGAAAGATAGTAATTTGAATACCTATCAACAAAAAATGTTTCAACTGAAACCCAAAGGTAAAAGCTACTGAATAAAACGAGCAAAGCATCAGTGAGTTTTATGATACTTTCACACAAGCCACCAGCATAGAACTGAAGTTGTTCTTAAGTCTTCCTACATAGCAAAGAGCCAGATGGGTAACACAAAACCGTCCCAGGCGTGTGACCTTCCCCTACCTGCCATTCCCAAATCCCAACCAGCTTCTCAGACCCAGCCCAGCCCAGCTCCCCAGCTACAGCACTGTAGGGGCCGTGGCCTCTGTGACAGGGGGGTGGCCTCCGCAGAAGTGGACGTGGCCTCTTGTGGGGCCATTATTTTCCCCGTCCCCAGTAATCTGGAGTCACATCTCAATCTTCATTGTCTAAGTCCATGAGTAACATCCTAGTTATCTCAAACACAATAGGCCAATAGGCCACTAGTCTATTCCAATTCCACCAAAATACTAATGAACACAAGAAGCTGTACAAGCCCAATATAAAAGACCACATTCTCCGAAACCTTCACTGGAGGCCTCCCATGAGGAATAGAGGAACACCTGAGAGAAAGGACATGTTCTAGAAGGGGAAAATAAAAAGGCGACCATCATCAATTGAGCTCATCCAGAATCCTCTCTCCTAACAAGAGAGAATAGTGATAATGAACTGGAAGGTCACATCTCCCTACAACCACAGCAACACGAAGAAACAGCGCAAATCCCCACCACGAGAAGATGATGAAGAGAGTCCAGAAGCCTCAATTGGCATCACCCACAAATGTGAGCTCTCCAACAAAGAATTCAGAGATGAAATGCTGAAGATGTCCAATGAACTCAAAGAAATGGTGCAACAGGTATCCAATAAATTAAAGGAGGACATGAAAGAAACAGTGGAATGGGCAGCAGAGAAAATACAAAAAGAAATGAGAGCAGAAATTTAAAAAGCTGCAAAATGAAGTCATACGAATACAGGATTCGGTAGATGAAATAAAAAAAAACTTAGTGGATGCCCTGGACAGTAGAATGGCTACAGCGGAGACAGAATCAGTGAGCTTGAAGATTAGCTACAGGAAGCCTACAGGCAACAACAAACAATGGGAAGAAACCTCAAAATAGCTGTAGGGCAAATCAGGGTCCTAGGGGAAGACTTCAAGAGGAACAATATTAGAATCATTGAAGCACCAGAAGGACAGGGAAGCAACCCCAATCAAAAAGTCACAGTTAAAGAAATTGGAAAACAAATCCCTGGAGATCCCCAAGCATTATAAATGTGCCCTAATCACCACTGGCATCATAGGGCCCAAACAGTAGCATATCCTTTGGCCTTAGCATTTAACTATATGCATAGTCAAAAAAAAAAAAAAAACACAGTAAGTGGCCCCTGGGGATCCGAACACTTCTTGGAAAGGCCCCTCAAAATATAAATACCATGATGTTCATGTCAGTCCCCTAGGTATACTGAAGTGAGAATGTTCCTTGGGGCATCTGTGACCCCACATGATGGGTAAAATGTTGAAAATAACCCCAGAAGGAGAACATGGAGACCACTGGGAAAAGAGCAAATCCTACTCTTCGGTTAGAGAACATCACCAAAAGAGTTAAACTAATTCTGACCCAGCCAAACTCAAACATGGGAAAAAGACTGAAAATTTACAGACTAGCATCTAGATTTTAGAGTATTAGGCATGGACTTAGGATGCACCACTAGCCTGAGATATATCACAGAAGGAGACAGAACAATTTCAAGGCAAACATGGGCCCCTAGAAAGAGACTCTACTTCTAAAGAGACATATAGAAAAGTCTCCCACCCTACCAGGATAGAACTGAGCATAGCACGACCTTCCTAGCAGTAAACCAACTATAATGATGTCATGTGAGAGAAAAGTAAGTGCTTTTGTCTGGAAACACTGAGATCTGAGTTGTTATCACTGAGATTCGAATTGTGAACAGAGTTAATCTATCCTGATTGATAGACAGGGGAACAGGCATCACTGGACAAAGAACTATCATCCAAACCAAAGTCACATAACAGAAAGGTATTTTGGGGAGGGTTGACAGCAATATGCCTTCTGCTATTATCATTTTAAAATAGTTATTGAAAACATTAGAATGAGCCTAATCCAAATTGTTACTTTTTTTTTAGCACAGTGGGTAAGGCCTTGCATGTGGCCAACCCAGGTTCAATTCCTCTGCCCCTCTCGGAGAGCCCGGAAAGCTACTGAGAGTATCCCTGCTCACATGGCTAAGCCTGGCAAGCTACCCGTGGCGCATTCTATGCATTCGACATACCATGCCCAAAACAGTAACAAGTCTCAATGGAGATGTCACTGGTGCCCGCTCCAGCAAATCGATGAGCAACGGGATGACAGTGATACAGTGCTAATTTTTAAAGTTTTTGAATGTTTCACATTTCAGAAAAAATCAAGTCTCCCAAATGATCGAATCTTAGAAGTCACTTCC
Organism: Sorex araneus; assembly: GCF_027595985.1. NCBI lineage: Eukaryota > Metazoa > Chordata > Mammalia > Eulipotyphla > Soricidae > Sorex > Sorex araneus. Next base: position 42,618,114 of record NC_073312.1, read on the forward strand.
ATGTTGGGCCCTGTGATAGTCTCCTCCGCTGCCATGTCTGCCAATCAAATCAGAAATAAGACATCCCTCCTACCTTCACGGGCAAATACAAGAACAAAGGCAGAAATTAATGCCTCTGAAGTGAAGAGAAGAAAACAGGGTAGAAATGCTTAACATCAGTACACAAACACAAAATGTTCGTACCTATAAAGCTCAGGGACCCACATAAACAAGCATCTGAGAAAAGAAGAACGGATCATCTGCACCTATAATTTTCAACTGCAATCAAATCTAAGCAGAATTCCTTGGGCTGTTCCTTGTGAATTTTTGTTAAGAATCTAAGTGCTCAGCAGATGTTCTGGTGGATTCCGAGCATTTAACAAGTACCTCTGATAAGTGGTTCCAGAAGCCACTGTCCCTTTGTCTAATGTAGTTACTTCCCTGGGTGAAATCCCATTTTGGAGCTGTAAAGTGCAGAGCCAACAATGTAAAATGTTCCAGCAAAGTGAAGTAAAAAAGGTTTATTCAGGGACTTGGAGCCCAATTGTCTGTAATGAAGCTCTCATTTCTGCCTCTTGCTGGCCCCAGATCTGACTCCGGAACATCACCACCACAGCCGTGCTCTCTCCCCATACTTAGGGCTATCATTAGTTACAGCCGTTTTCACCTCGGAGTCTGGCACTTGTGGGCTTCCTGCATTTCCCAGGGAACGGAATGAAGAAAAGAACATTTTGCAAATTACTACTCCACAGGTCAAAATTGTCAATTCTTTCTTAAAAACAACTGCAGCAACCCATTTAAAAAAATGACTATTGTTACATAGCACTGTGAGGAAAAGACCAACATTATTGAATAGAGCCATCAAAAGTAACTTGGGCCCATTTCATGCATGCCATATTTATCTCTGATTTTTGGTGAAGTGATGGTTTGCGAATATTTAGTATTCCTTGCAGAAAGGAATGTCAAGCTGACACACTTTTAATTGGTATACCTGTGTGCAGACCAGGAATGAATGGGATACTGAATTTCAAGTGCAAGTACTGTCCATGATGCACATAGAAAATGAGCTAGGGCAGAGCTGGGCAAGACCTTATGTGTTTATTTTTTAAGTATGCATAAAACCACAGAACTTAGCTTATATATTGAGGCAATAATGACCGAGTAGATGTGACCTTCATGTGTAATGGGGCAAGGAAATGGAAGGCATACAGAACCATCTGATGACACACTGCAAGAGTAACATATCCAATGTAGCAGGCGATTGCACAGAGATGAAATAAATGGATAGATAAATAGATATATGTGGCCAGTTTGCAAATCTCTCAAACAATGCATGACAAAGACATTATGTAAAATGTAGAATAAAAGTAATCCTGTCTCTAAGAAATAAGTAATGATGAAAGAATATTCAACATTGAGGCCTCTGTGGGGAACACTGAGGTAAATCCCTGTACACTTGTAATTTTATGAAGGATAGCACCATACATTTGTGATCATAGAAGGTCAGCTGGGCAGTGATTTACATCACTTATGTGTCTGGGCTATTGAGCACACTCTAAAGTTCTCCTCACATGTTCTTCCACATGGCTAGACTGGTTTTTACAAGCTGGGTATAATGAGGGCAAGTCCTCTTTGTACAGGTATTAATCAAGCCTATATTCACAATACATCTGTATCCCATTGAGAAAGCAAGGTAGTGACATTGTCCAGAATCAGTATGAAAGGGCACAGATACAGAGAGGTATAATTCAAGAACAAGCCACATTTCCTCGTGTCTTCTTTTATTTCCTGAAGTAGTGTTTTGTAGTTTTCATTATACAAGTCCTTTACCTCCTTAGTTAAGCTGATTCCGAGGTATTTGATTTTTTGAGGCACAATTGTGAATAGGATAGCTTTTATCATGTCGCTTTCTTCTCTCTCACTATTTGCATATAAGAAAGCCATGGAATTTTGGGTATTGATTTTATAGCCTGCAACTTTACTATACGAGTCTATTGTTTCTAGGAGTTTCTTGGTAGAGGTTTTAGGGTTTTCTAAATATAATATCATATCATCAGCGAATAGTGAGAGCTTGATTTCTTCCTTTCCTACCTGAATGCCCTTAATATCTTTTTCTTGCCTAATCGCTATTGCAAGTACTTCCAGTACTATATTGAACAAAAGAGGAGAGAGTGGGCATCCTTGTCTTGTCCCTGTTCTCAGAGGGAAGGGTCTTAGTTTTTCCCCATTAAGGATGATGCTTGCCGTAGGCTTGTGGTAGATGGATTTGACTATATTGAGGAAGGTCCCTTCTATACCCATTTTGGCGAGAGTTTTCATCATAAACGGGTGCTGGATCTTGTCAAATGCTTTCTCTGCATCTATTGATATGATTATATGATTTTTATCTTTTCTTTTGTTGATATGATGGATTATGTTGATTGATTTCCGAATGTTAAACCATCCTTGCATCCCCGGGATGAATCCCACTTGGTCGTGGTGTATGATCTTTTTGATGAGTTGTTGAATTCTGTTTGCTAATATTTTGTTGAGAATCTTTGCATCTGTGTTAATCAGGGATATTGGTCTGTAGTTTTCTTTTTTTGTGGTGTCCTTGTTTGCTTTTGGTATTAGGGAGATGTGAGCCTCATAGAAACTGTTTGGGAGGGTTTCTGTTTCTTCAATTTCCTGGAAAAGCTTGACAAGAACTGGCAATAGGTCCTCTTTAAATGTTTGGAAGAATTCGCTAGTGAATCCGTCTGGGCCTGGGCTTTTGTTTTTGGGAAGACTTTTGATTACTACAAAACGCTACTTCAGGAAATAAAAGAAGACATGAGGAAATGGAAAAATATCCCCTGCTCATGGATTGGAAGAATTAATATTGTCAAAAATGGCAATTCTCCCCAAAGCATTGTACAAATTCAATGCGATCCCTATAGGGATACCCTTGTCATTCTTCAAAGAAATGGAGCAAGCGCTCCTGAAATTCATATGGAACAATAAGCCCCCACGAATAGCTAAAACAATTCTTGGGAAAAAGAAAATGGGAGGAATCAACCTCCCCAACTTCCAACTCTATTACAAAGTGGTAGTCATTTAAACAGCTTGGTACTGGAACAAAGGCAGAGCGGCAGACCAATGGAACAGGGTTGAATACTCTGACACATCCCCCCAAATATATGACCATCTAATCTTTGATAATGGAGCAAAAAAGGCGAAGTGGAGCAAGGAAAGCATGTCTAACAAACTGTGCTGGCAAAACTGGACAGCTACATGCAAAAAAATGGGCTTAGACCTCCACCTATCACCATGTACAAAAGTCAGATCAAAATAGATTAAGGACCTCAACATCAGACCACAATCCCTAAGGTACATTGAAGACAAAGTCGGCAAAACCCTCCACGACATTGAAGCCAAAGGTATCTTCAAAGCTGACATGCCACTGGCCAAGCAAGTGAAAACAGAGATAAATGAATGGGATTATCTCAAACTAAGAAGCTTCTGCACCTCAAGAGAAACAGTGACCAAAGTACAAAGACAATCTACAGAATGGGAAAGGATATTTACGCAGTACCCATCGATAAAGGGTTGATAACAAGGATATACAATGCACTGGTTGAACTCCACAAGAAGAAAACTGCCAACCCGATCAAAAAATGGGGTGATGAAATGAACAGAAACTTTCCTAAAGAAGAAATCCGAATGGCTCAGAGGCACATGAGAACATGTTCAACATCACTAATCATCAGGGAAATGCAGATCAAAACAACCATGAGATATCATCTCACACCACAGAGACTGGCCGACATCCCCAAAAACAAAAGCAACTGGTGTTGGCGTGGATGCGGGGAGAAAGGGACTCTTCTTCACTGCTGGTGGGAATGCCGATTGGTTCAGCCCTTTTGGAAAACAATATGGACAATTCTCAAAAAATTAGAAATTGAGCTTCCATTTGACCCAGCAATACCACTCCTGGGAATATATCCCGGAGAGGCAAAACGGTATAGTAGAGTTGGCATATGTATTTCTATGTTCATTGCAGCACTGTTTACAATAGCCAGAATCTGGAAAAAAACAGAGTGCCCCAAAACAGATGACTGGTTAAAGAAACTCTGGTTCATCTACACAATGGAATACTATGTAGCCATCAGAAAACATGAAGTCATAAAATTTGCATATAAATGGATCAACATGGAAAGTATCATGTTGAGTGAAATGAGTCAGAAAGAAAGAGACAGACATAGAAAGATTGCACTCATATGTGGAATATAATGTAACTGAGAAGTACAAGTTGGCAATGATGCAACTTCTGACAGATATCTCTCTGGACTTAGTTACTAAAATACTAAAATACAGAAACCCAAAACCTGAGGCCACTAGGTGCGGTCACTCGACCTCATACCTCTTCATCCTCAGCAATGGAAAACAAATTATCTAATGCTTCCTTTTCAGCAGGTCTGACTTTAGGGGAGAGACTCTCCAAACAATAATAGTGAGTTTTGTTGAAATATTGAATGCAATCAAAGTGAAAGTAAAGTGAAATTTATTAGTTACACAGGCGGGGGGGGGCTAAGGGTGGGGGGGCTAGGGGTGTGGGGGGGTTAGGGGTGTGGGGTTGCAGGGTGGAGCTATACTGGGATTCTTGGTGGTGGAATATGTGCACTGGTGAAGGGATGGGTACTCGAGTATTGTATAACTGAGATTTAAACCTGAAAACTTTGTAACTTTCCACATGGTGACTCAATAAAAAATTTAAAATTAAAAAAAATATATATATATATAAATAATATCCAGGTTGAAAAAAAAAGAACAAGCCACAGCAGGTCAGAAATTACACGATTTTATTTCTCCCATAACCCTTTGGGCAAGCCTTTTCGTGTTGTTTTTTTTTTTTTTTTTTTTTTTTGCTTTTTGGGTCACACCCAGCGATGCTCAGGGGTTACTCCTGGCTTTGCACTCAGAAATTACTCCTGGCAGTGCTTGGGGGACCATATGGGATGCCGGGGATCGAACCCGGGTCGGTCGCGTGCAAGGCAAACGCCCTACCCACTGTGCTATCGCTCCGGCCCCAAGCCTTTTCGTTTTTATCCCCAAATACTTAATTTCTAGCCCAGTGGCTGGGGACATTCCTAAGCTACAGCAAGAAACCCAAGTTTTATCCAAGGGACATAAGCTCTCAGAAATAATGCTTTTCGGGGTCTGGAGAGTATAGTAAGTAGGACGTTTGGCCTTGCATGCGGCCAACCCAGATTTGATTCCCAGCATCCCATATGATCTTCAGAGCCCCACAAATAATATCATATGTGACCCCTGAGCACATAGCCTGGTTTAAGCTCTGAGCATTGCTGGTTGTTCCCCTCTTCAAAAAAAAAGGAGGGGGGCAAAGAAAAAAATAAGAGAAGAAAGTGAAAAGAAAGAGAAGGGAAGGGAAGGGAAGGGAAGGGAAGGGGAGGGGAGGGGAGGGGAGGGGAGGGGAGGGGAGGGGAGGGGAGGGGAGGGGAGGGGAGGGGAGGGGAGGGGAGGTGAGGTGTAAATAATCAGTGTCTGTTATTTCATATAAGCATATACAAACACAACTCCGAATAATAACATTTCTTCATCTCATTTTATATATAGGTAAAATAAGTATCAAAGTACACTAATGCTAAAGTATAGGATTGATGCTACCATACCTCTGTGTCACTCTCCAAAACTTGTATTGAACACCTCTTTGGCTCTGAAAGACTGCTCTGAGTCCAGGTTCAATCCAAACCGGAAGAGAAATGGACATTCTAACCCAGACCCTGCCTACATATGGAACTGATGTCCAGGGGTTAATGGAATAATTGAAAATATAATTGAAAATGTTGCATTTGGACTAAGACTATGATGGTTTGAATTCTGTCTGTATTTTGATTATTCCTCATCTTCAAAAAGAATAATCATATAAGTATAGCCTGCCTCAAGTTGTTTGGGGATTTAAATAACTTAGAAGACAGAATGGGCTTAGAAAAACATACTTGAAAAACAGAACTTATTAAATATTAAGGGTTATATTATTATTGGCTGGGCTCATCCTGTTCTCTAAGGGAAAAAATGGTTGTATCTAATCCAAGGTCATAGACAGACATAGAACGATCCAGAATAAAATTACTGCTGCAAAAAATCTTCAACAAAATCTTGGCAAATCAAATTTAATAGCACATCAAGAGAATGACTCATCACAAACAAGTGGGATTCATTTCAGGGATGCACGGATGGCTCAATATGTGAAATTCAATAAATATATTAGCAAAAAGATATAAGTCAAATGATACTATCAATAAATCAGGAATAGAAGAAACATAATTCAATCTAATAAAGATAATATATGACAAACCTATATATAATATCATAACTAATGGGGGGAAAGATTAAAAATTTTTAGTTTTTCTGGAAAAAGATAAGGATAATTATTATTACCACTATTTCTTTTTTTTTTAATAAGTGAATCACCGTGAGGGTACAGTTACAGATTTATACATTTTTGTGCTCATGTTTCCCTCACACAAAGTTCGAGAACCCATCCCTTCACCAGTGCCCATTCTCCACCAGAAATAAACCCAGCATCCCTCCCACTCTCCCCAATCTCATCTCCCCCCACCCCACCCTGCCACTATGGCAGGGTATTCCCTTTTGTTCTCTCTCTCTCTCTAATTAGGTGTTGTGGTTTGCAATAAAGATGTTGAGTGGCCATTGTGTTCAGTCTCTAGTCTAGATTTCGCACACATCACCCTTCCCCTGCATGGCTTCCAACCACATTTTACTTAGTGTTCCCTTTTCTATCTGAGTTGCCTTCCCCCCAGAATGTGTATTACCACTATTTCTTAACATGGTGTTGGAATTACTGGCCAGAATAATTAGGAAAAAATATTTTAAAGATATACAAATTGGAAAATAAATATTGCTATTTGCGGGTGGCATAATAACACATAGAAAGCCTAAAAACTGCACAAAAAACTACTAGAAATAATAATCTATAATTATTGGGATTTAAAATCATTAAACACAAACATGTCTGTTTCATACATAATGTCTTAAAGGAAAGGGAATGCAAATAAATACTCCCATTAAAAGATACATCTAAAAAGATTAAATACTGTCACTTGGAATATTATATGACTTAAATCTAATTGTGAGCATCTTTGAAAGAGTCTATCTCACATTGATTCAATAAAAAGAAAAAAAAATGACATACTGTCCCTTGCCTTGCATATTGATGACCTGGGTTCAATCCTGAGCGTTCTGTATGGTCCCCCAAGGACCTACTGCTAGGAGAGATTTACTACATTACGAGGCAATAAATTAAAACAAGATGGTTTGGAGACAAAATAGGCACAAATGTAGGAACAAAAAAGACAAATGGAAGAGATAACCCAGATATAAATCCACATATATGTGCATGTCTATTCCATGACAAAGAAACCAAAAGCATACAACAGAGAAAGGGAAGTCTCTTCAACAAATGGTGCTAGGAAAACTGGATCGCTACATGGAAAAAATATATAAATAGGGGCTAGAGAGTAAAAGATATGATAAGGCACCTGTTCCCCGCACTCTATATGGTTACCTAAGATCCACACCAGAAGAGATTCCTGAGCACAGAGTCAGAAGTAAACCTTAAGCACAGCTGGGTGTGGCTAAATATAAATATATGTAAATTTATTTTTTATATACATATATGTACAGATGCATTACATACACACATTATATATGATATACATAATATAGCTATATAGATAGATTATTAGAACATACAAAAAATTAACTGAAATTTAGAGCCCTGAAATTATATGATATATAGAAAACATAGTCGACATACTGGATATTGACTTCAGATTTTACTTAGGGATTCACCTCCAATGTCAAGGGAAACAAATACAAATATAAAAGAAATGGAACTACATCAAATTGAGAGGATTATACACAGTGATTTAAACTATCATCAAAATAAACAGAAAACAACCTAGCAATTGAGAGCAATGTACAAATGTCTGTACATGCATGAATTCTTTGACACAACATATTACGAGTTAACATAACAAGGAGTTCATATCCCAAATATAAAGAAATCACATAGCTCAACAACAACAAAATTGGCCATCCAATTTTAAAAAATGGGATAAAAGACCTAAATATACAGTCATGTCTACAAAAGAAGGCATATGGATGACCCACAAGTATATGGGAAAATTCTCAGTATCACTTGTCATTATGGAAGTGCAAGTCCAACCACAACAAGTAGCACCCCGTGCCAGCAAGCATAGGCAATTGGAAACCATCAGTGTCAGCAGAAACATAAAGAAAACCAAGAATGAAAATTGCTGCAGCACTATGTGGGGATTGGTATAGAAGTTCCTTTGAAAAACATAAAAAAATTCCTTAGTGGTGGCCAGCTGGCTGCGGTGAGGGCGCCGTTTGCTCGCCCAGGCTCCGACTGCGGATGCGGCCCAGCAGAAGTGCCCAGGGACAGCAGCCCGAGCCAGGACGCGCAGCGTATTTGGGGTGGGGAGGGGGTTGTTATGTTCCCCACCAGAGAGACAGCCCACGGGAATCTCCCACCTTGGAACCATGTCAACCCCGGGAAGGTCACGCTGGTGAGAAACATGACCCTGGACCTCCCGGAACAACGGGGCCCTGGCGGCTGCTGATAGATATGGGAGATGATGAGGGGTGCTGATGGTGCTCAAGTGTGAGCCTCATCTGGGGGCTGCTGCACCCTGAAAAGCTCCTGAGTGAATGCAAGACCTACCTGCAGAAACTGCTCTGTTTGGCTGGTTGGACCAGGTGTCCACCATGTTCGAGGAGGCAGGCTTGGAGATGCTGCTCAGCATCCTGCCCCAATCCCCCGGATCCTGAACCTCCTGGCCCTGGGGTCGCCCTCACTCCCTTCTCCCGGGTGTTTGAGCAAAGGGAGATGTCGGAATTCTACCAGCTGGCTGTTGGAGACGTGGATGGATGCATGCTGCATACGTGCAGCCAGAAGGAAGGAGGAAGTGGTACACCAGGACCTGCTCCTCAGGCTCCTGGACAGCATCTACAAGTTCCCTAAGAACGTCTTTTCCATCGATGGAGGTGAAGAAGATGCTGACCTCCAACCGGAGTTGGCAGAACCAGGCACTGGGCATCAGGGTGGTGACCACCACTGAAGACTAGCTCAATTCTGGTCCACGGGATGATGGATGACACTGAGGCTCCTGTGTCCAGTCAAACCTGTGGAAGTCGCAGTCCTGAAAAGTGGAAAAACAGGTGCAATTCCACGTGCCCGTCGGCTTTTACGGGGACTGCTACAACTAGCACCTGCGCTGGCTGGGGAAGATGCGAGGGTCCCTGCCGATGATGGAGCAGTGTCTGAAAACAAGATGCCACCTGGGAAGATCAAGGTACCAACTGTCACCTCCGAAGCCAGCAAAGATGGAGTTGCTGATACATCAGTTCAAGCTGTATAATGAGGGCTAATAAGTGTCCCTCCCACACCAGGGCCACCTACACAGTTACACAGCCACAAGGCTCCCCAAGAGCTCAAGGTGTACCTGGTGTGTGGTGGCAGCAGCCATCCTCACTGCTGCAGGATCAAGGCTACGGGCTTTGTACACGTGGTGGCCTTGGACAGATGTCTCAGGGACACGTGCTGGCCAGAGTGGTCACCAGGACATTGTATTTGGGGAAGTACATAGGTGAGCAGTCGAAGTCCTGACTCCCACCCACCTCAGCATCCTGTGGAGGTGTGGCAGTCAGGAGCAGGAGCTCAGCCTGAACCCATTGAGAGGAGAATTTGTATAAACTAGTGCCTCACAGGCCCCCAAAATTAAGTTAATGAAAGTTCCATATGTTCCAACAGTACTACAGCTTGGGATTTTTTGAAAGGATGTGAAAATAATGGTTTAAAAGGATATTTGCGGGGCTGGAGCGATAACACAGTGGATAGGGCATCTGCCTTGCACGCAGCCGACCTGGGTTCGATTCCCAGCATCCTGTATGGTCCCCTGAGCACTGCCAGAGGTAATTCCTGAGTGCAGAGCCAGGAGTAATCTCTGTGCATTGCTGGGTGTGACCCAAAAAGAAAAAAAGAGGATATTTGCACCACATTTTCATAGGAGCATTATTTATTATTCACAAGAATAGTAAAATCATGAAATAAACCTAAATGTCACTCAACTAGAGACTATATAAAGATATCTCTCTCAGTCAGCTACTGACTATATATAGTTATCTACTCAATGGAATACTACTCTTTTATATAAAAGATGAAATTAAGCCCGTGTTCTCCCTTTAACACATATCTCACTTGCTTATCTCTATGTTTCATTGCTTGCTTATTTCCACTCTGGAGAAGCCCGAGTCCTCTCTCAAACACATACTTCTTTTCTCTGCTCTCATATTTCTCTAAATAAGTTTCAATAAAAACTTTCTTGCTTTAGGCACGCACACACACAAAAGATGAAATTAGGGTCAGGGAGACAGCTCGAGTATAGTAAAGCACATAGACGAGAATTACCCCCACCCCCAGCATCATATACCCCTCATACTGCTGGGGTACCCCTAGTGATGTGTCCACTGCACTACCCAATCTGGGCACTGCCAGGAGTGGCCCTGGGCAACCCTGACCACTGCTGGGTGTGGCCTCTCCATCAAAAGGGGGGAAAACGGTGAAATTATACCATTCAAAAGTCAAAGACAGTTATCATTGGGCTCATTCATATGTGGAATGTAAATAACTAAAGAAAATGAACAAACAAAAACCCACACAGACACACAAAGCTAACTCCTCGACTTAGTGACACTCTGGATGCTTACCAGAGGGAAGAAGGGGATGAAAACAGTAGATAGCAGTTCAGTTTGGTGGTAGAATGGCACTAAAATTTTGGTGGTGGGTACAGTAAATTTTATGCACCTACAGAGGTTTTTACACACATAAAAGTATACTCCTAGAATTCTGTAATATTATTCAACAGTGGGAGTCATTTAAAAAATGGATTGGTTCAGAACAGTACATTAGCAGTATTGCAAATACATTCTGGCTGGTCCAGGACATGAAGAGAGAGCTCTGAACAGAAATGCTCTGAGTACGTTAGCAGGTGCTAATAGCCTGAAAATAAGTATTAAAGTCACAGACCTGACCTGGGATTAAGGAGAGAAGCCGGAGAGAAGAGCTGGCCAGAGAGGCTGGGAAAGAGGATTTGCAAAGGTTTCTGGCTTTTTGGAGACATCTGCAGTGCAGGAGGCAAGACCAGAAACAGGGAGATGTCTTGAGCATAGAAGACCTTTGCCAAGGAAAAGAAAGAAGCCCCAGAAGAAGAAAGGACCCTGAGCAGAGTCCTGGGCAGGTCTGGGCCTAGGAACCACATAGGTGAGGCCCAAGGATCACTGTATCACTGTATCACTGTCATCCCATTGCTCAACAATTTACTGGTGTGGGCTCCAGTAATGTCTCCATTCATCCCAGCCCAGAGATTTTAATAGCCTCTTCTTACTCATCTTTCCCAACAATTGGAGGCACTTTCAGGGTCAGGGGAATGACACCTGTTTGTTGCTGTTACTGTTACTGTTACTGTTACTGTTACTGTTACTGTTACAGGGAGCTTGCCAGGCTCTTCTGTGTGGGCAGGATACTCTTGATAGCTTGCTGGGCTCTTCGAGAGGCATACATATACATCTATGATTTTATGGAAAATGGGTAGGGAGTATTTTATGATGTGGTCCAGGAATATGTTCACTCATGCATGAGGCTCGGCCAGAGCATGTGGAAAGCAGTGGCGGTGGTGGCGTAGTGAAGGTTGGCTGCTAGGGCTGGGTCCCTTGGGGCAGGGTCTCTCACCCACCCCCACCTTTGGGGCACCCTGAGTGGAAACAGCCTCTGGCTTGGAGTCCAGTGGCATGGTTATGGGAGCCACAATCTATGCTCCCTTCTGGGAGAAGCAGCCGTGAGCTCTGAAGGGTAGCCGATGAGGACACCCATAAGCCACATTCTGCCAGCACCAGATAATCTCCTCATCCCCACCGAGGCCCAAGGATAAGCCCCCAAATTCCAGTAGTTTTGCTCTAAGCAGCTTTTCCACAAGCAGTTTCACCACAAATATTTTGACACAAAATTGGCCGAAAGGCAATTTCCCTGTAAAAGAGAAAAGAACTAACTGGTTGACAGTTTTCTCCATTGACAAAATAAGAAACCAACTCTTTGCAAATTGAGATGTTATTTTCTAGCACAGTGGTATGTGATCTGATTTTACATTCTTTGATTTCACACTCCTAGTAAATTGGATCACCAAAAAATACAAAATATACATAATACTGTGAAACAGTTGATAAACTTGAAAGAAATGGAATTAGGCACAACCACAAAAGGAGATCAGTTCTCTGTGCAGCACTGACATAAATGGGCACACATTTTCAAAGCCATTTGTATGCTTTGCAACGCAATCATATTAGGCTATTTCTTATTTTATCTCTTTTATAAGTTCATTGACATTTCATGATGTACTTTTGAAACGTCACTCTTTTCCTTTTCTTCTTTTCTCTTGTGCCACCAAAGAAGTTCCCGTGCAGTAAGGCTATGAATCCACTCACAGATTGGGGCGGAGGAGTCATTATAATTCATACTGATCTTTAACGTCCCTCCTTTCTTTTTCATTCTTTTCTCTTTTAAGGGACTGTAAGGGAAATTTTGCCTTACAGTCAATCAGTTGTGTAATTAAAAAAAAATTGTTTACTATGAAAAGAGCTGCTGAGAAACTGCTTGCCACCAAGATTCCTGTTTTGAAAACACTTCAAACTCTACTTGGCACTGTTTCTGCCCTTCCTGGCTGGCAGAGTCCGAGCTGACCACTTTCCTTCCAGGAGGGTACTACACTGTCCATTTGGGATGCAGCTGAGTAAAAGTCTCATCCAGGCAGAATCCCTATTGAGGTCTAGGTCATTTATCTTTTAGTCCCTTCTTCCTGATGGACAATTCTATACTCTAATGTATGGAATTGAGCTGACCAAAGAGAAAAAGTCACAGAGGTGGCTGTTTGCATTTCTCTCTGGTTATGTACAGCAAAATCTGACTTGACTGAGCTGCCTCTGCTGGTAGCTGGTGATTAATGACTGAGAGACACAGGAGCCCTTAGTGAGCATTCTCGCACGGACAGGGCAACTTGTCAGAAGGCAACTTCTGGCTATCACCAGTAGGATGAGATTTGGATCTACAGACATGAATTCCAGCCCAAGCTTTGTGATCTTGAGATTATTGCTTGGATCTAAACCTGCCTTGTTGTCAGCAAAAGAGAGATTTAAAAAAAAAAAATGCCACCAACACTAGCATCAGCACCACAAAGGAACCTGAGAAGAATTAAATAAGATAAGTTAAAGTTGGGGTTGGAGTCATAGCACAGCGGGTAGGGCGTTTGCCTTGAACGCAGCCAAACCGGGTTCAATTCCCAGTATCTCATATGGTCCCCTGAACACCACCAGGAGTAATTCCTGAGTGCAGAGCCAGGAGTAACCCCTGAGCATTGCCGGGTGTGACCCAAAAAGCAAAAAAAAAATAAGTTAAAGCGTGTCTATCCTACAGTTGATACCCAATGTAGATTCTCTCTCATCTTTGTCCTCCCTTCCCATCTCTACCACATTGCCAACAAATCCTTCTCTTTCCTTCCGGGAAGGAGCATAGTGTATCTCTGTCTCATAATTTTAAGCAGCATCTCAGGCTCATGCCAGTTAGTATTTCATTGCTCAGGCTATTCATCTGGCTCAGCAGAGGCTCCCCAACCTCCCACATCTTCGCTCCCATTATTTATCATGGTTTTTTCTCCTTCATCCAGGCCATTTATATAGTGCCCCAGGAGCTCAGCTTACCTCCCTAACCCCTCCTAAGCATGAAACAGAAAAGAAATGCTTTTTCACTCTCCCTGACCATGTCTAGATATATAAGTCACTAACCACCAGGAAAAGTAATGAATTTTCTCCTATTCTGAAAATTCTGAAAAATCAGGAAATCCCTGATGGGCCATTAAAAAGATACCCATTTTCAAAATATACCTGACAATCTTCAAGATGCATTTGAGATATCAGAAAATTGAGCCTATTATGTGACCTTTAAAACATATAGCGTGGTAATATATTTTTTAAATGTGCAATATGCCTTATGAATATATATTGCATACATGGGACATAGATATTTGTATTCTTTTCCTCTGTGGATTCAGAGTTTCTAGATGATTTTCTTCTTTGAACTTCCCCATATTTTTAGGCCACTGACCAATATAGAAAGAAAATATTTGAATGGGGATTTCAAGGTCAGTTAGTTGTTGATTTCACAGCAAATAGCAGCATTTAAATATAAATGTGCAGAAAGGGAAGGTGTTTCAGTTTGCCAGACACATATAAACGTGTCCCTTAACACTGTATAAGGTAGCAACTAATTTCCCCCATTTTAAAGATGAAAAAGCTGAGTCTGGAACAGCAAATGGTATTCTGGTCACTTGTTTACAATCACGTTGCTCATGAAGAGCAAAGATAGGATCAGGGCCCAGATGAGCCAGATGCTCAATTTGCACATCACTGTGCCACACTGCCTTCAAGGAAGAGTGATGAGGGTTCTAGAGTCCTCAGCCCATTGTCTTATAGGGAAGGTAGTGATGTATGAGAATACTTGAGTTTGACATATAAGAGGGATGAAAGCTCCTCATCACAAGTTTGAAGACAGGAAACCACCATGGCTGGAATAGACATGAGACTCATGGTAGGTCAGGGAAGCAAGTAAATGATCTCAACATCTCAACGTCAAGTGCAAACTTCATCATATTGCATAAAGATCCCAAGCTGACTCTGTGTTTTCTGTCCAACTTCCTCTCCCTTTTTTATCCATTTTGTCCAGCTATCTCAACCATGTCCAGAATCGCTGTGTCAAGTTCCATGGCTGAAAAAAAAAATCCTCATCGTTTCTGACTCTTAAATCTCACTTCTACATGCTCTGTATTTAGTCCCAATCAACATCTTCACTGCCCATGTCTTTGCTAGCCCTCTTCCCAAAACCCTCAAGGTTTTCCCATAGAGGAAGCATCTATTACATGTTCCTGTTCTCAATACTTATCCTTCACATGTCATTCTGCCACAATTCAGAATATGGCACTCTTACTCACACAAGGATCAGGCCCGTAGCATGTGTAAAACTAACATATATCATTTGAAATAAGTAAACCTTTGGAAACCAGTTGACTTTTCTTCTCATTCTAAAGTTCTTATTATTCCCCCATATGCTCAGAGTTATTTGCTGAGGCTGCCCAGAGAATGCAAGTTTCTGAGCAAAGCTTTTCTTTGCTGGGAGAGATATTCAATTCCAGTGTTTTCCCTGGATGCCCCAAAGATGGTTTATCCTATTTCCCAAGAAAGCTAAAATCCAAGACCAACAGTAATGGAGGGGCAGCAGAGACCAAATACAGGGAATGAACCTTTCTGACTGTCCAATGTGGGTCTGCTTTTCATGGACATTCCCTAATTCAGCAAAACTGTCTCACCCTGCAGAAAAGGAGCTAACAACAGGCACCCACCACTAACCCAAGCATTGAGCTAGCTTCATTCCTCCAACCACCAACAGTTCACTCTGTTCTTATCTACTACACTATTATTGGTCCAGTTTCTTCTCCTGACAGTCCTGTGTTGCTGAAGATGCCTCTGAAGAGCCCTGATGACGTGAGTTGTGATATAATGAAACAAACCTACTTAGAATAGCAATTCTATGAGGGAGAGGACTTTGGTGTTCTTCACAGTTCAGTGTTTCCAGTGCAGAGTCTAACATCTATCAGGAGTTCAAGACATTGTCTTCATTGAATGAATATGTGAGGAATTTGTTTTAGGGGAGAAATTTTAATTTGGATTTAAAAAGACAGGAGTATTTTGTAGACCTCTCTGAGAAAGGAGAGGGGAGAAGATTGGCCCTTTCTGATTACCTAGACTCATGATCTGTAAATAAAAAGATAAAGAGCCAGAAGGAGAAAGAATATTTATTGGGAGTGAGGGGCATTCTTGGGCAGGGAGCAAACGCAATGGTGTTCACTAGTAACTACCATCGTTGGCTGCCTACAGGGCAAGTGCCTTGATGCATTGATGCTAATACGATCTCTCTGGTCCAAATGCTGAAAAAGATATAATTCTCAGAATTTTGAGGAGTCTCAAGACCTAAAGAATGTTCTTCGGGGTCAGAAAGATAAGACTGACAGTGCCTCTGGAGTCTAAAGCCTCCAAAGTCTGCCTCACGGCAGACAAAGATGCACACACTGCCTAGCCAGACCATAGAGCAGGTTTTGTCCAGATAAATTTAGCCTGACCAGACAGGGGGCAAACCTAGAGTAGGAACAGCAGGAAGATACCACCCTCAAGTAGAAGTAGAAGGAGTGAATGAGATACCCAGGAAAAAATTGAGATATTTATTGCTAAGCCCACAGGAGACAATTCTTGGGTTTCCTGAAGTAATTGAGGAAACTGAGAACTCCTTGAGCTAGCTGGGGTCCTGAGAGAGTGAGGTTCAGACAGCATTTTGACATGAGTGCTCTGAGGCACCATGGTTGGTGGAACACAGGATTTTCAGAAACTCCTAATTCCCTGGCATAGTAGCCCATAGCAAAAAGGCCTGGGGCCAACTGCCAGAGGAAGAGCTGTACTCAGAGAACACCCTATGCACAGAGGCCTAGGCCTGGTAAACCTGCTTGCAATGGAGGTAACCGGAGGGAGCAATGCAAGCACCACTTGGTGTTCATGAGTTCTTTCTCTCCATCTTTACAAGAGCCCATTCATTATCTGGATGTCACCAGGACTAGGATCCAGCTAAGAGACACCAGCTGGCCCAGCTAGGACCAAAATATTAGGCTTAATCACTGAGCAGGTGTGCTCAGTATCTGTGACAGAGAGCATCTTATTCTCCAATAACCAGCAACTTTTGAAAACTATCCCTAAATTATCCTATTGTATGATGAGATGACTAATTTCCATTGAGTTCCCCTAGGTTCCTTACATGGTTCTCCCAAGGTCCACTCAAGTGATCTTGGAGCTGAAGTTAAGCCGAACTTTCTCTGACTTTGGAAATCAGGTGTTTACACAAAACCATTCTATCTCCCCTTATCCTCAGTCTTGGACTACAAGCCTGCCAAGAGTGTCAGCAGCCTGAATAAGATAGCACCCCCTCCCCTCGGGCTGTCTTCTTCCTGCATGACATTTGGGCTTATACTATTATACCTCTGTCCTCTTGAGCTGCTCTATGTCAACAAACAAGCATCTTCATTTTGATCCTCCAATCATATAGGCCAGAATATGATTATTTTAGCTCTAAGAAATAGCATAAATCCATACCAGGGCTTAAAGAATCTTCCTGAGCTCCTCATGTTTTTTAGATTCAGATATTCCCTGTTCTTGTGTTCTAGAGCAGTGAGTTTCTATCAGCACAATTACAATTTTATATAAAGTCGGCTTTCTCAACCTTTACTTGACATGGCCCACTATGACCTTGCTTCCTTCCTGTGACCTCATTGTCCTACTGGTTGATCACATAGTCTCATAGCATGGGCTTTCATTAATGCAGTTTCCACAAGTGACTCCCTTGTAATATTCTGGGGCCTTAATGTGGGTCATGTGGCACCCTGCTGAGAAACACTGGTCTAGTAAATTTGCTAACCAATGGCAGGCATAAGCCCAGTACTTCTATCTTGATTATTCAAATAGAATAGCATGCACACAAACTCAATTCATTTCTGCACACTATCGCAGAACTTCTTTTACCATCCCCCTTTTATACAGAAATAGTTTATTCCTAAAAGCCATCTCATTACCTCAAGCTCACAAATCTCAGAGATCCATCCCTGTGATGGCCAAAGCCATAGCCAGAGATGTACTCAGGCTATTGCCATTGCCTGGAGAGCATGAGTGGACCCAGGCTTTGTCTCTCTAAAAAAGTCATCCAGACTTTAGTCTGATTCAGGAGTTCCGTTACCATTCCTCACCTGCAGTTGGATTTCTGTAAGGATCCAGAAGGAGCAGAGGTTTTGAGAGTATGCTCAAGAGTAGACCTCAGATTCTTAATTCAAATGAGAAAGAGCACCACATGGAGCACCACAGTGTCATTTAGGATGGCTTCAATAAATTTCAAATCTTTCCACTATAACATTAAGCCCCAAACCATAGCTTACCGTTCCCAAAAATTCCGTTCTCATCCTCATCACCATTACATATCATTAGCATCATCATCAGATAACATTGGGTTAGCCCTGACACTATAAAACAGCTATTGCATAGGAATTGTGAATCCAATGGTATGTGGCTGGCTACAGGTGATAGACCACTATTAAGGACCAACCACTTTGTGCCAGACATCCCTCCCTTCCGGGAACTGGGGGGCAAAAATATAAAAATACAGACAAAAGCCTTTCCCTTATGGAACTTACATTCTAGGAAAAGTGTCTGACATGTTTCCCAAGCTGGATTTGGAGAAAAGAAGGCAGCAAGGAAAGCGACTGCTAAGCCTCAGGGGGAGAAATTAAGGGCACATCTGGACCCATACACTGCAGGTGGCCAGGAGCTGGTACAGCACGGAGTGTCTGCAGTTGAAAGAGCCAGGACACCGGATAGCTCTTCAGGCACAGATGCGGGCTCTGCAGCACCCAACTCAGCACTTAACAGGCCTCAGGTCTCAAAAGATTTCCTGCTTGCTTAAAGTACACTCTGTTGCCATCGCTGTTTACAAAGGATGGAGAGATAAATGCCCAGAACTGCTACTCAAAAAGCTTTTAGTATCTCAGAGCTACTTGGCAGAGCCTCAAGAAAAAGCTGATGTGTTTGAGCAAGGCCACTCCACCGTTCTGAGCTTCACGGGAATGCGCTGAGCTAAGTCAGGGATTCTCATTGTACAGACAGAAAAGAGGAGGAAGGACACATGAACAGGCAGACTCGAGCAGTCCCCAAAGGTCTGGAGTTTGGTGGGTGCGTTCTTCCAAGACTCTGACCCATGGAGTTGACCCTTTCAGAGCTGACTCTGAGAACAGCAATGGCGGGTTTTCCCCACTGCCTTCTTTCCAGTGGCACTGAAGAGACCTCAAACTTCTCCCACATACCAGGAGACACTATTTGCTCCCCTGAAAACAATGATTTCAGACAAATAGTTGCAAGCACCATTGAGTCAGGAACTGCAGAGGGGTGGGGTGCTGTGGGGAGGAAGGAAGCCCGGGTTGATGGCCACAGGCTCTGGGAACAGTCAAAGAAGTGTCAGCCATGGGGAAGCATAAAACACAAGCTGCAGCCAGAAGCAGGAGACACCAAAGTGGGGTGTGTACCAATGTATCCCAAAACTGTGATGCCTTCAGGAGTGGTAGAAGAGTCTGTCAACTAGGAGAAGTGCAATCTCAATTAGTGACCAAACCACTGCCCAGGATGTCTCTGTTCTCTGTGCATGAGTACCAGGGAGAGCAGGGGTCACTCTTGAACTCAGAAATGGTTCCGAGAAAGGGCTGCCACAAAGCACAGAGAGGACTAATTAGTGCCCCGATTGTCACCTGCCATTGGTCTGAAGAACCAACATGCACATTTCACACTGATCTCGCTAAAGTGTTCTACTCAAAGAGTATGACCATAGCATAAGACTGCTGGTGCCATATCTAATTCTTTCAGTAGGCGGCTATGAGAATAAAAGTCATGAAAATCATCCCGTATACAATTTTCTCCCTCATCTCTCACCATGGGCCATCATCAAGACTTTCATACTAACACCTGTACCTGGGCTGCAGAGATAGTGCAGGAGGTAAGACACTTTCTTTGCACACTGAGAAACGTGTTTCCATTCTTGGCACCACAAGTGGCCACCCCGTGATCCCTGAGCACAAATCCATGAGTAATCCCTGAGCACCACCAGGTTTGGCCCTCTATAAAACAGAGAAAAAAATTTTAAATAGCTATAGCTAATGTCAAACCTAAGTTACGCATTTTCACATTTATTAGCAAATGCTTTCTGGGACCCACAGAATAGCTAAGACACTTCTTGCTCCCCAACCCTGCCCAGTCAGTTCTACAGCCATGCATATCATTGCTTCCTGCCAATTCATTACCAGTCCCCCAGGTTTCTAGAAGAAAGCCCAAAACCTCAGAAGTGACCCAGATTTCTTGGCCCCTCTGATCTCATCTGGTATATTTGCTTTGTTTTCGCTAAGCATAGGTGTCCCCCCCACTAATTGAAAATTCACCACTTTGGATTTACTTAAGACTGACATTTGTTGCATTCACTAACCATGAGAAATCTGAAAATGATTTTTGCTTTTATCAGAAAAGATAAAAAGTGAAATAGTGTTTGTTCAGTAGAAGCTGTTATTTTATGTGTTGGTTTATTTCACATGACTTAGCAGGTTATTGGGGAAGAGGGATTGGGAATACTCAAACCTTTTCTGTATAAATTAATGTAATTGCATCTTTGCCTTTTGTCATTTGAACTTATAAAAGCCTTCATAATAAAGCCCTGTTATCAGATTGTGGGGAAGCCATACAGCTGCCCTCAGAATCATGAGCACCCTCCCCCATACAAGAGATTTTGCTCACAGCATTCCTCTCCAGACACCTGATCATTTTCAACTCATCATTTCTGTAATAGCAGAAGTGCCACTTCCGCAGGGAAACCATTTAAATCTTTCCCAGGTGAGGTCAGTGAGAATGTCAGACACTCCTCATGTCTTGTATTTTACTTTATTGTATTTGCCAAAGCTGTCAATGACTAGTTCTTGCTGCATCTGTTCAATTCTCTGAGATCAATGCAATGTCTCCTTAGGCATTAAGGCATCGGTTAGGAGCATGGGTGCTGGTGCCACGTGTCTGAGTTTGAACAACACTTCTGTGGACTAAGCAATGTGGCCTTCACCACCTTTTAAATTTTCTCTATAATGGAAACAGTAAAAAAAATTGCAATAAATGAAGAAACACATCACATTGGATGAATCACTGTTGTTCAGGTGCCATCCATAGGAGAGAGGAAAAAAATGTGCACCCACAGCAATGGGATGGTGAGACACCATGATAAACACAGATTACTTGTTACAGGGGATGAATATACACAAAGGGCAAGCCTAGAAGAATTATGATTATAATGTAACTGAGATAGAAGCATTTTGGAACTAAAGCATAGAATGAAAAGAAATGCAAGCTTTCTAAATTAGGAAGACTGTGGTTTTTTAAAAAAAATATGGAACGCTTCACGAATTTGTGCGTCATCCTTGTGCAGGGGCCATGCTAACCTTCTCTGTATCGTTCCATAAATTAGGAAGATTGTTAAAGATCATTAGCTCAGCCAGTAAACATTGTAAAATCTAAATACAAGTGGCTTCAACACAAGGATACTAAATCTCATACCTAACAAGAAATCCCAAAGGAAGCTCCCAGCTACCACGCAGACCTGTGAAAGGCTTCCCGACACTCTGTCTCAGGGGTTTGCATCTACTGTCTTCTATGGTTTTATTTCTTTCAAACATCCAGTTCTCTCAACATTATAAAAAGTGGAAAGAAGGGGGATTTTTTTTTTCAATCTACTCTTTCTTATTAGGGAGGAAAATCTTGCGTCACAAGTTCCCCCACTGAACTGTCACTTCTGTCCCATGACTCAGAGTGGGTGACAGTTTGTTCTAATTTTGATTTCAATACAATTGATCACCTGAAAAGGAACCAAGTGCCCCACTGCAGATGATTGCAAGAGGAAGTTGTGGCATACATGCACAATAAAATACTACACAGCTCTAAGAAAGAGCAAAATCACGCAATTTTCAGCAACGTGAATAGAAATAGAGGATATCATGCTGAGTGAAGTCAATCCAAAGGAAAAGGATAGAGAATGTTCTCTGTCAGATGTGGGACCTTAAGATACACAGTAAGTTATCAACCAAAGTCCAAAAGCAATATAGCGAGAGAACTTATCTACACAATTGGGATGGGGGATAGAAGTTTGATGGGGAGAGGTGGTCGGGTCCTTGGGGGAGGGAGGTGAGTACACTGGTGATGGGTGTGGTATTGGAATTATGTGCATGGGAAACAATTATTAATCGTATTGCAAACCAAAACATCTCAATATTAAAAATGTTAAAATAAAAATAATCACTTAGAAAAACTATCATTTTATTTTACTCTCTGTTTCTATGGGTCAGGGCCTTTTGACAGAACGCCAGTCCTTGACACATGGGATCTCTGCTTGAAGGCTATTGGCTGGGGTGATGGCATGAAGAGCTGGAGACTTATCTGGACATCTCTTTACTAGCAGCCAAACTGGTCAGACTCAGAACTCAAGCTCAGCAAGAAGTATTTATCAGCACATCTACATGATCCTATTTTTGTGACTTTAAGCTCTCTCACAGCATGGCAGAATATTTTTAAGAGAGACCATTTAGGCCAAATGTTTCATGTGATTTACATTTATGCTGCCTGGTCTCAGAAGTCATATAAATGCCTTAATTCTATAATGGCTGCGCAGTAACAGTCCCCCCCAGATAACTAAGAAGGACTGTAAATCTCTCCATTCAATTAGAAGCATGTCAAGGAATTTGAACTCATTTTGTCAATCAACCCCTAAATCAATTCTGATATATAAGCAACAACTGAACAAAATAAACATACATAAATCAAGAAAGAGGGAAATGACTGTTTGGTTTTAGATGGATTCATTCCTTTTTTTTTCCCTTGCTTTTTGGGTCACACCTGGCAATGCACAGGGGTTATTCCTGGCTCTGCACACAGGAATTACTCCTGGCGGTGCTCAGGGGACCATATGGGATGCTGGGAATCGAACCCGGATCGGCCACGTGCAAGGCAAATGCCCTACCCGCTGTGCTATCACTCCAGCCCCAAGATAGATTCATTTCTAATTCATCCTTCCACCACCACAACTCAAGCTATCAACCCCCTTTTTGTTTTTTCTTAAGTGACCAATCAGCTTTCAGTGGCAAAGAACTCCTCATTTCCTAAAAGAAACATTATTTATTTGGAGAGTTGCTTTATCAAATCAGTACTTATCCCAAGCAAAGTATCTTGCCTCCTGTTTGATTATTTGGGACTGAGCTGAGAACGAGAAGGGGAAAAATGAGATAAAATTATGGCTGTATGATCAGTGTCATCAGATCCTCAAAGAGTGTGGACGTTTAAGAATTCTGGCAAGGTGGATTGTAAGGCCCTTTGTCAAAATCACAATGTCTAGTAGCACCCAATTAATTTTTAAATAAATCAGATCCAATTTTATTCACTCACCATCAACACTGCATTTATGATTTGGCCTTTGAAAAGGCCGTCACGATATCCCTCTGGGAATCCTCTCGGGGCCAGGAGATGTCAGATTCCTAGAAAAGTCTGGAGCAGGCAGCCAGCTCCAGCTTCACTCCTTCTTAATTTCTTTCAAA
This sequence comes from Sorex araneus, assembly GCF_027595985.1. NCBI lineage: Eukaryota > Metazoa > Chordata > Mammalia > Eulipotyphla > Soricidae > Sorex > Sorex araneus. The sequence continues at coordinate 42,641,471 of NC_073312.1, forward strand.
GACATCCCTCGGGCATTTGGACACATGGAAGGAAAAGGAGTCTTACCTGGGTTTGCTACCGGCAGTTGTTGCTCCAAACCTTCCCAGCAGCGTTTGTTCTCCCCTTCACGGAAACAGGCTCAGATGTCTGTGTTTGTAATCTCAGTCAGTGGCAGCCCTTCTCGCTGGTAGATGAGACAGAAATTTTAGAGTGATTCTTAAATTCCCCCTCTCCTTGCCAGCCAACATTTAATCTTTCACTAAATCCTGCCATGAATCCTCAGCTGTTTTTCCATCCCTGGGTGGCTCAGGGCATCACTGCCTCCTAGCAGGGGCTTGGCTGTGATTTTGTACCCGGTTTCCCCTCCTTCAGGGCCTGCCTTTCAACACTGATGCTGGAGGGATTCCAATGACATGGCTTTCCCCCAAATCCCTGACAGCCACACCACTATGTCTATAGGATTTAACCCCAAGTCTGTAGCTCTAGAAAGAATCTGGCCATGACTAACTCTCAGCTCTCATGCCTCTAACATCTGGACCTTCTCACCATTTCCAGATCTCTACTTCTTATCTTTAGCAATTTATTTTCTCTACCTGGAAATATGCATAATCTCCTCTTTCCTGTACAAGGCTATATGTTTAAAGATCTAAATTAAATGTCATCTTTGTTTTTGTTATTTTTATTACAATTGCATGCAGAATTTATTGAGCACATGCTGCAGACCAGCCAATGTGCTAAGTACCACATGAATTATCTTATTTAATATTAACTATATCCATGTGAGTTATCCAGATGAGGAACATAGGTTTGGAAAAGTTCCCTTCTTCTGATTTACATGGCAGTAATTCCAGAGCCAGTGCTCATAAGCACTATAAACTCCACTGGAGGGAAATTCAGCGAGCCCACCATGATGGATCCTGCCATAAGCACCCACACATACATTCTCTGCTGTAGAGACAGCTGTCTAATCTGACCAACACTCTAAAAAAAACCACTAAGATTTGGGGTTCCAGCAAGTGCTTGCAGCCATGTATGGAGACTGTGAACTAAGCTTTTGCTACATGCTGTTCCAGGAAGGGAAATGATTCATTTTCCAACTTAAATCTCTGCGGACTTAATTACTATAATACAGAAATTGTAAACCGCGCAGCCGCTACCGCGGCCACGCAACATTTTATCTCTTCATTCTCATCAGTGGAAAACTTATTATCAAATATTTCCTTGTTAATAGAGCTGTATTCTTGGGGGATAAATTCCAACAAAAATAGTGAGTCTGTTTTGAAACTCCAACAACAATAGTGAGTTGTGTGTTGAAATCTGGAATGTAATCAAGGTAAAGAGAAAAGGAAGTGAAATTATCAGTCACGCACAAGGGGGGGAGTTTGGGGGGTGAGGGGTGGGATGTATACTGGGTTTTTTTTGTTTGTTTGTTTGTTTTTGTTTTTATTGGTGGTGGAATATGGGCACTGGTGAAGGGATGGGTGTTTGAGCATTGTATAACTGAGATATAAGCCTGAGAACTTTGTAACTTTCCACTCGGTGATTCAATAAAATAAATTTAAAAAATAATAATAATAAATAAATAAAGGCAAAATTTCCAACTTCAAAAAAAAAACCTACTAAAAAATACATATGTTTACATAATATAACCAAGAAAAATGGAATACTAGCAGGAATTTAACACCTGTTTAAATTATGGTTAATTATGGCTACAGTAATCATGTTTTTTCAAAAGTCATTCTTGGGAATAGGAGGATAGCTGAAGTATTCAAGGCTCTGAGTTTGATCGTTGGAATCATATGCTACCCTCCCCACCAAATACCATCATGTATGACCCTATAAAAAATATAAAATAATTTAGAATGATTTTCATTTTGAGATATACTAGACCAGAGATGAAATAAAATGAAGTCAGCATATGCTTGTAGGACATTTTACAGTCATAGCTAGGTAACACCTTTCAGCATTATGCTAATAACTATTAAAAATGGGATACATGGACATAGGTTTGCTCTATTATTTTCTCTGCCTCTGCGTATGTTTGAAATTCTCTATAATGAAAATGTAATTTAAACCTCTTCAAACAAATGAGCTTGTCTGTTTATTCTTTCATTTAGGTATTGATAGAGAACAGAGGACAGTTGAGTCTTAGCTAACACTGATAACTGGCACCGAGTAGAAAATCAGTTCATTTTTCTTGAATATATTTCCAGAGGTAGAGGACCATGCTGCCTGTCTTCTACACTTATCCCACAGTGGATCTACAGCCCCACTGTGCCACACTGTGGATGGGTATTTTGGGACAACTGAGGCCAGTCACTTGAGATGGACATGCTTTTCCCATTTCAGCTTCCTTACCTCCAACATACATCCACACTGACCTGGCTCTTCTTAAATTCTTGTATCACAGTCCTTGAATGTCCCAGTAACAAGAAGGGATCTCTTTAACACTTTCACTTTTATAAATTATCTCTCTGACCTCAGCAAAGGCCGCTTGACCCCACTGTTTTAAAAAGAATGGGCAGTGTTTTTAGCCCTTAAAATGTGAATGCTAGCCTCACCTCATTAACTGTTTTAACCACCAGCTGTGTTCTGGATGGAAGAAATTTGAAGCTGAAATATTAAATATTTTCTTTGGGCATTATCATTCTCTCTCTCTCTGTCTCTCTCTGTCTCTCTCTGTCTCTCTGTCTCTCTGTCTCTCTGTCTCTCTCTCTCTCTCTCTCTCTGTCTCTCTCTCTCTCTCTCTCTCTCTCTCTCTCTCTCTCTCTCTCTTTCTCCCTGCAGAAACAATTTTAGAGACAAATGAGCTCATTCCACACCTCTGACCTCGACTCCTGTCCCGGCAATACTCTCATCAGATACTAGAACCCACCTGTCTGGTGTGTGGTAGGTCCACAGCAGACACTGCCTGAGAAGTTCAAGGCAACTGGCAGCTTTGACGTTCCTTTTTAATGAAGAGTAAGACTCTTTGCAAAGCACCACGTCCACAGTCACCGACATGGAGCTGCTCTGAGGCAGCACTGTGAGAGATGGTAAGAGAGTGAGGCCCTACTTCAATCCCTGAGACTCGAAAACCTGAAGTTCATCCAGTCTTCACAAGAACCCTCAAAGCAAGAAGGTATAAAGGCTAGGGACATCCAAGTCCCAAGTCACATGGGCCACAAACAAGCAAGGTTTTGATTATTTGAGTTTCCATTCTCCATTCCTCGGAACTGCTCATTGAACCTAGTAAAAAATCTCCCTCTGAGAGAGATGAGCAGAAACTGAGGACTACCAGAGCAAAGGCCTTTGCAGAGCACTGTGTTGTAGAGAAGATTCCACACATGATGGAGCGCTAGAGACTGTGAGGTGTCAGCAGATGCTTGTGGAATGAAAGTTTGTCCTTCCAATGGCTGAGGGTGCTGTCACCAAATTTCCTCAGCTGTCTTCTTCAAGAAAGGGCTGGATTCAAATAAATCCCCTTGAGGACACCATACTTCCTTCCAGGACAACCCATATCTAATAATGCTCACCATGGTGAGGGGCTGCTTCTTCTCCCCAAAGAGACATAGTCCATACCTGGATCCTCTGCAGGATCAGCTAAGGTTTCCACTGTGATTCAGCACAGATCAACATTTACCCATACCCACTCTTCATTCCCCTTTCCTTCCCTTCCACTGGTGATACCAAAGTGATCCCTGATAAGTTTTCTGAATGCCACATTCTGGTTCCACATGTTTCCGATGTGTCAAAGACAGAGATTGAGTTGGGGGCACTTCTCACATGTCTGTATGTGCACAACTGTTTGCATGATTCACAACACTGTGGGTCAGGGGGAAGCCCTGGACTCTAAAAAGCCTGACCTCAAATACCACCTCAGCCATTTATTGGATGTGTTCTTTGGGGAAAGCCACTTAATCTTTCTTCAATTTCCTCAATGGCAAAATGTCAATGATAACACCTGCCGAATTGGTTGTCATAGGGACTCAGTGAGATGTGCATACAAGAAGAATTTACTACAGTTTGTTCAAATAAACAATGACATACCTCCAAAAATTTAAGTGTGTTAAGGGAGAAAAAAAATCTAGAAAAAGTGAAGTTCAATTCTTTCTGGAAAAAAGAAGAAAAAACTTCTCAGAGGTGGTGAAAACCGGCCTTGAAAGATAGAGACCTGAAGGAAGAAAAGGGCATAATGGGACTCCCAAACCGAGTTATCTTTAAGCTGAGCACGATATAGCCTTTCTTAATCTGCATTAAAGTCCCAACGAGAGCACAGAAATTTTGCAAAAAAATATATATTCAAAGAATTCCAGAGCACCAGCAGTCTGAAAAGAATCCCCAACACTGAGCATCAGTGGTGTGGCTCTGGAAGAACTACGGGTCCAAGAATGCTCTGCCCAAAGAAAGAACCTCATGCTGATACAGCAGAAGGGCAGTGACAGAGATGCACTGGTTAGAGTGACAGAAAGCCTCATCAAGCCCCTGAAGGCTAAGGAAAGTCCCTGGTACAAGAGAGTAGTCCAAACAGAGGGTAGCCATCACTCTTCGATAGCAGCTCTAGCCTTGTTGCCTCCATATCTTGTCTTGGCTCTCCTAAGGTCACTTCACAAACCTAAGACACTTTCAGCAGCTCCAGCTCTGAGCGTCATATCCAGATCTGACAGAGTCCAGAGACAAGAGTGGGGCTATCTCTTTCTTGTGTTTCTTTCAAAGAAACCTTTTTTTTTGTAGTATCCCACATCTTACCAGTCAAAATTACAACTCTTGCCCATGCCAATCACCAACAATAATAACCTGCCATATGTGTATACGATATTCTTTTCCCTTAACTTTCCATGCCTTTGTTTACTGAACTAGTTCATACATTTTTAACAGTTGCACAGGACTCCTTTAGGGGAATGCAACCAAAATGAATAGCATAGAAAAGTTGAAATCCACCTTCCTGACACAGAGGATTGAGTGCAGCTTCCCAAAAACATAGGGTTCTCTAAAACACACCTCACACATGTCAAGCTAAGGAAAGTAAACTCGAAGAATCATAGAATAAGAAGAAAACAACTCAAACAGTTCTGTTTTCAAAAATAGTTGATGCAGTTTACAGAGTAAACCAAAAACATGAAAGCTTGAATCAGAGCTCCTAAAGGTGTAAAGGCACCTGCATGGTTGTAGTGAGGAGTGATGAGAGATGATGGATATGCATAAGAAAATTCAGACATAAGATCTGCTGATTGTATATAAAACCAGGGAGGAAAAAAGACAATACTAAATTGCCACTAATTGAAAGTGTTTACCTTTTACCTTGTATTAGAATATGATGATTAGGATGTTCATGATGATAACCAATGACTCATTTAATTTGATTCAAATTAGTAGGTAGTGAGCACTGTTTGGGGTCCTGTTTTACATTCTGCAAAAGAGGAAACAGCACCAACAGATGAAGCAACTTGCTGATGGTCACAACTAAGAAATGGCATTAGGGAACCAGAGCTAGACAGTCTGTCACTTGAACAGGCATGTGCAAGTTAAGGAATTTGTTCTTGAAAATTGGACGCAGTGGTAGGAGTACAGCTCTCACAGGATTCCCCCAGTGAGCGCTCTATAACAGAGACTTTGTCATATTCATTTATTCATTTATGTATTTATTCTTTGCAACCTAAATATTCTTAAACAATATCCTGCTTTCTGTCTTTCTGGAATATGTATACTGCTGACTTCAGAGTGAATTTTCAAGTGCGATCTTTTTTTGAGGCTGAGACCGTCTGGATGTCACAGGCAATGCTAAGCCTTTTGCATGGTCTAAATTAGTTCTCCCTATGACAGCCTGCTCTTTCACTAAGAACTCTGTTTCAGGCCTTGAAGAATTTTGGGCTCCTCTGGGATGTCTAAATGGCCAGGATGCTGCTTCTCTGGGGTTCTGCTAGGCCTCTCCAGGGAACAAAGTTGTTTCTCATTCAAGGCCATTCAGAAATTGGTTACCAGTTTCAGAGTCACTTAGAGCCCCAATCTCCATTGGAAATATTGGTCTGACCCAGACTGCCTCAGCACAATAGTAGAAACTCCACCCATCTCCCATTCTCTGCCACAAATTCCTCACTCCTCTTGACTGGACTGCCCACTTCCTATTTACCACACTCCACTCCTACATCTCACCTTCCCTGGCCAGAGTCACTGACCAGCAGTCTTGATAGGTCAGCCCAAGGTAAGGTTCTTACTAACAGCCTCGATGTCAGCTACATCAGAACTTTCTGGCAAACACCCAGCCTGAGATCCAGCTTCCCTAGGCCTGTGTGCTGCCATGGCAGGAGGGATCCCATGGAGGATCAGAGGAGCAGAGGAAAGGTCATGTGCATGGACACTAGCTCCAGGAGACCACCTCTATTGATGCCAGTCAGTTTCATTTCTAGGTTAAAATGCAGGGAAGAAAGCCAAAGCAAACTTTAGCAGCAAATCCTCGAAGTGTAATTGTGTCTCATGTAGAAAATAAAACACATAGCTCAATGAATTATTAGCTATAATGAGATTTAAAGGAATCAAGAAAAAAAATACAATAAATCCCACCAACCCCCCCCCCCAAAAAAAAATGTTTACCATACTGCTGGGTGTTGGGCGGAGGGAGAGGAAAGAAGGAGAAAATATAAGTCAAGCCAAGATATTCTATTACACTATTTGAGAACAATAATAAAACAGATACATTTCAAGATAATAGAATCAGGGTTACATGTAAAAGTCATAAAGAGAGTACTTTTAGATTATATAAAAATATTACTGGCCTATTCTTGAAAATTTTAAAAATGTATATGTTGAGAGGATTCTTAGAAAATATCTAAAATGTCAAAAAAAGTTGGGTAATCTGAATAAATCATTAACTCTGGAAGAAATTAAGAAGCTGAGTCTTAAGCATACCCTAAAGTCATTATTTTAACTTGTCCCAATCTTAAAATAACTTTCCTATTGTTTAAACTATTCTGTATCTGGAAATGTTAAAAAACTAAGAGAACTCTGATGTGGAAATTAGACAAACATCACTCACACACACCCTAATCCAAATTAGAAATGTCCATCATACAAAACTCAAAATTGAGTTCCATTAAACTAAATCCAACGTACACTTAAATAAATGAAAAGATAACTTGACTAAGTAGAATTTGCTACGTGAATGATTTTCTATATAAAATATTTTAAAGCATGTTTTTTAGATTCCTTGACTTCCTCCAATCAAGAGGAACTGTACCCCTTTCCCTTGATCCTGGCCATATAGATCTTTGTGACAGTCTCAACAAATATAAAGGGGCAGAATGGTATGTCATGCCATGTGGCATCCACTTTGAGGTCAGGTATATCCTGCTGGTTTCTCTTGAACCATCTGTGAGAACCTCATGAGGGATCTGGTGACACTGGGCCCCCACCTGTAGAGACCTTCTAGGAAATGAGAGATGCTTCAGCAGTCTCAGCTTCTCCAGTCCAGGTGCTACACCTGTAAGAGAAAGGTTTCAGGTATGTCCAACTCAGCTACTGTCCATCTGAAAACACAAAAGTCATCCCAACTTAGAAATGCCTAGCTAAGCCTGGTCAACTCACAGGCACAGAAGCAGAACAATTGGTGCTTATTGCTTAAAGCCACTGCTCAGAGACAGTTTGTTACACAACTAGGGACAGCCTAAACACATGTCATCATCAAACATAATCAATCTAAAAATATGTGATGAAATTCCTAGGTGACCCCTATGAGGGCACTGGTAAAATTAAATACCTATTCCTTAATGAACTTAGTGATAAAAAGAGACAAAAAGAGAGCCCTGAGGGCCCAAGAAATAGCTGAAATGGTAGAGTATATCCTAATATGTGAAAAACCCTGGCTTTGGTCCATGGTATTACTGGGGTCCCTGTGTACCACCAAAGGGTGCTTAGTGCACCAGCAATGTGACGCCAGTGGCTCTAGAACTACGAGCCCACACTGAATCAAGTTATCCAGCTGAGGGAGGCATTAGGCCCCAAATGCTTTCCAATGTGACCCTATAAAAAAGAAAATAAATGGGACTAGGGAGATAACTCAAGCGATAAAGCACGTGCCTAGGATACACAAGACTCTGGATTTAATCTCTATCAGCTCAAGACCCCCTACCCTAGGATGGCTCTGGTTGTCCCTCAGTACCACTGGGCCAGCAGAGCACTGCATCAATGTCTCAAACACCAAAATGTCAGGCACACAGCCCAGATGAATAGAGCCAGGAGTGACTCTAGTCTGGTGGGGTGGTATCTAGTTTAGAAAGTTTCGGGAAAGTATACCCAATTTTATACTCTTTAGCCAAAGTTTTGAATCTATGATCTTTATGATTAACATCTATTGTAATAATATTTATTGTAAGCCATATCTCATCATAAAGGGAAATAAATATATGCCTCTCAGAGAGCCTGGCAAGCTACTGAGAGTATCCCACCCACACAGAAGAGCCTGGCAAGCTCCCTGTGGTGTATTTGATATGCCAAATACAGTGACAATAACAGGTCTCATTCCCCTGACCCTGAAAACAGCCTCCAATCAGTGAAGAAAACAAGTAAGGAGAGACTGCTAAAATCTCAGGGCTGGGACGAATGGAGATGTTACTGGCACCTGCTCAAGTAAATTGATGAACAATGAGATGATAGTGACAGTGACAGTGATAAGCCATATCAATTTACTACATGGCTATATTATTGCATATCCGCATGTAAGCACTCAAATAGATGTTTCAGCTTATGTGTAGGCACAATCTTTCTGGAGTATTTATTAAAAGTAAACAAATGACTGTGTCCTGAAAGGAAATCTGAATGGCTGAAGCAGAAATGTGGAAATAAGTTTTATTTCTCACCATATGTCTTTTCGTTGGAATGAATGTTATACCTACCAGTATTATTTTTATAGTATAATAAGTATTTTTAGAGATTAGTGCAGGACCTAAATAAAGAAAATCACACAGTTCAACTCTATTATTACAACTACAGAAAGAGAGAATTGTGTAATCAAACAATAATAGCCTGCAAAAATGGCAAACAAAAAAGTCATTTTGTTTAGTTTCACATTAAACAGTTTGGCCTCAGTGCTCGCAACATGGCAGAAAACATGCTGCAAGTGGTTGTTACACGCAAACCTTTAGTAAAGCAATAAACTCACAGTTCTAGATGAGCAGCCAACCTCGAAAAGCCTATACTTAAGACGTTCATCTAAGCAGTGAAAAATATTCACGTGCAAAAATAAGTGCAGGTGACTAAATAAATAATGTTGCAAAATAATGTTTAAAACTAAGCTTTTGGCCTCGTCCACAAATGGCATTGAAAAAAATGTGCTAGATAACCACAAGTAAAGAAATGAGACTGGTAACCATCTCACATCCTACATAAAAGTTAATTCAAAATAGATTAGAGACCTCAAGATTAGACAAGAATCCACAAAAGAGATCAAGAAAAACATAAGCCGAGTTGTCCAGGATATGGACCTCAGGTGTCTTCAATAATTTGGCTACATTGGCAAAGAAAGAGAAAATAAAAATAAATAAAAAGCCTCTGCATGAAAAAAATTAACCCAGGTCAAAACAAAGAGACACTCTACAGAATTGGAAAAATATTTGCATACCTTACATCTAATAAAGATATATAAAGTATTCACAACACTCAACAACAGGAAAAGCTCTACTCGCCATCAAAAAGTGGAGAGAAGAGATAGCAGACATGTCTGCTCATATGCTTGTTGTTCTGTTCATCAGTGTTAGTGTGGGTGTGGTGAAAAGGGAATCTTCATTCACTGTTAGTAGGAATGCTATTTGAGTCAGCCTTTGCGAAAAATAGTGTTTTCTCAGAAAATTAAAAATAACCCCCTCCATATGACCTAGTGATTCCACTCCTTGACATCTTTCCAAGAATACAAAAATAATAAATCAAAATACACACACATGTTCATTGCAGTACATATGTTCATTTGTAGTCATAAGCACACTAGCCAGGATATGAGAACAACCCAAATGTCCAACAACAGATGAATGGATGAAGTTGTGTCATATATACACAATGAAATGCTGTGCAGCTATTAGAATGATTAATTTTCCTCAGCCAGAGAGATAGTAGAGCAGGTAGGATGCTTGCCTTGCATGTGGTAGACCCAGATTTAATCCCCTGCATCCCATATATGCTCTGAGGACTGCCAGGAGTAATTCCTGAGTGCAGAGTTGGAGTAATCCCTTAGCATTGCCAGGAATAGCCCCAAAACAAAATCCAAACAAACAACAAAGGTGAAGTCTTCTCTTTTACTACAACTTGGATGAAAATGGAGGGCATTCATTTTGAGCAAAATAAGTCAGAGTACAAAGAGCATATAACAAATGATCTCATTCATGTGTCATATATAAACAAAGTAAGGAAATAAGCAGTATAGTAACAGATGTTAACAAACCATTGGACTTTGACTAGAAACTGAGATTACTAAGTAACTAGGGGAGGGGTTGGAGGGCTTTGCAAAAGAGGATGACAGAAGAGACACAGGGACAGTATTGATGGTAGTGAAGGTACAGTAACTTAGTACACCAGAAGCATAAACATTAACATGATTGTAACTATGTTACCTCACCTATAATAAAAGAAAAAAGTCATAAAGACAACCAATAAAAAATAATAAAATAAAAGATGTTTGGAATGCATAAAAATATTATGGTATTTATTTTTGATAGCAATAATAATCCTCTTTCACATTATTTAGACTCATTTTTGTAGTTAAAAATATCTGATCACTTGAAATAATTGATATTAGGGGGAACTTTACAATAAATAGCACTTAATTTTTTAAGTATACAATACTAATATGCAGTATACCTACTTTACATATATTTCCTGTATGTTTGTTATGTTGATATCAGAAAACTTTATTCTTACAGCACATTCCATAGCTATAGTTTGTAACATTCTTTTTTTTATTTTTTTTTTATTTTTTTTTATTTTTTTATTTATTTATTTTTTTTTTGCTTTTTGGGTCACACCTGGCGATGCACAGGGGTTACTCCTGGCTCTGCACTCAGGAATTACTCCTGGCAGTGCTCAGGGGACCATATGGGATGCTGGGAATTGAACCCGGGTCGGCCGCGTGCAAGGCAAACGCCCTACCCGCTGTGCTATTGCTCCAGCCCCTCTTTTTTTTATTATTTCAATCAATCTTCATTTTTTATAGACTATTATCATTACTGCATCACTGGCATATGCTGTGTTTTTTTGTTTTGTTTTTGGCTTTTGGAGTCAAACCTCATGATGCTCAGGAGTTACTCCAGGCTCTACACTCAGGAATTACTCCTGGCAATGCTTAGGGGACCAAATGGGATGCCGGAGATGAAACCCAGGTCAGTAGTGTGTAAGGCAAATGCCCTCCCCACTGGACTATTGCTCCAGTCCCTGTTCAGAGTTGTTTTTCAACTCTGAAGTTAACAAAGGACATTTTAGCGGCCATGTTTCCTATTACAATATTTCCTCACTGTCTCTCTTTATACAGACTGTGCACAGTCCTTTCCCAGTACTAAAGGTCTGAAAGATCTGGAAACTGTTTTTCCAAGACTCCCTTTCCAGTAGGATTTTACTTAGATTTGGCTCTTGATTGGCATTCATATAGATCAGGAAACAGAAGAGGAGAAGGAGTCATTATTTTGTCCCACAGCAGTCACAGACAGGCTTATGGGTATCAGCAGATGGCAGATAACGTGGATGCACAAACAGCTTCCAGGTTTCTTCCTAAAAATGGCTCACATTGCAACTACAAGCTGTTGAGATCATCAGTAGCAAATCTTCTGGGATTCCTGCAGTCTTCTGACATTCAAGAAAGTGTGGCTGGCCTAGGGAGATTGCTGAAAGGGCTGGAGTACATGCTTTGCATGCAGGAGCCTGGGTTCCATCCGTAACACCATAAGGTCCTCCTAGCACCACCAGGAGTGAATTCAAAACAAAATGACAGCAAAAAAAAAAAGAAAAGAAAAGAAAAGAAAACTTGACTGGATGTCCTAAAAGCCACGCACCCCTCCTTGACCTCCACTCTGCTGCTTGGCTCTTCTTTAAAGACTCTATAAGCTCCAGTTTCCTCAAATTCACTCCTTTCCTAATTAAAATACCTACAGAGGTTGCTCAGTCCTGACTGAACTTTGATGACACTTCCAAATCCAGACCTTCCTCTTAAGGATCTATAAAATCCACATCCTATTGAAATGGAAAAAATTTAAAACATGTTGGCCAGGAAGAAAATAACAATGATTGTACTGTTCACAGAAATGTCATTAAAACATTTATCTTCTTGACATTTTGCCATTTCAAACACTGGCATTCCTAACTTCTAAAGGGTCAACAGGACACACTCAGATAATGACTCTTGCCTGAGGTTGATGACTCCCTCCTCCCGGTCTGGGATAATTGGCAGTGTCCGGAAACCATGTAGCTGCACACTGAAAGAGGTACTGGCTTGCAGCGGGTAAAGCCAGAGATGCCACCAAACATCCAGCAGTGCTAGGACATCTCAAGAGGCCCATCACACTTGTGACATCCTTGGTGGCAAAGCTGAGAAGTATTGCCTCATCTTTTTTCTTAATTTTCTATGATCATTCCATCAAAAGCTCAATTTTCACCTATTTTATCCTTTTTATTTAAAAAAATAATTGGGAGCTGGAGAGATAGCACAGCGGGTAGGGCGTTTGCCTTGCACGCGGCCGACCCGGGTTCGATTCCCAGCATCCCATATGGTCCCCCAAGCACTGCCAGGAGTAATTCCTGAGTGCAGAGCCAAGAGTAACCCCTGAGCATTGCTGGGTTCTCAAAAAGAAAAAATAATAATAATTGGGGAAGAGGCTCTTGGGCCATACCTAGTGGTAGTCAGGACTTACCCCTGGTTCTGCTCTCAAGGATTACTCTTGGCGGGGCACAGGGGACCATATAGGGTCCCTGGGAACACCCTGTCTGCTGTACTATCTTTCCAGTCCAGCAAATTTTACCTTTTAAAATATAAGGAGAGACAAACCTATGTAATTAATTACAAGAGTGAGTCACACAAAGATCTGTAATAAAGATAAGAAAAGAAGGCAAGTTGCAACAGTTACACTTCTTCAAAACTCCTTTCCAGCAGGTAACAAAGGAACCAAAGGAGGGAGGACTAATAAGAGAACAAAGAGAAGGAAAAAGATTCTTAGGCATGGAAATTAGCACTTCTCTCCCCTGCAAAATAATGGCAGTGTGTGACCAATTATGGATGCTTTTCTTTTCCTCTTTACACTTCTCTATATTTTCTAAATTGTATATAATGGTCATACATTGCTTCTGTAATTGCCAAAAAATCAATAAGCATTATATTTTAAAATAGACAGAATGAGAGTAAGCAATCCTTTTGAGGAAATATTCTAGTCATATTGCTGCAAGTATTTTACATCATCTCTGAAATCCTCAAGGGAAAAAGAGACAAACATAAAAATTATGCAACTCCCACCAACCTATTGTTCTGCTTTATAGCTAGCAGGCTGCCACCAAATTTTATTAACAAGCCTTTTCCAATTTACCCAAGGTAGCGAGGAATGAGCCGCAAATTTTCTCTCAAAGGACAAAGTGTAGGAATGTGAGTCCCTCGCCTCTGGGATCAAGAAATCGTTGCTGAGAGGATACAGAAACCCCCAGCAACCTCCTCCTCCTCAGTACCCCAAGAGAGGAGGGTTGGGCCATCAAACTTGATTTCTAAGGCTCCTGAGCCAAATATTCTGTCAGATCAGAATTATGTGTGTTTACTAATAGCAACATTTTACTGTGCATTGGTATTTGTGACTAAAGGCCAACTTTTAATCTATGCATTCCAAGGATGCAGCTCATTCGTGAAATTTAAAGACCCATAAAATATTTATTTTGTTATTTTAAATATATGAATTATTTACATGCCATACCTAGAACTAGGCCATCTCTCTCTCTCTCTCTCTCTCTCTCTCTCTCTCTCTCTCTCTCTCACCTCAATCAGAAAAAATTATGAGGACTGGACTTGACCTCTCATCCCACCAAGAAGCCTAATTTTTCATTGTCTTTTTAAATGTTTAATTATTTTTATTGAAGTGTTACAGTTTATAACAGTATTACAGTATTATAAGTATCACATCCACCCAGAACATCAATATCCCTCCACCATTGTCCTAAATTCCCTCCCCCCATCCCATACTCCTCTACTTGATAGCCTCAATTCTAATTCAGTGGGCAATATTTCAGGGTTTGTTTCCATTGCCCACTATCTATTGCCTCACTTTGTTTCTTTGAACTTCACATATAAACAAGATAATCTGTTACTTGTTTCTCTTTTTCAATTTTAATATATTATAAATAACATTGTTTTGAACACAACAGACTTCTTCTTTAAATCTAATATAACCTCTTGGGGGAGGGATTACGACAGTTTCCATGTTGCTGTTTTATGCAGTAAATAAAATGCTACTTCAGCATCAGGACCACCAAAGTTTCAATAACCCTCAGTAAATAATTCTTTACACATAGTATTTATTTGTTTATTTACTTATTTATTTACTTACTTTTGCTTTTTGGGTCACACCTGGCGGTGCACAGGGGTTATTCCTGGCTTTGAACTCAGGAATTATTCCTGGCGGTGCTCAGGGGACCATATGGGATGCTGGGAATCGAACCCGGGTCGGCCGTGTGCAAGGCAAATGCCCTACCAGCTGTGCTATCACTCTAGCCCGCAACACATAGTATTTAAAGGTAAAATACTACCCAACATAGAAATTCTTCAAGGCAATTTTATTGAGTTTTTTGACTAGGAACTTCCTCTGGCAGAAGAGCAAAAAGAAATCCCTAGGCCTGGTGCTTGCACAGTATTAAGTACCATATCCTTTGCACGACCTTCCTGGAGTGATGGCAATCAGCAAGTCAGTCATCTGAGGGGGCCATGTCTCTTTCACTGATCTCCGATGGGCATGAGCCCTCCATAGTGCTGTGTGCCACAGCAGACCCCAAAGAGACAGATAAGTGGGCCTGGCCCTGTTCCTGGAGCCTAGAGAAGCATCTCCTGAAAATAATGTTTGTGGGACTGGACTGATGAATTCAAATCCCATGTTTAAGAACTTAAAACCTCTAGTCAGACTCCTGGTGACAGTTGGGAGAGGAGGGAAGACAGGGAGGACATAACCTCTAAACAGAGTGTTACTTTCTGTTGCTTGCCCTACCCTGGTCTCCAGCAGGGAAGTTCCTGGTAAACGTCTGCCAGGATCAGCTGCACAGCATGGATGCTAGTCTTCTACAATCCCAAAATGTAGCCATCAAGCTATCAAGCTGCACCTGAACATCACTTGATCAGCTCCGCCCTGGAACTGGTTCCTAGCCTCCAAGTTTTCAGGGAGCCAGGGCCTTAGGCTGGAGAACAGATTTGCTCTTTGAAGGAAAAGGAAATTTCCAGTCCTGACCTTGGTCCGGATTTCCCAGGTTTCTTGTCTATTCTCACACACACACACACACACACACACACACACACACACACACACACACACACACAAAATAATATCAGGAGATGAAGAGTGAAGTAAAATAGCTTTATTTAGGAAACAGGAGAGAGAGAGAGAGAGAGAGAGAGAGAGAGAGAGAGAGAGAGAGAGAGAGAGAGAGAGAGAGAGAGAGAGAGAGAGAGTTACAGAGACAGAAACAGAGAGACAGAGACAGACAGATGACACAGATAGGCAGACAGACAGACAGAGACAGAGATGACAAGTCAGGTGTGGGGGCGGGTGGGGAAGAGCTAAAACACTCTAGACTGAACCTGTGCTTCCGCAGAGGGGAGAGAGTGCCACTTGCTTTTGCATGCAGATTCATCTTATGAATTTTCCCCCACCCCCCTCAAACCCGCCCTGGCTCAAGGCTTTTTAATGTAGATAAGAGTCTATTTCAAGGGTGTTGTGAAGGCAAAAGAAAGGACTTTGAACTTTCAGTGATCTTCTTTCAAATTCTTATTTTAGGGTCTTTTGTTCCTGCTAAAGTTTTTCCTCTCCCAAATTAGTCCAGCCTTCTCTCAGAAAGAACCAGGATCTTACACAGTCCTAGCAAGCCTCAGTTCCTGCATCTCCAAAGGGGTGCAGGCTTCATGCTTTTGGGGTGGTGACAGAGCAATTTCTTTAGATGGTATTTTGGTTGTCTTGGGCTCCCAATCTGTCTGACTGCTTCACCCCTCTAGGGGAAACAGCCTGGACACTGTTCTATGCCCCCTCCTCATGCGCAGGCACACTCACCTCCGTTGTGCTTCCGCAAGCCCCTTCCTCCAATACACCTTATCTGGGAAAAAGGGTTAAGGCTTCTTGCAAATTTTCATTTGTCAAAAAACAAGGAACCTGGGTGTCTCATAATGGTAACCTCCTCCCGACTCTGGAAGGGAGAGACCAGCCATAGAAAAGGTATGTAATAACTCCTTGCCTATGAAAATTTTTATTCGGCCTTAATAAGCACTATCATATACTTCTTCAGACTCACCTCCTAAAGGGAGACATGGTTCTCATCCCCACAGGAGTGGCTGCACAGGCACTAGTGGGGTTTCTGTGTCCTCTATACCAGGTAGTGGAGCTTGGAACGGACCAAGGTATATGGTAACCGACTTCCACCATTAGATATCCTACTCCCAGTACACATCTGAGAGACTGAACAAATACGGTGACAGAGAAGCACAATTAATTATTCACAATCTATACTGCCTTCTAAAGATATTATATTCCACAATATCCCTGTGTTTCCTGGGTGGGTTAATGCGTGTTAAGAATGCAAGATTGGTGAAACTAGGAAAACAGCAGATATCCCAAGACAGGAAGGGATATAAAGAGATAGGGAATATGGCAAGGCACAAAGGGGAGGCTCTCCTGGCATTTAAAAGGAACTTTTGGGGGCTGGAGCGATAGCACAGCGGGTAGGGCATTTGCCTTGCATGCGGCTGACCAGGGTTGGATTCCCAGCACCCCATATGGGCCCCTGAGCACAACCAGGGGTAATTCCTGAGTGTAGAGACAGGAGTGACCCCTATGCAAGGCCGGGTGTGACCCCCCAAAAAACAAACAAACAAATAAATAAATAAATAAAAGGAACTTTTGGGACAGTAGAGCTAATATAGCAGGTGAGGTGCTTGCCTTGCATGTGGGTCACTTGGGTTCAATTCCCAGCACTACAAATGGTCCCCTGGGCAATGTCCGGATTGATCTCTGAGCACAGTCAGGAGTAAACTTGAGCATTGTAGAGTATACTCTAATCTCACCTCCTTCCAAAGAAAAAGATAGAGAACGTTATAAGAGGAGAAATGGTGAATCAGAATATTTCTAATCAAATATTGCTGGTTGATGATGACAAAACCCAATCTTTCATTTCTCCTCAAACTATTTATTAAAATCTAGACATTTTGCCAATGGACAGGGGCTTGACACTGTATGTATCCAGGAAATACTTGTTTAATGAACGGATTTATAAATAGACAAATGATAATTTAGTGGAATTGGATTTGGGGGAGGGTTACATAAAAGTTGCAGTCTTTTTTTTCTTTCAGCTATTATGCCATCTTCATCACTATCACTATCATCCTGTTGTTCATCGATTTGCTCAAGGGGGTACAGTAACATCTCCATTTGTCCTAGCCCTCAGATTTTAGCAGCCTCTCTTTGCTCGTCCTTCCAAAAGGTGCCACAGTAGAGACTCTTTCAGGGTCAGGAGAATGAGACCCATCATTATTACTGTTTTTGGCATATCAAATATGCCACGGGAAGCTTGCCAGGCTCTGTTGTGCGGGCAGGATACTCTCAGTAGCTTGCCGAGTTCTCTGAGAGGGAGAACTAGACAATGATGCCATCTTCATAATCATAGTTTTTAAGACTGCATAAATTTCCACTCATTGGCATGCTATAATTATTTATTCATGGCTATTGTTTGTTTCTTCTGGCCTTTCCTTTTTCCCTTTTTTCTTTTATTTTTTTTTAGCCATACATAGCAGTGCTAAGGGCTTGCTCCTATCTCTGTGCTCAGGGATCATTCCTGACAGTTCTCAGGGGATCACAGGTGGTGCCAAGGATCTAACTGGGATTACCCACACAAAAGGCAAGTACCTTCACCCCAGTGCTATCTCTGGCTTATCTTTATTTTTTCTATCAGGGTAACACTGAAATGAACATCTCTGGACATAGGCTTCTATGTAGATATACTGACAATTTGCTTTCCTAGAGTTATAATCTCTAGCATACAGTGGCTCATCCAAGAGACAATATCAGAATCACACTTTTGATTAGAAAGGAAACTAACAAGGAAATTTTGTTGGGGACATTATTTCAGTTAACATTCTTTACAGAAACTGAATGAACATGTGCGTTAGTCATTATGCAAACCTTTCTGAGACTATCCCAGGTATAGCCCAGTAGAGTGTCCTGAGAATACAGAACTGCCTTCAACAACCTTTATGAGAAAAACTGGATAATATCTGAATGTTGTTATAGAGTAAGTCTGAATATTGTTTTGAGAGTACAAGATAGCAACATCAAATCTGATCTGGAATGGAGAGGAGAGGAGAGAATGTCAGGGAAGATCCTTGAAGGAAATCATCTCTACAACTTGTTCTTTTGGGGGTGATGAGGGACACACAACACCTTAAAGTGTTCAGAGCTTATACCTGGCTTTGAGCTTAGGGATCATTACTAGTGGGCTCAGGAAACCTTGTGGGATGCTGGGGATCGAATTCAGGTTGACAGTGTTCAAGGCAAGCATTCTACCCACTGTACCACTACTCCTGCCTCAACTTGTTCTTAAAGTAAAACAATCTAGTTTTTTTTAGAATCTAGTTGAAGAATGAGAACAGTAATAAGTCTAGGCAAGGATAAAACCATGTACAGATGTGAGAAAGAAAACCTACAGATAAAAGAGCATAAGATGTCATGTGTGTGATGAGTGCTAAAAACACAATGGGTGTGAAGACAAGCAGTAGGTGGGTATAAAAGTTCTTGAATACACACAGGTTTGTACTTGACAACACAGGCAAAATTGTCACGAGCCCAGAAGTGACTGGAATTATCATATTTTTTATGTGTGATGATTACAAAGAGTGAAAAAGATAGGCAGACAGCTGTCAACCAAGTTCAAGATTGTCTTTGTGACAAGAGTCACATGGGAGAAAGTGACCCCTAGCATTTCATTGGTAAATTATACCCAGTTCCAACAGAACTGCAAAAACTCAGCCACAACCCCAAACATCAAGATTTAAACTACACCAAGGTAAATATTCTTCTTTCCTGGTTTAGTTCCATCATTATTCCTCAGATTCACATTTTTCTGAATTTCTCGTTCTATCCTCCACTGAGAATTTCTGAATATCACCTTGCTACCTAGAACATATTCTATAATTACCTGCTTATTTCTTCTTAGGTCCTGACCCAGATTAACTGAAAATCTTCCTCTGCTTCACCCTGCTATGTAGAGACTGGGTCCACCAACTGGTATTCTCATAGCATGTTGGTGGGCAGGGGGATAGGGGCAGGGATGGGAGATAGTATGTAGGTCAGTAGTAGAGCATTTGTATTGCATGTGTAACACCCTGGGTTTGGTCCCTGGCACCATAAGAAGGGGAGAGGAAGATAGGAAAGAGAAGAAGGGTGGAGTAGGGGAGGAGAGGAGAGGACAGGATATATTGGGTGGCAAGGATATAGCTTAGTGGTAGAGCACCTGCCTTGTATGTGTGAAGCCCTGGATTTGATTCCCAGCACCTCGTGTTTCCCAGCATGGGACGGGGAGTAGTAGTCCTTGACTATAAATAGGTATGGTCTCAAAACAAAGAAAATAATTCCTACCATGCTGGGGCATCAACACTCTAACTCTATATGTTGAATCTATAGGAAAATATTAGTCTGTGTTCTCCTAAGCCACAGAAGCAATAAGATATACATCTATATGTTTTTTCATACATATAGATTAATATATGTCATAACATAAGTAAATATACAATAGGGAACTGAATCATGAAATTACTAGAGGCTGAGAAGTCCTGAAATCTGTAGTTAACAAGTGAGACCTAGGAGACTTTTTGGTGTAAATTTCTGTCCAAGTCTGAAAACCCCAAAATCAGAAAGCTAATCATGTCACTTTTACCCACATATAAGTCCCTCAAATGCATAACAGACGGCATCTTTCCTACTAAGTCTCTCAGTATCTTATTTGATCAGTCTTTGACTGATGGAATGACAGTGGACAATCTACTCAGTCTACATAGTCACATGCCAATCTCACACAGAGACACAGACACACCTAAAAATAATATTCAACTAAATAAGGGGATCAATTGTTCCTTCCCTTCCCAATTGACACATAAAATTAGTCATCAAAGGAACTAAGAAGACACCAGCCCAGATCTGGAGGTCTGGACCATGCCAATCTCTGAGGCTGTTCTACCGAGTAGACAACTACTTGAAATGTGGTTAATATGAATTGAGGAACCCTGTAACAATAACAAATCAGATTTCGAAGATTTACAAAACAAAATCTGGCATAGATAATTTTCACATCGATTACCAGTAGAATACCAACTGTATTGGAATACCAATAGATAGATTAAATACAATGTATTACTAAGATTAATTTCGGATATTCCTTTAACATTTTTTTTTAAATTTTATTGAATCACCATGTGGAGGGTTACATAGTTCTCAGGATTATGTCGGTTATACAATTCTCAAACACCCTTCCCTTCACCAGTGCCCATCTTCCATCACCAACCCCCCCTCCTTTAACATTTTTAATGTGAATGTTAGAACGTGTCAAATCATAGCATGTGATTCACATTCCATTTCTACTTGCTAGTGAACCGGGCAAAAATAATAGTTAAGAGGATTAAAGTGGCATGAAAAATCTAAATATTTTTAAAATTCAGGGTGTAGTCTTTTTAAAAAATACAGCTGGAAAGTAAGCCTGGAACTGAGGTTAACTGAGGCATTGGCCACAGACAGGGGTTGAGTTTAAATTATTAACATGAGGGACAGTCGAGGTCTCTGGGATCCAGGACTCCCAAGATGTTGGTCATTTAGACTTTGACAACATGAGTAACACCAGCCCCCAGGCCATATAGATGGAGCTAGCCTAGCTCAGGGTCAGAAGTGGCTAATTATCTAGGAAGAATCTTCCCAGGATGCCACCAGCACCCTGCAATGAAAGGAGAGTTCCATCATCCATCATCCCACTGTCTGCTACCTGCCTCTTGGAGCAAGTTAAATTCTTTCTAAGAGAAATAACAGCCCCTCTCTGAAGTAATTTTTGTTCTCTCTGATCAAATAAATAACACATTTGTTTTTTTTGGTTTTTTTTTTTTTTTTTTGCTTTTTTGGGCCACCCCCAGCGATGCTCAGGGGTTATTCCTGGCTTTGCACTCAGGAATTACTCCTAGCAGTGCTTGGGGCACCATATGGGATGCCGGGGATCGAACCCGGGTCGGCCACGTGCAAGACAAACACCCTACCCGCTATGCTATCGCTCCGGCCCCTCTTTTTTGTTTGTTTTAATCTTATTTTAATGCTGATACTTTCATTGTATCTCTTTATTTTTTTTGAATCTCTTTATTTTTAATTGAATCACCATGTGGAAAGTTACAAAGATTTCAGGCTTAAGTCTCAGTTCCACAATGCTCAAACACCCATCCTGTGTTTCTAACTGGACAAAATCTTAAGACTGCTCGATTTGGTCCAGAGGCTCTGATGCCGTGTATCATTCAACAAATAAATCCTCCTCTTTTGTTTGATTTCCTAGGTTCTAGGAAGCAACAGATAGAATTAATTTTCTTTACCCAGAAAATTTCAAATGCATTTGTAAATACTGGTTTGGTTCTTAAATGGTCTTTGAGAGATGATATATAATTAAAGGCTGTTTAGATTTCACTTAAGCAAGAAGATTCTGAGGCAGGCCGAGTGATGCTGCTGGGGATGTTTGTGTTTACTGATCTTATTAAGGTCTTTAAGCCTCAAGCAAGGCCCATCAGGCCTCAGTTGGCAAGAGCCCGGAACATGGAACAGGAAACTTCAGAGGAGAGGCAGGCAGGAACTGAGAAGCTTCCTAGAAAAGGTGAATAAAGGAATGAACAAATAGCTGATGAAACAGCCACAAGAGTCTTGTTCTAGTCCTCTCCTGCTTCAGGGAGTGGCTCGTGCAAGGGGGAGCTCAGAGTACAGGGCCTGCCATAAAAAGACTCAGAGGAGTCTTGGAAAGATACCCCAATACTCTGTCTCCTTAACCAACTCACCATCACCATGAGAAAGACCTCTCCAGTGTCTCCTGACCCTATGTTCCTCCCTTGACAATTCTCTGTCCCTTTTCTTACTGTTTTATTGTGGTTCCATGGATAATTCCATCCATCCAAGGGACCATTTCATTAATTGACAAAATTATGACTATCAACTGGGCAGCACTTCTAGTTTTGCCCCTCCCCATGTTTACTAAAGATTCTGTTTCTTTGCTTCTCCACCACTAGTCTCCAGTAAATGGGCTGCTGTGCCATATAGACCCCCGAGTTTCTGAGACAGAGACTGAGAGGAAGTAGAGGAGGTCAATAAGATGTGGGGTGTGAGCACTGGAGGAGATGATGAATGACTGAATGAGAGGTAAGGGAACCAGCTAGGAAGCAAAGATGAGCAAGACTTCCCTGGAGCTAGGGAATAAAGCTAGAGTCCCTGGACCACTTCAGGTGACATTAGAGCACATCATTGGGGTCACAGGGAGAACTGCTGGGCCAACTGAGACTCAAAGTGCAAACAAGTGTATTACCAGTTAAGTTCTTTATAACTACGTATAGCCTCAGAGTTAATTTTTTGTCACAAGTGCACAGAGGCTGCATTCAAGGGTTGGGGAGCTGAGACAAGCATCAGTGACAAAGACTAGTAGAACTGCCCCAGAGCTGTGAGGACTCTATAGAGACTTCACCAAGATTGGAAGTAAAATGAACTGGGTGGAGATGGTGGTGACTGAGATATTCATGACCATCCACTGACATATTCCACTGAAGAGAATGGATTCACATGTGCAACAGATGGTGCAATGTGCCTCCACCCCTTTCTCTCTTCTAGCCACGATCACTTGGGGTGCCAATATACCCAGAAAGAGCATGACACTTTGCCATCTCTCTTACAGCTGAGAGCGTCCATCTGCTAGCAGGATATAAGAAAAGGTTTCGTGGGAATATCTGGGAACATCTTATTTCCGTTTCAACGCTGACCTTTCCCCATAATCATTTCCTTCCACTTCCTGCCAGGGAAATAAAAGAGAGGTCAGAGAGGGATCAATGACTATTTTACCACCAAATCACAAGCAAGAGAATTAATGTAGTAGATGAAGGTAGAAAATCTAAAAGAGAAAGACCCTGGGTCACATGTGTCATCTTGTCACGACCAAATGAGATACAAATACACCCCTTCATTCTTTCGTCTATTCTTTGTTGGATGTCTACAGTTGTTCACTCACACATGGATGTGATGTTAAGGAGCCTCACTGAAAAGAGGAAGTTTAGAAACACTCATGACTTAGACTGCCACTTCACAGACACCCCAGTTGTTAAGAACTTGTAATTCTTTGGGGATTACTGGGTAGTAGCCGAGACCCAATGAACCCTGGCCCCACTTACAAATCAGAACCTGGAAAAAAGTGTCAGGCCTAAACCAACTGGAGACCCAGCTGTGGTTATGCAACTCAGCATGAAAACATTGGTGTGGGGTTCCAGCAATGGAGTTGGTTACTAAACTTCCCCTCTCCTCTCTGCCTGGGGAAGCCAGCATTGACAGAACAAGGCTAGATGTGGACTTCTATGTTGGAGAACAGGGAGGAAAGAGAGCCTGAAGAGGAGGCTGCAGGAGTAGGAACCCACAGAGAGATGCTGGGCTCTTTGAGGACCAAGTCCTGGGAACAGCTGCAGGGAAGGAAGCATGGCAAGGAAGAAGGAAGATTTTTAAACCATTGCTTGAATCATGCTTTCCCTTCACAGGCCTGTAGAAAAAGGAACGTAAATTGTTTTAAAATTACTTTTGGCTGTATACGCTATGTTCTTTTAGCCACAACACTGTTTGGGGAATAAACCATAGAAGTCGTGGCTCTATGAAAATCATAAAAACAACCTTTAAAAAGTCCCTCAGAGATATACAGACTGTCATAGAATCCCCTAAGCTGTTCCACTTCTATTTCTGGGCTTATTTTTTCTTGCCAGTCCAGCTCAGGGCATAGTAACTTTTCCACTGTAAGCCTCCGAGACTGCGTTTCTTGTCTCTTGCCTCGCCTTTCCATCTCAGTGACTCTGGGTCTCCCTTTCCTAACCTGACTGAAAGAAAATTTTTCTAGTTGCTGGACAGAGAACATAAGGGACTGAAAGACACACCTGTCATGTACGAGGCCCCAATTCAATCCTGGAATCACATGACCTCACGAACAATACCAGGTCTAGGCCTAGTGGCTCCAGTCTTGAACTGTCCAGTTGAAAAAGTCTGGTGGATTATTGTCGGTAGCAACATCCCAGACCCCTGAGTATTGCTTCAAAGCACCCAGCAATAAAGAAACAGTTTTTCAGAACTCCCATGCCATTTCCATTACATTAACCCAGAACCTTTTCTATACTTAAGGAATAAATTACCAATGAACATAGACATGAACAGCATATTCATCCCCTAGGGTTGAATGAAGCAAAAATATACCTGCAAAAACATTCATGAAAATACACACAAAAATATATACACTTTCCGAGATTCGGGTCTGCTAAAACAACCAACAGAGAACAGCAAAGCTGTAGCTCAGAGGCTACTTTCATCTCCCCTTGGGTCTCTGACTTCTCTGAGTCCCATTTTTGGGGAGATGTGACCCGATCCCTCACTAGAACGCCATCTCTTGATTTGGGGGAGATGAAATCATGCTCTTGGTCCTCATATAGAATTCCAGGCCTGTCTCCTGGCAGGAAGAAGTTTCCTCTAGCAAGTCACCCTTGGGAGAATTATGCCATTAGGAATGGATGGTTTCTGGGAATCTGGAGTAGCAGAGAAAGTGGCAGGGCTTGAAGAACAAAATCCAATCCTTAATTCAAATATCAAGCATTGTTAACCTCATCCCCCTGCTGTGCCAGTTATTCATTTATTGCCTTTCAGCTCCATGATCTTGAGCTACTTCAACATCCTCACTCTGCTTAACATACTATCATTACGTTCCTTGACCTCCTGGGCCCTTAGCCACCTGCCTCTGGACTCCAATTTCAGTCACTACCAAGTGTCCACACTATTGCCATACCTGACTATTCTTATCACCCTCACTTTCAGGTGGATATGAGAGTTAAAACTCCTGAAGACATCCAGCAACTCGAATCCTGTATTTTCATCCAGTCCCCAGCTAGTTCTTAGCTTTATTTCTTCCAAATTTGGCTTACTTTTACCGGTGACTCTTCTAGAATTAGAGGAAATGCTGGATTTTAAGTTCTATTGCCAGCATATTTGATATATGTAATTCTGGGCAAAGTTATTTAAGTGGCATTTAGCTTTTAACCTATTAAACATAAAATTATTATGGCATTCTAGAGTTATAAAGAAAATTTAGTGGTGCTAAGGAGATAAGTCAATCCTTACATACACAAGGCCCCAAGTTTGATACTTAACACCTTGTGGATACTTAACCCAATGTTGAATTATCTATCTGGCTGACCAAAAGTCATTATCCATGTCCCCTGCTCAATGCTTGGGAGAACCCAAAAACATGTTATTGAAATAAATAAACCTCAAGGAGATTATTAAAAGAACTGAATTCATGCTTTTCATTTGGGAGACCCAAGTTCAAATACATGGCACCACATGCTCCCCCAAGGGCCAGCAGAGTAAATCCAAAGCACAGATTAGGATGCCAGTAGTAGTCCTTCAGTATCACCAGTCGAGTCTCTCTCTCTCTCTTTATGCACACACACACACACATACATATATATTATATTATATTATATTATATTATATTATATTATATTATATTATATTATATATACAAAGACTTGAGATATATATGATATATATGTGTATGTGTATACAAGGGCTGGAGTGATAGCACAGTGGTAGGGCGTTCGCCTTTCACGCGGCCAACCCATGTTCGATTCCTCCGCCCTTCTGGGAGAGCCCGGTAAGCTACCGAGAGTATCATGCCTGCACGGCAGAGCCTGGCAAGCTACCCGTGGCGTATTTGATATGCCAAAAAACAGTTACAACAAGTCTCACAATGGAGACGTTACTGGTGCCTGCTCGAACAAATCAATGAGCAACGGGTTGACAGTGACAGTGACAGTGATATGTATACATATATATGTGTGTATGTGTGTGTGTGTGTGTGTATGTTTATATCACTTGTCATCCCATTGATCATCAATTTGCTCAAGCGGGTGCCAGTGAAGTCTCCATTCATCCCTGTTGTGTGCTAGTGTAGTCCAATGGTATCTGCTCACTCCAGGAACACGAACAGCCTCAAACCATTTATTCAGGGTTTTGACGAAGAAGTCTGACCATCTCGTAGGTGGGCGGCCACACGGTCTTTTGATGTCCCATGGAATCCAGTCCGTAACAGCTCTAGTCCAGCAGTCATCTCTAAATCACATTACATGTCCGACACATCTGATTTTTGACGCCTTGGCAAACAAGACAGTGTCCCTGATTCTTGATTGTCGATGGAGGTTGGAACTCCGGATTCCTTCTCTCACTTGAGTGAAATGTTATACTCTTAGGGCTACCCAAATAGTGTTCTCGTCCTTTGGAAACACCAAAGACAGGTGTCTGTGGCTTTTCCACTCTCAACATTCCTTGCACAGTCATGGAGGTGCTGAACTAGTCAATCGTATTTCTCGTCGATGTTGTCAATGATGGCATCTTCCCATGTTGCTGCAATAGTGCCAAAGAGCTCCCAGTTGGTGGTCATTCTGGGAGTTCTCTTCTTAAACTTTGCAGTCTTTTCTCCATGTTCTGTGAAGTTGAATTTTGCAGACGGAGGTCCAATCTCATTTGGAATTTTGGGACAACAGCGACATCAGTCAGGCAAAACCTTCAATTGAATATGATGTGGTCAACTTCGTTGTGGAACTGTCCACCAGGAGACTCCCATGTTCAATGTTTAGATTCGGCCTTCTGGAACTGTGAGTTAGCATGGATGGTCTTGGTCAACATGATGAACTCAGTCTCTCACCCTGTTTGTTCTATTCTAGACCATGGGTCTAGATGTGGAGTTCTTTGGGTCAACTTCTCGGTCCTATGTTGGCATTAAAATCACCGACAGTGATCTTGAGGAAGGTGTGTGGCCTTCTTTATAGAACTTTTCCAGGTCCATGTAGAACTTCTCAATTTCTTCTTCATTGTAGTTGGATGTTGGTTCATAGACGATGAAGATAGAAACTTCTGGCAGTGAGCCACATCTATTGAAGCATAATCAGCCGATTCGGGTTGTTAAGCATTTGAATGAATCAATGCTCATGGCAAGTTTGTGTTGACAAGGAAACAGACCCCATTGATGCCTTTATTGTCGCATGTTCCAAGGAACAGTTCTTCTCCAGTGTCGAAAATGCCATGATGTGATCAATGCCTTCGTGTTTCGGTCAAACCAATGATGTTGTACTTGATCTTCTGCGCTTGCACCATCAGGTCCTTGATGGATGCTTCCGATGCCAGCATATGTGTGTTGAAAGTACAGACAGTCATTTTAGTCCTTCTTTGTTTTGGCAATCTAGTTCATCCCTGAGATTTTATTAGCCTCTCCTTGCTCATCCTTCTTAACGCTGCTGTATTGGGGGCTCTTTCAGTGTCAGGCGAATGACACTCATTGAGTACCTCCACTACCCAGCCATTGCCACGCTCCAGGCTGCTTTCTGGACACTTGGGCTGAATCTCACGTATGAGTGAAGTCTCACAGAACCAGGTAAAGCAGAACTTTGTGACCTTGGACTCCAGTCTCAATGGGACCAGAAACAAGATCCTCTGTTTGCCTCCTCCAATCTCTGGCGCCCCAGGGAACAAACCCAGATGACCCACCCTACCAGCGTCAGATAAATACCTTATCAGGGGACCTGAACTACCTCCACTATCCAGTCACCGCCATGCTCCAGGCCACTTTCCGGACCCATAAGACACTTAATATACATTTTCCATAATTTCCACACCATATTTGATGGGGTTCAAATATGGTGTGAACCATGAGAACACCTGTAAGGGCAATTAGAGGCTGCCCTAAGAGCCTCCATCCCTCTCAGAGAGCCTGGCAAGCTATTGAGAATACCCTGCCCGCACAGCAGAGCCTGGCAAGCTACCCGTGGCATATTGAATATGTCAAAAAACAGTATATGTTTCTTATACCTGAAATACAGTGTACTCAGTCAATATTAGGTGTCATTCCCCACCCTTGTTTATCCAAATCCAATCCTGATTCAATATTAGAACAATGCATCTATAATTCTCTATCTGAGAATTTGAGCGTTGCTAAGAAATCCTTGTAAATGAGAAGATAACATCACTACCAATTAAATATGAGTATTTTCCGTGGACTCTTGGATCACTTGGTAGGCCATGACCATGATTAGTTCCCACATTTATTTTCTTTTATTTATAATTCATGTCTTCTAACGTTTCTCAAGCCAGTTTACATAAGTCTTAAACATGCAAAATTAGAGTCATCAGTTGGATTTTCCTCAGCTTCTAACTCTTGTGATCATCATTGCCTGAGATATACATAGACAACTGCATCCTTCCCTCCAGCTTTTTCCTGTCAAGGCTCAAGTTTCTCCCAGTCCATCCTCCACCATAATTGAATGACACAGCTGCCTTTTCCACCACCTTGCTATGCATTCTAAAGATAGGTAGGTCCCGTCATCCCAGCCCTTACCCAAACCTCTAGTTTTGGCTGTCCCATTGCCAGTAAGCTTTCTTTTCAATGGGTGAGTAACTAAGTAATTATAACTCCCACTGATCCCTCCTCCATCCTCACTCCTCAGTAGATGCCAGTTGATTTCACACTTCTGCTTCTTGATGCTGCTGCCAGAGTGAGCTTACCTTTGTTCCCCAACACTTACAGTTCTGAGTAAGCATCTGCAGCACATCGTCCAGGTTTTATCACTCTACAACCTTTCCCCATCAATTGTGCCTATGAAAACCTGTTCTTCTCATTGCACTCAAAAGTCACAATTTTTTCAAGTGATCTTCTCTTGGACCCATTGTTCTTTTTATGCCTGAGAGCTTCACTGGGCAACTTCATCTTACATATATGACTGAATCTTTCCAGTGATCCCAGTTTTGATGTCTCTCCTGAATTTCAGGTCTTTCTTCCTTATTAGCCATTTGGAATCTTTGGATGTCTCAAAAGACTTTAACAACACATTCAGACTTCATTACCTCTTACCATGGGATCTAATTCCCCAAACTTTATATTCCCAACTGATGACATGACAGCTCACATT
The DNA here is from genome assembly GCF_027595985.1 of Sorex araneus. Classification (NCBI taxonomy): domain Eukaryota; kingdom Metazoa; phylum Chordata; class Mammalia; order Eulipotyphla; family Soricidae; genus Sorex; species Sorex araneus. The sequence continues at coordinate 42,670,882 of NC_073312.1, forward strand.
GCCCCACAGTCCAATGCAGATCAGTTTTTCCTTCTTCCCAGCAGCCATTCCATGACCACTTTTTTTTAACATTAACCTCATAATTATTTTCCAAATCATCTTTTCCTCTCCTTTTATGTTGCCCTAGTTTCAGGCCTCCTTTTTAACCTGTATTGCCTCCATTTCCGCAATGATTTTCCATCTTTGTTCCTATTGTTCCAAACACTACCCTGCATGTGGTCTAAGAGACCGAGCTCCAGACACAAATCAGATGCACTTACCTTCTGGCTTTAAATGTTTGGTTAATTCCATTTTATTATAGCTCAAAGGAACTCATGCCACCATATTTCCAGAAAGATGACAGATACACTTTCTTCCACTTTCACACATGATACCCCACCTAGGCCACAGGTGCATAGTTGTCCCTACACAGTCCACTGCATTCATTTACATCTGTGCCCTCCCCGCACCCGAGCCCTAGTGTGTAGAATACATCTCCTATTCTCTGTTCCCTTACCTCTCCTCCATACCAATATCTAAGCTTTCAATATACACTGTATTTAAGACAATTCTTTTATTTTTGAATTCCCTACCAGCCTATGAGATCCTTGGTGGCAGGACCATGTCTTAGCCTTCTCTGTAAGTCCGGCACCTTCCCAGCCCCTGGCCTCTCTGGGTCTTGAGTAAATGATCGTTGAACTGAACTGAACCGACTAAGTTGGTCGCTATGCTGCTCATCCTCAGAACTCTCCATTTCTCACCTACATCAAACCTTCCTGCCACTGCCTCTTCAAAGGCAGGCACATTCCTTCCAGATGAAAGTCTTCTTTTCCACTGTCACAAGCTCTTTTCCTAACTCGGTACATGAGTTTCACTTCACTCGGATGATCCCATAAGTGCAAGTTATTTTCTGGTTTTAAATAAAAGTCATGCGACACCCAAAAGTCATCCAAAACTATCTTTGTGCAATGGAAAGGACACTCAATGGGGTGTCAGGAGACTCAAGCTACAGACACTGCTCTGAAAAAGAATGGGGAACCAGATGTTTTCTGACTAAGGCTTCTTTCTGGTCCTTTACACAAGCACCATGGAAAGCTGCAGCCAGAATTTCCAATAGGACGGACTTTGTTTAATGTGCTCCTGGTACCATCCATCATAAGCATGGCAGTCAGATGGCCTGTTTGTGTGAGTGACCTCAAGAGAAGCTCAGAGATGAGAAGATGATGAGCTGGGGTTGAAAGCGTGACCTGTATTTTAGGGCAAACCCAGGACAAGGAGGCCCTTAAATGTAAACATTGGCCTGAGATTTAGGCTCCAAGCTGCTTGCCCTGATGCTTTCACTCTGCTGGCTTCCTCTCCTCCCAGACTTATCTGGCTTGAACTGGCTCGGTCCTTGCTTCCTCTCGGTCAGCTCTTTTCAAATAAACACTGTCCTATAAAGCTTTCACTTTGGTCTGTGCTGTTACAAATGGTCCTGAAGCCAGAATAGTCACAAGCAATGAAAAGTCGCTCTCTGCCCCAAATCCTGCATGGCGCCTGGGCTCTCCTCCAGAAGGCAGCATGGCTGCCCCTCCCCCCCACCAACTCAGTAAATCTCTGAGAAAGATGTGGCCTGCCTAGCTCTGTGCTCCCAATCTCAGAGGACTCACAGAGAGGAAAGGAAGCTTGCCTAAGAAACAGTCGATGCTTCATAGCAGGAGAGGAAAGGAGCTGACTTTCAGTAACTCAGCAACCATGCACTCGCCAAGAACAGGGCACAAGCTCTACTCTATGGGGAGTGTGAAATGATTTCTTTCACACTGTTCGTTATTGGAACATTCCCCATATCGATGGCAATCACTCAATCTTCCTGAGACACAGGCTCAGAGAAATAACAAGGGATGGAGAACATGCACAACTGTGTGGGGGTACACAGCTTTCTGTGTATTCTGTGGCTTCTGTGTATGCACACCCCCAAAGCCGCATCTAAACTCCCAGGAAAATACACATGCACGCACGCAAATCCTGGGAACCTGCCAAAAAAATGAACTCTCCTCAACACACAGATGATCAGTTCCAGTCTCAGGCACACTCACACATCACTCTTGGAACACATAGTCCCTGAAAACATATGACTCCCCAGACAAAGCAAGGAAGGAGAAAGTGCAGAATAGGCAGAGCCACCCCACCCCCTGACACTCTGGCAGGTGCAGGGATATTATAGGGCATTTTGGGGCAGGAATGACCTGCCATTCACATGATTTAATGACAGTGCTGGAGGTTGGCAAGTAGGAAGGTCTGTTTCTGCTTGTGATGGAGTAAGAAAGGAGCAGGACTTGAACTGAGTCTGCAAAGGAATAGATTCCAATGGCAGTTCTAGGTCAAACAGAATAAAATTAGTGACTAATTAAAGTTGCCTACCAAAGGGCAAGAGGAGGAATGTTTCTCTCTAGATTTCAGGTTGGGGCAGAAGGGTATCATTCACAGTGAGAAAGGAAAGAGGTGAGAGATAAGCCAGAATGACCCCTTTGTTTACATAAACTGTCAACATGTCAATGTAAAGAACCAAGCACCAGTTCCTAGGGATGCAGCCTCCAGCCAAGATTTGGGGAGCTGGAGTCTGCCATTTGAACCCCAGTGATCTTTCATGGTCCATCTCTGGCATTCTGTCATGAAAGAAAGATGAGCATATAGAGGTAAGAATACAAGGAGAGCAAGGAGTCTGTCCAGAGGCTTAAAAAAAATGTTAAAAACCACACACGGGCTGGCCAGAGAGACAGAACAGCAGGTAGGCACTTTTCCTTGCACACAACCAACCCAGGTTCTATCTCTGGAATCCCATATGGTCCCCCCAAATGGCCATGAGTGATTCTTCAGCACGGAGTCAGGAGTAACCTCTGAACCTCACAGGATACGAGGTTTCCTCCATATCTCCAAGACTGAGACTGCTGTTCATTGCTGGGCCAAACAATATACTCTTAAACTTCCCCTAGGACTCACCCCTCAGTATATGCGAGAAGATCACTTTTGGAGGTGAAGGCACCTTATTCTTGCCTTATTCTTCCTGTGTCCTCTTCAGGCAAGAAGTCAGTATGTGCCACATAGTTCTGTTCTACAATGTTTTTAGACTTAAAAGTATGATCATTTCAAACTGAAGAGTTACCTGAGCATGGCTTCAAAAATACCTTGGTGCCACATAACAGCATGTACAGTCCAACAAATAACAAAGAACATTCCAGAGTAGGTACACCATCTCCGGGATTAGTTGTGATAACCAAGGTTATAGGAGAGTTCACAAGGCTGTGGCAGTGCAGGTTGCATTTTTAGCATTAAATCCCTGTGAAAGATGAGAGGGAAAGATGAAACATCTTTTTTCTCAAAGATCTAATTCCTGGGAATTGGTTGTGACTTTTATAGTAACTGGTTCGCGAGCAGAGGAAATGCTGAATAACTTTTGAGGGCTTCAGCTGTGCTCGGCTCTATCCCAAGAACCTGGCTTCTGCTCAGCATCTTCACTCCCACCTCCTTGACCTCTAGCTCCCCATCACAGTCGTCCACATTGTTATTAGCAAAAAATGATAACAGACTCAAGAGACAGTGTCCTTAGCATTCTGTCCTAGGGAGGGAGGAAGTATATCCCAGCTTTGCTTGGACAGCCAAATGAAAAGAAAGGAGAGCAGATCTGAAGCTAATGCTCTGGAGAATAAGGAATTCTCTTTTCCCTCCTCCTCCTTTGTCCAACAGATCACAATTTAGTGACAACGGGGCACTGTAGCACTGTAGTACCTTCGTCCCCGTTGTTCATCAATTTGTTCAAGCGGACACCAGTAACGTCTCCATTGTGAGACTTGTTGTTACTGTTTTTGGCATATTGAATACGCCACAGGTAGCTTGCCAGGCTCTGCTATGCGGGTGGGATACTCTCGGTAGCTTGCCAGGCACTCGCAGAGGAACAGAGGAATAGAACCTGGGTTGGCCGCATGCAAGGCAAATACCCTACCTGCTCTGCTATTGCTCCAGTCCAATAACAGGGCAATAAATAGAATATACAGGGATACCAGGAAATCTTATGGTTTGCTGGATCAGACAGACTTATAATGTAACATTTTAGAGGACTAATTTGGCAAGAGATAATGAGCATCACTAAAAGCTATATAATTTGGGGGTCAGGGGTGGCAGGAATGCATGTCTGCATTTGCCTGTGTTGGGAAGAGGAGTATTATTTAGAGGAAAGGAGTTTAGACAGGAGGAATAATGTGTTGAAAGGACAGCTTGGCAGGCGCAGACTAGGAAGTCTGAACATTTGGGTCACTTGGTTGCTAGGAACCAACCTTAGGACTGGAAATTTTAATTCCTCAACTCTGTTCTTCAGTTCTAATAGAAGTTCCATGGTTTTTCTGATTCTTTTCATCTAGACTAAGGCAAGCCATTGAATCATTTTCCTAAAACACTTGGTCTTGGAATAAATTTTTTAGTTACTAAAGCAATAAGATAAAAAAGAGAAGTGAGGAGTGAATTCTTAGAGAAGAATAATGACAACAGATGGAGCAACCCATCACATCCAGATCCTTACTCCAGTGGTTCCTGAAGTCAACTGTAGCCCTTTCCTTCCCTGAAGTTTAGTTCTTCCAGAAGATTCAATAGTCTTTCTATTAAGCCCCACCTTAAGTAACTCACATTATAACCAAGCCTTTTCATTTAAAGGTAAGAACACCTGAGTAATAAAGTGTATGAGTGGATAGAAGTGGGGGGTTTCACTGAATTGAAGAGGAGAATGTAAGAATTCTTAAGTGTCCCTTCAAACAAAAATCTCCAAAAGACAAATCAATCCATGTTTCTGAGTCACAAAATAGATATGGAGGACAGAATTTAAGGAAACTGCATTGTGGTAAAGAGAAAAGGATATATTCTAGAGAACTTCTTACACAAAATTCAAAGAATCAGGTGAACTATGATGAGGTAGCATATTCTGAAATGGTATCATGAAAATCAAGTGATGATATAATTTTAAGGAAAAACATCAGAGTTCAGGTGATAGTTCAGAAGGTCCAGGTTATATGCCTTTGCATGCTCAAAAAAGCCTCAAGCTTAATCTTACCACTGCATGCCCCTCCAATCCACCCAAAACAACAGCAGCTTTCACCACCATTAGAACTGCATCACCATCACAGCATCATCAATCTGAACATTGAACCATCTAGCCTAGGTTCAATGGAGTATCCATGTATGGTAGGGAGTGGTCCCCAAGCTCCCTAAGCACTGTTTTGGAGATGCCTCAAAAAAAATCATAGTATACAGTTTACACACATTCACACACACAAAAAGAGAACAAACAAGGTAAATATTGGGATATTAGAAAGTGGTCACTGAATTTGGGGATTCAGAAAGTTCTGTCCTCACAAGTATGCTTGTTGGGAAAAGGGAAACTAGGTCAAAGAGATAGTACAGTGGGCAGGGTGTTTACCTCGAATATGGCCAACCTGGTTGATCCCCAGTATCCCATATGATCCCCCAAGCATTCCAGGAGTGACCCCTGAGTACAAAGCTGGGAGAAAGGAAAGCCCTGAGCACCAAAAGCCCAAAGCAAACAAATGAACAAAATCACGAAAGAAAGAAAGAAAGAAAGAAAGAAAGAAAGAAAGAAAGAAAGAAAGAAAGAAAGAAAGAAAGAAAGAAAGAAAGAAAGAAAGAAAGAAAGAGAGAGAGAGAAAGAAAGAAAGAAAGAAAGAAAGAAAGAAAGAAAGAAAGAAAGAAAGAGAAAGAAAGAAAGAAAGAAAGAAAGAAAGAAAGAAAGAAAGAAAGAAGAAAGAAAGAAAAAGGAAAATTAAAAGAGAAACGGGAGAAATACTTGACTTTACTTTTGAGTTGCCCAAATTCATCCAGTAATAATTCCATCATATAACTTTAGTGTCCTTTATTTTCATGATAATTCAACTTGATGGAAGTGAAATTATTCTACTTTTTGACAAGTTTTATGACTTCTACTTCTGTTTTCCAAATAATTTAAATATTTTATTTCACTCAAAGAAAAATGTTCCTTTTTTCTCATCAGTCACAATAGACCTAAGATAATAACTCTTTTCTAGATACATATATGTATATTTATAGCCATAATATAATAACCCGTTTCTCAATGTGCATACATATTGCTTTTATTTCTTTAATAGTTAACACATACTCATGACTTCTTAAAACTAATAGAGTATAAGGTAAAAACTGAATTTCTGATCCAAGATATAGTAGAAAGATTAAGGCTGTTGGCTTGTATGTATTCAACCAATGTTTATTTCCTGGCACTACATATAATCCCCTGAGTATCACCAGGAGTGACCCCTGATGTCAGAGACAGACATTAGCCCTGAGTAGTATTAGGTATGGTCCAAAAAACAAAAACAATCCAAACACAAAAACCAAAAAAACCCTGAATTTCTATCTCTTTCATATTTATTTTATTATAAATAGTTATAATGAAACATTATAATCTTATTTTCAGAGATAGTCTGCAAACACAACCATATAAATATACATATTCTTTGGGGTTGGAGAGAGAATACATCGGGAAAGTCACTTGTCTTGCTCATGGATGACCCCAATTCAATCCCCAGCACCACATATGGCTTCCTGAGTCCCACTAGGAATGATCCCTGGGTTCAGGCCAGGATGTGGTCCAAACACACACACACACACACACACACACACACACATACACACACATCTATAATGTGGCAATTACACGATACCTTAACCAGAATTGTGTGCCTTTGTGCCTTTTGTTCTTTGTTAATAGGTGATATACTCTGGAACACAAAAGTCAACTTCAAATCCAAACTAGCCCAGTGGTGACTGGGATATACAAGTCCCATGTATGCATGCAAACAGTTCAAAGTTCAGAAAGTGTGGAAGGCTGTGTCTGCCTCATCTGCAATGTGGCACTGCTCCTGGCCCAGAGGAACTATGAAATGACATACAGGTCCTCAAGCCACCAAAATACAATTATAAAGAAAGTGTCAGGATGGCCCATACACATCTTGGGGCATGCCTACTAAATAAGTTTTTTGGGCTTCCAAGGAGATGAAAAAACTGCTGGACTGCATTAGTTGCCCTGGAATCTATTCCTTCAGTAAGCTAAGTAACCTCAGTATTAGTTTAAAGTTTATTGCAACTCATAAGTTTGTAGAGATACACAACTCATTTGTTTAAATATGCAGATGTACACAACTCATTGGTTTCAATTTATACATATTTTATTAAGATTGAAGTTAAGGGATTTTTCTTTCAGCTAAAGGACTATTTTGTTCACTTTTATGAACCAGCTATCATATAATTTTGCTGCCAAGAAGGCGATAGTTTTATTCTTATTGATTTATAAATACTCTTTCCATGTTGCAGGATGTGCCACTTTCCCACATGTGTTACAAATATTTTTTCAACTTTTCATTTGTCTCCTAACAATGTTTATGGAATTTTTTTACTGTGAAGAATCATTTCACTTTTATAGTCATAGGCATCTATCCATTCTCCTAAGACTTTTGTATTTTGTGAAGCCCTTCCAAAGATCTTTTTCATTTTAAGATTATAAAGGAATTATTTCCTGTCTCCTTCTAGCTCTCTTATTTTTCCCATGTTTTAGTATTCAATATATCTGGAATTTTTATTTTGCTATAAAGAGTACAGTAGAAATAACTTTATTTTTTCCAGATTATTCCCTAAGTCAGTGCCTTGATAATAAAAGTTTTCATACTCTCCTATGAGGTACTGTTGTATGCTCTTTTCAGTGTTAGCCATATTTGATTCTCAAAATGCTTAAACTTTCTCTCAGTAATATAGAACAGATTATGCCAAGAGAAAGCTAGACATTTCCAATGGGCTAATCCACCTCTTTATTAATGATTTCTAAAACACACAATTTAAAGTGTCTTCATAAAGTTTTTACAGAAATTGACATTGTGTTTTAAATAAACACATACCAGATGTGCACAAGATTGTCCATGTCCCAAAGAATTATAAGAAGCATCTGTCCACCCATTCCCACTGCATATAATTTCCTCAGTAGGAAGATGCTTTGGGGATCAGAGGCATTAAGAAGGTTAAGGCACTTGCCTGACACATGGCAGAAACTGGTTTGGTCCCTAACACTATCTGTGGTCCCTTCAAGCAGTCTAGGAGTGATCCCTAAGCACCAAGCTAGCCAGGAGTCAGCCCTGAGCACCGCTGGGTGTGGCCCAACCCCTCCTATAAAATGGAGGGTGTATTTGCTGACCACATGTGAGGGCACCGCCAGAAAGGAGAAAACAAACTGCTCTCAGAGGGTTCATTCATGTCAGGCTTTTTTCACAGTGAGTGCTAAACATTTTTGTTCAGCATTCTAATTCTCATTCTAATTGTCAGGCACAGAAATCAGTGGTTTTCACCCTTTTACAAATGATTGGTACTAGCCAAAAGAAGGTAGTTCATAACCACTGCTGTAGATCAGTGGCTTTCAATCTTTCAACGTCTGCAGACTTGGTTGAAAACCACTAACTAACGAAAACAGGGGTGTAAGTGGGATTTGTGTTGAATTCGCCACAGAGTAAACGGGTCAGCAGTACTGCCAGACTCTGTTTTGAAGAGCCCAGAAAGGAGGACATAGATGGGCATAGAATTGGAGGTTGAGAGGGAAAGGAGAGCACAGAATACTCTCACAAGTGCTTTGTAGAAGGAAACTTAGATTTTGATTCATATTATCCAGGAAATAAGTATTCCCACTTTGCAACAGATATCAAAAAAAATGGAACGAAGACAGGTTTTTGTTTAATAGATTTGCCCTAGATGAATAATTACTGCACCCCAGCAAACACAGTCTGCATATGTTCACCATCAATTGCTTAAGAACTTTGATGCTGCTGCTCTTTGTTGTTGTTGTTTTTGTGCCAAACCCACTATACTTTGTGGTTACTCTTACCTCCTTGCTCCAGAGTTGCTCCCAGCTTTGTTTAGAGACTATTCAGGGTCAGGGACTGAACCCAGGACTCCTACAAGCATTGCATGTGCTCCAACCCTTTAAGCTATCTCCCTGGATCAGAGAGATGATGATTTTTATGGCAAGAAATTAAATATGATCGGAGATAGTACAAGGATTAAGGCACTTACTTTGCATGTGATCTAGACTGGTTCAATCCCCAGTGCTGTGTGTTCACAAAAATGTGGGTGTTCTCCATGTGTGTTTGGTGGCCATGAGCTGCTTCCTCACCCTGGCCTGCTGCTGCTGACGGATGCAATGAAGTAGGGAACAGGGCTGCCAAGCTGCTTGGTGATCGGTCGCCATTTATTCCAATCTCCATCCTGTCATTTATTTCATTCTCCCTGCATGCCTATTCTAGTAACACTGAGCACCCATACCCATCTCATAATGTCCCTCATTCCCATCTCCTACTTTCCTCCATGCTAGTCGCCCCATCTCCAATCTCAAGCCTTAGTTAGAGAGAACAATCACCAAGGGATGAGGGTAGCAATTCCTCGCAAGTGAGGTAGCACAATCAACATATGTAAAGCTCTTCTATCTGGCGAACATCTTCTAAGACAAAGATGTCATCTTGCCAGGAGATCCCCTCAAGGGTGGCATTTCATCTAAGGACATACTTCTCCTTTCCTTAGTTAATAAACAATCCTTTTGGATTTACTTCTTAATAATCTTTCTAGTCATTTTGTATGGACACATACAGAAAGAGATTAAGTTTCAAGTGTGGCTCTTCTGGGGACATCTTACTATATATCTCAGATTATAGTCCTCAGGCCAGATTACTCCTCCCTACCCCCAACAAGGTAATTTTTCCAGTGACTTCTTTTTGGGTCATGACAGTTTGTCTACAACCATGCTCTTAAGTTATTATAAGTTTGATGCTGCTTGGTCTGTTCTGTTTCAATGCCAGGATAGTTTATAGCTTGCCCTACGCCCATCTAATCCCTTCATCAGGACCCTCTTTTGGGGGTGGTAGCAACTAAGGGCAACTGAGGCTTAAGTCAAATAAATATGACAGATGCTCAGTAGTAAATATTATTCGGAGTCAAGTAACTCTCAAGTTGCAAAAGCATAGCATTAACTGTTTTTCTCTGTCTTCCAAGGTCTGATTTGGGGATATAAGTGATTAACAAAATAGCGGAAGCAAACAAAGGAGAGGTTAAAGATAAACATGGAGGAATGGTAGTGCCCCAGGGGCACTGTGATGTGTGTAATGCATTAAACCTAAACTCCCTGCAGTGAGAGAGAAAAGATGGAAGAGAAAGGGTGAGCCAATGTTATCGTACAAGTGCCACAATATGGTTGTCCCAAGTACCCCCCAAAAGTACTCTCCAGGCAGAGATCTGAGTGCAGCCCCTGAAAATCACTCAATGGGATCCAAACACCACCCCCCAATACAGAAAGCCCAATAAATAAAACAAAAAGAAAAACTGTGGAAGATATAAGTAAATTTGTCAATCAGCTAGTGAGAAATTAATGACTTGAAAGATTTTTTTCCTTCTAAGTAAACCAAGAAAATAAAACTTTGGGAAGTCTGAATGGATCTTGGGTGCATTCATGCACTGTAATTATTTAGCTTTGATTATTTTACTAAAAATATGGAACATAGACATAACATGTGTTTAGCAGATAAGAGTTGAAGAAAGCAGAAGTCAAAAACCTTGGAGACCCAGATAGCAGACTTTATCCATTAGGTTGTCATTTTAACGCTACACAGAGGCCAGGGACGTATCATCTGTGAAACACTTATCTTACATGTAGGAGGCTCTGGGTTTAATGCCTAGAATCATTGTCACTGTCACTGTCATCCTGTTGCTCATGGATTTGTTCGAGCGGGCACCAGTAACATCTCTCATTGAGAGACTTATTGTTACTGTTTTGGGCATATCCAATACACACGGGTAGCTTGCCAGGCTGTGCCGTGCGGGCTAGATACTCTCGGTAGCTTGCCAGGCTCTCCGAGAGGGGCGGAGGAATCAAACACGGGTCCACCACGTGAAAGGCAAAAACCCAACTGCTGTGCTATGGGTCCAGCCCTAGAACCATAAATTTAGTAAATAAACAAATGTTGCACAAATTCTCCTTGGTAAAGTAAAAATACTGCTGACTACATCTTTGGGATCCCCCAAATGAACAGAAAGTCTGAAGATTTGGGCTCAGAAAATGGTCAGAATCAAGAAGTGTCCATAGAAACAAGTGAGCTTCTTCCAAAGGAAAAGTCTGGAGATGACCCTTTGTCTCAGAAGCTAAACACTGTGACAGGAGAGTGACCTCCAAGCCCCGAGTAAGAAACTGGTTACTAATACAGCACCAATACTTCTATCTTGGGAAATTGGCCATGCCTGGCTATCTTCACTGCAGGAAATCAATGGACTCTCTACCACCCCAGGTCCTGCCATCAATAACTTCTTTACCTGAGCTAAGTCCATCCCAGAAGCAGTTCTTGGCTTTTAATGAAGCCTGAGACATCATACCTGTTTTTTGCTACCACCACAGCAAAAAAACTCAGACTACTCCCCACCTAACATTGTTACACACTAGGTAGTAAAAGAGGTGATAAACAATCAACAACTTCAGAACAAAGTTCTGAGCAGGACATCACGGTCATGTCTGCTAATAACCAGTATTGCCAGCCCTGGTGACCATTGCTCCTGTCCCTGCCTTTGAAAATGAACTGGAACCAAGACCAAGCTGCCAGAGGCAAGGAAAGAGGGAGCATTTGGATCCCCAGGCTTCTGAGAGAAAGCTAAGCAATATATAAACTTTTATTTAAATAAGAATATAACACAAAATTCAGGAAATTAAAAAATATATTTTAGAAATAAACATTTTAAAATTTCACCCTTTGGTTTCTCATTAAAATTAGAGAAAATCATAGTGTCTGTAAACTAAAGATAAAAAGAACAAGGACCCGGTTAAGAGGAAAATATGAAAGACTTAATAAATCATAATTGAATTTAATATTGCCTAGTGATTTCAGAAGAGAAAGCGAAAATCTTTTTTTTTTTAAATGAGACAAGGCTCAAAGTTTTTCCTTCAGCGCTGAAAAGAGCAAAGAAATAAATGATGAACAATACAGAGGCTATGAAATAAAGAGCCACAGATGTAAGCAATGAAACCAAGTAGGATCCTAAGACATGGAGAATAAACAATCATTAGAGATATAGTAAAAGAAAACTTCCCTAGGCCAGAAACAATTCCTTCTAAGGTCTCTTATTAAAAAATGTTTTCTCCAAAACCAAATACAGGCAATAAAAAAGAACAATACATACAAATATCTTGGTGACTTTCCAAAAGAATTCTATGAACAGAGATAAGAAAAATTGAGAGTACAACAAAGCAGAATAAAATATCAAACTAGACTTAGTCTTATTAGTCACAAAAGAGGATGGTCATATCTTAGACAGAAAAGTTTCAATATATGGTAGATGACCACACTAAGAAATTCAAAAGTGCAGAAGCTCAAATACAAAATATTGGTGATCAGCAAGAAATTTAGTAAGCCTAAATGTATCTATTTGTTGTAAATATGGCTAAAAGTAACAAAATTATCAAAACCTATTATAAAATAAAATATAATATTTAAATTAATATAAAATTATTAAATACCATGTGGAATTAATAAAGCTAATAAGAATAGCTTTAGTCAAATCATTTTAAAAGAGTATAAAGTTTGAAGAAAAGGAAATATAGATTTTCCTCATAGCAAATAAAGAAAATAGAAGTATTTGATTGTTGTGAATGACAGTTAAAGGAACCAGTAATAGATTCTTTTTAATTATGCCTATTTTAAGAATTCAAAAAGTATTGTGTAAATCATCACACAAAAAAAGCAAACTACACAGTAAATATAGTAAAAATACCAGAAATAAGAGCAATGAAAAGGGTTACAGTAAAGTGAAACACAAGATGAAAAAATGCCATTGAACTTGTAGCTTGACAAAAGGTGTAAATCAGTAAATTATCATCCTGAAAAAAACTACTAAGTGAGCACCAAAATTGAAGTATAGCTACAGCTCTATAAGCCAACACAGAAAGTTTAAAAATAAAAGACTGGAAGATAGCTCAAAAGCCTAGAGTGCATGTCTTGTACTTGTGAGGCCCCAAGTTTGATCCCTATCACCATACGGTCTTTCCAAACACTAAGGCCCAAGCAGCACTGGCCAGGTTGGTTGAATATCACTGGAAGTTGTATGCAGGCACCTTGAGCATTATTTGGAAACAACATTAAGCACCAACACACACACACACACACACACACACACACACACACATGAAGATGATTAGAAGGCAAACCATACAAGAAAATAAGAAGTATAACACTGATATCAGATCAAGAGAATCCAACCTGTGTCCCCAAAATATTATTAAGCTGGACAGTCTACAATGGCATTCTGATACTCAAAGGGAAAAAAATTTCTGTCAGGTAACAGCATACCAGGTAAATCAGCCTTGGCTTGGTCACCAAAGGGGGAAAAAGACATACAATCTAGAATGTTTATCTTTCTATATGGGCTGGAACAATAGCACAGCGAGCAGGGAGTTTGCCTTGCACTCGGCCGACCCGGGTTCAATTCATCCATCTTTCTCAGAGAGCCTGGCAAGCTACTGAGAGTATCTCACCTCCTCAGCAGAGCCTGGCAAGCTACCCTTGGCATATTCGATATGCCAAAAACAGTAACAACAAGTCTCACAATGGAAACATTTACTTGTGCCTGCTCGAGCAAATCGATGAGCAATGGGATGACAGTGACAGTGATCATTCTGTATGAAAAAATTGAACAAATATCATTCACATATAGTATTAGGTATAATGAAGCAAAGCCTGCTAGAAATAAGACTCTTTAAAAAAACTGTACTCTGTAAACATTCAGTTTTGTAAGAATCAGATTCTTCAAAAAACAAAAACAGAAAAGAAAACTCAATGCCATGATTTTTTAGAGTAAGTCTCTACAATGGATTTGCGGGGGTGGTAAGAGGGGGGTGAAAGATGGCCTGGAGTGTGGATCAACCAATAGAGCATATGCCTTTCAGGTCCCAGGCCCTAGCTTTGATCCCCAGTACTGTGTGGCCCCCAAGCACCACAACTAACAGTCACACAACAACCACAACTGCAACAGAGCCACCAAGAAGACAGTAGGTGAACCATTCCATCCCTCATATATCAGCATGCCCCAAGACCCTGCATTCAGAGAACAGCCCTGAGAAATTAATGAGGCTGAAAATGTGTCATTGTTTTCTAAAATCTCAATGACACTGATCCAAAAGTCAGTGCTAAATACAGTATATGTCACTGCTTAGTTTTAATAACTGCCGTTGGCAAAAAGCTCTGCATAAAAGCCCACAGACCCACCTAGGAGACTCATTTTGTTGCTTACTTTCTCTGAATTCATTATGCAAAGGTTCTGGGGGGATTTTTTCCCCCTAAAGTTCTGTTAGTAAATTTCCATCATTCTCGCTGTCAATCAGTATTTCATGCCAAATAATTGGAAAGTAATGTGCTTTGAGCTTTGGTTTTTATTGTTTTCTTTTTTTAAAACCAAGTCAAGAAACAACAAAATTCTTTGAAAGGTTTTTAAAGCAAGTCAGACTTTTTTTCATACTGAGGTTTTGGGGCGTGCAGATGTGAGAAGTATTAGAAGTGACACATATTGTTTTCAGGAACAAATCATGTAAAGAGAAAAAATATTTCAGACATCTGTTTCAAAATGAGTTTGTTTTAGCACACACTTCTGTCACAAGTAGCTTCCCACTTTTAAAGCCTCACCTTTCTTTTTTTTTTTTTTTCTTTTTTTTTTTTTTTGTTTTTTTTTGTTTTTGGGTCACACCTGGCGATGCACAGGGGTTACTCCTGGCTCTGCACTCAGGAATTACTCCTGGCGGTGCTCAGGGGACCATATGGGATGCTGGGATTAGAACCCGGGTCGGCCGCGTGCAAGGCAAACGCCCTACCCGCTGTGCTATCGCTCCAGCCCCAAGCCTCACCTTTCTTGAAGGAACATGGTAAATGGGCTGTTTCATTGAAATTGTCTGCATGGTCACCACAAGAAGAAAAGCCATGAAATTTGGAATGCTTCTCTCCTTTGCAAGTGGAAAGAAAACTGTGTTTCCCTTTATCCTTAAATTTGACAAATCCTTGAAAGTTTTTATCCTAAGATAACCAAGGCTCTATGAAGAACAAGTAAATATCCACAGTCACAATACTTCTGAGTGTGTGACAAAGATTCTCCTACTATTGCTTTTTCGACTAGGTCGGTGATATTTCTGGCTTTAGCCTGATATATGTCTTTACCTATGATGGAGGTAACAGATAAATTCCACTGGTGGTACAATCTGCTACTCAATTTAGGACCCATTTGGTTCCACTAGAAGTAGCTGTTCCATCTGTAACTACACTTTCTCAGTCTTCCACTCCCCTTTTCCATAAAACAGCAGGGTTTTTAAAAATGTTATTAAAGAAGTAATGTACTGTTGAAAGACTATCTTATCCAGCACATTTAGAGAATGTGTTAGAAGGGTTTGATACACATACACACAATGTGCTTTGTGCATTTAATTACTGAAAGATCATCTAGTAAACACTCTAAGTTGAAAAAACTTAGAGACATCTGTGCTTTCATCCAACTATATATAGAAACCCTACCATACTGAAGAACTTTTCCTATAATTTGTTTCTCCAGGAATGTGATTATAGATTCTACCTGTTTTCAAATATTTTTCTCTAATAAAGAAATGGATCCTGTGATGGGGTTTTCTGGGTATCATTTCAGTAACTTTGCCAAGAAAGGAAGGGAAAGATGAGGCGTGCGAGTCTGATATGTGTCCTTTTCTCTTTCATTATGCAAGAGAAAATTTTTAAACAGATTTTATATTTTTAATACATTTGGGTTGAATATTTGAATATCATATGACTGAAACAGCAGAAAAATGCAAATGCTTGTCTCAAGAAAATGTACCATTTTAAATGCCTTGTTGTTGTGCAGCCTTTACATCACTTTTAGATAACATTTCAGGTACAGTACACACTGAGGCAGACTTCTGCTGAAACTCCATTACAGCATCTCTTTTACCTCCTTGTGTGACAGAGGATGCTATACCAAGAATGGGGAAAAAAAGTGTTACTCAGCTCTTGGGGCATTTAGTTTGGTCGATTTATAGTGGCTGTTATTGCTTACCGCTTGTTGAATTACTAGAACCAGCTTTGACCTAGGGTGGTTTTGCAAGAGTGCTAATGATTTGACAAAACTAGAAAATTACCTTTAAACCTTCCTGTTGAGAAATAGGTCAGCTATACTGCATCATAATGTACCAAATGCTTTTTAAAACCTTTTGTTTGTTTATTTGTTTGGGGGGAAAAGGTCGCACCTGGCCGTGCTTGAGGAGTGCTACATGCTCAGGTGTTGCTCCCATCAGTGCTCAGGGTACCATACAGGTTTGGGGGTTAAACCCACATCTTTCCCACATGCAAAGATGTATTCTAGCCTTTGAGCCCTCTCTCTTACCTGCTAAAAGCTTTATCTGAGAGGGAAAATAAAAGCAGGGTGGAGATAGTACCAACACTTCTGTTTGGAAATATCCATAGGTCTACTAGGAAAATTAGCACGTAATACATAGCACTTCATTTCCTGGCATCAGTTATCTATGGCCAAAGTTAGGCTGCATAACAACCAACAACAAAACCTTAGAGGCATTCAACAGCAAGCCTTTATTTCACTCAGAAAAATGAGAGGATCAACTGATTTGCAGCGAGGATGACTCATGCCTCTAAGGTCAGCTGTGTTTCAGTCAGAAAGCTCTGATGATTTTGGCAAGCTTGGTCACAAGTCTAGAGGTTTGCTGACTGTCAGCTGGTCTGAAATGGTCTGAGAGGGGATTATTAGAGCAGTTTGGCACTTTTCAGCCTCTCATCACCCAGCAGAAATGCCCAGAGACAGGAGCAAGCAAACCCAGTCCATATGCCCTTTTCAAGAGTCTGCATGTATGATATTTGCTTCTCCCTTATTGGGGCTGGAGCGATAGATAGCACAGCGGTAGGGCATTTGCCTTGCACACGGCCGACCTGGGTCTGGTTCCCCCGCCCCTCTTGGAGAGCTACTGAACGTATCTCACCCACTCTCTCCCAAGTTACCCTTGGCATATTCTATCTGCCAAAAAGAGTAACAAGTTTCACAGTAGGGACATTACTGGTGCCCGCCGAGCAAATCTACCTTATTGGGCAAAGTCAGTCACATGAGTGAGCTAGAATCAGAGTGGGGGAGAGTACCAGAGCGTCACATGAATGCAGGAAACGGTGAAGAACTGGCTTGTCACTGTAACCGTCTGCAGCAATATGTGGCCATATCAAGTATAGTATATGCTTTTATTTCTGTTATTATAAACTCATTTCTGTTATTAAAATTAGCAAGTACTTTATTAGTTACTTCTAAAACTCTAAAGTATGTATAAACAACTTTGATGTTATCGGATCTCAAGGATCTAAATAATTTTAATGATTAATAAGCACATCGATTTAATTTTTGCCTTACTGACAATTCTTAAATTTTATTAAGTACTAATAAAGAAAAATTTGAAGACCAAATAACCTAAACACAAAATAGCACTGGCACTGTAGCACTATCATCCCGCATTCATCGATTTGCCGAGCGGGCACCTGTAAGGTCTCCATTGTGAGACTTGTTACTGTTTTTGGCATATTGAATACCCCACGGTATGCGATACGCCACGGTATTCTTCACGGCATTTGATATGCCAAAAACACAAAATAAGGAACAAAAAACTTCAAATCATTCCTTTAAAAAGATGAAACTTAAAGCAGGAAGGACAGCACAGCGGGTAGGGATTTGCCTTGCACTGGCCGACCCGAGTTCAATTCCCATCATCCCATATGGTCCCCCAGAGCATCACCAGGAGTAATTCCTAAGCGCAAAGCCAGGAGTTACTCTGTGCATCGCTGGAGGGTGAGCCAAAAAAAAAAAAACAAAAAAAAAAAAAGAAAAAAGATGAAACTTGATCACTCAAACACAACTTCCCAAAATAATTGTTATCAAAGTGGAAATTAAAATCCAAATTATAAACTACTTTTGAATAAACAGGGGCTAAAGACACAGTAAGACAGTATGACATTTGCCTTGCATGCAGCCAACCCAAGTTTGATACCTGGCACTAAATATTCTCTCCCAAGTCCTGGCAGATGTGATCTTTAGGCAGAGTCAGGAGTAATTCTGAGCACAGCCAACTGTGTTTCCCCCAATTAAAATACAAGTAACAGAATTTTACTACATACAAATATATATGGCATGTGAACAAATCTACAATTCAAATTTACTATTTTAGAGAAAAATCTGATTTTAAAAAATAAGAAAAAAATACAGAAGATAATTACTGGAAGTCAGAAATGAACAGTTAATTTGGGGACAGATTTTAAAGACACACAAAAATAAAAATATGCATTAAAAAAGGAAAGCTTACATGCACAATAAGTAGTATTACACATTGTGAGAAAAAAACAGGTAATATTTTTAACAGAATATTTTAAAAATTATTTAGAAATCTTAAAAGAATGGAAAATTCAAAAAGGAGATATAAATGATCAAAGCTTACCCAAGGCTAAGTAAGAAACATGAAAAGTCACAGACAGGGAAAAATTGGAAAACACTGTCAAAGAATTAAGTCCAAAACAAATCATGGATATAGATAATTTTCTGAATGAGTACCTTAAAAATCCTTAAGAGACACTTCATTTACACTCTCAATGACTATAAGAAGAGTACTAAATAAAGAGTAAACATAAATCCATTCTAAAAATCACAAATCATAAAAATCATAAATCATAGGGAGAAAATACCTTATTTGTAAAAGTAAAGTTAAACCATAATTCTTTAAAGTAATTAAAAATTATTGATTACCAAGTCCAGATATTTATTCACCATTACTTAATTTAGAGGCATTTCTGTTCAAAGCAGGATCAAGAAAAGAATGCTAGCTATACTAACCGTGATTTTGCCACCAATTGGGGATTTCAAATCAGTGCAAAAAATAACTAACAAAATCATTATAAATAAATATATGTGAGTATGATATGTGTTACATATACATGTAATTTACTATTTTAAATTTGTTCACCATGAATTACAAAGATCGAAAGTTATTCGTGATTAAGTTTCAGGCATACAATATTTCAACACCAATCCTTTCACCAGAGTCTGCTACCCAATACTAAATTTCACAGTTTCAAATGCAAATCAAAACAACAACGAGATATCATCTCACACCACAGAGACAGGCCCACATCAGAAAGAACAATAACAACCAGTACTGATGGGGATGTGGGGAGAAAGGGACTCTCTCATTTTTGGTGGGAATGTCAACTGGTCCAGCCTTTTTGGAAAACAATATGGGCATTCCTTCAAAAACTAGAAATTGAGCTTCCATATAACCCCACAATACCATTTCTGGGAATATATCCCAAGGGTGCAAAAAAAGCACAGTAGAAATGACATCCACACCTGTATGTTCATTGCAGCACGGTTCACAATAGCCAAAATCTGGAAACAACCCAAGTGCTCAACAACAGAGGATTTGTTAAAGGAACTTTGATATATCTATACAATAGAATACTATGCAGCTGTGAGGAGAGAGGAAGTGATAAAATTTGCTTATAATTGGATGATCATGGAGAGTATCTTGCTAAGTGAAATGAGTCAGAAGGAGAGGGAAAGACCTAGAATAACTGCACACATTTGTGAAATACAAAATAGCATAATATGAGACTAACACCCAATGACAGTAGACATGAGGGCCAGGAATATTGCTCCATGGTTGGAAGTCTGCGTCATGAACTGGGGGAGGAGGCAGCTGGAATAGAGAAGGGATCACTAAGTCAATGATGGTTGGAGGGATCGTTCGGGATGGGAGATGTGTGCTGAAAGTAGATAGAGGGCCAAACATGATAGCCTCGCAGTACCTATATTGCAATCCATAATGCCGGAAAGTAGAGAGAGAGTGTGGGGGAAATTGTCTGCCATAGAGGCAGGGGGAGGGTTGGGATAGGGAGGATACTGGGAACATTGGTGGTGAAAATGTGCACTGGTGGAGGAATTGGTGTTTGATCTTCGTATGATTGAAATTCAAATATGAAAGCTTTGTAACTGTATCTCATGGTGATTCAATAAAAAAAATTGAAAATTTATTTAAAAAATAAATAAAGTTCTCAGTTTCCCCTCATCCCCAGCTGCCTCTATGGCAGGCACATTCCCCTCCACAAGTAATTTGTTATTTTTAAAGATCAACGAAAGTATATCACAATTAGTGAGAGCTCAGGAAGGTACATAATCACAAAATATTCACATGCCATTACATTTTTATTTACAAGGAAGAAAACCTTATAATTTAATGTGGGGATAAAAACCCCAATTGATAATAGTAACAAAAATATAAAATATTGAATACTTAACCAAACATGAAGAAAATAACTTTTTTTCTACAAAAATAAAAGGAAGAGGGGCTGGAGCAATAGCACAGTAGGTAGGACATTTGCCTTACATGAGGTCAATCCGGGTTCGATTCCCAGCATCCCATATGTTCCCCCGAGCACCGCCAAGAATAATTCCTGAGTGCATGAGCCAGGAGTAACCCCTGTGCATTGCCTGTTGTGACCCAAAAAGCAAAATAATAAATCAAATAAATTTTAAAAAATAATAAAAGGAAGCCTAAATCTAGAAAATTAAAACAGCAATATGCATGGAAAATTAAAAAGAAAATTATTTGCATTTTAATGCAATTATAAACAAAATTGCAAACATGCTTTTGAAGAACTCAGTAAAAATGCATAGATTTAATCATAGCCATTAAGAGAAGAAAGCAATTTTTCTGTTTGTTTTTGTTTAGGAGCCACACCCAGAGGAAGTGTTCAAGACTTACTTTTGGCTCTGAGCTCTGGGATCATGCCTGGTGTGACACAGGACAAGCTGGAATGTGGAGCATGAATGCCGGTTGCCAGCATGCAAGGCAAGCACTGTAACCACTCAGAAAGTAACTAATGTTTTTTAGTACTATATATTTTCAACCATATAAATATGGTACTAATGAAGAATTTTAAAAAATTAACGAGAGAAAAATTGACAAACTCATAAAGTGACTCAAGGATTTGCAAGTACTCTATGAAGGAGAGCTATTTAGAAGTGTTATAAAATAGAAGTATTATTTCATAAATAACCCTGAGACAACTGTTTAAACATTTTTAATTAATAAGCCAATTCCCTACCTCATACCATACACTAAATTTATATAACTGATAAGATAAATCTAAGAAACCAAATGACTGAAGAAATTGGAAGTGAATATCTAATGTTGTAGAGTAAGTCTTTGCAATCATAAAAGCTAATGGAGGAGAAATAAATGTAAAGTGTGTTTTTATTTTACTACACAAGAATTTAAATGTATGAATCCCTAAAAATACCATAAACAAAATTAAGAGAGTGCTCACAAAATCAGAAAAAATAGGCATAATATACACCAGATCAAGGGTTAATAACATCACACATTAGTTTCTTCAGCTTAGTGAACATTCTAATAGACAAATGGGCAACAAGCATGAATAATCCAATTTATAAAATAAGAAAATCAATGGAAAAATAAACGCTAGATAAAACAGTCAATCTCATGTGAAATCAAAGAAATAGAACACAACACAATAATGCGATGTTATGGTTCACACAGCAAATTGGCAACACTGTTTTTTGCACTGCTTGCCTTATATGCACCCAGGTTAGTAAGTGCCATGAGACAGCCATCAATCCTGGATGAGAAGGTAAATTAGTGCTTCAATTCAGGGGCCCTTTTGGAAGCTTCGATCCAGCGCCTTTAAGTAGGTCAGTAATGCTATGGAAATCACTCAAGGTGTGGACAGAAGTATTTGCACAGTGATGTTCAACATAGTGATATTTATCATTCAAAATATTTAACAGCAACCTAAATTCCCAATGGTAGGAGTTTGCTACCATAAGGAGGGTAAAATAATGTACAGCATAAATTATTTTATATAATTTATGTTTTACATAAACATGTTAAAGTAGCTATTAAAATGAACATAACATGATGTTTAATAATTAAAGCCAATACACATAGGCGGTGTGATTACATTTTGGTTCAAGAAAGAGAGAAACAGAAATATAAGACAATGTGACATCATTTCCGTTTTTATGATAGCTCTCTTTTCTGCATTTCTAGTTTTTACAATGAGCATATACTACACTTATAAATCAGAGGGAAAGCAATGAATCTTTAAAATTTACTCATTCACCATTTTTAAAAGCACATTGTTCCCCAAGGTTAGCATCTCAGCAACTGTCCTAAATAATCCATTGTTCCTTCAGCTAGATTGAAGTCATCCGTCTGGAGTTCTGAAAGTTGACAACAGCCATTTTAGATCATCTAGCATTCTTTCGCTCAGACATAAAAGACAGAGATCATCATATTAAATAATGGCAGAACAAAAAAAGAGTACCCATGGAAGATTTGATTCATACTTTAAAAGAGTATATAATAAATAGAATCAAGTGACAATCTTTTTTTTAATTCCCAATGTCACATTGCCAATAATTCTAGCATATTGGAGCTAAAAAAAAATCCCTTTCAAAAATCTGTTCGGCAAAATATAATGCAATCTGAGAAATAGATACACAGGACTAGGAGACAGCAGTCCCTTGGGACTCCAGGTGACAGGGTCAACCAGCTTCTAATTTGAGACTTGGAGCAATTCCTTCTCAGAGCAGCAGAGCCCCAGTTATCCAGGAAACTGGTTATTCAGAAACCTGAAGCCTGGACCAGTCCCAAGCCCACTCAACATAGAGACAAAGAGACTTGGAGGACATGGGAGGCCCAACGGCTGGGCAGCAACGTGACCAGTAGGGGAACGTCTATGGCAGACAAAGAAACCCAGCCCCCATAGAGGAAAGTAAAAGGGCTGAGGACAGTGCCCTGGGCCTGTCCACTGTGAGGGGAAAATGCTGTGGTCTCATATTTTCTCTCATTAAACCCTCTCAAAGATTCTGAAAGGGCAGAGAGTTGAGGGGGTTTATCCAACTCCACAAACCAGGAATCAGTGGGCAGAATTTCCACGCAAATATGCTTGGCTACAAAGTCCCACTTACTTCACTGTGCTCTTGCTGAGCAGCCGCCCACATAGAACTCAGCAGTTGCAAGGGGCAGCTCAGAGGGACACTCCAGCAGGGGCATGCCATCCAGGAAGCTGCCATCTCCTCTCCTCTCGGCCTCTCTCTGCCCATCACTCTGCTTTACTAACAGTCTCCTGATTGGTCCATAAACCTTCCCCTATCTGGAAGCTAACTCTCATCATTACTTAGATATTCCCCATTCTTTCTGCGCACTCCATATCCTCCTCTCACGGACCCCAATCTGCTGGCCCTGGGGATCTAAGTCCTTCTCTCTCAACTTCTGTCCCACTCTCCACATCCCTGAACCAAGTTCTGAACTGCAAAATGGATCAAAGTTCTTACAATGCAAAATGATTTATTTATTTATTTGCTTTTTGGGTCACACCCAGTGATGCTCAGGGGTTACTCCTGGTTCTGCATTCAGGAATCACTCCTGGCGGTACTTGGGGAACTACAGGGATGCTAGAAACCAAATCTGAGTCGGCCTCATGCAAGGCAAACGCCCTACCCTCTGTGCTATCGCTCCAGCCCCAATGCAGAACAATTTTAATGAGGGAAAAAAAAAACCACCTATACTCCCTGGAACAGGCTGGAGCGATAGTACAGCAGGTAGGGTGTTCGTCTTGCATGTGGCCGACCCAGGTTCCATTCGTCTGCCCCTCTTGGAGAGCCCAGCAAGCTACCAAGAGCATCTTGCCTGCACGGCAGAGCCTGGCAAGCTACCCGTGGTGTATTCGATACGCCAAAATCAGCAACAATAAGTCTGACAGTGGAGATGTTACTGATGCCCGCTCAAGCAAATCAATGAGCAAAAGGATGACAGTGACAATGACTCCCAAGAACAAAATACATACAGAATTTATTAAGTAAAGATTCTGATAAAGGATCAAATCCTAGAAAGATAGCCTGTCCCCAAAAGAAGTACCAAGATCAAACAGAGGCAAGAGTCTCTGCTCCTCTTCACCCAGCTGAAGAACTTCGGAAAGTTCTCCAATTAAGGGCCATTTTTAAACCCAAATTTCTCCAAACACAGAATTCTCTTTGGATGACCCTTCTTAACATTTCTTAGAATAGAGTAATTAATAAACTCGAGACAGTTTGAGAAAGGTTGGCTTGCGCATAGACATAATTGCTGGTACACATACAGAACAGCTTCCAGGCTGAGTTTTCTTGAGCTCCCTTCCCTTCTTGAAGTTTCTCTGCATTCAATTATTGTGTAACTAATGATGTTCCAGAGAGACAGAGCAGCTGCCTAATCTGCCATGCCGTCCCTTCCTCACCTTTCCTCTCCCGCGCTGCCCTCCTCATTCCTACTCAGAGTTCGCTGCTCCTGGCTCTCTACTTATGCTCTCTGCTTATGGCCCACCATCCATCAATAGGCAGAGGCTCGGACTCCATGGAGATGGAGGATAATTGGCAAAATTTTCTTCCCACCATCCCCTTACCCTGCCCCCGATATAAACACACCCCACATACACACTCTTTTACTACAGTGAATTGGTCTCTCCCCCTCTCGGGGTCGATAAGCTCATCTTAAAAACTCTCTGTCTGAAATTGCTTCAAGTTTAGCCTTGCAAGCACTAACTTCAGCAAGTGTAAGAATATTTCTTGAGCTATTTCCATTTTCCATTTGCTAGTGACAGATGCCTGCAATTACTGGAGCTTCAGGAACAACACTTCCTTCCAAACCATTCTGCAAATATCAGTGACAGAATACCTTCTCCTCTTGGCTGCTACAGTGGGGGAGAGGATTAGATTTGGGGATGGCCCTACCTTTGATATCAGAACAGCTTCCAAGCTGAGTTTTCCTGAGCTCTCTTCCCTTCTTGAGGTTTCTCTACATTCAATTATTGTGACCCATGTCCCACTCTCTAACGTACCTTCTCCCTACCGATTTGTCTTAAACCTGTGCTTCCTGCCTTATTGGGTTTGTGTGTTATTCTTGTGAAGCCAGGTGGCCTGGCAAACTTACCCCGTCTCACAGCAGGCCTGGGTGGCAGTCAGTTAGCTTGCAAAGTGCAGTAACTCATTTGCAACCCAGATCCAAGGAGTCACCCTTTGATCTTGGAGGATATAACACTGTAAGTAATTACCCAAGGAGACTAGAACTTGGAAATACAATCACATTTTCCTTGTTGCTTATTAAAACAAATGAGATGGCAGCTGGCTCTCCCATGCTCCCCAAGTCCTGGCATTTTCATTCCTGCATAAATATAGTCACTAAGCTCACTCCCTGTGAGTTTTGCTCGGAGATGGGGATATATCATTTTCAAACACAAGAAAACTTGGAAACTCCAATCAAAGATGAACTTCTGGAGTTCTAGGAATCTGGCTGAATAAGCTCTGTGAGTTTGTCCTCACCAAAATCCTCTGGGCTAGTCAGTATATAGCAAAACTAGGGAAAGACGGCTCCCAGGAGGACTTGGTGCCAGCCTTCTGGATGGGAAGGGTACATTGGCATGGGCTTGTGAGACAGACACTTGAAGGAAGATCATTGCCCCGTTATTGACTGTGGAACTCTAAACCACCTTGGCCCTGGAAAAGGATATGTTAGAAAAAGAATGACTCCCTTCCCGTCTTAAATTATTTGCAAGTTGTCCAACACATTAGTTACCACCACTGTAGCAAACATCTGTAAGTTCATAAGATGAAGAGAAGACCTTATAAAATTGTGGCTTATTCTGTGTGGTCCTACAAGATCCCAGGACAGGCTTGGAAGACCAGTGAGTTCTGACCACTGCTCAGACCAGTTCTGACCAGTTCTCACAGTGTTCTGACCAGAACTCCCCTCATTTTCACTTGGAAGTGGAAGCAGACTGGTCAGGTGGGCTGGGGAGATCCAAGTTTTGGATGAAATCTTGGCCCCACCTCTAATCCTCTAGTTGGGCTTTTATGCAAGAGTAGTGGCCCCTCTGACAATACCTATGAGCAGAGGGAACTGTTTTAAGCTCAAACATCATTCCAATCCATTCTTTTCTCCCTTTCCTTCCCCACACCATCTAAGCTCTTCCTTAATCACTAAATAATACCCTAACTCCAGCCTCAATCCTCTTCAGGCCTCTACTGCTACGTTCAAAAATGAAGTTTCGAAAATAAGTACCTAGTTGAAGTAATACTGTGTTGTAAGCCCTACTATTTATCCCTTAAGAAATAATACCATAGTTTTCCCCAAGACCCATTCTGGCTGATACACTAGCATCTTCTCTTACTTTCTCTGTTCTAGAATCCACATTCTGAAACCCAGAAATTAGGTTATATTATTTCCCAGCTCAAAGAAAGAGCATCATCTTCAGACAAGAATTAGGTATCCAGACCCTGTATAACCTCCCTTCTTGCAGCTGCCTTGTTACTTATTCCACATGGCACCTTGCCCCACCCTTCTCCAGCTACACGTATCCTCCTCCGTTCTGGGACACATCCAATTCATCCCAACCTTCGACTTTGTCACATCTCTGCTCTGGCATCCATATTCTCAGAGTTTGTGTGGCTGCCTCCCTTCTTCTCATTATCACCTCTCCTCCCTATACCCTACCTGACCTCCAAGCTTGGCCAAGCTGAGAAAGAATCTATTTATGGTACGTGTGTGAGTGTGTGTATATGTGTGTGTGTATGTGTGTATGTGCATACTAGATATGAGCTGCTCAAGAGCAGAAAAATGCCCAGCTTGTCTTGTTCACTTCTCTATTCCCAACTCTGTGACGAGTACGAGGCATATTCAATGAAGATTTGTTGAGTTAATGGAGACAGGAGGGCTGAATCCTGTCAATTCCAATGAAAAACAGCCAGTGACTTTCCTAAGATAAAATCCTTCTCTCCATGGCTGGTAAAGCCCCCAGAATATTGCTCTGTCTACCTCACCACCTCAACCACTCCCTTCTAGTTCCAGCCTTCCAGCACTTATAATAATAAATGTCAATCTAGAGAATAAGGCTTTCGAAAAGACTTCTGGTGCCTTTCAATGTCATACAAGCATCCTGCCTGGCAGATCCACCAAACGATACCACAATGTTCTTGTGAAGAGCAATTGTTTGTTTTGCTATTGATTAAGTCTCAGACTCTGTAAAGAGAGGAGAACTGTAGAATATTGACAAACTGCAAATGATTTTAATTCAGTAGAGAAACAAATTTCGCACAATAAACAAGATAACTAAGAGCTACATTTCTATTGCCGTGTGGAACTTTTGTGAGTTTGGTATCTCATGGAACAATCATATTTCAGCATTCTTTCATTGAACAATGCTTCAGACATTGAGAGAGTTGTTTTCACCAGCTTTACCATTCTTGGTTCCTTCTTTAATATGTTAAATCATTTTCTGACAAGAACTCAATATTTATTTGGTGCTATTATCCTCTAACCCTTAGTTACCAATACACAACAATTCTATGATTTCACACTCTGTAGTGTTTACTACTTTGGGTGCTATAACTTGCTTTGCTCAGTCTACCAACAATATCCTTACCCTTCTTCCAAAGCTCCTTTTCCTCTAAATTTTCTTATTAAACCCTTTAAGCTAAACTCAAATGCCAATTAATTGTAAAGATTTTCTTTTCCCACCTCAACACACACACACACACACACACACACACACACACACACACACAACACACCTGTCCATGAAATGCATAACTCTAATTTAAGGGGGAAAAATGTAAAGCATAAATAAAAGGAAAATCCATGGCACAAGAGCAGAAAAAAAGCACAGGTGAGTGTAAAGCTTTCAACTAGCATCAGTCCCCTCCCTTGTGAAGGGAGTAACCAGTTTCATCTGAACCATTACAGATCTGCCACCAACAGAAATGATTCCCTCTGTGGGTCTTCTGTAAAATCTCCTCTCCTCAGAATCCAAGTACATATCCAAGGAGTGGAGCAATTGAGAACTTTTCTTCCATGGAGTCAATCTGCTCGTCCTACTCCACAGAGAAGAGCGGTTAAGTGCAGATTCCCCAAGTTCAAATTCTGACTCTGTTGCTTACTTATTGTATGACCCAGAGCAATACAAAGCATCCCTCTCCCTTCTGTAAAATGTAAATACACCTGTGTTCTCAGAGGCTGTACACCTGTATTCTCATAGGCTGTTACAAGAATCAAATTGACTACAACTTGTACTTAGAGGAGTGACACTTCAGTAACATCTGAGTGTTGTTAAGTACTCTAGCTCTTGGGGCTGGAGTGATAGCACAGCGGGTAGGGCATCTGCCTTGCATGAGGCTGACCCGGATTCGATTCCCAGCATCCCATATGGTCCTCTGAGCACTGCTGGAGGTGGTTCCTGAGTGCAAAGCCAGGAGTAACCCCTGTGCATCGCTGGGTGTGACCCAAAAAGCAAAAAAAAAAAAAAAAAAGTATTTAAGCATTCTAGCTCTAATTCCAGCTTCATATAAACCTATTGGGTTCATCTCTTTCACCAAGTAAGTTGGAGTCACACAGATGAGTCCTGAAAAACTGAACAATAACTGTTATTATTGTAATAAAATATGGGCTTCTCTCCATTGCTGTAGCAGTATCAAAGAGTTACTACAACAGCAAGAAAATAAGTCTGTATTTTCTCATTTCAAACTTACTGTAAATAATTGTGAATATAAGAGTATCTTGAACAATGGGAATTCCATAAATGTCGTTCCTCCACCATCACTCACCTACTCACTCCCAATCTCAACCTTAACCTTTTGGTCAAGTCAAATTTTAGATGCTTTCAATACTTTTGTATAATATTGGCTCTGAGGGAAGAGGCTTTTTCAGGCTCATCTTTTCATTACTGTCATGTATTTTATTGATTTTGCGTTGAAATCTTTTCTGACATTTTTAAAATGAGACTCTTGCTTTAGCAGAATAAAGTCCTAATATCTGAATTAGAAACAACTGCATGGTGGCAGTGGTGGGTGGGTGGGGGTGGGGGCGTATGTACGCTTCTTCATTTTAACTTTAGAAAATCAATAAATAGCCTGCGATGGTTTTAAAAGTCATTAAATAACACAATGAACTTGGATTTTAGCATGAAAAATAGTGTTTTCAAGAGTGTCTGCATAAAATGACAAGATTTGAAAGACTGGAGTGCTATGCTATGGACAGCACACAAGCCAGTAAAATGTTTGCATAAGAACAAATTCAAGGAAAAATAACAAATTTAATAGAAACTATTTTTTCCCATTCAAAATAAAATTTGCATTTGAAATAA
The DNA here is from genome assembly GCF_027595985.1 of Sorex araneus. Taxonomy (NCBI): domain Eukaryota; kingdom Metazoa; phylum Chordata; class Mammalia; order Eulipotyphla; family Soricidae; genus Sorex; species Sorex araneus. Next base: position 42,700,188 of record NC_073312.1, read on the forward strand.
CAGAACAATCCTAATTTTACCTGCTATCTAAGAAACAGCTAAACATCCGATGAGGGCACAGTGATGCTTCTGGCTACTAAACTGTTTACATCTGGGGCATGGAAGAAGAAGAAATATGCTGGCAGCTTTCTGTTCACTCCCCATGGAAATAGAAGCCATAGCCTTGAAGAGCAAGCAACTCAACAGGGCAGGAGGAAGACTGAGGCTGGAAAGCTAGAATTAATGTGTCTCACCTGAATTATCAAACCAGCAGAGGACACATTCAGGCCTTCAGATTTCCAGGTCAGTATACGCTTCCTTAGTCCATAGAGGTTAAAGCTCAGAATCTGGATCACTGACCACCTGTGGGGCTTCTACCCCTAGGAGCTTCCCTTGGGCTCACAGACTTGGTATCCGACATAAAGTCAGGGACAAGGACACCCTGTGGAAACCAAACCCCTCTAGACCTTCCAAAGACAAGCTTCTTCTCAGCAAAAGATCTGAAACCAGCAGTGAGTTTAGCAGGCTCCTGCTCCGCTGCCTACAGGCTTTGAAGACAGGAGGACCGATCATACACAGACACTCCCATCTTGGTTAAACATGGCTCTGCCCAATTCACTGAATCATCCTCTGTAACCCCACAGCACTCTCAGCTTGAAGCATGGCAAGATTCTAAGTGGCCTCCTCATCTCTGTTCCAACTCTGCTAAAGCATCTCATGCATCGAATGTGGCCAGAACCCACTCACTAGCTTGGTCCTGCGCAATGCCTTCCCCTGGATCGAGTTCCGCGCTCAGCCTCTAGCTTATGTTCCTCCAGATCAGAAGCGTCTGTCTAACCCCATCAGTTCCTCTGAGCGTCCAATTCTGCCAGCATCAGACAAATCTTGAGAGGCAAGGGCCTGGCTTTCACTCAGAAGCTGAGACAATACTGCCATCTTGTGGTCTGGGATTTTATCAGCCCCAAGCATCACAGGCCCGAACTTCAGGTTGTAGTAGTGGCTCAGTGCTCTGCAGACCCTCACAGACAACCAAGACAGCCAAGTAACCAACAAGGTACATATGCCAGACCCCACAGTCCACAGCAGCACCTGATCTGCATACGCACGAGCTCCACCCCATAGCATGTGGGAGAGTGTTGACTCCTGTACTGGATTCACAAATACTCCATATGTATTACTGGGGGCAGCTCCAAGCCAGCACTCTTAAGCTGAACGTTAAAGAAACCTGGCAAAGATCAAATAATGCCACTCCTCTCCTTTATGTTCTTTTTGAATATTTGAATATTAATATGTTTATAGTTTGCTTTACTTGAAGGAATTCATAGGTAAACACACAATTTCTCACTTCTACTTCATTATTACATGGTTGACATTCACTGTCTCATTGTCATCCCATTGTTCATCTATTTGCTCGAGTGGGCGCCAGTAACGTCTTCATTTGTCCCTGTTGCGTGCTAGTATAGCCCAATGGCATCTGCTTGTTCCAGGAACACGAAAAGCACGTTGTTGTTACTGTTTTTGGCACATCAAATACATCACGGGTAGCTTGCCAGGCTCTGCCATATGGTAGACATTAAGGCAACATATATAAACTAAAGTTCTTAGGGATCTCCACTAATTTTTAAGAGTAAAGACGTCCTAAGGTCAAAAGCTTGGGGAACTTCCAAACCCCTAACTAGATTTCACCCCTAAGCGTTCCCCATCTTAAAAGCAATACTTGTCAGGTCCCAGCAACTCCAGAGATCGCTCCTCCTGTCAGCCTGCCTGTTTGTCACAGGGACACAGCACAGACCCACAAGGTCTCTGTCTCTCTCCTACCACTCCTGCACCAGGGTGTGCTCTGAGCAGTGTCTTCTTTCCATTGTTCCTTCTGCTTGTTGCACCCTTGGGAGCTGTATCCATCAAGCTCTCTGTATTTCCTCCTCCCCAGTGCTTCTGAAATAGCACTCCTCAGACCATGCTCTGCAAACTATTTTGTGGGAGGAGGGCACTCAAGCAGAGCTCAGAGGGCTCCAGGGGCCCTCTTGGCCACTCTTGGCTAACCAGGCCATACTTCAATGCAAGGGCCTGAGAATACAGCACTGTCCAGCCCTGTGGTGCCAGGGATTATTCAGGCCACACACAACAGTGCTCAGGAGCCTCTAAAGCTGCACCCAGCAATGCTCAAGGAGCCACCAGTGTCAAAATACAACCCAGATCTGGTGCACGCTGGGCAACTCTCTAATTTCTCTGCTCTCTCTCGCCCTGGAGCCCAATCCATTTTACAGAGATCACAAGAATGAGGAACCCGACAGAACCAAATTCAGGCCTTTCTTTTCATCAGTCCCAATGCCAAAATTTCATGTCAGATACCGAGGATCCAACCATGAGTAAGAGATAGTTCCTCAGAGTTTCTAGGGAAATGAAGAAGCAGCTAATAGTTCTGTCTAGGAAAGCCGGAAAGTGCATCAGAGCTGTGATATTTGATGTGGATCTTAAAAAGATGAGGAGTTTACCAGATAAAGAAGCAAAGATATTTTCCTGGTGATCAAAGAGAGCTTTCAAAGGCACTCAGACATAAAAATCCATGGCATGTGGGGGAACTGAACAAAGCACCATGGGCAGACAATGTGTGTGTGTGAATGTGCATGTGTTTCTATATGTGCCTGATGAGACCTGTGCATCCAATGCTCATGAGTGCATGTGTCCACATGTATATTTTGTGTATAACTTAATGATGCTGAGGCAAGAGCATCTCGCCGACCACCAGGACAGCCAAGTAACCAACAAGGTGCATATGCTGGACCACACAGTCCACAGCAGTGCCCAATCCGCATACACACAAATTCCACCCCATAGCATGTGGGAGGACGTGAACTCCCATACTGGGTTAATCACTGTCACTGTCATCCCGTTGCTCATCGATTTGTTTGAGCGGGCACCAGTAACGTCTCTCATTGAGAGACTTATTGTTACTGTTTTTGGCATATCCAATATGCACAGGTAACTTGCCAGGCTCTGCTGCGCAGGCTCGATACTCTCAGTACCTTGCCGGGCTCTCCAAGAGGTGCAGAGGAATCGAACTTGAGTCGACCGCGTGAAAGGAGAACGCCCAACTGCTGTGCTATCGCTCCAGCCCCACTGGGTTAATAAATACTCTATGTATTACTGTGGGCAGCTCCAGAACCAGCACTCTTGAGGAGCAAGGAGGAAGAGCAAGGAGAGAAAACTGTACTAAATTCATGGCACATTTCATCTTATATAGCCCTCACCCAAGCTCATACATGAATGTTATTACAATAACTATTTTTTTCAGGAAGGATTAGCAAACTGCCCAGAGATAAACTAGTCTTTGGACATCACCAATAAAAATAGAACTCAGCCAAACCTACACTCGACCTCACCACAGAGACCTGAGGTGGGGAAACTGGGAAGTCCAGACACCTGCTCTCCCTGCCACCGCCACCGCCACCCCACGCCCAGCTTGTAAGCACAATCTCATTGAATCCGAGTGTCTGGCTTTCGCCCGGGGCTTGCTGGATGACATTTCTAGACAGTTGCTCCGCCGTGTGCCTCAGCAAATCAGCAACTCTCCACTGAGGCTTCTGAGAGCTGGTTTAGCTCTGCAGAGAAAGGTCCAAAAGATGCCAGCACCGCAGGCTCACAGACAGGGCACTCTTGTCCTCTCTTAAGCAGTGAACTAAAAAATCCCTAAATTATTACAGCTGGCAAAAAAAAGGAAGCAATGCTCCTAATGTGCAGGTTTTCTATGTCAGATCCTATTCTGAAATCCTCAGACTTTCTGTCACATAAACTAGATCCATTAGTCTATGTTACACTTTATCTATTTCATGTTACAAAGAATGAAGTTCTTCCCTATTACTCATTGCCTGTAGATTTTTTGACATATTTTGTTTTGGTTTTGAGCTGCATCCTGCATTGCTCATGGGCTACCCTGAGCTCTGTATGTGGGGGGTGCCTCCCAGCATTGCCTCAGGGACCATGTGGTGCCAGAGATCAAACCCAGGTCTCCTGTAAGCAAAGCATGCCCTCCAGCCCATTGAACTATCCCTCGGGCACTGTTTTGTGGTTTGGGATTTATTTTCTGTATTTTTTAAAAATTTGGGCCATCCATGGTAATACCAGGGGCTCAGTCCTGCTTGGGCTCAGGTATCACTCTAGGTGGTGCGTGGGGGATCATATGCAGTGACAGGGATCAAATCTAGATTGGCTGAGTTCAAGGCAAGCGCCTTGATTCCTGTACTATGTCTCCAGCCCATAGGGCCCTGTTTTATATATGTTAAATATTACCAGTTATTGATTCCATCTTGCCTATTAGATATTTTACTTATATTTTAGTTCGTCTGACTTAGTTCTTTATGGCCCCACTTTTCAGATAAGAAAACTGAAATCCAGGAGGCTTGAGTAACTTGCCTACAGTCCTACACCAGATTAAGTGACCATAGAATGCAAACCTGTATCTGCCTGCCCTGGTTATCTCTTCCTCTGCCCAGGCTCTTTGGGCACTCTTTCTGTCCCTTAGTAACAACCAGGGTGGGGCCACAGGTTGCCAGGATACAAATTTGTCTCTCCAGTATAAGAACAACCAACTGAAAAATTTAAAAGAGAAAAATCATGGAGGAACTGCATTCAGTATTCGAATTACACAAAGTTAGTCAAAATACTCAAAGTTACTCTGAAATGACAGCTACAGATAACCCTTTTCTACATTTCTGCATTTGGCTTGTCTGTACTCCCACTTATTTTCACTCTAGACAAGCATAGCTTAACGATGGTGGGTGGGGGGATAATTATTTAAACACGACTTTGGCTTTGAAGCCCCCCTCCCCCTACACTTCAAAGGTCTGGGACTGAAACGCTTTTCCTTCTAGAGGTCTTGAGAGAGCTGCTCAGTAAGCGTCTTATAGGGAAAACAGAGACGCCCATGGAGGCATCTGGGGTTATGGCTCTGCTCCTAAATTGCTCTCTTCACCTAAATTTCCCTGGAAAAGGTCCAAGCTGCGGCCTGAATCTAATTCTTGCCTCCCCACCACCCTTCAGGATCCTAGGGACCTGGCCTGCCTTAGAGGAAGACTGCAGGGGTGATGGACTTCATCTCTGGGGGACTCTGAAAACTTTTCCAGCCGTGTGTGTGTGTGTGTGTGTGTGTGTGTGTGTGTGTGTGTGTGTGTGAGACAGAGAGAGTGTGTGTGTGCAGCAGGTTGATCCCTGAAATGTTCTCAAATCACTGGACCCGAAAGGGCACTTAGAGCCATCCTGTCCTTCACTCTTCGTCCTTTGCTCTAACCCGGACCATATGTGAGGTTTCCGTGACTAAATGTCACTCACTTCTTCCTTTTGTGAGCTTTCACTCAGCGCTTTGGATGAGGGAGGTCTGCATCCAGCAGCCCCTGCTGGAAGAAGGTCAAACCAACCAGGGAGAGAAACTCAAGACAACACGTTGGTTCAGGTAGGGATGTCTCCCATGGTCAGTGGGCCCAAGGGCCATGAATGCCAGTGTCTGGGGAGGCTGGACAGGACCAGATTGCCGAAACATGAAGAGTAATGAGTCAGAAGGGGAGAAGGTCAGTGCTTTGTGCAAAACCAACAGCAGGAGCCAAGGAGCAGACTCACAAAATCAAAGCATTGTGAGTCTGGAGGCGAGGTCAGATGACCAGAGCTGAACTAAGGGTCCCTTCTGTAGCAACACCCCCCTTCTTCAAAAATGGAACCAGCTGGGACAGTAAGCAGAGGAGTTGCACACAAGCTTGGCATCAGGGAGACAGCTATGGCAACATGTGATGGAGAACTTAAGGCAGAATGCCCCCAAGGAAGGAAACGCAGAGAATATTGCCTGCTCGACAGTCCAGCACTGTAATGGAAATGTGCCATGGAGTGAGGGCTGCAGATTCATTCTGCTCTAGGCTAGAAACACAAAAGAACACAAGTGGGCCGCAGTATACTTGCAGCCCTGCCGAGAACCGGAGCTGGTCAGGAAGGCCCTTCCCGAGGTACTTGACATTGTGAGCAAGATAATGGAACTCTGGTCTGTGACTGCTATTCTGAGAGAAGCTGGTGGTTCTGTGTGCCAGGCAGACGAGAGCATAGAGGGAGCTGTCCCGCAGGAAATGAATGAAGCAAACAGCACAGGAGAAACAGAAGAGAGAGGTCCAGGCTCTGAGTGTCTGTGCTCTGTGCTGTCCAGTTTCTGCTTCCAGTCCTGAGACCCAATCTCAGTCTTTGCTTCACTCTCTGTGAGGTTAGAATGAGCATCTGGTACATTTAATTTTTTTCTTTTTTCTTTTCTGGTAAGGCTAATGTTTCAAATTTAGGTTCTGTTAGTTGCAACCAAAAATTCCTAATTAAGTGTCCGTGTGTGCGTGTCTGTGTGTGTGTCTGTGTGTGTCTGTATGTGTGCACATGCATGCACACTCATGTGTAAGTTTGAGACTAAATAAAGGTATATGACGCATGATAGGAACAGGTTATTTCAGAATGATTGAACTTATAAAGTTAACAGGCAGGAGACCAGCTCCTCTGTCAACTACTCTCCTGGAACATCTCTGAGGCATTTATAAAATTCAGAAAGGAAATACATTGATTCTATGCTTCCTGGAAACCTAGAAATCACCTATGTACAAGCAGGCACCACAGCAGTTGAGCTAAAACAACTCCTTGGCATACAAATAGGCCTTGGCCATCAAGTATGCACCTAAGTCCTGCCCCCCACTGAGAGAATAACTGAGCACCTAGTACTGATGAACCCCAAACACTATTCCAGGAGGCCTGGGACCAGAGCACACCATGACTTTACTAGTTAACAAATGACCTATAACAAGGTAACTTGAACATAGGCCCAGGGACAGAAGGAAGACAGCCAACTGGCAGTGCGAGAAAGAGCTCTAGATCTACCCAGCTTCCACCAGCTTCCCCTCCTATATTTGTAAATGTCATTCAGAAGTCATTAATCCTTCAATTAGAAACCTCTCTCCTCACACTTTATCTGCCAAGTTCAGTAGCTTCATTTTGCAATTTGGGAAGCTTTCCATATTCGAGGATATCTCTGATCCTCGAGTCATGCACAGAGGGAAAACAGCTTGACAGATTTTACATCTGTTCCAGAGTTTTTCAGATTTTTAGAACAGCTTCTTAGAGGATTGTTTCATGAGAGAGAACAGGAAGAGGATTCAGTCTGGCACAACTTAGCACCAGTACTTTCTGGGAACAAGGTCCAGATTGAAGAAAAGTGTGGCCTTGCCCAGGTGAATGGAGTTCTGTCAACTTTGATTCGGTCCCCATCTCAACAGTGACAGATGGATAGGGTGAGCGTGGAGTGTAGAATGCTGGAGGATGCCCATGTCTTTACTGAAAAGGCTGTCCAGAGTCCCGGGGTGCTCAGTCTCTGGATTTCTGACACCAGACAGTCTCCATCTCAGCCCAGACAGTCTTACATCCTCTCACAGAATAAGACAATGGAGTTGTGGTGGGTTTTTTCCTTTTGACATATTGTGTAGACTCAAAAAATATTTAGGGACTAGAGTGAAAGCACAGCGAGTAAGGCGTTTGCCTTGCATGAGGCTGATCTGAATTCGATTCCCAGCATCCCATATGGTTCCCTGAGCACCACCAAGAGTAACCCCTGTGTATTGGCAGGTGTGACCCAAAAAGCAAAAAAAAAAAAAAAAAAGGACCCAAGGGTGCCCTAATATCCTTAGGACTGGAGTGATAGCACAGCGGGTAGGGTGTTTGCCTTGCACGTGGCCGACCCGGGTTTGATTCCCAGCATCCCATATAGTCCCCTGAGCACCGCCAAAAATAATTGCTGAGTGCAAAGTCAGGAGCAACCCCTGTGCATTGCCAGGTGTGACCCCAAAAGCAGAAAAAAAAAATATTTGGACATTACTGTCCTTCCTCTTGAGGCTGCAAAGTTTTCCTTTTTTTTTTTTTCTGAAAACACACACACACACACACACACACACACACACACACTAACTTGTTTTCCAACTTCTCTGGTTTCAGATGGGGTGAGCTTTGAGGATAATTCTAGCTAGTCCAAAAATTTCATCCCTAGATGGGCCTCCCGCCCCGTCCTTCCTCCAACTGGCACCCCGTTCACCCAAGCAAGCTCCAAGGTCACAGCAGGGGCTCGGGGGGAGGGGGCAGGCACTGCAGGGGCCACACAGCTGCCAGGTCTGCAGGGTGGGCAGGTGCTCTGGGCTCCATTAGGGGCCTCCTTGACCCATGCCACAGTTCATCCGTGTCCTGCACAGGACGCACAGCCCCTCAGGATGGCTGTAAGCTGCAGGAAAGGCAGCTTCTTTTCCCCGTCTGCTGAGACCGTGCTCTTCTGCATCTTCTTTCTCTGTTTATCAAGCACGTAGTATGTGTGGATATCTTCACACTTCCAGCTCTTCGGGCAGTGTTTCCTGCTCTGCTCCAAAGCTGTAAACAGTTTTTAGGCCTCAAAGTCTTTTATGTCCTTTGAAATCTTCCTCCAGTGAGGAAGTGCACAGCAGAAACAGAAATACATGCTGACCACAGGTGGCTCTGGCCAGGGCCAGCCCACGGGCTTCCTCAACGGGGTCAAGAAAGAAGCTGACGACAGACTAGAGAGACAAGAAGGCATGGAGTGGGCAAGGCATCTCTCTGAGGGGCCCATTCTAGCCCTGACTTCCTCCACGGGACACCAGGGAGGAGCCAGGGTCTCCTTGAGATGCTGGTGAGGCCGCAGTGAGAGCACCCCACCCCAAGAACACACATGACGGAGGCGGGCCGTCAGCCATTGAGAGCCAGGGAGGAGAAGCTGAAGCTGAAGAGGTAACAATAAAACCTGCCCTTCTGCGGGGCAGGTGAGAGCCCTCCTCGCCCCCAAGGGACCCAGCCCTGGTAGCTGGAAACCTCCAGAACCCAACTGCCGCCATGCTCAAGGCCGTCCCCAACCCGCTCTGACCGAGCCTTACATGCGGTAAACATATTCCTGGACTTCCTGGCTGAGAATGCTTATGATGCTTCGGATGCGTGACACAGCATAAGATGGCTTTCCATTACAGACGATACAAAATATATTATTTAGGTTGTGCTTTGGGACAGGGCTTGGGGCTTGGGAGGAAAACATCCCAAATTTGGTGATGGGAATGGTGTTTGAATATTAACTGTTATCAAATATTGTGAACCACCTTATAAAATAAAATTTTTTGAAAAAAAAAAAACAGCCCTTCTGGGACCCCACAGGGACACATAATTTCTAGGTGGAGAGCGTGGCAGGGGGTGCAATTTCAAATTTCATGGAGCCTCTTCAAACCAATATTTCTTTGTTGGTTTTGTTTTGTTTGGGGGCCACACCCAGCAATGCTGGGGGGTTATTACTGGCTCTGAACTCCAGAGTCACTCCTGGTGGGGCTCGGGGCCCAGGGACTGAACCTGGGTCAGCTGTATGCAAAGCAAGTACCCTACCTGCTGTGCTAATGCTCCACCCCCTGTATTTCTTAAAATGTATTCAATGCGGTGGGAAGTCAGCAAAACACATCTTCTGCTAAGACAAATTGTCCGTTTCTTTCTGTTCCAAATACAGGGTTGCTTTTACATGCAGAACATCACATAATAGTTTAACAAATTTAGGATTATCTCTCAATTCACAGTTTCTCGCTGCCTTCCTCAAAAGCATTAGTTATACTCGTAGAAGATGAACATAACTCACAAGGATATAGTTATGAAATCTGCTCAGAGATCTATTTAGAACTTGTTTTTTCCTGGCTTTTACCTCAGCAAAATATTTCCCTGTTATTTGTAGTTCTTGTTCTCTCCTTGGGTGTTTATTTGTTTGTGAGGGTGTGCAATTTTATGAAAGAGACAGCTTTTTGAATTTAAAAATTAGAGAAAGTATAACTGCCTTCTGTCTTGTAATCACACATTTTTCAGGTCTCAGGATTTTAGCTGCCAGAGACTGTCAGCTATAGGCTACTTACTGATCTCAAGCAGAGAGATAGGGCCTTTAATTGTTTCATTGGTGTGTGTGTGTCTGTATGTGTGCGTGTGTGTCTTTGTGTGTAACCAAATGCAAAGCAGAAATAAATCAATTCTGGATAAGACAAATGAAGGAGAGAAAAGTCTAGTATGCATTTCGTGCATGTGTGTGTATATGTTGTGTGGTATGTTTGTGTGGTATATGGTGTATTTGTGGGGTTTATAGTTGTGGGTATAGTATATGGAATGTGTGTGGTATTTATGTGGGTATTGCAGTTGTGGGTATAGTATATGAATGTGTGTGTGGTGTATACGCAGGGGCTAATGATGTGCGTGATTAAGTTTGGGGTGTAATGGGTGGTGAACAGGGAATTGCAGTGAGTGGTATACATAAGGATTGTGCTCTGTGGTATACATGTGTGAGTGTGATATGTGATTTACACGTGGGTAATTCATGTGTGCATTTGTAGTAGTTGATGCACATGTGGGGGTTGTGATTCTGTGGTGTATATGTGTTTGTAGTATATCATTTCTACATCGGTGTTTGGCATATGATATATACAAGTGTGCAGTATGTGGGATACATGCAGAGGTTAATGTACAGTATATACATGTACATAGTGTATATATGAGGAATGGTGGTACATATGTAGGAGCATCGGATGTGGTTTATATGTGGGTGTATAGTGTGGTATATATGGTGTAGTGTATATGTGGAGTAGATAGTCTATATGATTTGGCATTAAGATCTATGTTAAGGAATGATGATACCAGATGATATTATTTTTTTATTTTTACTGTTTGCAGTTCGGAAGAGCCTCACACATGAAGGAACCGGCAGAGGAGCCCAGGTATGCAGGACCCAGGGCCAAGATCTTCAAGCTTGCTCGGATCGGGACTGGGGCTCTTCCACCGATTCCCCATTTTCCAGTAGCTAGGCAGTCACACCCAGAAACTGTCCCATGTAATCCCATCAACGTCCAACATCCAGAGACTAAAACCAAGCTCCCAGAAGTGCACAACATCTGATAGCCTAATTCTCCCTCTTGGAGAACCTGACAAGCTACTGAGAATTTATTGCCCACACAGGAGTGCCTGGCAAGCTCCCTGTGGTGTATTCATATCCCAAATACAGTAACAGATATATACATACCTCTCAGAGAGCCCGGCAAGCTACCGAGAGTATCCCGCCCTCATGGGCAGAGCCTGGCAAGCTACCCGTGGCGTATTTGATATGCCAAAAACAGTAACAATAGGTCTTTCCTCTCAGGGCTGAGAGGAATAGAGACGTTACTGGTGCCCGCTCGAGTAAATCGACAAACAATGGGATGACAGTGATACAGTGATACAGTGATACTGTTTGCAGTTAGCAAACTACAAGGTTGACAATAATTGGTTAGATATAAAATTATTTTTGGAAATGAGACTGGCCTTAAAAGGAGATCTAGGAACTTCCATAACAGAGCACACATGGACTTGAATTCCTACACCCAGGTAGGACCTCAGGCTGGCCCCTACCAGTTGCTTCATTTTGGGCAAGTTTATTCTCTTCCATAAAGAGGTCAGGAGGTCTTGGTCTTCACAGGTTTTATTATTGCTATTCCAATGCATGAAATGTATTTGAATCTTGCTTTTAAGGTGTAAGAGTGGGGGAATGGCCATTTAAAAAAATAACATTTGGGAGCAATGGAAGACTTCTATATTTGGACTGGATTTTAAGTGATGTTAGGGTATTAATTTTCTCATGTGTGAAAATAGTATAATGGCTATGTGGGAGACTATTCTTATTTTTAGGAGACACATGCTGAAGTATTTAGAGGTGAAGTTTTATGGTTCCTGCAATTTCTTTTGGGATAGCTATGGAGGTGAGGGAAAATAGAGCAAAGAGAAATTTCTGCAAATTGTTAGCAATTGTTCAATTTAGGCAAAATATACATAGGTGTCTACAATATAATTCCCTTTAAATCTGTATAGTTAAAGGTTGGCATAATAAAAACCTAAGGGAAAAGGCATTAAAGAAACCACATTTGCTGGCTTTCCAAGGAGATTAAGGAAAACAATATATCAGAGAAATTCTTGCCCTAGAACAAGCTCCAAATGGGTGAAACTGTGAACCAGTCAGACACTGTTCTTAGGATCCACCTTCTTTAACAAGAGGAGCAGCAAGAGAGGGTCATGGGGGAATCCTGCCCAGGAGATTTATCACCTTCTAATAAATGCTAAAATTCAACCTTACAAATAACTTTATTACATGTTTTTGAAATGCCAAATTATGAAAATGTTACATATCTCTGAAGTAAAGATACTGTTAAAGTCCAGGAAATAATATATATGAGAGACAGAGAAATATGGACGAAGAAGAGGAGGAGAATGTGCAAATGGAGGAGGAGGAGAAGAAGGAGGGGGGAGAGAGAGAAATGAACTTGCTGCAAGAATGAGGGTAGATCCTCTGGCTCCTGAATGGCCATGATCCCAGAGGCACACAAACCAATCCCGGAACCCAGCAGCTTTTGTCAGAAATGCATCTGCACTGAGCATTAAACTATGGCACCGTGCCACCCTGGGTGGGGAAAGGTGTTTGTCCCTTCTGCTTTTTCTTCCCAGTGGCACGGTGGCCGCCACCCTTTCAGAGCCTATTGGACAGCCAGGTATGAGACTGCAGTGATGAGACACATGGGGCCTCATGGGATGGGGGGGTGGAACCGGCCCTTCTCCCCACCCTGACAAGGCCCCAAGTTGTCGCCCACAAACAGCTCCTCTAGCTCCCAGAGGCAAGCAAACCAATCTTGGAACTGCTTTTGGCATAAATCCCTCCAGACTTATTACTAAAATATCAGAAATCCAAATACAAAATCATATGCTCTTCATAACCAATAATAGGAAACAAATTATCTAATGATGCCTTTTTGGCAGGTCTGATTGTTGAGGAAAATTCCAAATAATAATGGTAGGTCTTCTGTTGAAATATTGAATGTGATCAAAGTGGAGAGAGAGTAAGGTGGAAATCATCTGCCACACAGGCAGGGGGAGGGGTGGGATGGGAGGTATCTGGGGTTCTTGGTGGTGGAAAATGTGCACTGGTGAAGGGATGGGTGTTTGATCATTGTATGGCCAAGATTTAAAGTGGAAAGCTTTGCAACTGTTCTCACGGTGATTCAATAAAAAAAGAAAGAATGAGGGTAGATGAAGAGAAGAATAAAAGGAGAATAGGAGTTGGCAAGGGCAGGTGGTGGGGCTCCAGCAAATACATGGTCCTCTGAAGCTTTCTTCAGGCCAGATCATCACACTAGGACAGATTAACAATGTCTGCACCTTAGTTCCACTACTCACTTTGTTTATTGCCATATTTTTTTCTAATTTCTCATAAGCAATCATTCGTCCTTTTATGAGAGACTGTACACATCTTTCAGAATGACCTAGTTTTTGTCCTTGACTGCTCACCAGCTGGCTGTGTCCTCAGGTCTAGTATCAACACACTACATTGATCACAGACTCTATGCAATCTCTATCTGACTATGGTATCTGACACTGGGACTCAGGATGGTCCAAGTGGAAGATAAGGAACAACCATTAAAAAAAAGGCAAAGATGGTGTATTTCTTACCATTGAATACACTTGTCCTTTGCCAAATGGAAGAAGACTAATCTTTAGCCTAACATGGCTAAACAGAATAGATTATCAAAGAGAGTAGTCACAAAGCACGTGCATTACATGCTCATTCGGAAAATCCTTGAAAGGGTTCCTCAGTGCCCAAGAGAACAGGTTAAGGTGAACCCTGTGATGGGTATCTACAGAAAAATTCAACTAAATGCCAGGGAGTAAATATGAAAATCTGACTGCCTTGACCAGTCTGGAAACAGGCCAAGGTGTTCTTTATGACTGGTGATAAATTTAGTGTCTTTGATCAAAGACCCATCTCAGGAACCAACTCTGAAAGGGTTGGCCAGTGGAAGAGTAAAAGCTCTTTCTGAGATGGTCAAATTCTCCAAACACTCTGCAAAGGGTCATCCAATCTCATCTTTACTTCCTATTTTCAGCCAAGAGTAGACCCACTGACACCATTTCCTACAGAGCCTGTTCCTAGATTTCCTACATATCAGGACTCTAGGAGCAGGAGTTGCTGACTTCTCTTTACTACCCCACCAACTCTTGTCATTCAATTTAGCAGCCTGAGAAGTGTCACTTCTCATTTCTAGTCCTGTCGGGGTCCTGGCCAGTCGAGCCCTGGAGTATGATCCCCCGGAGTCACGGGACTTACTCTACTCCCTAAAGGGGAGGGAGTGGGTGGGTAGGAAAGAAGCCTCTGCCTGGGCCCTCTGCTCACCCCAGGATTCCTGCCTGCCTCACTGCCTCTGAGAAAGAAACTGAGAAAGAACACCTGCAGAGAGGGGGAGTCTGGTGGTCAAGCAGTTCTCCAGTTATTGGCCCTTACACAGGGGTTCTTATACATATACATATATTCAGGATGGGATTCTCACGTACCACCGTACGTTCATCTCATTGGGCTCGGTACAGTTGTCAGCTAATGATTTACATATCCTGCTTAAGGCCGGGTTATCAGTATGGGTAGGTGGTCATGGTCACATCCCTCATCCTCAGAGTGCCTATGTGTGGGAAGTGCTGTAGCGAGCCCCTGGGCCTTTGTAAACAGGGCCAGCCCTTGCTTCCAGGGGCAGGGGATTTGGTCAAAGTCTCAGGCTAGCTGCTAAGACCCTAATATAGTCTTACTCCTTTTGCTTTTCTGAAATTTTCTGTTGGGCAATTTGTCTGCATTCATATGTCATGTCCATGATTGTATCTCTTATGGGTTATTACTGTAGTTTACCATTCTTTGCACAAACATTCATCCAGTGGGCACCACTGAGCTATCTCTGTAGACTAGACCCTGCACTAGGCACTGGTAAAAGCTACTTGTTGGCTATTGCAAGCCAAAGAATCTGGGAACTGGAATGATATTATAGCAGGTAGAACACTTATCTTATACATGGATAACTTGGGTTCAATCCCTGGCACCCCATCTCATCCCCTGATCCCCACTAGGAGTGATTCCTGAACACAATGATAGAATTAATCCCTGAGAACAGCTGACTGTGGCCCAAAAAGCAAATGAACAAACAAACAAACCTCCAGAGAATATGAGAGAAGTCTGGTACTTTTTCCCAAATATAATTATTAAATTTTTGCTTTCAAGCCCCAAATTTCTAGAGGTTTCCCTTCATCCTGTAGAATAATTATGTACCTAGAGAGGTATTAAGAAAGAACCAATGCATGTTTGAATCTCCTTCTACAGACCCAACTCCCAGAAAGAGCCCAGTCTCGTTTCTGAAACTTGAATCTGCCTCTCCTCTCATCTGTCTTCACTCTCTAGGGACAACATAAGAGTTCTGTGAACTGTGTACACGTAAGTTTTCCTGTGTGTTTGCCTGTTTGTGGGGTGTATGGTATGTCTCTGTGTATAGCTTCTACCCATAAAATAATAATTCACCTTGGGGGCTGGAGAGATAGCACAGCAGGTAGGGTGTTTGCCTTGCACGAGGCCGACCCGGGTTCAAATCCCAGCGTCCCATATGGTCCCCTGAGCACCGCCAGGAGTAATTCCTGAGTGCAGAGCCAGGAGTAACCCCTGTGCATCGCCAGGTGTGACCCAAAAAGCAAAATAATAATAATAATAATAATAATTCACCTCAGTCTTATAAGAGAAGGGAAAGGGAAAAGAGTTTTCAGGATTGAAGCAGAATCCAGCCAGATGGAGCATCTCTGTCTGATCGCAAGACTATGAACTCCACAGCGACAATACTGAGAGGAACGATGAGATCACCACAAAAAGTTAAATCAGAGGTTTCTCCCCAGTTTTACTGACATAAGGGAAGTTTGAAATTCTTTCTTAAGGCACATGAGAGGGGGACAAAATTTCATTATAAACACAAAGTCTCCTGTCAGCCAGAGAAATGGGATCTCAGAGATAATTAAATCTAATGACTAGAAATCAAGAAATATGGCCCGTCAACTATGAAGGTGCTATTGACTGATTCTTAGTATGGGTCAAACCTGGCTGACTGCTTACAACTCTCCACAGTCAGATCCCACCTTGTATTTCCAATCAAACCCATCCCTCCCTGCCTGAGGTCTATCATGCACAATGCTAGCATGCAAAAAGAAAATATACGTTCTTACATTTTTGCCTTTGCAAATCCATTCTCTGTATGGAATGCCAGTCATTCCTCTGTCACCTTCTGAAGTTGCACTCCGTCTTCTCATTCTAATATAGTACCTGATTTACAACACACAACCTGACCTTCTCCTCAGACAAAAGTGCACTCTCCCTTGTCTCTCTCCCATCTATCTTTGCTTGTACTACTGTGACATTTATCGTGGTCTGCATCATTATAGAAAACTACACCTCTGTCACTAGCTCTCTACCAGATTAAAAACTCCGGAGAGAAGAATGAGTGTAAATTGTATTCTATATTGACTCTTGGTGCTTCAAACAGCATCCTGCATGACACAGATTCACAGCAAATATTTGTTCTATGTACTAATGAATGGTTCAGTAAGGGGACAAATGGATGGGTGGAGGGTGGGCTGGGTGGGTGTATGGTATGCTTGATGGATGTATAGATGGATGGGTGGGCAGTTAGAGAGGTGAATGGGTAGATGGGTGCAGCCCATCTGGCTGGAAGTGTGGGGTGGTCTGAAAGAACTATAAATGAGATAAAAATAGAACTTAGCTTTTTGTATACCTAAGAAGTGGTTTTAAAACCACCCTACTCAGGCCTGAGTATGTAGCTCAATGGTGGAATTCTTGCTTGCCTTGCAATAATGTGAGGCTCCAGATTCAGTCTGTGGCACTGCAAAAGAGTAAAAAAGATGCCCCCTATGCAAGAGTAAAGCACATGACTTTGAATACCTTACTTGTACATGTTGATGACAGGAGGAGTGGTGAAATCTTTCCACCCTTTGAGTTTGGAAAGATGTATGAATGATTCATTTCATGATTTTCACTCAGTTCAAGTGTGGATAGGCCTCCAGTTTTCCCAGAATGTGTTAGAAAAAACTGCCTTGCTAAATACATGCAAATAAGGCATGAGGACCTTGCTCAGCCAGCCACCTTGCCCAGACTCAAGCCATTCGCCTTACAGAGCAAAGGCTGCTTGGAACACAGCCACAAATCCACAAAGTAGATTTGTACAGGATGTGGTTTTTCTGCACACTCTGAACTATGGTGCTGCCAAAATCACTGAAAAGAGAGAAGAAAAATGTATCTGATCTCATCATGAAAACTCCAGAGCAAGCTGGGTATCTCCAGCCTGTAGCATGATTGCTTTCACAAAGATCAAACCAAGAGTATTCAGCGTTGTATGTTGTATGAACCTGTCCAATTTCTGGGATGGACGGAGAGGAAGGAAGGAGGGAGAAATAATCATCCGTAAGAGAGAGATCATTAAACATGAGAGGGAAAGATGGCTTCAAAGCAAGGAGCAGGGCAGGCAGGACTCCCCGCTCAGGCCCATCTCAGATCTGCAGTAGGATGAGGGCCAGGATGGATGATGACGTCACTGAATTCTTCCAAGGTGAGTGTGCTCCAAGAGGGGCTGCAGGTGGGAACTATCTTATTTAATCACTTAATTATTTTTATTCAGTAATGAAGATGTTAATCCAAATCCAAGCACACTACCACTGACTTATTAAGAGCTCAGGCCTTGTTAAGTGGGTTCATAGCATCCCTGTTCATAGGTGAGGAACTGGAATTTGAGGTCAGCGCATATGTTCAAGCTCACTGAACTACTAAGTGGCAGTGCCACAACCTATCTACATTCTATCCCACTCCAAACCACACCCCAACAAACCACTGCCACATTGCTCCTTGTGTCCTAATCCGCAAATTTGATGTGTTAGGTAATGCCTTTAAGACTTAATTCTCGCAAATTTTTATATTAAAAATAAGGATAGTGATTTTATTAGCTACTAAATATCTTGTTCAGAGAATAAGAAATAATCAAGTCTTACTCAACTCAAAGAATCCTGAGAACCCAAATAATGATAATAGAAAACAAGAACCAAAATGTCAGTTTTTGCTTTGGCAAAGACAATGTTAAGAAACCCCAGTGTGTAAACGGTTCCTCTGTTCCTAAAAGACTACGATCCCGGAGGCCTATTAACCACTTTTGGCACCCAGCAGCTTCTTACAGAAATGCATCTAGACTGTGAACTGAGCTACAACCCCATGCTGCCCTGGGAGGGGAAAGGTTTTTCTCTCTAGGCCTTTTCTTTTGGTGACTTCTGGCAAAAATCTCTCTGGACTTAATTACTAAAATGTCAGAAATCCAAAATTTTATATAGTCTTTATTCTCAGCAATGAAAAACAAACTATCAAATAATGCCTTTTCAGCAGGTTTGATTGTTGGGGGGAAATTCCAAATAATAATAGTGAGTTTTTGGTTGAAATATTGAATGTATTCAAAGTATAGAGAGAATAAAGTGAAGATCATTAGCCACACAGGTGGGGAGGTTGGGAGGGGGGCATACTGGGGTTCTTGGTGGTGGAATGTGTGCACTGGTGAAGGGATAGGGGTTTGATCATTGTATGACTGAGACTTAAACCTGAAAGCTTTGTAACTTTTTTCATGGTGATTCAATAAAAAAATTTTTTGAAAAAAAAAAAAAAAAAAAAGAAACCCCAGTGTGAGATTCCAATAAATCTAATTCCAGTATCTTACTTACAGTTGAGCCCAAGCCAGTCTTTCAGTTCTTTATGTCACAAAGCAAATCTTGTTACTGTATCATTGACTTGTCACCACATGGAGTAATGATCAGACTCTTCCAGCCATACCGAGTGATTTGATGGAGTATAATTTGAAACCGTCAAAGGGGATTTCCCCCTTCCATGCATAAAACCATTCGCAAATTATGACCCTGCCTACTGGTAAACCAGGCAAAATCAATGTCTTTTCACTCCAAGAAAACAAACCTAAGTTTGTGAGCAGATATAAATGCTTGGCACATAGGAAAGTAACTGACATTTCTGTATCCTCAATTTATTATTCGTCTATTTCACAAGAGCATAGAAAATGGAACTAAGTAATACATGACACATGTATAAATGGGAACAAACCATAGCGAGGTAACAAGGAGACAATCTCGAAGGGGCAATGTGAAGCAGTGTCTGTAGGGTGGCTGAAGATGGTTTATCCTATCAACTCCATCCCTGAGGGATGAATACATTCAAGGGCTGGAGCGATAGCACAGCGGTAGGGCATTTGCCTTTCATGCGGCTGACCCATGTTCGATTCCTCCGCCCCTCTTGGAGAGTCCGGCAAGCTACCGAGAGTATCGCGTCCACACGGCAGAGCCTGGCAAGCTACCCGGGTTATTGGATATGCCAAAAACAGTAACAATAAGTCTCACAGTGAGAGACATTACTGGTGCCTGCTCAAACAAATCGATGAGCAGTGGGATGACAGTGACAATGACAGTGACCTATGATGAAAAGAAGAGGCAAAAGATCCACTAAGGCAGGCAACAGGACTGAGGCTCCTCTTATTTTTGAGCGAATGGGTAAGACAAGTAGGTATGAAATATTCAGTGACCTATAAAGTAGACTGCAGAGTAAGCCACAGAAAGGAATTGCCCAAGAGCTTTCAGTATGTGAGGCTCAGTATGTTCCTTCTCCTTTATCCTCAAATCAGCTTTTCCATGTGCATATGGAATTAAAATTTCCATAAACTTCTCCCAAAGGTAAAGCAGCTCCCCTCTTTTGTGATTTATGTAAAATTAAAAAATATAAGCTCTGTACATCATGAGGGAAAATGCCAAACATATTGCTACCAATGATGGCTCCTTACAAACAGTAAGGAGTAACAGATTACAGGTTGATAGGATAAAGTAAACACTCAACAATCCTGAATTAAAATTATAAGTAGCAGCGTGAATTCTTGATTTCTGTTATTTAAATCAGATGCACATTTACTAGCTAGGTTTACTGAAAAGGTCTAGGAAAAAACAAAACAAAGCCAATCCAATAGCAATAAGCACTTTCGTCATTTAGAGTAGTCTCCAAATACCAATTCCCATAAAATGGACAAGTGGTCTAAGGAAAAATGGTATTTACTTTATGTCAAATGAGGATATTGAGAAGATGTTATATTTGTCAACCCAGAGAGAAAGGAAATTATCAGTGATGAGTATGCTCACATTAATGGGATTGAGAAGCAATTATAAATGGGATTTCCCAGGCAAAAAGTAAATGGACAATTTGAATATAAATAAAAATAATAACCATGATGAATTCCATGATGATTTCCAGTTTAATAATAATAATAATAATAACTACATTTTTCACCATTAGAAAATGTTATAAAATCAATTCCATTTTTGAAAGCTAACAAGGAGAGGAATCATCAAGCTCTTCTTTTTGCAAATGCTTTTGAGTGTCTAGATAAAGAAAAGTGGTAAAATAACAGTGACACCATGCTGCAACCTCTAATAAATTAATGAGCCTAGTTGATGATGATCCCTGCTGCTGATAAATGAAAACGAAACAATCAGAGAGAAGGATGTGGTCCAGGGCTAACGTGCATACTTTGCATGCATAAAATATGGATACAATCCCTAGAATCACGTAAAGAAATACAAAAACAACCAGGAACTCCATGTATCCTTATGTAAGTCAGTCATTTTAGGAAGGAGACTCACCAACAAATCCTTGCAAGTCCAATCTCTAGCTTCTAGATCTAGTTACAGACTGACCATATTTAAAAATAGACTAGAGCATCAATCTTATGAGAATGCTTTCCGCCAAACTGGCTGTGGAATTCTATGGGAGAAATTAACAAATGCAATAAATATAAAAGGAGCCTCAAACACGAAGTAATCTCAAAACATGGGTACTGATTTGGTTCCTGATTCAAATAAATTAGTTTTTAAATTACATTTATTAAGCACTCAGGGCAATTTGAACATTGATGTAATTATTATTCTTCAATGTAATCATTACATTTCAGTTATTTTTTAAAGTTCATATTATTTGCCAGAGATTTGCTTGAAAGCGCTCCAGGAGTAAAAGAAAAAGTTACATTGATATTTATAGATGCTACATGGTGGCTATCTAGAGAATACCCGTTTCTCCTCTCTGTTATTTGTATTAAATTTTTCATAATAAAAAAAATTTTAAAGAAAAGGGGAAAGGTAGTCTTTTCCACTTTTTCATATCTGTGTCTCCCAGTCTCTTGTTGACCTAAATATATTTGTCTGATTCAGCTGAATCAATACATTCTAATACATGCCTTTTAATAAAAGCACAATTCACAAAATATTTCTAAACATAAATATCTGAAAAGATACATTGTTCAATCATATTATCTAAGAAGAAACCAGAAAGCTCCCCCTTATTAAATTTATTTGACTAGCATCACTCATTACCTCCTTTCTCACACCTACTGTAGACACCTTTTGAAATGTGTGGTTATTTGACAAAAAGAAGCCAATTTCTGAGGCTGGAACAATAGTACATGGGTAGGGCATTTGCCTTGAATGTGCCAGACCTGGATTCAATCCCAGCATCCCATATGGTTCCCTGAGCACTGTCAAGAGTGATTCCTGAGAGCAAAGTCAGGAGTAATCCCTGAGCATTGCCTGGTGTGACCCAACTGTCCCCTACAAAAAAAGGAAGCAATTGTTAGATGCCCACTCCCCCTAGTTCTTCTCTTGATGAGTATCCCCAAGCTTATAAACACAGCAACTGGAAATATGGTTGCTTCATTAAGCAGGAGATAACCATTCATTAGAAATAGGAAGGGGCAGAGATACCGAGAAACCTTTTGTCCTTACTCTCTCTCACCATATGTATCCCTTGCATAGATTACTTCATCTTTTCTGCCCCCTTGTAGGGTTTTCAAGAAGAATAAGATAATGGATAAGAGTATTGAAAATATTTTCATCCAGACATAGTATCCAAGGTAGACAAAATTCCTTCCCATTAGGAACAGAGGTTGGTAAAGAAAATGAGGTCCTAGTATGACAGACAAGAGGAACCTCAGGTCCCTTGGAGTCCAAAGATAGGACTCAATATCAATCACAATGGCCAAGGGTCAAAGAAAATTAGTTGAGGACATTTCCTACTAGAGAAAATATCAATATAGGAAATACCAACGGTTTCAGAGATAAGTCACCAGCTCCCAAGAGACTGGTGATCACTATGATAACATCTAGTCTACCTTCTTTCTCCAAATACCCAGCACTCTTCATACCCAGTCCTCCTGGTGCTGACCTGCAGACAATCCAGCCTGTCCAATGAGACCCACACTTTGGCCTTCTTCCATGAGTCCCTTTCAGGTTCCAACTGGTATTTTCCCCTGGCACAATTTATCTGCACTCAATATTCCTGTACTCCAGTCTTGGGCAATAGAAAAACAAGGTTTATAAGTCAGCAAACTCAAAGGAATCAAAGGACTCAAAGGATTTAGAATTAGCGTCCAAAGATCAAAAGCTACAGGCGTGCACATCTACACAGCACAGAGTTTCTTACCAAATATTCACCATGATTTCTTTTAGGTAAAATTCCCTTCTCTTACTGTAGAAGCCCCTCCTCTGTCCTAGGACCCATTTTTGTGAGTTAGCACATTGGTTTCTGGACAAAAGAGAATACTAGAAGTGAAGTAATAATGGCCAGAGTGGTACCTTTTTCCCAACATACTCACAGAGACAGAGTCTGCAAGTACATGCTGAGTTGCTTTCATGAGTCCCCAGTAAGGCTCCAGATGCAGGCTGGGCTGCCTGGGGCCCAGGTGAAAAGGGGACTTAGGATGTGGGCGCCATTTCTTCCTGGCACAGGGCCTCACTTTGACCAGGGAAGACAGAAGCATGGGCAATTCTGTAGAGCCCTATTGGGAGAGCACTCGGAGGCAGCTCACAGAGTGAAAATTAGGGCTCTGACAAAGGACAGAGAGGAGGGGCCATTGAGAGAAGCTTCTCTCGAGTGACAGCCAGAAAAGACCCAATACAGACACCAATGCAGAAGAAATTGAGTGGAGGGATGGGTTGAGCTCATACCTGACATTCCCCCAGAGAGTTCAAGATCTAAACACAACTTGGAGGCTGATCCTGCCTTCACAACTCAGACCACGGTTTGGAAGTTATCTACTGTGATTGAATGCTGGCGTGGAGGGGGACAGATACACTCAGTTCACACATATGCAGGGGGCACCTCAACAGGAAGATTCAAAGGAAAGTCACGTCTCAGGTACTACCGCAGCTCCGGTGACAGAACTTCTTTCAGAAAAGACAGTACTTGGATTCGATCAGGGAGACCAGTGATTACTGACAGAACGAGTTCCAACTCCTAAGTGGGTCCTTTGGGAAAATATGTGTAAAATGAGCACAGGGGATGAGCATGTACTTATGGCAATAGATACACTTAGTTTAAAAGATTAGTTAGATAGAGGAGAGGGGTCTGGATAAGTGATTTATGGGACTTTACCTCCTGGAAAGCCCCTTTGGTCAGAGGGTCCTATAACCACTCTTATCTCTACTACCTCACAGGGAAGATTCCTTTGAGATAAATCTATATTAGAGACTTAAATAAATAAGTCAATAAATAAATAAGTAAATTCATCATCATCCATAGCACTGTAGCACTGTAGCACTGTCGTCCCATTGTTCATCAATTTGCTCGAGATGTTACTGGTGTAACATCTCCATTGTGGGACTTGTTGTTACTGTTTTTGGCATATCGAATACGCCATGGGTAGTTACCAGGCTTTGCCATGCGGGCAGGATACTCTCAGTAGCTTGCTGGGCTCTCCGAGAGGGACAGAGGAATTGAACCCGGGTTGGCCCCGTGCAAGGCAAACACCCTACCCACTGTGCTATTTACTGTGCTCCAGTAAATTATTTATAATAAATAAGTAAATAAATAAGACTATAAATAAAGCATATGATGGAGAATTGGGGCTCCAGCACAAGAGGCTGTGAGCCCCCTGACCCCTTGCTGTTCTTTCTTATATCTATCTTGTCTTCCAAATCCTTGAAGCATCCATGATTCAAACCCATCCAGGTGGGGCTGGTTCCCAGGAACACGATCCTCACTCAGGTGCTTTCATTATATAGTTTCTTTATTTCACAGTGTGTGTGGTTTCAAGTCCGCCTGGTATGCCATGTACAAAGTCCAGATCTCATGCCAGTCATGTGCTAACCTCGTCTTGCGATGCTCATCCTCCTGGTCAGGTCTCCCACTGGTCCTGTCCCAGGATACTCTTGTTCCACAGTGTCATGTTCTTGATGACTTGCTGGTTTGTCTCTGGAACTCTGCGCTCTATTCCATGTTGCAGGTGTCCAGTGCTATCTGTCTCTTTGGCTTTTCCTTTGTTCTCCTGCCGTGTGCAGTCATGCGACAGTGTTGCTCTTTCTACTGTCCTCCCAGGTCCAAGTGTGTGAGGTCAAAGAAGAAGTTACCTGTCCTGTGCCTTCTTTTATGTCTTACTCATCTCCACTCTGAGCTACTACTGCTGTCTGAATGGAGTTCCCTGAAGAAGGTGAGATTTAACATGACCAGCTGGGCCGGACAGATAATACAGGGAGTAGGGCATGTGCTTGGCAATGCAACCAATACGGATTCAATTCCCAGAAGAGCATAAGGTCGCTTGAACTCCATCAGGAATCGTTCCTGTGAGCTGAGTCAGGAAGAATCCCTGAGCACTGCCAGGTGTGACCTCCTTTAAAACAAAATCAATAAATAATAAACAAATAACATAACTCATTGTGTAAGTTCACAAAGTGGAAGTGCACGATGTGTGCATTTGGTGATTAAGAGCCGCCTCCTATGCCTCCCCAGCAGAGGGACAAAGAGATGGTGTACCACGGATAGATGGCAGAAATGCAGAGCTGCTAGCGTACTTAGAGCACATCTGAGGGAGTGTGAGGAGTAATACTGCACGTAGGTGTGATTGATCATTTACAGAGGTAAAGCATTTCAGTGGAAGCAAGTCTCTTGGGGGACTTAACTCAAGGAGAAATATGTATATGACTCCCAGGGACATATGTATATATTGCTTTTCGCTTTTCCTTTAGTTGTATATATTAAACAATTAAATTAACATATTAATACTTATTTGGATAAACACAACTTAGTTCTCTGGCTCTGAGGACAAGGCTGCTAGGCTTCAACCGTAAATCCCAGACTAGGTCCTCAGGCCAGTTCAGCTTGTCCTTCCCCTTGGGGATTCTGTATCTTAAGTTTAACAGCTTGCATTAAGACCATGCATTTGTGCTTTCTAGACTGTCCATCCCATTTCCATGCCAGAGTAGCTTTGCCACTCACCCCAGGTCATCCCCACCCCATGGCAGGACCTCCCTTTGTAGGATGTTAGAAACTACAGCGACTGAAGACTGGGTCAAGTAATTATGACAGATGCCCAGGAGTAGATATATTTCAGAGCCAATCAACTGCCAAATATTAGGAGGAGCACAGTATTAACAGTATTTCTGTGCTTAAGCAAAGAACACTGATCTATAGTAAAATATGAAAAGGCTATAGGGAAAATAGAAAAACAAGTCATTTGTATCCTATACAAAGTCCAGAGTTACCAGGAGTTTTGACTTATAAGTAACCAAGGCTAACTTGGGAAATTATGACAATGAGAGTAAAAGAAAAAGAAAAGGTTAAAGAAAAACTCAGGGGATTATGGGCGCTCACAAGAGCACTGTATGCTTCTCTGTGGGGAGGAAAGGGGAAATTCACCAATGAAGCTTAAAGCACTTAGGATTAATATCCAGCACATCAGACTAAATAGATTACTGGGTTTCCCTTCTTACCATCATAATACCACATATCATAACCCACAATCTAAGAGCAAGTGAATAGCACAGACACAAGAAATTTAAAATTCAGAAAAAACGTAAAGTCACTGCACTCTGGGTTCCCCAGAGGCAGCTCAGGAGAGACTCATTTGATCTTTCTCTGAACATTCATGGAGTGTGCTGGGCCTTGTTCCCAGCTCTGGGAACAAAGAGGTCAGAACTGCCCTCAAGATGCGAGAGGCTTATAAGGAGAATGGATGGTGACGCTGTGACGAGCACCTCAGTGCAGGTTCATATAGGGACCCCGGGGATAGAAGTTGACAACTATCCCAAACTTCAGAAGGGAGCAAGGCTAGTCCAGAGAAGGACAGAAGGGCAGAAGCAGCAGAGACTCATGATGGTCGGTTCTCAGAAGGTGTGGTGTGACAGGACTGGGGAATAGAGGAGGGAGCCAGACCTTGTGGGCTTTTAAGCCTTCCTGAGGCAGAAAGTATCTCAAATGCTAATGAACTTCCGGGCCCTGGAGAGAAAGGATGCAAGTAAGAAGGGACAGAAAATAAGTTTCTCAGTCAAGGCAAGTGCCAAAGGAAGTGACCAGAGCATTAGGGTTAAAAGAAATTTTGTGACACCATCTCTGCTGTCACTTTCTACTGCCTTTCATTTCTTGGCCTTCCTCTGCCAAGAGCCACTGGCCTCTCTCCTCCTCCTCCCCCCAGACATAAAGACCCGCTGAACTGTGGTTTGTGAGAATCCTGCGACCTGTTTCCTGTCCTTACAGGTGGGAGAGCAGCTTCTGCCCAGGAGCTATCAGAGCCAACCTGATAGGAGATGGCAGTAGTGGGCAAGCAACTCGTTTAATAACCATCCTCTCAGAATTGTATCCAAAAGTGGCCGCCACTCTTTTCTAGGTGAAAACCAAATCTAGCTCATTTATTTTAACTGAGAGTTACACGAGTCATCACCAAGTATAGATTTAAGTGTTAAGAATTAATGAGAGGAAAAAATTGTGAATGTGCCCAAACCACCATCCCAATGAAGCTTTGTCCTTGAACAATCATAATTTAGAATTGTCATCCATGTGCCTGATAATGAAAAGGAGACTCTTTCCAGTCCCTTCTTCAAATAATAAAAATTGATTTTTGACCAAGGCCAATCTATTGTTCCAGATCATTAACTTTGGAGAATAAATCATTTTCTGATGCAATGAAACTGGTTGCTGGGGTTTGAATGTTTCAGACTGCTAATAATGCAGAACTGAAAGCCTCTTTCAGCTAGAAGCAGCTCTAGGGAAGACAAAGCTGCCTCCCTTTTCTGAGCCTTGAGGCTTTGTTTCAGGTATCTGTTTTCATTCCAGCTAGAACAGGGCATTCTCCAAGCAATGCCTTCTGAACTCCTGACCTAAAGCCTACATTTGAGTTTTTCCTTCAGGAATTCCTCTGCCCACCTTTTTGGCATCAGACTTTCAGGGTATAGCTGAGGCCACCACCAGCGGACCCCAGGATCATGTTCATCTAAGCCAGATATCAAAGCAAGAGGATGTGGAGTGCCCCCAAGGCTGAGGTCTGTGGCTGTCGATCTGAAGCACAAAACTGAAATCCCGTAAGCAAACTTCACAAATATCCATAAGATGTTGACATTTGAAAAGAAATCCATCCTCCTCTCTGGACAGTGAACACAACCTTAGTCTTATCCCTTTACCATCAGCTAAAAGATGAAGGAGTCTCTTCCCAGTGGGAGGAGTGGGATGCAGATTGGACATACACAAAGATCAGCAATGACAAATACAGCACTAGAACTAACTGCCTGCCCTGCCTGCCCCTCTGATTCTCACAGTAAGAGTGGGAAAATATCATTCACCTTTTGCACAGACCAAAAGACCAAGACTTAACAAAACCGTAAATTTTAAGATCCAGGTAAAACCCAGACCTCTGGAGAGCCCAGCTTCTGCTCCCAGCCTCTGGAGAGCCCAGCTTCTGCTCCCAGCCCCCCAGGAAGAAGGCACTTCTGGGGTCCATCCATCTGAAGTCTAGAATGGGAACAGGGAGGATGTTCCAGGCATCATGGGGTTAACCACCACAGGCCTCCGGGCTGTCAAGTACCAAGGACTTGTCAAACCCAGGTTGATGAGACTGAGTCAGAGGCAGGACTTGCTCACCAAGAGGAGGCTCTGTGCAAGCCCATTTGGGGAATCGGTTGCCAAAGGAAATGGAGCTGAAGGGTTCAGCATCAATTCTGCCCTCTGGAATGAGGGGTCTGACCTTTGATTTCTCTGCCTAGTAGTTCCAGGACAGAAGGGTTCCTGATCTGCAGAGAGCAGGGGCTCCAGGCTAGACCACCATGAATGAGGCCTGCTCCTTCTCAGTAAAGGAGGGAAGCTGGATTACTGACCTCTTGGGTGGACCCTGAACCTGAGCATCACTTTCCTCTTCCAGCTACCTGTGCCCCAAGTGCCAGGTAATGGACAGCAGGGCTGGGCGTCCCCCACTCGGCTCCATGCGTTCCCCTGACTCTGCTCTTGCAGGTCACTGCGGCCCCAGCAAGGCTAGGATGCAATGCTTCCACATTCCTTAGGGTTACACAAAGAGCATATTTCACCAGGACACTGTGCACCGCCTCCCTACATGGTGGAGGCTGGCAAGAAGACAAGCACAGAGACCCCTGCCAGGTGCTCACAGTACCACGCCACCATGGGCAGGATTACAAAATCTCCAGGCACTACTGAAGAGTGGAAGCGAGAGGTGAGATGAAAATGGTCGAACCCTAGTTATTTTGATAAGAAATGGAAGGGAAGGGAAGGAACGTCCCAAGCCTGAGAAGAGAGTCCCAGGAAAATTCCAAGACATGAGGCTCTCTTTCCCTTTTCTAACTTTCTACCTAGGAAGCTGAGCAATCATTTAAAAAAAAAAAAAGCACATCTTCTCAATAAGCCTGGATGCAGCAGTTTTCTTATCTTTAGGGCTCCTCTAACCTTGATGCCAAGACTGAGGCAAGCAGAAAGTTTCACGGGCTCTCGCTCTGCCCTTTGTGCTACCATGTCGGCCATGTGCCATCTGTCCTCACACTCCACTCTAGAGGAACTCCCTCATCCCACCCTGCCTGCTTTTCCCTGGCTCTGCTGATTTCCTGTCACTCAGGTCCTCTGCACCCCTCCCCACGCTCCCCTGCAAGGGCTCTACTCTGTATCTTCACTAGGAGGGGTGAATTCCCTTCTGTACATTTGGGAAGCTTACTCCAGTAGGGTAGTGGGACAGAGGAAGGACAATGAGCCCTGGACTGACCATCAGGGGATAGCAGATGTTAATGAGGTCACTGAGTTGGGGGTGCAGGAGTGGAAATATTGATTGGATCCCTGCAGGTTTCACCTCAGGGCACTGTAGGGTCCCCAGTGGGTTTCCTTGCAAATACATCGCCCTCGAGGGTGGAGTGCTTGATTGAGCTTAATATCTAGGCTCTAAAATGTGTCACCATTTGTAAAGTCAACTGAATAATTTCATACCATAATCTTCAAAATTTAATAAGCCCTCCAGAGAAAATTAATAAAAATGTGACCTAACTTAAAAAGTGGAATGTAGTGGCATAATCTTCAGATATTAAAAGGCTGCTGTTCCCGGGTGTCCAATCCCGCAGATACTTTCCCCACTTTTCTGGGTCCCTTGACTGTGCCCCAACACCTGGGGGAGGTGTGGGGGGAGAGGAGAAGAGAGGAAAGAGTCAGACCAGAACAAAGAGTGAAATTCTTACCTTTGAGCTCAATTCCAAGAGCTGGATGCTTAAAAGAGAATGAGGGTTCCTTTGAATTTCAAAGGATGCATTTGACTTGGCTGGTCAGGAACCAGAGCTCTGAGAAAGAGAATTTCACCACATAGTGGAGGAGGTGAGAGTAAAGAGGGACTTTAAAAAAAATGTTTCCCTTTCTGCCAAGACTGGCCTGGGGTTATCAAAAGATTTGGAAGTGGGGAGACCAATAATGAGATGTTGCTGCATCCCTTTAAAAAGACTGAAAGGACAGAGTCACAGGGAGGAAAAATCCGAGAGCACAGAAAATGAGCTGTTCCCACTTCCTGTCTGAAATTAAAAAAAAAAAAAGTCAGCTACAGGTGGTCTTAGAGCAACCTTCCAGCCATCAGAGAGTAAATCACATGGCACAGCACGTTTCGTCAACATCTTTATCAGGATCCTTGGTTTCCAGTAGCACTGTAGCACTGTCCTCCTGTTGTTCATCGATTTGTTCGAGCGGGCACCAGTAACGTCTCCATTGTGAGAGTTGTTACTGTTTTTGGCATACAGGTAGCTTGCCAGACTCTGCCGTGCAGGCGGGACACTCTCGGTAGCTTGGAGAAGGATGGAGGAATTGAACCCGGGTCAGCCGCATTCAAGGCAAACGCCCTATCCGTTGTGCTATCGCTGTAGTCTTGGTTTCCAGTAAAGAAGAGAATTCTGGCTAAATAATCCAAGAAAGATGTTTACTGGCAGGGTTTCAGCATGCCCACGGCTTTCTGACCAAAGAAACCTGGTGTGTGCTGGTCTTAGGAGGAAGTCAGGATGAAGAGCTCAGGCTTTTGACATCTGCCCTTGCTCAGGGTCTACAGCTGAGGCAACTCAAAGTGGAGGGCGGTTGCAGGGAGCTAGCTGTCCATCTCAGGGGTCCATCCTTTCTATTCTGCTGAGCATCTGACACCAAGCCCTGCCCACCCTCATACCAGCCCGCTCCTTACTCACTGGTGGAACCACCTATCCCAGGTGACCTCCAGCAGTTGCCCCCACCTTCACGTATCCCCCAGACCCCATCTGCACCTCTTGTCCAAGGCTACAAAAATTGATGCAGATTTCTCCAGGCGCTGGAGGAATAAGAGAGATTAGGGTAGGAGGGAAGAAGCTAGCTCAGGCCCCCTTTGCCTTCAAAAATCATTTCTCATT
This sequence comes from Sorex araneus, assembly GCF_027595985.1. Classification (NCBI taxonomy): domain Eukaryota; kingdom Metazoa; phylum Chordata; class Mammalia; order Eulipotyphla; family Soricidae; genus Sorex; species Sorex araneus. The sequence continues at coordinate 42,730,818 of NC_073312.1, forward strand.
TTGCCTAACCAGTCTCCAAACATCTTTCCTGCTGGGGAGGAAAGTAGAGAAAGGGAGGAGAAGGGACAGAACTTGTCATTAGCCATAGATCTGACTCTACAGGATGTGCCAACTGAGAAGACAGGCAGTCTTCATGAAATGTGTTTCATGGGTACAACTTTCCACTCTGGGCCGACCAGCAGAGATCCTGTGGACCCTGGAGGGGAATTCTTTCAGCCTTACTAAGACAGTCTTACAGCAGTTCACTTCCTTTCCCAAAGTGTCTCTAGCCCAGTTTGCACAGAACTCAGTTACCCGAGGAGCTGTCCTCCAGTCATATATTCATCCATCCATCCATCCACTCATTGATTCCCTAGATCTGTCTTTGCTACACACAGCAGGGACCAGGGGGAGCCCAGAGGCTCAGGACAGTGGGAGCTGCCTCCTGCCTACAATTTCCAAAAGCTTAAACAATAAATGTATGTCACAGTGGTTTTCAAGAAGTTGGCTATCTGCTTCAATGGATGATCATCCCCAAGGGAGCTCCCTGCCAGGACAGTTTCAAGAGGAAAACCCAGCAGAGAGAGTGAAAGAAACAGCAGTGAGAGTCCAGAGAGAACTGGGGGCTGGGATTCCTAGGACAGAATGAAGAAGGGGACAGAGGACAGAGAAGGGAACCCCAGATATGACTGCTATGAGCACTGTCCACCTGGCTCCCTTGGGTGTTCGGCAGGTGTTCAGAAGTTCTGATCAGAGATAGATAGATAGATAGATAGATAGATAGATAGATAGATAGATAGATAGAGATAGAGAGGGAGAGAGAGAGTGCCTTGAGTGAGACGCTCTTTAGAGGGTGAGAAGAAGCAGTACACAACAGTTTCACAAAGATTGTCCACCTCATAGACCAGACTGGAAAACCAAAACCATGAAATGAGGGTCACAGTCAGTATAAGTGATGTAAGCAGGTAGATAGGGTAAGGTCCTGAACAACAAAAAAGGTCACCAAAACTTCTGGGAGGAAAATTCCAAGGCTGATACACTTTGTAGATACAGATTAGACCTTGAACAGTGGACCCTGAGATGATTGGACCCCCTCCATGAAGGAAATTCCTCGAATTCCCTAGAACTTGTCCTTCAACCTGATTAACTTTAGTGATTCAGCCCAAAGAAGACCATCACCACTCCCAACCTTCCTGGTAACCTCCTTAGCAATGAACTTTTACCTAGGAAGAAGTCCCACGTGAGGGCAGGTTGGAAAAACCCTATAAAAGCCACCTTGAACAAAGGAAGGGGTGCATATGCTGCCTGAGCCCATGTGCTTTTTGCGCCGAGGCCGAGCACATAGCACCTGAGCACATGTGTTACCTGCATCTCCCCTCTTGAGATGTGTACTGTCATGCTTTCGTGTCTAACGCTAGGATGTATCTAGGGGCTCTCTCTGCCCTTGGAGAAGCACATGTTCTCTCTTGAGTGCGTTATGCTCTCTCTCTCTCTCTCTCTCTCTCTCTCTCCCCTTCCTTTTCTCTCCCCCCCTCTGCCCCTCCACACCTTCAAAAGCCCTGCAAATAAAATCTATTTCTTTCACTGCTTGTCTACTCCTGAAATTCCTTTCTGCGAGGCGAGACAAGAACCCAGTAACCCAGAGTCCCGGGTGGCAGAAGCGGATGGGGAGAAAGTGACCGTCTTTCTCCTCCCTGCTTTACATAAGTCACCCATGGGGCCCACTGACATCACAAGTACTTCTGACATCCCTGTAAGTTCTATCCATCAAGATCCTGCCCTCTTTCTATGGCCTGGGTCCCAGCCATTAAAGTGGCCCTCCCCCTTCTGAGCTAAAACGACAGCTCCTGCCGTATATACTGTTTCTTCTAATCACAGCACTTGATGTGGTGTCATAGCACACCAGGGTGGAAGTTTTTCCTTCATCGGACTAAGAGTCAATGGAGAGCCTTTTGGCTCTTATGCATCTTTGCATCAAAGATGCTTTGATGCCTCTTTCCCCACATGGGAACTTGGCACAGACTTTCTGGGAACAGGCAGGAAGCAACTGGCAAGGACCAGCCCCTTTCATGACTCCTGCCCAGCTCCCACAAAGACTCCCAGGAAACCCCCCTCCCAACTCTTTAGTCCTGGCTCTCCACCCTAAGCCAGACGTCTCTCAGGTCCCAGTTGTCTTGAGATGGGAGAGTGGAAGTCCCTCTATTTTCTTTCCAGTTTTATCAGTGATGAAAATTCTGTCCCCTACTTCACTTGGGTTTGCACCTGAATTTGTTCTTATGGATCCCAAAAAAAGGCTGTTTAGAAAATCAAATCATTGAAATTCAACTATTTCTTGCTGTTCTTTCCTTCCTGCTGATCTGACTCATCTAGCAGACCAGGAGACTGCCCCGATGGTCTCAAAGCAACAACCGGGAGTAAAACCTGTCATTTGCTCCATGTTCTAAATGTGTTTAGACCTGGTCCCATCTTGGAGAGAAAAACATTCTCTTCCATGTCTCAAAAGATACAAGATTTGCTGCCTTTGTTCATTAGTTTTGTCCTTCTCCTTCACAACTAAATTCACAGCCAGCTGGTTCAAGCCCACTGAATATTTGATTCAGTAGGAGATTTATTACTTTGGGCACACCTAACCATTCCCCTCTTGGAGTCGATTATTTTCAATTTGTGAAACCTACACTTTCATCTGCACTTTCATTTTTCCCATCGTCCCCCTCATTTTTATCAAAGAGAACAAAATACCACAAAGTGCTGGAGTAGTTGCATAAAGCTATACCACTCTGGAGACAAGGAGAGTGTGGCTGTGGGCAAAACCAGGCTACTGGCCAAAGGTCAGGGCCACAGTCACCAGCTTTCAGCTGGTGGACAAATATCCAACTTCAATAATATAAGATTTCTTCCCTTCCCTAAATATGGTATTAGGGTTTTTTAATTTTATAAAATTAAAAAATTTAGGGTTTTTTAATTTTCTAGTTTTATGTGTTTGCTGTAAAAAGTTAAATGGAATTACCCAAAGAAAAAGTAAATCTACTGGTCTCCCTTATGCCCACTCATCCTGGAAGCCACACCTTAGAGAATTAATATATTAGCTCTTTGCAATGCTTCTTTCCACATCATTTTATACACAAATAAATATATATAACCATATGCATGCAATCATCATTTCATGTTTGATGTTTTTTTAATCCTGCCAAAATCACACTACAGATATTACCTTGCAACCTGCTTTTAAAATCAATAATATACAAGGTTCCACCTTTTAGAGTTCTGTGTATGGACTTAACTTATTTTTATTTATGTCTAATGTTCATATTATGAATATATCAGATTTTATTCAGGCATTCCCCCAAAAGATCTTCAGACTGTTTCCATATTTAAGTCCACAAAACATTCCCTAGTACATTTGGGAAAAATGTGTGGAGGGCTAGAGAGATTCTACAGTAGTGAAAGTGCTTGCCTTGCATGTGGCCAACCAGGGCTCAATCCCTAACACCACATATTGTCTCCTGCTGGTCACTAGAAGTGAGCCCTGAGTACAACGCCAGCTCTAAGCCCTGAGCACTTCCGGACATGGCTTCCTACCTCCCCCCCATCAAAGACAAACAAAAAATTTTGTGGGGGCTATTGTTTGCTCTAACAAAGATAGACAAAATGGATTTTACTCAGTCAAAGGATTTGTACACAATTTGCATTAAATATCATATTTTCCCCAAAATATAAAAATCCATGGTCCCACCAGCAATGTTTTAAGGGGTTTATTTCTCACTTTGGGGGGATGCGATCAATTGTTCTCACATTTGCCAATTTGATGAGTGAAGAACAATGTCTCATTGTACTCATTTGCATTTACCTGCTTCATTAGTGAGAGTAAGTATCTCTTCAAATGTTAATTAGCTAATTCTGTGATTTATCTGCTCCTATTCTTTGCCTGTTTTCTGCCAAGTAGTTTGTCTTTTTTTCTATTGTATCAGTTACTGTATCACTGCCATAACAAATTACCACAAACTCCGCAGCTTAAACAACACAAACTAATTATCTTTGTGTTGTAGAGGTTGGATGTAAGACAAAAGCTCATTGGGCTAAAATCAAGGTGTTGGTCATATCATGTCTCTCCTGGATACTCTTAGCTTGTGACACTCCCCTCTCCACCCCTACTTCAATCTTCAAAGCCCAAAATAGCAAGCCAAGTCCTTGCATATCCATCCCTCTGCTCCACGGCTGCCAGAAAAAGCTGTTTGCTAACAGAGGGAGAGTTCCAGAAGCAAGGGACCTTGCCTAAAGTTGCACCACCCCAACCCTGGTTCCAATCCTGGTAACCCTGCATGGACCTGAGTACTGCCAGGGGTCACAGAGATAGAAATAGTCCCTGAGTAGTATGGGGTATGATCCCCCAAAAACCATTAATTAATTAAAATAAAATAGAGACACAGTGGATTGAGCATATCTTGAGGATCTCCACCTCCACCTCAACTCATAGTACATTGGTCACATCTGCAAATCCTCCTCTGATATATACATCACTCATAATAATACATCACTCATCCCGTTGCTCATCGAGTTGCTTGAGTGGGCACCAGTAACATCTCCAAGTGAGACTTGTTGTTACTGTTTTTGGAATATTAAATATGCCACATATAGCTTGCCAGGCTCTGCCGTGCAGGCAAGATACTCTCGGTAGCTTACCAGGCTCTCCGAGAGGGACTGAGGAATTGAACCTGGGTCGACTGCATGCAAGGCAAATGCCCTACCCGCTTTGCTATGGCTCCAGCCCTCTGATATATAAAACAACCTATTTGTAGGCTTCGGGGTTAGAGCGTGGGTCTCCTTCAAGACCCTGATTCTGCCTAATACACTTACCAAGGTATGAAAGTAAATATTTTTCTTTTATGAAATCACAGTCAGACTCTCTCAAAAGGACATATCTACACCATTATTCAGTTATGCAGTCAGTACAATAGCTAAGATATGGAATCAACCTTGGTGTCCAACGACAGAAGAATGGATTATGAAGATGTGGTGTATATACACAATGGAATACTAAGTGGCTACAAGGAACAATGATATCGTACAGTTTGCTGCAACATGATTGGAACTGGAAGACATCATGTTGAGTGGGGTAAGTCAGAAGAAGGAAGACAAGATAGGATGGTCTCAATTATCTGTGGAATACAGATTACTGGAGGAGGATCTGTACTGGAGTAAAAGGAGGATGCTCAGATCATCCTTGACCTCAGTGTTTAGAGAGGAGACAGAGAAGGAAAGAAATCAAGGGGAGGAAGAAGAGAACAAACAGCAATGGGTTGACAGGCATCAGGGCTTCAGTTAGACCAGTGAGATAAGTGAGCCGTTTGGCCACATATACAAAACACAGATTCAACAGAACTGAAAACATGAGATCTAAGCTGCAACCACTGAAACTCTCAATGTGCCTATCAAATTAACAGGAGATGCTGGGGTGAGGGTTGGGGTGGGGAGGGAATCTGGGAACACTGGCAGAGGGAAGTTGACACTAGTGGAGGGATTGGTGTTGAATTATTGTATGCCTAAACACAAATATAAGTAACTTGGTAAATCATGTCTCTTTAATACTAATTAATTAATTAATTAATCATGAGATACACAGTTACAAAGTTGTTTATGGTTGGATTTTGGTCTTACAATGTTCCAACACTCATCCTTTTACCAGTGTACAATTCCCACCACCAATGTCCCCAGTTTCCCTTTTTCCATCCCCTAGCCTTAGTCGGCCTCAATGGCAGAACATTTCTCTCGCGCATTCTCTCTTCCTGTCCCTCTCTGTCTCTCTGTCACTTTGTCTCTGTCTCTCTTTCTCCCTTCTCCCTTTCTCTCATTTTGAGCATTGTGGTTTGCCATACAGGTACTGCATTATCATGTACATCCTTTTACCGACTTCAGCACTCAATTCTTGGGATCACTTCTAACTATCTTTGTTACAGTGGTCGCTTCTCTATCCTAACTGCCTGCTCTTCCCCAAAGTAAACTTATTTTTATTTCTGGTTTTTGGTATACACCGGTGGTGCCAGGGGATAAATGCAGGCTGCTCCTGGTTTTGTGCTCAGGGGTCACACCTGGAAGTGCTTGGGAAGCTGTGTGGTGCAGGGGTCAAACCCAGCCTTCCTTAAAGCAACGCACATGCTTAGTTCATTGGGCCACCTCTCCAGTTCAGAAGTAATCATTTTTTAAATGATCCCACTCTCAGCATAAATGTTGTATGCATGCTTTGATCACAGGATGTGTTTTTTATACATGTTTATGACTTTGCTCCCCCTCACCCTGCAATCAATTTACTTTTCACTGATTTAAAATATGAGTAATGGTTATAGGTAGCAGTTTTCTGAAAATTCCTAGCTCAAAGCATAAGTGGCTTCAAGAGCCAGAATCACAGTGTTAATTGAAGTCACACCCTCCCCAGGTCTCTACACAGGAAATTTAATCATAACCCGATAGACCCTGAGAACTCAGTTATTTGAGGAGACTTGGACAAATTTCAATAACTGGAATTCCAAAACCTTTCCTAGTCATTCTTGCCAAATGTCTCCCTCTCCCCTCATTGATGAGTGCACAGTTCTGCCTTGCTTAAAGATTTTTGATCCTGAGTTCAAAAGGGAGTCTAATTGCAAGAAAAAAATATTCCTTTCCTAAAACCCCCCTTACCCTATCCCCACTTCTTCTTGCTGAACATCACTTAGTAGGATCAGCTCCCCGAATAACCTTAGTACAACTGTAAACACTACACACACACACACAAACACACATACATTACACACACAGGGAGCCACGCCTATGTGACAACATTTTGCTAATTATATCATCAAATATCTGTATATTATTGATGGAAAGAAACCATAATGGGCCAAGATCAGAGGATGAAATATTACTTGCAGAGGTTCTGGATTCAATGAACTAGATAGAGCTTCTGAGAATGGCTTTGTTTGTTACCTACAACCTGAATTCAGTGATCCCCTCTACTAAGTCAAGTACACCTGCTAAAACTTCCTTGTTGATCATTTTGTTGAGAAAATTCCCAGTTCTAATCCAAATATTTTGAAGCTGGGAATATTTTGGTGAATAAAGCACCAGTCACCTGCTTATGCAGCCCTTAAATATCTCACAGTAAACTTAGAAGAACTTCATCTAATGAGGCTTTGACAAATATCTTGATTATGAACCCAGGACTCTCATCAATACTCTGTGGTATCTACCTGGACAGGGATGACACTAGAACAGATCAGCACAAATATGGGTCTGTGGTTTGTTTGTTTCTCTTTTTTTAACTTTTTTTTTTTGGCTTTTTGGGTCACACCCGGCAATGCACAGGGGTTACTCCTGGCTATGCACTCAGGAATTACCCCTGGCGGTGCTCAGGGGACCATATGGGATGCTGGGAATAGAACCCGGGTCGGCCGAGTGCAAGGCAAATGCCCTACCCGCTGTGCTATCACTCCAGCCCCACTTTTTTTTTAACTTTTATTAAACAAAAAGACATGATAAATTCAGACAGTCTCTCACCTGATCGTTCCTTTCTAGGCCATGTGTCCCAATGTGGATTTCTTCGGTCGACCTTCTCAGACCTATCTTGGCATTAAAACCACCAACAATGATCTTGTAGAAGGTGTGGTCTTCTTTATAGAACTTCTCCAGTTCCATGTAGAACCTCTCAATTTCTTCTTCATCATAGTTGGAAGTTGTTGTGTAGACGATGAAGATAGAAACTGCAGGCAGTGAGCCACATCTACTCAAGCGTAATCGTCCAATTCGGGTTGTTAGGCATTCGAATGAATCGATGCTCATGGCCAAGTTCCTGTTGACAAAGACACCAACGCCACCAATGCCTCTGTTGTCACATGTTCCAAGGAACAATTCTTCTCCAGTGTCTAAAATGGCGTGATGTGATTGATGACTCCTCATTTTGGTCAGACCAATAATGTCGTACTTGATCTTCTGCGCTTGCACTATCAGGTCTTTGATGGATGCTTCTGATGCCAGTGACTGTGTGTTGAAAGTACAATCATTTTAGTCTTTCTTCGTTTTGGCAGTCTAGTTCATCCCTAGACTCTCTCTTTGCTCATCTTTCTTAACACTGCCATATTGGGGGCTCTTTTGGTGACAGGTGGATGAGGCCAATTGTTGTTACTGTTGTTGGCATATCAAATACGAGACGGGTAGCTTGCTAGGCTCTGCTGTACGGGCTCAATACTCTCGGTAGCTTGCCGGGCTCTCCGAGAGGGATGGAGGCTTTTAGGGCGGCCTCCAATCGCCCTTAGAGATGTTACCATGGTTCACACCAAATTGAACTCTATCAAATATGGTGTGGGAATAATAGGTATTAAGTGTTTTATGGTGTGTCGCACGGCCACTTTGCAGCCGGGCAGTCTGGAGAACAACCTGGAGGATGGCAGGTGGCTGAGTAGTGGATGTAGTGGGGGTCGGCCAGTGAGGTATTTATCTTGGGTAGGGTGGGGCGTCTGGGTTGGACCCCTCCCTCAGATGCTGGAGATTGGAGGAGGCAGACAGAGGATCTTGTTTCCAGGTCTCGTTGAACCTAGAGCTGGCTTTGAGGGGCTTCATTTGTGCGTGAGGTTCGGCCCAAGTGTCCAGAGAGCAACCTGGAGGATGGCGGTGGCTGGGTAGTGTAAAGAGAGAGGTGCGGCAGGGTAATACCATTTCACCAAAACTCTTCAGTGCCGCCCTTGAGAACATCATTAGACGACTGGAATGGGAAGGAATGGGAGTGAAGATAGATGGTCAGCAACTACACCACCTCCGCTTCGCTGGCACAAATGCTAACCACTTCGACCACGAGTGTGGAAAGGTCGGTTTGCAGCTGAATCTCAACAAGACGATGTTCGTGAAAAACGAATTGGTCCCTGAAGTTCCATTTGCTGTCAATGGAACGAACATCTCCAAATGCAGCAGCTATGTGTACCTGGGTCAAGAAATCAACATGAGGAACGACTTGGTGCCAGAACTGCACAGGAGGAAGAGACCAGCGTGGAATGTATTCAAGAGCATCGAAGAGATGGTTAAGAGAATGAAAAACCTCTGACTCTGGGCACATCTTTTCGATTACACCATTCTTCCTGCACTAACATATGCCTCAGAGACCTGGGCCCTACGCAATCAGGATGAGAATGCTATTAGGGTATCCCAAAGAGGAATCAAAAGAGCTATGCTAGGAATATCATGTCTCACTCAAGTTAGAGAAGGAATCCAGAGTTCTGACCTCCATTGATGGTCAAAAATCAGGGATGTTGTCTCGTTTGCCAAGGCATCAAAAATCAGATGGACCAGTCATGTAATGCGATTCAGAGATGACTACTGGACAAGAGCTGTTACTGACTGGATTCCACGGGACGTCAGAAGACCTTGTGGCCGCCCACCAACTAGGTGGTCAGATTTCTTCGTCAAATCTCTGAATGAACAATTTGAGGCTCTTTCTGTTCCTGGAGCAAGCAGATATCATTGGGCTGCACTAGCTCTAGACAAAGACAAATGGAGACGTTACTGGTGCCCGCTCGAGCAAATTGAAGATCAATGGGGCTACAAGTGATACAAGTGATTAAACAAAAAGATCAGGGGAGAGTGCAAATGCAGTTCCTCACTATCACAAGTTATGCAGTCGAGTTTCCCACATTTGCGGAAATCACAAGAGTCAGCACATCCTGAGTGCAATGGATAAGCCTTGCCCTAGGAAAACCACCTTCGTGAGCATGGTGTCTCCCCTGACAGCTAAGTATGGCTCCGTGGTTTTAAAGTGAAGGGCCTTGTTATGACAGTGTTTGCTAGATTTCATGTGCATTTGAATCCCCTGGAGAGATTGTCCAAACACATATTTCTGGGATCCACTCCAGAGTTTCTGATTCAGCAGATGGGTCCAGAGAAAACTTGAGAACGCTTATTTCTAGCATATTCCCATGTGAAGTTGTGGCTAGAGACTCCAGGGCCTCAGTTTGGAGAGTCGCCAGCATATTCAGGAGGTAAAACATCAAGTAGGTGCACTCCATCACAGAAGCAAGTTTCATGAAATCACCTGCACATGCTGATCACTATAAAATGTTTTGAGCCACAGGGATATTTCTCAGTAGCCCCCAAATCTTGGCCTCTGCACCATTGCCAAACTGCCAACATTTCATTTGATGTGCCCAAATAAACAGAAACACAAAAGACTAGGGTTGGTGATATACCAGAGAGAGTCCTGGCCTCTCACCCAATTTCCAGAGCTACTTCATAGACATGCGGCCCCTCGAATGAAAGGGGCCCCAGCTTCTGCCATGGAAGACTCCTGGCACTGCCAGAGAGGGCGCTGACTGGCCTCCCTCACTCCTCCCTGTAGGGTGCGGGCTGTCCATATATGAAGAAGGACACTGTCCAGACAAGTCCAGGGTCACCAGACACTGATTCTAAATTGACATCTATCCGGAGGACCCAAATGCTAATTCAGTTCAACAATTAGACACCAGACTAAGGGGAGAGAAGCAATCGGTGCAGTTAGTTCCATTTCACGTTTGGTTAAGTGTGTCTACAAAGTCTCTCTGTAGATACCCAGTTGCTGAGTGCAAAATTATGTTTTCAGTCCTCACAGTGAAGAGCTCTAACTGGCTTAAAGATGGGAATTAACAGAGGAGAAATGATTCTACCAGAGATAGTGAAAGTTGAGGTTCCCACAGGAAATATTTGAGCTCTTTCTGCCATTGAATGTGAAACTAATAAAAGGAACTAACTATTACAGACTAGATAACCTAATCCTATTTACCTACAGAAAATGTTTTGTGTTACCCAAACCTATTTCCCCTTGAGACAAGGAGGAAAAAGTCTAAAAGAAATGAACCAACACCCATAGGCTTCTATATTCATGTTTGAATAATGCTTATTCTTCATATCATTTAGACATATTCCCTTTTGCTCTCTTGGGTAACCTAGAATTATAAGACTAAATCCAACTACACAAAAACAGTATGAAGAAAAGAGAAGACACACAACTGATTTCTTTGCCTCATAAATGGATCTACATTTGGGAGTCTAGAGCCTGTAGCTCAGCTTAGTGTCCCATAGATGTCCTCAGGACTCTGCCACATCAATTCTGTTCCCACTCAATGGCCTAGGGACCCAAAGGATCCTGACACAGAGCCCTGACTGATGCTTTAAGCCAAGATCACTTCCTCAAGTGTCTGGCAACCTTCCAAGCATACTCTCAGGTATAGAAAACCACTACTGGTTTCATCATCAATCTTCTCCCCAGCAAGAAGTACAATCTATTGGATCCTGCACCCCACCCCCAGGTTTCTTGACTCAGCCCTAGCAGGGTCAGAGATACCAGACCAAATGCCCCCTTGGGCGTCTGTTTTCTATGATTGACTGGTGGCCACGCCCCTTTAGACTGTGGTGTTTCAGTTTTAGCCTACATGTGAGCGAAGGTTATTTTGGGAGAAAAGAATAGACTAAGCCATTGAAAATTAATTTGTCAAAGTTGAATTTTAAATATCCGAATCACCCAACTTTGAGAATTAATTTTTAAGTTTCAACATAGCTTTTCTTACAGCCATTTAACCACAGCACACAGCAGCCTGCTCAGGTCATCTGAACATGAAATGCTTTTATATTTCACTGTTCTAGGACAGAACCCTTGTGAAATGGGCAGCATCTCTCAGCAGCTGGATTTGCTCTTAAATCCAAGTTCCTTATCTTCTTTATTTTTAAGGACATTGACCTTCGCTTGCCTTTGCCTTTGGCTTCCTTACCTGTGCTTTTTTTGCTCTGACAGCAAAACTGTCTGAAGCCGCTCATCTTAAACATGGTTGAGGGTTTGTCAATGTTCAGCGAATCAGTAGTTCTATGATTTAATGATTCAGCACATTTATTTTCAGCAAATTAAATTCCGGTGAATTGGCCTTTTGTCAAAAATTATCCATTCAATAAGTGTTACTGAACTGATACTGATACTTAGGCAACCTAAGATTTTGTGTGATTGGAGAATGGGCACTGGTGGAGGGATGGGTACTCGAGCATTGTATGACTGAAACACAAGCTCAAACTTATGTAAATCTGTAACTGTGCCTCACTAACAAAAAATTTAAAAAAAAGATTTCTTGTGATGTTTTTAAATATCAAGAATAAAAAGTCAACTGGTTACAAAGAGACTGATTTTTCTTTTGCTCTAAGAGAACAAGAACTCACTGACTTTCAATCATTGTGTGTATGTGTGTGTGTACAGTGATAGGCAATTGCTACATTACAGCAGCCAAGTCTATTTGAACTGATCCTGCAGTCCTCAAGAGGATGGAGGTAAAGAGGATGGAATGAGGCCATTTGGCACACTGCCACCTAGGAGCAAGGTATTATGGAAGCCTATATGTATTCAAGAGTTGCTGGCTGAAAAAAAGAACAAATTACCTGGTTCGGAATCAGACGCAGTGATTTCGCCCCAGATGTCGGATGACTACAATAGCAACATACACTGAGCAGCACCAGTATCGTTCTAAATTCTTCCGCTGATTTTAAAAGGTAAGTGCTCTTACTACCCCACAACACAAAGGCAAAGAACCAAAGACCAGGGAAGTGAAATAATAGCACAAAGTCACAGAGCTAATGAGTGATAGACTCACCCTTTAAACCCCAATCTCAGGCCCCAATTTCTCTGGTGGCAGTGAAAGCTTAGTCTCGGCGCAGATGGAGAATTGAAACGAAGCTACCAATGCCGCCACAGTCAACTGCGTGAGACAGACACACAGCCCAGGAGCTCAGAAGGGAAAGAACAAGTAGCTAGAGTGATAGCGCAGTGGGTAGGGCATTTGCCTTGCACGCGGCCGACCTAGGCTCAATTTCCAACATCCCATATTGTCCCCCAAGCACTGCCAGGAGTAATTCCTGAGTGCATGAGCCAGGAGTAACCCCATGCATCGCCCGGTGTGACCCAAAAAGGAAAAAAAAAAAAAGGGAAAGGACAGAGAAGGAAAGGAGGGGACAGGCACTGGGTTCCTGCTAGGAGCTGAGAATTGTGCCCAGATCCTCCTTCCTGGTGGCCTGGACACGGAGGCAGGCAGGGCTCAGGGTGGTTGGCTCCAGAGCCTACAATTTTGAAGTCGTGGAACAAAGCTTAGCATTGAAGGAGTGCTGACCTGACCATAAAACCCATAGAAATTGGGCTTAAATTTAAGGCTGAGGAAGGTAGAAAAGGAAAGTCAGAGACTGGAAGATTGTCCACACCAGGCGGGAGAATCCTCCTGCCTGCACCACCACCCCTTATCCTGGAAGCAGCACTGGAGGGAAAAAGCATTTTGTTGCAGTGGGTAATGCACTTGCCTTGCAGAAAATCAATGCAGGTTCAATCCCTAGCAGCCCACAGAATCCCCAGAACCCCGCCAGGAGGGCCCTGAACAGGTGCCTGAGCATCTCTGGGTACAAGCCCCAAATCAGCAACAAAAAGCACACTCTAGACTCTTGCAAGGATTTCCCAAGGAGTGGAAGAATTGCTCAAAAAGCCCACTGGTGATTAATATCCAGGATATACAAGACACTAGTAGAATTGTACAGTGTCTGTACAATTTTCCTGTACAAAGGAAAAAACCTCCAACCCCATCAAAAATGGGGAGAAGAAATGAACAGAAGTTTCCTCAAAAAAGAAATACAAATGGCCAAAAGGCACATGAGAAAATGCTCCACATCACTAGTTATCAGGGACATGCAAATCAAAACAACAATGAAATATCATCTCACACCACAGAGAGTGGCCCACATTCAAAAGAACAAAAGCAACCAGTACTGGAGTGGATGTGGGGAAAAAGGGACACTCCTTCACTGTTGGTGGGAATACCGACTGGTCCAGCCTTTCTGGAAAACAATAAGGACAGTCCTTCAAAAACTAGAAATTGAGCTTCCATATAACCCCACAATACCACTTCTGGGAATATATCCCGAGGATGCAAAAAAAGCACAGTAGAAATGACATATGTACCTATATGTTCATTGCAGCACTGTTCACAATCGCCAAAATCTGGAAACAACCCGAGTACCCCAAAACAGATGACTAGTTAAAGAAACTTTGGTCCATCTACACAATGGAATACTATGCAGCTGTTAGGAGAGATTAAGTCATGACATTTGCTAATAAATGGATAGACATGGAGAGTATCATGCTATGTGAAATGAGTCAGAAAGAGAGGGACAGACATAGAGGGACTGCACTCATTTGTGGAGTATAGAATAACATCACATGTGGCTGACACCCAAGGGCAGTAGAGACAAGGGCCAGGAGAATTGCCTCATAGCTGGAATACTGCTTCATGAGTGGAAGGGAGAAGGCAGATGGAACAGAGAAGGGATCACTAAAATAATAATGGCTGGAGGAATCAATTGGGATGGGAGATGCCGGAAGTAGATAATGGACCAAACATGATGACCTCTCAGTGTCTGTGTTGCAATCCATAATGCCCCAAAGTAGAGAGAAAGCATGGGGAATATTGTCTGTCATGGAGGCAGGGGGAGGGTGGGAAAGGGGGGATATACCGGGGATATTGGTGGTGGGGAATGTGCACTGGTGGAGGGATGGGTGCTTGATCATTGTGAGATTGTAACTCAAACATAAAAGCTTGTAACTATCTCATGGTAATTCAATAAAGAATATAATTAAAAAAAAACCTGGCTCCTGAAGGCTGATGGTCAATCACAAGACTTTTCCAAAGTTTCCTCATAGCCACAAAATACAGCTCACTGAGCCATTTAATTTGACAGAGCAAACATGGGTTATCTTAGCCTGTTTATCAAATGTCAATTAGCACTCTGCCATAATTGATGTGTAATTAACATGACATCGGCCTGTTGTTGGGTGCCAATTAAATGCCTTAACAGTCCTTTCTGTTTTATTGCCCCAACAAGACAGTAATTGTACATTTCTCAGTTCAGTAACTTTGGAGTTAATTTTATTGTGAGTCTTGTGGAACATGGAAGCCCAGAGAGAATTCTTCAGCAGATATTTAGTTGATACGCTGCTCTCTATTGCTAAAGTCTACTTTAATTTCACTGCCTTCCCGAGAAATCAAATTATTTCTCTCTGTAAAGGCCAGACTCCACGTGTGGTGTTCGGGGTCACGCTTGCGTGAACACGTGTCACAAGAGGGAACTGGTTGCGCTGCGGAGGAAAGGGAGAAAAGCGGGGCTCACCTTTTCTCCCCCCATCCAGACCAAATGTCTCTTTGGAGGAGTCACATCAGAATACGGCCTCGGAGGTGTGGAGTGTGGACCAGGAGGCGTGGGCAGTGGAAGTGTATACAAGCAGCCACCAGCTGCTCTGCTGGCCGAAGGCATGTTCCGCTCTCTTCTAGATTCAGTTCCGAGGGACTCCATCCACAGCACCATGGCAATGCAATGCTGCCTGCACAGGAAAGCGGCGTCTTGAGCTCCCAGGAAGCTGGGCAGGGCCGGCCTGGGCTGTGAGAGGAAGTGGCTAAGGGGCATGTGTGTCTGCAAGCTTGGGAGAGGAGGCCTCAACCTTAGCCATGGGAGGAAGGGCCCTGTAGGAAGCAAGCATCTCTTCAAACTCCACACTCCCCTCAGCTCTGTGATGCTCAGTTGGGGAACCCCCACAAACACAGTCCTTGCCAGCTGTTCGTACCGTACACTGCAGGTTGGGGGTGCTGGAGAGATAGTATCACTGGAGGAGGGGACAGTGTGAGCTCCTTGCCCTGAGTAGCACTGTAGCACTGTCCTCCTGTTGTTTATCGATTTGCTCAAGCAGGCACCAGTAACATCTCCACTGTGAGACTTGTTGTTACTGTTTTTGACATATCGAACACACCATGGGTAGCTTGCCAGGCTCTGCCATGCGGGCGGGGCAGGATACTCTCAGTAGTTTGCCAGGCTCTCTGAGAGGGGTGGAAGAATCGAACCCGGGTCAGCCACGTGCAAGGCAAATGCCCTACCCGCTGTGCTATCACTCCAGTCGCTCTGGGTCGGGCCAGCAAATGTCCGGTTGGGCAGCTGCACTGCCTTCCTGGAGGAGCAGCTGGGTTTTGCCTGAGACGTGTTCCTCCTGCTCTCTGTCCCTGGGGTGCTGGAGCCCCTTCACTGGTCTCAGCTCCATGAAGCTTTTCTTCAGGCGCTGAGCTTTGCTACCCCACTCATTGCTGCAGCCTCCTCGGGCGCCAGCGAGGCTTCCCGCAGTGACCCCTTAGAGTCCACTTCATCTCCTTTCCCTTAAACGCCGGCAACTTCACATCCACTAAACAATTCTTTATATTCAAAGTATTTACCGCTCCCTGCTCCGATAACTCATGTGTTTTCTGTCTCCCAATGGGCTGCTGACTGATCTGGGAGGATGGACCAGAGAGGGAAGCAGGCTTTCTAAGGAGTGCATGAAAGGCAATTTTGTCAACACAGAACAAAGGAACGTTAGGGGTGGAGACGAGGGACCACTGGGGCGGGTCTGGTGGAGGATGTGGGCCTGAGAGCTTGAAGCCAGCTCTGCTTCTTGTTTTCTGTGTGCTTGTGGGCATGTTACTTAGCCTTTCTGTGCCTTGGTGTACTCATCTGTGAAATGGGGTGATGCCAGTCTCTCCCATCATTAAAATTTTGTTTTATTTAATGATGCTATGTGAAGCCTCTGGCAGGATACCCAGTTACTACAATGCTCAATAAATAGTGTCATCAGTGCCATGAGGATTATTATCCAAGGTGGATTGGAAACAATAAGGAAAATGAAACACGGAAAGTATAATCTCACCAAGGCCACATGCCCTGAGAAGCAAGGCTGGCAAACAGTGATCTTCGAGTCCCTCCTGACTCAGAGGCCTGGGAATGAGGGAGCATGACTGCATGGGGCCATCTCAGTGTTTTGACTGTTGGGCATTCCAGAATCATCCTTCATTGACCGACTAATCACTGCCAAAGCTTCCTCTGTGCCAGATATACGAGAAGTGCTGGGACTGCAGGCAAGACTCTGATTCCTGCTTTCTCAAAGCTTATTTGCAACTTTTTGTACCTAAACAATCTTTCACACATAGTGAGCATTGAATTCCGGCCACCGTGGCCGCAAGTGAATCTGAGATCATGAACGGCGGGATCAGGACTCGGGCTCCTCTTCTCCGCTTCTCCTCCCGCTGTGAGCAGGAAGAGGGGCTCTCAGCACTCCGTCCCCGCAGAGCACCCGGGAGCGGCTCTGCCTGTGTCCCTGTGTAGAGAGCGCCTGTTTAATGACTCAGAACGGTAGCAATGTAGGAGGAAATTGGAAATAACATATCTAAATCCGAGTCCTGAGGATAGCTGCTAATGGGTTCACCTTGGGAAGGGATTGAAATCCCGGCTTGTGGCACTTCTCCGACTCCCTCCCAAGGACGCAAAGAGGTCTCCAGGGTGACTGCTGGGTCAGGAGCCTCTCGTGGAGGAAGGGCCCCTGGTCTCTGCAGCCTCCCCACCCTGCTCTTCCGGCGTCTGGGAGACTGTCACCTCCTTCCTCCTGTGGCCGGCGCCCCTGCTCAGTCCCTTCCCCTGCTTCTAATTCCCCACCTGCGCCTCCACAGAGACTGTCTTCAAAGCATCATCCCGGTTCACCGCCCTTTCCTAGAACCTCTGCTTCCAGTATCCTGCCTTCCTTGTCTGGCCACATCCCCTTCTGTTTTCACTTCAGATTCTAGTCCCCAGTGCCTCGATTTGGGGACAGATTCATCTCCAACCCAAATGTTATGCATGTGCTGGTTGCCCCCATCCCAGATAGTTGGGCTGTCGCCACCTTCTCGTTCTCCCTCACCAGCAAACCTTCCCCCAAGGGTCAGCCCTGAGTCTGGTCAAGGGAGAGATGCAGGGAAGTGCTGGTGATAAGACATGATTATGTGAATAAAGGCAGTCCCGGGGCTCAAAGTGGCAAACAGGCCATTAAGAATGCCAGTGTCTCAGATGACCCTGTAATCCCACTCTTGGGTATCTGTACCCAGACCACAAGAACACTGATCGGAAAAGATACAGGCAGAGCTGTGTTCACCGCAGTGCCCTTTACATTAGTCAACTCTGGAAACAACCCGTGTGCCCTGCAACAAGGAAGGAACGAGCAAATACATCCTTGGGTATATATACACACTACTCAGCTATATGATGAAATCTTTCCCTTTGCTACAAGGTGGGGCTGGAGGAAGTTATGCTAAGCAAATAGGCCCAAGGGAGAAAGACAAATGCCAATGATCCCTGATCCCTTGCATATGTTATGTAGCACTGTTTGTTATTCATTGGTTTGCTCGAGCGGACACCAGTAACATCTCCATTGTGAGACTTGTTTTGGGCACATCAAACACGCCATGGGTAGCTTGCCAGGCTCTGCCGGGCGGGCGGGATACTCTCAGAAGCTTGCTGGGCTCTCCGAGCGGGATGGAGGAATCGAACCCAGGTTGGCTGCAGGAAAGGCAAACACCCTACCCGCTGTGCTATTGCTCCAGTCCTGCATATGTTATATAAGAAAAAATGTATGGGGAAAGACTGTGTCCAAGAAGAAGTAACTCCTTTGACTCTGGAGAGTAGAGCTCAAGTTATGAAGGTGGATGGGGTGGGGAGGAGCCGGCTGAAACCACTGAACAGCAGTGGATGGATATTGGCAGCTTGGTGGGGGGGAGGGTGTTGTGGTAATGAATCAATGTTACATGACACATAAACACAAACAACCCATTCTTATCAACCAACATTTCCTCGATGAAAAATAAATTAAACATGAATAAAGCAGATCAGTTAATCTCAGAAGAGAAAGCTTGACTGATCACCAACGTAAAAGGGGGCCCAACCTTACTTCCCCTGGGGAAATACAAAGGAAACGAAACATCATTGTCCTGTAGTCAGATGGACAAAGGCAAAAGGCTCCCAACAACTGGGGCGTGGTGTGAGGAAGCCTGGAAGAGCAATCCGTGAGGGTGTAGAGAAACAGCAAATACCTGACGGGCAGCCAGGCCCCGCTGCTGACGCTGAAGGCGGTGGCATCTACACCCATGTGCCAGCAAACCTGCTGAGACTCCCTACCTGAGATCACAGGGCACATGGGCAGGCACATGAGGTAGTTCGTCATGTTGAGTCACCAGAAACAAATCATTCATCATGAGGGCACGGGATAAGTCAAGTATGCTCTCTCTCTCTCTCTCTCTCTCTCTCTCTCTCTTTCTCTTTCTCGATCACTCGCTCGTTCCTTCCCTCCTTCCCTCCTCTCTCTCTCGCTCTTTTCCTCCTTCCCTCCTCTCTTTCTCTCTCTCTCTCTCTCTCTCTCTCTCTCTCTCTCTCTCTCTCACACACACACACACACATACACACACCAACATGGGTCTCTCTCAAGTGTGCCGTGTTGAAGAGACAGTCCATCTAACTTCAGAAACCCCGGGAAGCAGAGGCAAAGGATGTAGGGGACTGGGACTCTCATACTTCTTAATATTTATGTATTCAAAGAAAATCAAACAAATGTGGCAAATTGATGTTCTCTGTGAACTCTAAATTGTGAGTACATATTTGTTTTCTGGGAGTCTCTGGTGTCGGAAACGCTTCATCATGAAACATTTGAAAGGATGTTTTATATCACAGCACTCAAGGAACTGGCAGGTTCCTGGGGACAGTGAGGAGGAGGTCTGTCCCCGATGGCTAAAGAAAGCGCTGGCATGCAGAGTCAGGGCACAGACAGACCTGGATGGACACACAGCTGAGGGGAGCTGAGGAACCCAGAGGAGGTCTCTGGCTGTCAGTGAGCTCCACCTGCAAATCACAACGTGGTTAAAGTATGAGGTGTGTCAGGATGGCCTCTCAGTATCTGTATGGAAAACTATAATGCCCCAAAGTAGAGAGAGATTGAAAAAGAAAGTGCTTGCTATAAAGGCAGGGGTGGAGTAGGGAGGGGGTGGCAGAAGGACGCTGGGGACATTGGTGGTGGGAAATGTACACTGATGGAGAGATGGGTGTTCGATCATTGTATGACTGAAACTCAATCATGAAAGCTTTGCAACTGGATCTCATGGTGATTCAATTAAAAAATTATAAATAAAAAAGTCACTGTCACTGTCATCCCGTTGCTCATCGATTCGTTCAAGCAGGCACCAGTAACATCTCTCATTGAGAGACTTATTGTTACTGTTTTTGGCATATCCAATATGCACGGGTAGCTTGCCAGGCTCTGCTGCGTGGGCTCAATACTCTCGGCAACCGGGCTCTCTGAGAGGGGCGGAGGAATCGAACTCGGGTCGGCCTCGTGAAAGGCGAAAGCCCAACCTCTGTGCTATCGCTCCAGCCCAAATAAAAAAGTATAAAAATAAAAACAAACCAAAATAAAGTATGAGGTGTGGGGGGCCCAGGATTGGCCCGAGGGGGATGGCAGAGGGGAGAGAGCTAACCGGGAAAGGCGTGTCTCCATACTAAAACACTAGTTCTCCACACACAGTTTCCAGAGGACTGGCGTGCTTGGGGGTTCTCCGGGTTCTCAGGCAACAATGATGCAGGAGGGGGAGCGGAGAAATGGAAGCCCAAATAAAGTAGAGCAGGAAAGCAGGCAGAAATCAGATGCAAGAGCTCCAGGAACGGACCCCCTGCCACCCCACCCGATGGTGAGACTCCCCTGAACTACCCCCCTAACACCCCACTGCGGACCCTGGGTCGGAACTTGTTCCATGCCCCTCAAAGCTCTGTCCCTGGAGCATCACTGGAGAGTTCGGAGGGTTTGTGACTGTGACTCCGGCAGGGCCGGCCTTTGGCCTTCGGAGACCAAGTGATTCTGGCAGCACCCACCGGCATGGACCAGCCTGGCCCATCACTCACTGCTTCTCCATAGGCACCAGGGCTGGCTGAGGCATGAGCCTGTGGTCTGAGCAGTCAAAGGCGGCTGAACCATTTTCACTTCACATGGCCTCGAAGGGAGGCTCCACCATGACCCAGTGACAGGAGGCGCCAGTACTACCAGCCTAACACCAGGAGTTCGGGAAGAGAATGGATCACAAAGAAAGGAAACTGAGGAACGTCATTCTTAGGACTTCCTTCCTTCCATTGACTTCAGCCAGACTGGAAACAGTCTTGAATACCAGGGTCTAAACCATGCCTTTATTCTTTTTCTTTTTTAACTGAGAATCTGTGCTTTTCAGCACTATTGAGAATGCTTTAATTATGAAACCATTGCACATAATTCCAACATTACCCCATCACTGTGTACCAACTCCCCTCTCCCAAGGCCCCCAGTCTCCCCCAGGCCTGCTTCCCTTTGCTGCTCTGACCCACCCCCACTCCCCAACCCCCAGACCAGGGTCTGTCTCTCCCTGCAGTCAGCGTCCAGTGGCCAGGCTGCTGACCTGATGTTGGCCTTTCCTTTTTCAAGTCATCCCAAATCTACCCCAGAATCCCTGAGCCCTTTGTCTAGAGCGTCGAATAGCTGGTGAGAGATCACCGTGACTGCCCCAGGGACTTCAGAGGGTGCAGAGGGTCACACACACTGTCTGCTCCAGGAACCCGACCATCCTCCTTACAGGAATGGGCCCCTGCACTGTGGCTGCACTGCCGCGGCCGGTGGGACCGCGGTCCCACTTCCATCTGTGCCAGCTACTTCTACTTTCTCTCCTCAGCACCTTTCAATGGAACTAGCTCCGGAATGACACCCAGCCTTACCCAGCACCCCTCTCCCTTTATCTCACTAGAAATGAAACTGTCCTGCCAGATGGGTAAAGTGGAAACAGAAACGTTCCGTGTCAGATGTCACGAGGCAATTGTCCCTCATTATTTCCCCACACAGAGGAGTGTTGGCGCAGCCACTGAAGATGTGCTTTGATTTCCGAGTTTCCGAAGGAGCATTTCAGAAAAGACGCTCAGACACCAACTGTGGCGAATCCTGCAGGAATCCTGTATGAGGACACGTTTCTTGACAACTCCTTGTTATGTTTGTCTTTGTTCAAAGTAAAGACAGAGGGAGTAGAGACGGGATGGGGAAAGAGACTTAGGGCAGAAATTCCTGCCACTGCATGCACTTTAGTAGCAAGGGAGAAAAAAGAGGCCACAGAAATGGCTAAAGGCCAGCTGGTAATGCCCCACGAGAATGCTATGGACATAGACCTGACGACCAATCCAGAGTGAAGTCTTATTTTTTTTTGCTTTTGGGGTCACACCTGGCAATACACAGGGGTTACTCCTGGCTCTGCACTCAGAAATTATTCCTGGTGAGACTCAGGGGACCATATGGGATGCTGGGACTCAAACCCCGGTTGGCCGCGTACAAGGCAAACGCCCTACTCGCTCTGCTATCACTCCAGCCCCCAGAGTGAAGTCTTGCAAATCTGCCTTCCTGCCTCTCGCCGTGACCCAGTGTGGAATCTGCACTGGACGGGTCTGTCCACCACGCCTCTGCCCACTGCTAAGGATTGGCGTTTCCTGACTGGGGACTAACGGCTGTTAGAAACTGGCGCTGGGGGGCTGGAGAAGCAGCACAGCAGGTGGGGCATTTGCCTTGCCATGGCCGACGGGGGCTCGATTCCCAGCATCCCATCTGCTCCCCTGAGCATTGCCAGGGGGTAATTCCTGAGTGTAGAGCCAGGAGTAACCCCTGTGCATCACCAGGAATGGCCCAAAAAGCAATAAATAAATAAATAAATAAATAAATAAATAAATAAACAAATAAATAAATAAAAAGAAAAAAGAATCTGGCTCTAGGTTCAGATCCCCTGTCTAGGGTGCTTTACTGACCCCAGAAAGGGAATCATTTATCTGGTGACTAAAACTCAGGCAAAACCAGGATCTTCAGAAGACAATGTCATGCTTAGATCACAGAAGCCCTGGAAAGTCTGTAGTGCTTGGCAACGCTCATCTGACTGGCAGATCTAAGGTGTGGCATCAGGTGGGATGCCAGCCTCTCGCCTGCCCTGCTATGTCTGATCATGATGGAGATGATGCTCTGATCTTGTCACACACCACACAAGTTACACATATGCCTACAAACACACAATGTCACAGATCACACACATACATACAGTGTATCAATACCATACACATTTCGTACACATCATATGAACATTGCACATGCATTACCATGCAGATATAGACACCACAATGGATATTTATGTATCATACAATCCCACACACGATATACATACATGTATGGGCTAACATATCAATATATGCATAGCACAACCATGTATAAATAATATACATATATCACACAAATTATATACACATTGCACATACACCCCATACAGAAAGACACCACAGTGAATGTCTACGGACTATACACATACATACATGCATTATGTGAGTGAAATAACATGAGATACACATGATATATAATATGCATGCATAGCATGCATAAACACCATTGCCCATCCACAGACTATACAGACACCACACACACATATCACAAAAACACACCCACACCATGCGGACTGTATCCAAGTATTCACATACAGATCACAAGTTCCTCACCCAGGAAGACCGAACAGTCTATCTTGCACAATCTTCAAACTATTATTGTCTCCTCTGTTACAGAATTGGGCTGTAACTCATTTAAGGCCTGACTCAGCAAGAAGACAATTGTTCATCTTGCGTGGACAACTCCCATAAACTTTGAGAGGCAGATGATGACCACACTAACACCTGATCTTGAACTTCCAGGCCCTAGAACTGTGAGAAATATATATTTTTTTCATTGTCAATTCATCTTTATTTTCTTTTTTTTAAATTTATTTTTTAATAAGTGAATCACTGTGAGGGTACAGTTACAGATTTATACATTTTTGTGCTCATGTTTCCCTCATACAAAGTTCGAAAACCCATCCCTTCACCAGTGCCCATTCTCCACCACAAATAAACCCAGCATCCCTCCCACCCTCCCCAATCCCATCTACCCCCCACCCCACCCTGTCACTGTGGCAGGATATTCCCTTTTGTTCTCTCTCTAATTAGGTGTTGTAGTTTGCAGTAAAGATGTTGAGTGGCCATTGTGTTCAGTCTCTAGTCTACCTGCAGCGCGCATCACCCTTCCCCGCATGGCTTCCAACCACATTTTACTTGGTGTTCCCTTCTCTATCTGAGTTGCCCTCTCCCCAGAATGTGAGGCCAGCTTCCAAGCCATGGAGTCAACCTCCTGGTACTTGAGAAATATATTTTATTTCACCCAACCTCTGGTGTTCTTTCATAGCACCCAGAGCAAGATGGTCATTCTATGTCACCTCCTCACTCCCTCCCTCAAACAGAAAAGCATACCTCGACCACTCCAAAGGGTGAAAGGATGGTGATCCTTGGATTCTTTTACCTTTTGCTTATTTTCCAATTTTCCTGCTTTTACATCATCCCATTTTCCTCCTGAGTCTGGGATGGATGGCCTCGACTGTGGCCAATTAATGTCGAAGGAGTTGCTGGACTCTCCCTGGCAGGAGCCTCTCAGTCTCTTGGCCAACACTGACTCGCTCTCCTGCTCATTCCCTGTTTTCCCTTCCTGCAAGGCGGCGAGTGGGTCATTTCAGAACCTGTTTGTCCTTTTCCAGGAATAGGACTGAGGAGGCCCTGCTGGGTCTCTGACCACGGCAGCCCTGAGCACAGACACGCCTGTGAAAGTGTGGGGGCAGGTCCCTGAACCCCTTTAGAACAGACCAGCCTCAATAGTCACTTTTGCAACTAGCCCTTTCCTCTCCACTGATGGGAGATGATGGGTGAGCAGCTTAGGGAGGATTGCGGAGGTGGGAGATGGGTTTGGGGAAACAACCACGGGATTGAGAGGAGGTTCTGGTAGAACCCCGGCTTGGCTCAGGTTCCCAGGCACCCCAGCCTGAGACCTGGAGACACTCCATCACTTCCTCCCTGTCCCTCTCTCCACACTCGAGAGGGACCAGGTGCTCCTGTTAACTCAGTCTTTCCTCCTACGCGTCAGGTTGCTGAACAGTGATCAAGTCGAGGAAACCTCCAGCGCCGCCTCGAATGCTCCAGAAAACTCCTGCTCTCGGGCAGGGGTCTAGGGAAGGGGTCCAGGACCTTTTCACTCGACCAGGATGCTTCCTCCGCCCCTGGCAAGATGCCTTTCCGCCCTCCCAATCCGGCCCCAAGGTGAGGCTGCCCGGGAGCGGGAGCCGCGCGCCACCGTGTGGCCAGAAGTAGAAACGCAGGCCCTGGGCGAGGGTCTGCAGGATTTTTTTTTCTTTTTTCAGATTTCCAAACTTCTGAGTTTTTTAATGTTTAAGAGCAATATATGCCATTATAAAATGTACTTATGAGGGTAGAACTCTAGTTATTCAGGATTTAGAGCCCGCGCAAAGGACCGACCAAGATGTGCAGGCAGGAGAGGGCCAGGGAGGGTAGCTCAGGGCCACTCCACTCTCTTCACCCTCCTACACCCCACACAGGCAGATCTGAGTCAGAAGGAAAGGACCCAGACTGAACTACTTCTTCTCTGCTTCTTGGGAGAACGTATTGTGGCGGGTCCACAACAGCGTTCGCCAGAGCAGAGTGTCCTGGATTTCCTGGGAGCAGAATTCATGGAGTGGCTGCCGAGAACCACTGCAAGCACCTGCCAAACTCTGAAGCTGTGCCCTCCACAGACCACGAGGGGCTCTTAACTCTGCCCGCGGACACTGAGACTTACCCTCACCCAGTCCTCAGTTTGGCTGCTCCTTCCAGCCCCAAGGTCTCGCGTCCATTTGATGCTCCACCCTACTGCCCCTACTGTTTGTCTCACATAAGGATGGTAGGGGCCAGAGAGATGGTACCTACAGTGATTAGGGCACAGGCTTTGCACGCAACTGATTCGGATTCCACCCCCTAAACCATATTATGATCCCTGTAGCACCCCCAAGATTGATCCTTGAACACAGAGCCAGGAACAAGCTCTGAGTAGTGCCTGGTGTGGCTACCAAAACAAAACCAAAAACACGGGACGATACACACACAGCCCTCCAACACTCTGGGCGGCACTGGTTGTACCCAGCCGTACCCAAGAATCTAAACTTAACTGTAAATGCATTGAAAGTAAACAGGACACTTTGAAGCTACTTATCCAGGAAGTGGCCTTCCTGATTTGGCCAGCTGTCCCAGGGCATATAGACAAGTGGGGCACCATCTTTTGGATTTGACCATCCATTCCCAAATCTGTGCACTACTGCTCTCCAACAACGCACTAAAGGCATTTTGCTTCATTTAGTCTTTACACAGAACCTGGTGTGCTGGGGTCTGTTGAGATTCACTTGATGTGATTGTTTGTTATTAATATAATTGGTGCCAGAAGACAAAAGCTGCTAAAAACTTCTGGGAAATTGACTCTTAATACTGTAACACATGATGTCAGAATAAATGGAAACACAGCAATGGTGAGCTCAGTTATGTGGTCGGGGGCTGGTGGTTTCCAAGTGGCTGGAAGCATGTGCACTTGTACACATTTGGGCTTCTGGTGGCTTACAGAGTCTTATGGTCTTCTGCTTCCTGCCTCTAGTCTTTGCAAAATCAAAGGAAATTAGAAGAGATTGGCTTCTGAAAGGTAGCACTAACATGAGAGCAATCAGAACTTATCTGAGCAGATAGGGCCCAAATTCACTCCTGGAGACCCAAGTATTAAGAACTCTTCACCTAGAGAATGGAGACGCCATTGCCAAAGAGAGACCACACCAGACACCCAGAGTTCATTCTGAGTAGGTGATGAACAAATGTGCTCATCCCTTCTTATCTTCTACTCCCCTATCACTCTATCGAGAGAGTGTACACAGAGAGAGAGAAAATCAAGTCTCAACTGGCAGAGCAAGGTTTGGGAGGACCACTGGACATCATGGTCAAGTCTTCCAGCTTTCATCCAGCTTTGATGTGATTCAGATTAGGATCTTCCTATAGGGATACCCTTGTCATTCTTCAAAGAAATGGAGCAAGTGCTCCTGAAATTCATATGGAACAATAAGCCCCCACGAATAGCTAAAGCAATTCTTGGGGAAAAGAAAATGGGAGGAATCAACCTCCCCAACTTCCAACTCTACTACAAAGTGGTAGTCATTAAAACAGCATGGTACTGGAACAAAGGCAGAGCTGCAGACCAATGGAACAGGGTTGAATACTCTGACACATCCCCCCAAATATATGATCATCTAATCTTTGATAAGGGAGCAAGAAATGTGAAGTGGAGCAAGGAAAGCATGTTTAACAAATTGTGCTGGCAAAACTGCACAGATACATGCAAAAAAATGGGCTTAGACCTTCACCTATCACCATGTACAAAATTCAGATCAAAATGGATTAAAGACCTCAACATCAGACAAGAATCCCTAAGGTACATTGAAGAAAAGGTCAGATTAGGATCTTTAAAACTCCCTCAGAGGGCCAGAGAAGTACTACAGGGCTTACGGCACTTGTCTTGCATGCAGTTTACCTCTGGGAACGCCATCTGAAATGACCCCTGAACATCACCAGTGTGGTTGCCCCCTGCCCCATAAAAAAAAAAAAAAAGCTCTTCAGAGATAGCCTCTCTGAGATAAAGGTCCTTCCTATTTCACAGAAGACTCTTACAGGGCCTTGGGCATCAACCACAGCAGCCACCGTGCCAAGTCCAGCTGTCCTCTGGAAGCTAAATGTTCTAAGCCAGCACTACTAGGCCGGCCACATATGTAATTCAAATTTTTTTCTAATAAGTATTTAATATTTTCTAAAGAAGTCAATTACTTTTTAATAACATTCAATTTTATCCAATGTGGTGGTTTATTTCATCATAATTAAATGTACTGATATGAGTTTTTTTCTCCAGTGTGATGTAATAAATATAAAAAGTATTGATACCCTTGAAATCATTAAATATAATGAACTAATAAAACTGGAGAAAAAGGGGTAATAATTAACTAATGAATAAATAATAAATTTATAAATAGTGGGAAGATCAAAAGAATAAGATAGTTTGCATTTTTAAGTACAAAATGGGTGTGAATTTCACACTTAGAGGACATCTCAACTTAGACTAGACACATTTCAGAGGCCCATGACCTCTTGTGACTCACGGTGGCGTTATTCAACTGGGCCTGCCCACAGCCCCCCAGAGTCCAGCACAGGTCGGGCATCGCCGCCCTCCTACCCAGTGCAGAGCTGGCTGTGGGCTCCTCCATGCTGCTCTGAAACAGAATTCAGTAAGTTCTGTCGACGGTACTACAGAAACCAGGTGCGGGTGCCTGGGCTGTAAGGACCCAGTGGACAGCGCCCACCAAGTGGACAAGCACTCCCACTCCAGAAACAACTGCCAGGGACACGAGGCCCAGGCCCAGTCAGGCTGTCGGCTCCATGTCCCCCCCCCCCAGGCTAGTTTTTCCGGGTCGATGAAATGGCCACACAAAACACACCTGCAGTGACTTTTTAGTGCTGCTCTTATTTAATTACTAATAAAGTCCAGGACCAGGAACATTCTAATGGGTGATATGCTTCGGCGAGAACTTCAAGAAACATCGAACACTCGGCTAGCTTCCCTCTTCATTGACAGGAGGAAACTCAGAGTTTGACCAAACATGATGACCTCTCAGTGTCTGTGTTGAAAGCTATAATGCCCAAAAGGAGATAGAGAGTATGGGGAATATTGTCTGCCATGGAGGCAGGGGGAGGGTGGGAAAGGGGGGATATACTGGGGATATTGGTGGTGGGGAATGTGCACTGGTGGAGGGATGGGTGTTTGATCATTGTGAGATTGTAACTCAGACATGAAAGCTTGTAACTATCTCTCGGTGATTCAATAAAATTTTAAAAATTAAAAAAAAAGAAACTCAGAGTTTAACATGTTTTAAAGATATTGCCTTATTCATACCTACATTCTTATCTAGCTATTTTCTATTCGCTCTTATTTTACTCCTAGGAGGAGGAGTTTGTAGGATTTCAGTCTCTCTCTCTCTCTCTTTTTTTTTTTTTTGCTTTTTGGGTCCCACCCGGTGATGCACAGGGGTTACTCCTGGCTAAGCATTCAGAAATTACCTCTGGCAGTGCTCAGGGGACCATATGGGATACTGAGAATCCAACTCAGGTCGGTCACATTGCAAGGCAAACGCCCTACCCGCTGTGCTATTGCTCCAGCCCCTGTAGGGTTTCAGTCTTTTGAAACTTTAAGAAACCGAAGTCTTGGGGAGCCGGAGAGATAGTATAGCGGTCAAGGTGCTCACCTTGCATGCGGGCAACCTGGGTTTGATTGCTGGCAACCAGGAAGGAAGAAAGGAAGGAAGGAAGGAAGGAAGGAAGGAAGGAAGGAAGGAAGGAAGGAAGGAAGGAAGGAAGGAAGGAAGGAAGGAAGGAAGGAAGGAAGGAAGGAAGGGAGGAAGAAGGGAGGGAGGGAGGGAGGGAGGGAGGGAGGGAGGGAGGGAGGGAGGGAGGGAGGGAGGGAGGGAGGGAGGGAGGGAGGGAAATAAGTCCTCAGAAAGCATATGTATAAAAGTTTTGATGTTTTACCATTAGATGGCAGCATTGTGCAATACAATAGATTCTCTTTAGTCCCACTGGGACCTATTTTGCTATTTAATAGTTGTGTGACTGTGGGTAACTGACCTTTAATACCCTGAGTCCCAGTTTTATCAAGTGAGCTAAAAAAAACCCTATTGTGAAAATGAACTGAAATGAAATATACCTTGAGAAGTAGTAATAGCTTAGTGATTAAGTGCATGGACTCTGAACCAGATTTCAAATTCTATTGTGCCATTTAATCGCTGTGAGATCTTCAGCAGGTTATTTAACTTCCCTGAGCCTTAGCCTCCTCTCTGCCAAATGGAGATAGTAGTGCCTGCTTCCCAAGGTTGTTTCCAGAATTAAATAGGAGTGTAGGAAATGCTTGGAGCAGTGCCTGGACACACAGGACATCGAGGGTCATTAGAACTTATCATGAAATTTAATGCACTGGTATGCCTGGTGCAGTGCTTGGGCAGACAGCAAGGCTTGTGCAGCTGCGAATGTTTCTAAAATGTCTGAAAAGGAGCATCCTTTCAACCAGGGACTCTTCTGGGCTTGAGGTTGTAGAACTGAACCCAGGCCCTGCTGACCTGTGGGTGAGGGAACTGTGGAACAAAGAGGTGGATGAACATGGAAGAAAGGTGATGCCCTAAAGCAGCTCAAGCTGGGGGTGGGGGTGGCAGGGAAAGTGGCAGAACAGGGGGACAGTCCTCTTGAAGGAAGTTGCTGTACAGATCACAGACTTGGAGCACTTCAAGTTTCCGACAAAGCGAATAAAGAATTTACATGGTTTTGAACTTACTCTTCGTTGGTCAACAGTGTTTTCTATTTTCTGCTGCACTCTTTGTCCATACTGAGTCAGGTCCTTCATTTATAATAGGCAAAGGAATGGAGTGCTGTCGTACAGCATTTGGACTTGGTTCTTAGGACACAGAAAATCATCAACAAATGCTAACTTTAAAAGTCAGGAATATGTATCCAAAGAACAGAACTGGCCATACAGAAAATAAAGTCTTCTATTTACATATTGACATACAGTTTATATTTTATGTTTACATACAATTTGCTTTTAACAAAGGTGTGAAAGCAGTCAACTGGTTAAAGAATAACATTTGAAATAATAGTGCTAGGTATTTACTATTCAATCATTATAAAATCCTATCAGCAACAGTACTTACACAGGGCAAAAAAAAAATTTTTTTTAAAGTACCTCTTGTAAGAGACAGACATAGAAAGATTGCACTCATCTGTGGAATATAGAATAACAGAGTAGGAGACTAACACCCAAGAACAGTAGAAATAAGTACCAGGAGGTTGACTCCTTGGCTTGGAAGCTGGCCTCACATTCTGGGGAGGGGGCAGCTCAGATAGAGAAGGGAACACCAAGTAAAATGTGGTTGGAGGCCACGTGGGGGAAGGGTGGTGCGTGCTGAATATAGACTAGAGACTGAACACAATGGCCACTCAACACCTTTATTGCAAACCACAACACCTAATTAGAGAGAGAGAACAAAAGGGAATATCCTGCCACAGAGGCAGGGTGGAGTGGGGGGATGGAACTGGGGGGTGGGAGGGATGCTGGGTTTATTGGTGGTGGAGAATGGGCACTGGTGAAGGGATGGGTTCTTGAATATTGTATGAGGGAAACACGAGCATGAAAATGTATAAATCTGTAACTGTACCCTCACGGTGATTCACTAATTAAAAAATTAATTTTTTTTAAAAAAGAAAACCATTGCTTGGATATTGTCAAGAAAAAAAAGGAAAAAGAAGTACCTCTTGTATAAGCAAACTGTTGGATGGGAGGCAAAGGGAGATGGGGACACTGATGGAGGGATTCTGGTGATGGGATCAGGGTTGAAACACTGTATGCCTGAAACCCAATAATGAAGAACTTTACAATTTATGGTGAATAATTTTTAAAAATTGAACCACTCAAAAATTGAACTCCACGCTCTCAGTAAGAGTCTTGATATTTACCCCAATTAAAAAAATAGTGCTGTAACAATTTGATATCACATGCAAAAAAAACCCACGCTTAATCTCTAGACACACACACACACACACACACACACACACACACACACACGGAAACTTTCAATCATCCACAGACTTAAAGTGCTAAAGCAATCAAACTCTTAAAAGACCAGGAATATATTTTCACGATATTAGATTAGCAAAGCTTCTTAGCTATCTTCTTTACTATCACATCAAAACTATAAAACATTTTTTAAAATGTGTAGTTATTCTCAACAAAATTGAAAATTACTGCACACAGAAAGATATAAACTAGATGAAAATGATCAACTCCCAGGACAAACATACTAAACATCTAGCAAATGACACATCTAAAATACAAACTGAGGGCTGGAGCAATAGCACAGTGGGTAGGGCGTTTGCCTTGCATGCGGCTGACCTGGGTTCGATTCCCAGCATCTCATATGGTCATCCAAGCACTGCCAGGAGAAATTCCTGAGTGCATGAGCCAGGAGTAATTCCTAGTGCATCGCCGGCTGTGACCCAAAAAGCAAAAAACTAAAATAAAAAATAAAACGAATCCTTTATACCTCCATAAAAAGAAGAAAAAGTGAGCCCAATGGGGGAAAAAATGGACAAAATATTGAAGAAAACATTTCACCAAGGAAGATCTGAGACTAGTGAATAAGCACATGAAAAGTTGCTTGCTTTAGTCATGGGCAATAAATCCAGTGACTCCGGTGAACCTTGAAAGCAAGTGGGATCTTTCGGGAGTGATCAAAATATTGTAAAATGAATTTGAGGCAATGATTCTAGGGCCTAATGAAATGTGAGTAAAAAGCTAACTGAATCACACACGTTAAGTAGGTGAATTATATGATACATAAAATAGACCTCAATAAAATGCTGTTTTGGCTTTTTTACAGTAAAATGAGGAGCTAGGCTTATGGGAAGCCAACATATCCTATCTCCTGATCTGTGCATGTCACGTCTGGCACCCGGATGATACTGTGATGATGTCTAATCAATATACAGTGCCAAGAGGCTTCGGGGCAGTATATCTGTGTAGAGGGAACACTCAGGAGATGCAGGTAGAATAGGTAACATGGCTGAAAAGAAGTAAGGAGAGGGCTGAGTCTGCGTGTCCACTACGGGCAGCCTCTGTCTTCCATCTCCCCCTCTGAAACCTCACAGTCACCCAGACCTGCTTCGCACAACCCACTAGTTTTGAGCACAAGTATCTTCTGTCCTCAAGGTCCTGCAGACTCAGATACTGAATGCACACGTGGCATAGAGGCAGCTCAGATGGTCTCCACTGGCCATGTGTCAAATGGGAGAACAATAACATAGGCAGCAAGGAGTGCGGGCAAGAGTATTCAGAAAAAGAAAAAGTCACGGCCTCCCCAGGTGGAGGAAAAGTCATAGGTTGAGTAAGTTGGCAGTGAGAAAAACAAAAATGGTGTAATTTAAACTCCAGCAACAGAACATCAAATATTGATAACGAGATAAAAATAGCTCTCATGGCAAAGAATTCACGGTATCACAGTCGTCCTGTTTGCTCATCGATTTGCTCAAGCAGACACCAGTAACATCTCCATTGTGAGACTTGTTGTTACTGTTTTTGGCATATCAAATATGTCACAGGTAGCTTGCCAGACTCTGCCGTGCAGGCAGGATACTCTCAGTAGCTTGCCAGGCTCTCCGAGAGGGACAAAGGAATCAAACCCCGGGTCGGCTGCGTGCAAGGCAAACGCCCTACCCACTGTGCTATCGCTCCAGCCCGGCAAAGAATTATCTTTCCCTATATGCAAAAGAGAACCTATGCTTAGATTCATAGGCATTCTTGCCCTAGATTTATTTTCCTCTTTTAGTTTTGTTTGGGGGCCACAGCCACCTATGCTCAGGTTTACTCCTGGCTCTGTGCTGAGGGATCACCCCTGGCAGGACTCGGGGGACCATATGCAGTGCCAGGGATCAAATACAGGCCAGCTGTGTGCAGAAAAGTGCTTTACCCACGATACTTTCTCTTGGGAACCTGCTCTTCCTTTTCTTGCCAAAATGCATCGTCTACAGTGTTCCTTATTGTAGGAAGCTCTCACTAGGCTCTGTGCTGCTGAATTCTGGGCAACTAGACTCAGCTAGACTTTCCTACTCGTGCCAAACCCGAATAAAAGTTTAAGCTTTAAGGAAACCATAAAGAAATGGTATAATCAAAGCCTGGGGTCTCCTTTGTTGGCTCCACAACAGCTGATTTTCATGGATCTTTATTCTTTAGCTCATTGAAGAATTATCGGGAGGAGGCAATGAGGCAGAAACTGAACAAACCAGAGCAGTTCTCTCACCTGTAACCACAGGATGGATGGTGGGGCAAACCCATGACCTGCCTGCCCTAGTTTCCAGCATCACTGAGCTATCAAAATGGATGCAACTGCACGATGCATCTTGTCTAGGCATAAAGGTTCTGTACCGAGTTCACAACCCACAGCAAATAGTCCTAATGATACAGTGCAACCCAGGTGGGGAATGATCAACCCATACAGATTCTCACTGTACTCTCATTTGGGAAGGTACAGGTACAATGAAGACAATACTAATGAAGAACAATACGTGTAATTAAAGATGAATATCGGACTGAAGGTCTGATTAGCTCATGCTGAGTGCAAACTGTGCAAGTCTGGAAGAAATATGTTTTGTCACTGACTGTAGGTCTATTTCTGCTGCCTACGCTAATGCCCTCCCAAATCCCAATTCCCTGAATGCAAAAAGGAATAAAATCATGATGCAGCATTACTACATTTGATGTGAGGCAAATCGACAACTAATCATGTCTTTCCAAAAGTGACCTAAAATCTGCTGCCTTTACCCCCGGTTTTTGTTTTAGCTAGGTAACATGTTCGCAATAGTTTTAACATCTATAATACAAAATTATTGCACCTTCACCACCTCCAAAGTGCCTAAGGTCCATCACCACTAATGTAAATCTACTATTTAATGCTTAGTTTGGGGGGGTCACATCTCGTGGTGCTCAGGTGCTCCTCCAGGCTTGGTACTTGATGCATCTGCTCTAGGGATAAAGGTGCTGAACAATTATTAAATGCCTAAGGGCCTTGGTGCTGAAGTTTCCCCATGAGGTGCTTGGAGATCTCCAAGAGCTGTTGGGGAACCCAACCTGGGCCTCTCATGTGTCAAGCATGTACTCTAGTCTTTTGAGCTTTTTCAAGGTCCCTGCCACATCAGCTGATAATAAGACTGTGAACAAGGTTCACTGACTCAGTGTCTGTTCCCTGTCAAACCAAAGGCCATTGTACCTGGGACCTCAGTAATGAAACGAAGGCAGCTTCTGTATAAGTATTTCTGGTGCAGAGAAGAGCAGTGGGACACAGGAGGCAGGGCACAAGCAACCACGAGGGAATAATGTGGTAGATTTCAAATAAGAGGCAGGAAGAGACTAACAGACATGCACCAGTGTACTGACCACTACTGAGGGTCACTGTGGGGGGGGGCGCAGATAGGCCTTTGAAGTGCTTGTCACAGTCTTCTTCTGGCTCATCTCTCCTAATTACTGTAGATCAGCCATTCCTGACTCATCTCTTTGGAGTTTCCCTCTTGAGTTTCATTTTGTAGAATGGTTTTGCATTATTTTTAAAAGGCTAACCAAATTACCCAAAAGTCACAATCTTTATATGCCACAGATTTGTACAGCATTTCCAATTTTGTCATGAAAATCCCCAGACACGTATATCCTTGACCAAATCTGGTGGGAGAGAGGAGAGAAGAGTGCTAGTCTGCTGAAGTCAACGTCACGATGTCAGGACATACAAGCGACATTTTGCATCCTATTTGTTCACAGAAAATGAAGTATCCCCAAGGTCAAATTTCTTAACCCATAGTGGTGAATCAAATAGTGGAAATTTTAAGACTGAAGTGACTGGCTCCATCCCTCGCCATTCTTTACTCTCTGTTCACTTAGTTGAGTAAAAAAAGACTTTTGAGTTCATGGTTCCTTTTTCTGTAGGCATTGTTTTGACATTACCTTTGTCCACTCATGGACCAACATCCCAGTAACCACACAAAGGCCTGAGTACTGGTCCAAGAGGACTGATGTCTGTGAGGACCAAGGTGGCAAAGGCTCGCACTAAAGCCACTGATTTCAAGTGCATGGCCAGCCCCGCAGTCAGAGAAGGTTGGGCAGAAGACTGGACTGTAAAGGATGCAAGTTCAAAGGCAAATAGGCAAGAAAAGGGTCCTAGAAGAAACCCAGCAGCACTTGTTTCCTATGGCTTTCCTTTTTGACCCCTTAGTTTTGTTGAGTCAGAGCCCCTGTCAGCAGGGCTTAGAGGAAGCTCCAGGTCTACCCTGGCCCAAAGCTTAAGAGGGGATTGGGACAATCACGAGAAATCTCCAAGGACAAGGTAAGCCAAAGTCAACTCCATCTTCCTGAATAAGTCCTTTTCCTAGACTCAAAATAGTCTGTGTTGGATGTGGGTAGGTATGAAGGAGTGGAATGAAGAACAATTATTAAATGCCTATGTGTCAAATACTCTACAAATGTTGCCTAGGCAATAAAAATGGTTCTGAAATTGAAAATAGAATCATTTCTAGTTACAAGAATAGTATTTTAAAATAGAATATTTTAAAATTTTTTAAAAATACATATTTAAAAAATATGCATTTTAAAAAATACACATATGATGAAATAAAAATAAAGCCACACCAGGTAATTCTATAATCATTTTAACAGATTTATTTTGTAATTTCTACAAACATAAATGTTTGGGGATGAGGCATTCAGAGCTATTATTTTGCTTTTGAGCCCCGTTACATGAGATAACTTTAGGTATTGTTAAAATGTTATGTGAATATTGAGTAAACACTAAATGAACTGATTATAGTTTTATCATGATGGAAACAATGAAATCATTTTCACTTTATTTGGGAGAGCCTGGCAAACTCCCCGTCGCATATTCATATGCCAAAACCAGTAACAACGATGGGTCTCATTCCCCTGACCCTGAAAGAGACTCCAATGCAGCACCATTGGGAAGGACAAGTAAAGAGAGGCTTTTAAAATCTCAAGGCTAGGATGAATGGAGACGTTACTGAGACCTCTCGAGAAAATCGACGATCAATGGGATGATGATGATGATTGTAAGTTTCCATTCTTTTCAATAGTCCTGTGCATATAGACATACACAGTCTGTCACTTTTTGTATCTTTCTACCAGCAAAGATTACGTTTTCATGAAAATTATTTCTTGCAATACTGAGAAATTACTTTTGTTGTATTTTAGAGCCACACCTGGGTACGCAGGGCTTACTCCTGTCTCTGTGCTCAGGGTCACTTCTGGCGGAGTTTGAAGGAGTGCTGTAGTGATCAAGCTGATAGTTTGATGCCCTCTGTAGTGCTAGGGATCAAACTGGGATTGGCCACAAGCAAAGCAAGTGCCTTAACCCCTCTGCTCTGAATCTAGCCACTGCACAAATGATTTTATGTTCATGCTTTCCTCTGCTTATCCCTTAAATTCCAAGAGAATTCTAAAAGGCAAGTACAAATCACCACTCCTACTGTTCTGCCCAACTCTTCACAATGCCAACAATTACATTAGGTCTACGGTCAGAACTCATCCTGATAGTTCTCTGAGGGACCCAAACTCTTTCCTGAAAACCAAAGCTCTGTACAGCCCTGGATCTATAACCCTAAAATAGCGAGGGATGTGAAAAGGATGTGTTACATCTCAACATTAGAATGGAACATAATTTAAGAAGAGCAATCATTAATACTTGATTGTAAACCTTGCTTTTGCTTTTCATTGCAATTAATATTTTTACTTGAGTCACCCTTAATTTATACTATGCAGTATATAACATATGAATTAATTTCATGTGTAGAATGAAAAAAGGTGATGTTTCATAATATGAGGAATAGCAGAAACAATTTTACTGGGTTCTCCCAGTAAAAACTGTTTCTATCTTGGGAAAAAATTCATGAATAAAAAGTAATTCTACATGACCTAGAAACCAAATAGAAAAAAATGACAAGTAACCTCAGATATGTATTAGACCAGCATTTCTCAACCTTTTTTCAGCCATGGCTGTCTTTTGACCTTGTTTTCTTCCTGTGCCTTCCTACCCCCCTCCCACACCCCCCCAACCCCTGTCCTACTTGACTCCCTAAATTCATGTCATGGGTTCCCATTTACATGATCTCACCTGTTGCCCCTGGCAACTCCACTTAAGAAACACTAACCTAGGCGCGCATATGCTGCCTGAGCCCATGTGCTGCTTGTGCCCACGTGGCCGAGCACATGTGGTGCCCAAGCACATGTGTCGCCCGCATCTCCCCCCTTGAGATGTGTACTTTCATGCTTTCATGTCCAGTGCTAGGATGTGTGTAGAGCTTCCTCCACCCTTGGAGAAGCCCGCGTTCTTTCTTGAGCGCGTTACTCCTACTGGTTTTTCTTTTCCACTTATCCTTCCTCCTTCCCTCAGAAAGCTCTAAATAAAATCTGCTACTTCAAAAAAAAAAAAAAGAAACACTAACCTACTCTAGATTTTATGTCTAGATAAGAGAATCAGATAGAAGCAAAATAAAGTAAAAGAATATGGATGTTAAAATCAAACTTCAGAATGAGACCAAATGGAGAGGGTCTAAAAGAAAAGGTGGATTAAGACAGTTGAGAAATCTCAACACTGAATTTGGACTGATAACCTAATAAATGATAGGATATTTAATAATATATGACAACAAATAAAATTCTTGTATAGTTAGACTTCTAGAGGACAGTTTTTCCAAGGAAAACGTATGGAACGAAGAGGGAAATATAACATAAAAGCAAAGATGAGAACAGTATTAGAAAATCCTACCTTAGAATGCTAGTAGTTTTCAAGTAAAAATTAGCCACTACTTCAACATTTCCTAGGACAAAATGATGCTTAATTAAAATGGATAAAAGCGGGGCCAGAGCGATAGCACAGCGGGTAGGGCATTCGCCTTGCACGCGGCCGACCCGGGTTCGATCCCCGGCATCCCATATGGTCTCCCAAGCACCGCCAGGAGTAATTCCTGAGTGCAAAGCCAGGAGTAACCCCTGAGCATCGCTGGGTGTCACCCAAAAAGCAAAAAAAAAAAAAAAAAAGTAAAGTAAAATGGATAAAAACATTTTATCACTTACAGAGACTGTGAATCTGAAACAACAACCAAGTGCTCACTCAGGCTGTGGAATGTGTAAAGTATCAATGTGAATTTTGAAAAAACCAACCAAATAAATAGCTGTGGAAATAAAAGGTCTCCGAGAATAAGTGGACTATGGCCCAAATAAATATCAAGTACACGAAAAGATTTACATTATGAACTTTATTTTTATTGACTATGCCAACATTTTCAAGAAAGACTTTACATCCAATTTTTATAATCCATTTTACAAGCAAATTCTAATATACAATTATTACTCTGAACTGCTTTATAAATGAATGGGAAAAACAATATAGTAAATATTAAATAATGTGTTTTGTTTTTCCTTAGTAATGGCAGACTTTAAATTCATAGGGTCAGATTACTTGCTCATGGCAATACTTTTATCAAAGGAGAAAGCAGATGGCTTTTCCTTACCAGGTTAAATTAAGGATTCTTTTTAATAGTGTAA
Source organism: Sorex araneus (assembly GCF_027595985.1). Taxonomy (NCBI): domain Eukaryota; kingdom Metazoa; phylum Chordata; class Mammalia; order Eulipotyphla; family Soricidae; genus Sorex; species Sorex araneus. The sequence goes on from NC_073312.1 coordinate 42,769,780, forward strand.
GTTGTTGATTGGTACCCACTGTAATAATTTATCCAAAGGTATTCTTTCAATTGATGCAGCAGAAAAATTTAAAGATGATATGCAAGTGAAATTAAAAAATACAATTCAAGCATCAGAATTAAGAGAAACAGTAAGGCTATCATCCCCAAAGAAAACCAGGCATCTGTATTATAACTATAATTTTCAGGTGTATGTATGAACATGCAAAACTTATGACTCCAACTAATTTTTAAACACAAAAACTACTGTATAAGATGGAGAATAAATGAAATGTGCTGCACTCTCTATTATTCTTTTTTATAAGCCTATTTGGTGACAGCAAATTACACTCTGAGGCCCTACAGACCAGGAAACCGTCATCACAACTCTGCTCAGAGATGAAGAAGGTGCCACCGTGTCGGTAACACACCTCTGCTGCCAGGTCTATGTGGATCATGTTCTCTGACAGACTGGGTGAAAATATTCGAGGGGAAAAAGAAAATTCAAAGAACTCAGTGCTTCAGTGGGAGAAGTGACATGCTAAGGCTCGGATTCTGTGAAAGGTTGTGCCTCATAAAGCAGCAATCATAGAGAAATTCACGTCAACAAAGAAAGCCACACCCAATAAGAGGTGTTTAGATATTTTAGGCACAACTCCAGGCAATGAAGCTCATTTTAAAGTGCAAATCTGAAAGTTTTCTTTGATATTCAGAATTTTACTTGGTAAAATACTTAGTAAGATCCCTAATACCTATATAAATACAATAAAAAACCTATAAGCCTGAAAATATTACACAAATTAAAATGATATGCCCAAAGAGACTGCTTAAAGGGTCTTAGTTATTAGAAATAGTTTAAATGATGTAACTCTACCATCTTCTATTGAATTTTAATGTTTTAAAATCATCTGAACTTGTACTATTTTACTTGGCCAAGCTTGTTTTAAAAAAAATGTTAAGTGATATGCATCCATTAACAGCCAAATATATAATTAACTTGCCCCTGTAAAGCTTTTTCCTAAAGACTCAGAATTTATACACTGTGGCCATCTTTACCTACAACACAAGAACTAAGAAAAGTTCCTGTGGAGGACATGGCACAGAGTTAACCTACAGAAGCAATAAACAGATCAAGCCAATCTGAGAGAATGACCTATGATTATTCAGGTAAGTTACATCCTCATCTTATTTCTGAACTTAACATTAAGAATCAGAGCAGCATAATATTCTCATGGTTTATAAAGAAAACTGTTGAAAAACACTTGTTTTACACATGTATTCTAGTTTTCTTCTTTAATTATCAATGCTGCATCATTATGTAATGAGATTTTGGCCAAGATGAAGGTACAATAGATACAGAGATGTAGAATTCATGGGTTAGTATGTCTGGAAATTCCTAGGGAGGAAAAAAATATGCAATAGATTATGCAAAAGAGTATGCAAAATTGTAGGAGTTAACAGAATTTTAAAAAATTTCGAGTTTCCCATAAAAATAATTGAGAGTCTACCCTTGTTCTAAATAAACCAAAGACTAATAGCTCATGGGTCTGCTTTACTTTAGGGAAATATAGTGTGATACATTCAATTTGCATTATATATAATCAGTTTCTTTCTCTTTCACAATGGAAGACCACGTGTACTCACTTATGGCTGCTCTTATCACAATGCACTTTTATGAACAAACGAGCACTCTGCATGTCTGGGTACTTTATACTAATCAATATCCAGGATAGGAAAAAACTTTCAGAATTTTAGTGTTTCTCCACAGAGTGCTGTGAAATGAAATTAGTCGAATTTGTGTTGTTCACCTCTTATCAAGAATGTTGTGTATCCAGTGAATGCTAAATTCACTGGAATGCTTTTCCTGATAAAGGAACATTAAGCCTAAATGGTAACAAACATCTCTTCTTAAATTTCCATTAAAGCACTAGCTTTAGTGCTCTAAGAAGGTGAAGACAGGAGGCGGCAGCAATGGTACAGCAGGTAGGGCATTCTGATTTGCATGTAGCTGACCCAGGTTTGACCCTGGGTACCACATACAGTTCCTTGACCCACCAGGAGTGATTCTTGAATACAGAGCCAGGAGTAAGCCCAGAGCACTGCCAGGTATGGCCCCCAAACAACAACAAAAAAAAACACCAGTAATAATAAATATAAAATTTTAAAAAAGAAAAGAAAAAAAAAGGTGGAGACAGGGCCAGGCAGATAGCTCAAAGGGGCTAAGTGCACATGCAGTGCATGCAGGAGGCCTGATTTGATCCTGAGCACTGTGTGGTCCCCCAGTACTGCTGGGAGTCACACCTGGCCAATGTGCTGGGAACAGCCCCTGAACAGTCAGTCATGGCCCCCAAAAGACAACGGAGAGAAGAGATGTTTCACAAATGTTTGTGTTTTAAAGGAATTCCTTGAACGAAAGATGTAGTCTAGTGGCAGAGCACACGTATGGGACCCTAGGTTCAATCTCTGGCACCAAGAAAGGGAAAAATTTCCAGAAATCTGAGTGACTCGGTTGTAGGCCAGAATCCCTCAACACATTTTTGCTCAGCTGATCAAAACAAAAATTAAATTTCTAAAAGGCTGTCAGAAAAAACATGAACTATAATTAAAGCATTAACTTTAAAGCATTAAAGGTTAAGTCTAAAACTGACATGATTTTGGAGAAAAGGAGAAATTTACTGACCTAGCTCATGAGTGGGCCTGAGCATGATTAGATTAGTATTATGGTTCCTGGGAGGTTCCACAGCTACTTTCACAGCACATTAAAATAAATTAGCGTATTTCCCTAGAGTTATCTCCGATCACTTGATTACTTTTTTTTATAAGTTCCAGTATCTTCTCTCCAACTGTACTTTTCTTCCCAAATCTTGATAGTTCATGAAACTATCAAACTTACATAAACATAAAAGGGGAGCCTAGAAAACTTGGGGGGAAAGAAAACACCAATAAAACTATCATGAATTCTGCTTTCTCTAGAGTAGGTCTTAAATACATTTATGATTATTCTCAAAATATCTTCACTTGCTTTACTATAGAAAATAGCTTTAAAATCATCTGTGTGAGTTATTTATAGCCCATCAAAGGTTTGTGCAAACATTTCAAATCTATTCCTTCCAGTCTTCGGATAATAGCAGTAATTCAATAAATATAAATATTACAATAAAGACAATTTAAAATATATGCAGTGAAACTTTAAAATAGGTATCATGGATCCATAAGCTCAAAAATAAATCACTAGCAAAACCTTCACTGACATATATTATAAATAAATACCTCTTTAGGTATAGGTTTCAAACTTTATCTCAAGCTTTCCAAATGTATCCAAAAGCAAAAACAATTTTTTAAAAAAAGGGGGGTATGACAGGTGTGTATGTATATAAAACAAGATGTCCAAGCAATGTAAGTTTATATGTTACATGAAACATTTGAAGTGTGGACAATCTGACTGATAAACATTGAGACTACTAGCTTCCTGATCCCAGAAAAAATTATATAAAAGTTTTATAGACTCTTCATTAAAAGCCTGATCTCCTTTATTTATTACAGAGCTTTGCATAGACCTTTTAAATATACAAATCACTGGCCAGAACTCTGATTGCCAACTATCGTCTTCCATTATCACCAAATCTTTTGTTAAAATAGTAGCCATATTTACAGGAGTGACAAGTGAAAAAAAAGGTGAGAATCACAGTTAAAACAGACCTCAAAGGACTGCATTAGCAACACACATTTCTTGCCTGCTAAGTAGAATATAGAAAGTTTTCTGATGTGAAGGGGATGGATAATATGATTGAAGTCTTCTATATGCTTCTGAGATAGGTAAGCAAACTTCTGTGTTTACCTGAGACAAATGCTATATATTTCAACCAGGATATAAAATGGAAGAGCCAAACTAGTATGTTTCCATATTTTAATTTTAAGATTTGCAAGCTTTCAATGGAACCTCCATCACAGTAGCAAATTATATGCTATTACATAACAGAATTTTTTTTTTTAAGTACAAAGCAAATTTGCAGGTGAAGACTAAGTACTTAATGTATCTTTGGTTTAGGAAGACGAGAATAACGATTAGAGGCCAAAGAATCCCCAGAATTCAAACTGCCATTTGGATTCTGCATGATTTCTTTTCTTCTAATGAGTGGCCTTGGAATGCTTGTCTTGGCCTGGAAATTTTGAGGTTCAACTCGTGGGGAGCTCATTTGTTTTGGTTTAAAAGAGCCAGAAGGGGGACGGAGCTTAGATACTTTTGAATTTGCAAGGCTTATTTGACTAGATGTTGGCTGAAGTTTTGCTGAATCACATGGTGTGATCATTGGTGACGTTGTACAAGTGGGAGTTCTACTTGGCGATGATTCAGAAACTGGAGTAGGTACCAAAGAGTTCAACGTGGATGGCTTAAAATGCTGCGAGGACTTGGGCTGGCGCGCGTAGCCCTCTGGTGAAGAGTGATTTCTTCCAACTCTCTTAGCCTGGTCTGCCATACTTGACTGGGGAAGTGTCTGCAGAGAAGTGTGTACCAACTGCTCATCACTACTTTGATTACTTGCCGGATGATAAGGCTTTTGAGCATCCACGTTCATGTTCATGTTTACTTCAGAAGATGCACCCTTAGCCTCATTCTTAGTGAACTGCGGATTTGTGGGGAAAGGACGTTCTTCCAGACCCTGCTTGCTTTCTTGCTTCAAGCTGGGGGTAAAGCTTCTGTCCAGATGTGCAACAGCATAATGTGTGCCCTGGACCATATGTTCACTGTGGACCTCGGTATGTTGTGGTTTTATTAGTTTTCCCTGGGCGTGGTCTGTGGGTCTGGGAAGGCTGCTGGAAGGCTGTAGTACTTGAGGCTATTAAAATTAAAAATAAAATTAGTAAAGATTTATTTTATAAATGTTATCCAGACTTAATATTCAACTAGGATCCATTTCGGTTTTGTTTGTAAACTTAATCTATTTTAATACATGTGGAATTTCATTAAAAAATAAAATATGTTAAAATAAATTCATGAGACATATGAGTGATAATGCAAACAAAAAAATGATACAGGCAGCAAACAATAATATAAAAAAATAAAATTGAAGGAGGGGAAAGAAGTACTGATTTTCTACAACAAACAAGAGTTCCTACCTTAAATGACTAGTACTTAAAACCTGACATGTGAGCATACTAGAATTATTTCTAGAGTTCTCTAATTTAACCTCCATAAAGAATTCAAATTGTAATTGTAGCCATTAGAATATTCCTACTTTTAAGGTATTTGTAAAAGAGAAATTTTATAGCACATTATCACATTTGACTAGAAGTGTTCACTAACAAAAAGTACCAAGAAGTTGTACCCCCATCAAGAATTAAAATTACTAGCACACTATTCTACTTAACAAAAGTCAAATTCTTAACAAACGTTAAATTTTACTTAAACAAAAATCAAAATATTTAAAGACATTTAGCTAGTGTCAATCTACCTTCAACAATCTTTTTAGAATTAATAAAAAATGTTTCCATGGCTTATTGGTTCTGTCTCATCACCATATGGAGCAACAACTAGGGTTCTCATATGCAGGGGTGGGGGAAAGAAATAATGCTGAAGAGTGAGCATTTACTTAGTAAAATTAAAAATAACCACTAAGTACCAAGCCAGAAGAAGCCCTGACAACTGCTGAATGCAGCTTTTCCCCACCCAAATAAGTAAACAAAAAGTGCCAGAGTGAGAGTACAGTGGGTAGGGCACTTGCCTTGCACATAGCCAACCTGGGTTCCATCCCAGGCATGCCATATGGTTCCCTAACCCCTGCCAGGAATGATCCCTGAGTGCAGAGCAAGGAATAAGCCCTGAGTACCACTGGGTGTGGCGCCAAAACAAATTTTTAAAATTAAGACAAAATTTAAAGTAACAGTTTGTTAAATGATGGGTGAGAAAAACAAGTGTGTCTACAAACTGTCTTAACCTAAAAGTTCACAAGTACAAAGGTTTTAGGGCCAAACAGGTTTTGCTCCCAAGCTCACTATGTGGTTTTATTTTCAATAATTAAGAGAAAACACAAAACATACATTACTGTGGGATATTCAATTCAAAAAAATACAAATCTTTAAGCTATCCTTAATAGGATAGTTCCCTACCTACTACACTCTCTCTCCAGCCCCTTGAATAGCTTTTAAAGATTGCCCATTTTAGTGGCTTGCTATAATTTCTCCATCCCAAAATGAATATCTCGTTTTGTAACTTATTGTGAAAACTAGGTTGTAAATAAATCCTACCATTAAAAGTAAAAAAAAAAGTCTCTTGGATATAAAGAAATGACTATAGCAAGGACCAAGAAAATAATGTTCTACTGATAAGTTATAGGTATAGAACTGGCTGCCCCCTAAGGACTGAACAATCATTAATGACCTGTTAGAAAACTGAACAAGAAACTGCCTCTTAACCTCCAGCAAGCACAGCAGATGTGTTCTGGGTCACCCTGTAGTCCAATTTTCATAAATTATAAATACTTAACTATTAATACAAAGGCAAATCGTTAACAACTCATCTTGCCCATATCCACTAGTGTGTCTCTGCTGTTATCTTTAGAAGGAATTCAAAGTATAAAATGAAAGATTCCACATTTATCATAGATAATAATGCTCAACAGGAAGAAATATCTCTCTTTTGTGTGCGTGTGTGGGTGGATGGTGGGGAAAGTTGTGCTCAGGAGGTCCAGGGCCCCATTGGCAACTCTCAGCCAACTAGCGAGCTGGCGGTTCAATGCAAAGGCCTGAGGACGTGGTGTTCCTCAGGCCCTGGGTGGGGTGGGGGGATACCTGGGCCATTCTGGAAGTGCTAGGGCCCTCCTGGGCCACACCCAAGTGGTTTTGGGGTGGGGGATAACCCATGAAGTGGCTGGAAACAAGGCTGAATCAGGGGCTTGCTAGGCATAAGTTATAACCTCTGTACTACCTCCTGGTCCCAAGATCGGTCATTAAAAAATAAAAATATAAGCTATGTATGTATACTAACTAGAGCTAGGGGGGAAATGTCAATGAAAACCATGTTGTACCTGTGGTTGAGAGGTCGAGTGAGAGACTGGGATACAAGTAAGACCACGTCTTACACAGAATAACATTATGGGGAAAATAATGAAATCATGCCTGGCCGGAGAGATCACAAAAGGGATACAAGAATTTCAGATTCTGAATTCAGTTGTAAAAGAATGAGGAGCAGTCTTCCAAGTAAATAAGAAGGAAAAACATTCAGAAAGCCTAGTCCATGCTAAACACAGAGGAGAAAAAGAGAACACAGTTCTAGGAACTCCTGGTTGTTAAGATGGGATACGGAGGAGACCACAGTACCAGTAGGGGAGTGTAGACACGGGTGGCACGTAAGGAACACATGGCAGGCTAAGCAGTTCTGACTCGGGTGCAAGACAACAGCAGACTTTGATAATTATAAGAAGAATGAATCAGAAAATCCTATGAGTATTTTCAAATGTCACTCTGGACCAGTCAATGAGGACTAACTGGAGGAGAGAAGACTGTAAATAGTCAGGGAGTTAACGATTATTAATAGTCGGGTAATAAACTGGAAGGGTCTAAAGTAAGGACACTGAAGTAACAACTGGAGAGGATTGGAAATGAAGGTGGTACAAGAAAGGAAAGAGTTGTTTCGGAGGAACTGAAGATGAATTCCAGGTTTCTGGCACTGGAGATGAAAGATGACTGAACTGCCCCATATCAAAAACAACTTCTAGGGAAGTTGCCCATGGGCACATTCACTTCAACAGCTCACAAGTCTCAGAGGGCAGAAGAAAACTCACTCACTACTGCTAGGAAACTCTTTTAGTCATAAAATGTAGCATTTAAGTACTTTTGTTCTGCAACCTGAGAAAGGGTTTTTGAAACTAAGGAGTTTCAAAAGGTGGGGCTCATTCCCAGACTTAAAACAGCTAAGTGTTTCAAACTGAACTCAGCAACTTCAAGTCTTAATTTAGTTATATACATGTTCTTGAACATACCTAATTCAAGGAATTCTCAGTGCAATGGTTATGGGTTTCATGATCAAGAGCATCTGAAGACACTATGGGTAACTGTGTGAGAACTGCTAAGCATCTCCAATGAGTATCCTAAATGACTACCTTGAGGGTGCATAAAGATCACTAGACATCTTGAACTCCTAATAGGCAAAGATGACTTTTTATTCCTTTTTACTGATATGGTTAGAATTTTGGAATTTCTAATATTTGGTATGTAGTAGGGTTTAAATATATATTTGATAAATAATACATAAATAGTATTAATAAGTAGTATATTACAGAATTGATTCTTTGGTAATAAATTATCAACATATTTCTCAATTAACTAAATCATACAGTAATAATAATTAAAAACAAGTTTTTAAAAACACTAATAAAAATATTAGAAAAAAACATTTGTTAGCTAAATAATTCATGTTTATGAAGACAACAGGATTAATTAGATATTAACTTGAATACTGCATCTCCTAGATGGTGTCAGGTAAGCCACCAGTATTTTTTCCTCGAAGACTAATATTTCTGGGTGAGATGAGTATATTTGGGGGACTGTCTTAGCAAGCACTCAACTATTTTACATTTCTAATTCTAATAATTAAATATTATACTTTTAAAACACGAGGCTCTCCTAGTCATCAGAAGAGCTCAATAAACATCACCTAAGAGTATTGAAAATTATGAAATTATTAATTCAAGGCATGACTTGGATCACGAAATTGGGAAAGAAACATTCCACAGAAATCCTAATAATAGACTAGCTACAAAATAAGATGCTCCTCGGCTTCAAAATACACGTGTCAATGCTTTAAATGGCAGGTACAGTGTTATCTAGGATCCTTATATGCCTTCCTAAAAATAAATCAGAAGTAGGACAAAAAGCACTTAGATAAAATATGAATACACATATATAGGGGTGCTATCACAGTACTAAACCACTCTGCTTACTGAACCATACTAAAAGCTGAGTTTGAGTTCTAACTTTACCATTATCATTTATGGTAAGATACTGAGTAAATTATCTTGCCATTTTGACGTGTAACCACTTTATTTTCTTCTAAAGAGTATAACAACATCATATACACCTCACTTTAGTGCTGTTACATAAAACTGAAAACATGAATACAAAGCACTCAGTATAATGCCTGATGCATTATAAATAATGCTATGCTCTGGTTTTTGAAGGAACAGTTTCCCTTCTTTCCAATGTTGGTCATCTAGCTCTAAGCTCACATGCATCCATTTCAATCATAAAACCCTTCACTGCTGAGAAGAATTCATGATTTTCACTGTGGTTCATCACATTTCAAAGATTTCTATCATTTGTATTTATAAATACTCATATATCAGTTTCTATGAACTTTTCTGTTCTGGAGTCACCAAAGCGAGACTTTGGTGACTGGCAGCGAGAAACATCCTGATTGGTGAAACTATTTCAAAGTACGTAAGAGAATATATTCTCAAGTGTCAAACCAGACACAGGAATTGCCTAAAATTATTTTCCTGGTACATTCTTATTACTAATATTACTACTAAATATATTTTGGAGATTAATAAAAGATGGTAGTGAAGCCATCTTAACATGCCTGTAATTTCATGCAGGCTCTGACATGCATCATGCAAACTGGGGGGGGAAAAAAGTGATGGAAGACGGCAGAAAAAAATCTGAAATTGTACTGTACCACGCTTTGTCAGAGAAGTAATGGACTAACTTCTCAACTCCTTGCCAATGGCATAATGGGAGAGCAGAGACAAGAAAAAGACAGGACAATGGTGTCAGAGACCACACACAACACCACGGCATTGCCATGACTGGGTAGCAGCCAACAGTAATTGCTTTACTTTTGCTATGTATTTATAGGCATTATAATTTATTATCTGTATAAAATTAAAACATTTTTAACAGGCTCATACTTTCTTGCTGAAGTGCTTTAGAAGTTAGCAAATAACCATGTCCACAGAATGGAATATTAATACTTCTCACACATAAAAGGAATCACTTGAAAATTTTTACCAAAACAACCAAAATAATTTTTACATTATTTTTAAACTCCAAATATCTAAAAAAGGTTTGAGGTTTAGTTCATGTAATCTCTTACAAGAGAGAAATTGTCACTTTAATAATTTTAAAATGTCTTGATACTATAAATACAACTCAGATTTGCTAGCTTACTTCATGCTATTGCATTGAAAGATCAATAAAACATGATCTAACAATTATTTACATAAAATATGATGTTCTATATTATGAATAGGCTCCATATAGCATTGTAAAATGGAAGCTATGCTTGGATCCTTAAAATAACTAGATTCAAAGAATTCTGCTCAAAATTCACATGAATTTTATCACAGCTTCCAAAGTTTCTTGAGAACCAGGTAAGCTTAGTCCTCCAGATCTCAGAATACTGTCTCGACATCTCGGAGAACTTAGAGAAAATTAATACATATAAATTCTACAGAAACAAAGATATTTTGTATAAAAAATCAAAACTCAAAAAGTTCAATGATTTTCCTATGTTGTTCAGCTGTTTTAAAAAAGCCTGCAAAGTGACTTCATAGTTATTTATCAAGCATTTACCACATGAACATAACCAGTGTGAGAGGCTTAATATCCAAGGCTCTTTATCTCTAAGACACAAAACCTACTATCAGTATCTACCTCTGGGAGCCAAAGCAATTCAGAAAAATAAAACTAGCATCATAATAGTACAATTCTATTGGTGTGACCAATATGAATAGTACATTTATCCAGAGTAAGATACTGCAGGCAGTACGGTACAACAACAAATATGGTTAACAAAACAACCTCACAGTCTGTGGAGCAGCATTTCTTAATAGCTTAAGTGCTGAGAGAGAAACTTACACATGCCTGGGTTTGTGGGATGGCCTCCTAGACCATGCATTTGATGCACATTTCTAATCATTTACCCAATGACAACTTCAGAGCCCATGAAATTGTATTTGCCATTCTAAAAAACAGCCTACTATGGGTCAAATTCTTAATTTTCACTTCTAAAGGGACAATATTTTATTTTTATGAAAAGTCACTGTTTTTTCCTCATTAGAGCACTAAAGTTAGTGCCCTCCTTATACATGAACTTGATTAGAAACATATGGTGGAGCCAATCAGATTGAGCCACATTAATGGGTACCTCATGGAAACACTGAATAGTTCAATACATATCCTGAGTCTCTAGAAAGTACATACCTTCAGTTAATAATGTCATTTTATGAATTAACTTAAATAAAGACATACAAATACTGATCTGTATAGAAGGATATACTAAAATGCAGTAATCTCTCTAATAGAGAAAAATGGAAGTAACAATAAGAAAAGATTAAACTAACTGGAGTATATTTAATATTACGTAGTTGTTAAAATACTTTTAAGGAGTATCTACTACATAAAAATTTATCATTGTATCTGAAAAAAACAAGTCAAAAATTGATATTAAAATACGAGTATATGTATACTAAGACAAAAATATTATCTCAATCTTTTATCTGAAAATTATTAAATATACGCATGTGTTGGGTATAAACACATGCTTTATTCAGTAAATACATACTGGACTGTGACATAAAAGAAGGTTTAAGTTCTCCTATTCAAAACCATTTGTGAAACACCCCTGTAGACTGAAATGAAATGAGAGTAGTACATAATACAATAAAATTGCTGGGGCCAGAGAGATAGTACAGCAGTTAGTAGCTGCAGATAGTACATTGCCTTGCACATGGCCAACCTGGGTTTTTTCCCTGGTACCATGATACAGCACTAACATGGCATAAGCCTACCAGGAATGATCCCTGAGCACTGCCAGTAGTAAGCCCTGAGGAACACTGTGTGTGCCCCCCATCAAGACAATTTAATTCTCATTTTTAATTTAATTCTGATAAATATGATGTTTTTAGAAAGCAAATTCAGAAATTATATAGCTTATGAAAAAAATACCAGGCAAGTAAGACCAAAGTAAACACATTTATGGTACAGTTGTTGTGTGAAAACAAGTTTTTCTTCCCATCTAAGTTACTGCAAATGAAAGTTAAAGGTAGGTAAGTTCTTTCAAGAAAAATGTTAAGTATTTTAAAAGTAACTTTAGGCATGACAAATAATATGCGCTATTTCAAAATGGAATTTCTGAAAAGCTTAATATTCCCAGTAGTATCTGATCTGGCAATAAATGCCATTTGGAATTACCATTTGGTCTTTTATTTGCCAAAAGCACTTATTTTTATTATTTTTTGTCTTTTCTAATTTTACACAGCTGGAAATTCAAAGGCTAATGTAATTTAGCTACTATCAATGAGAAAAAAATATATACACCAAATTTCCTGCAAAGAAAAAACCTGGGGATTTTCCTTTTATCTCATATTTCTAGAGTTAAATTCACTAGAATCAACCTTGGCCTAATCATTTCTGAACTGAGAAAAGTGAAATATCCCTTGTAAATTTTATTCAATTCACTGTATATTTTTAAAGTTTTTGTTGAGAACAAAAATCAAAAGTAGATTTAAAAAAATTATTTACTTATAAAAACAGCAAACAGTTCAATACATATCTTTGTTTCCACAAAACAATTACTGGGGTGAAGGTGATATCTGGCAATTCACAGGAACTGTATTCCTGGCCCTGTGCTCAGGAGAGACTAATAGGTGGTTTTTGGGATTGAAACCCCAGTTGCAGCTGAAGTGATGGCATGCAAGGCAAGTGCCTTATCTCTTGTATTATTTCTCTGGCCACAAAAAATAACAACAACAAAATTAAAACCCAACAGAGAGTCAATGAAATTAATTAATAATAAAGCCCAGCTGGCATCAGCGTTTAGAAGAAAACATTTCACTTACACTGATGTTGAGGATAAGAACTTACTAAATCTTACTATAGAAAAAAAATCAACAGTCTAAAAACACTTATAAAATAAACTTCTCAAAAAATTAGCACTAGGAATCATAAGTTGACTAAGATAACGCTAAATTTTTAGTGCAGAAAAGTAGGGAACAGTTCTAAAACCCTCTAAAAGCCACCAGATTGACCCCTATAATTCTTTATCTTTTTCTTCTCTTTATTTTACAATGAAATAATAACAATGATGATAATTTTATTATTGAACTGCTTCAGCTGTTCCACATGGTCAGTTTGAAACAACACAGTAGTTTAGAAACCATTTCTCCTCTAAAGAAACCTGCCAAGCTCAGTAAGGCCTACAAAAATCTGTGGACATAGATAACTAGGTGATTCTAGTTATCACTTTCTACAAACAGGATCTCCTATGTCTCAACAATTATCATGCAGGCAGCTCTCTTATCTGCACATATCAAGAGACTCAAACTAGGGTCTCTTAGCTAGTGGACACTGCATCTTACTTCTGAAGAACCAAAACATCCTCTTGGATATAAGATGTCGAGAAGGTGTAACCTAGAAAAGCCCCAAAGAAAGCCTGACAGTAGTGTTGCAGGACAGTGCTGCTTTGTAGCTGGACTAAAAAAAGAGTTCGGACACCCCCCCGCCCCCCCAAGCTGAGGAAAGGAAGCATCTAAAACATGGGAGGGGGTCGAGGGGGGCGGGTGCGTGCGTGCGTGTGTGTGTGTGTAAAAAATTTCCACAACTACACAAATAAACTAGTCAAATGGGTGATTCTCACAAACATTTTAAATTCCATCTTCCTGCTAGCTGAGGGGAAGGGAAGGTTAAGAAAAAACTGTTGGAGGAAAAGGACAGGGACAAACAGCTTTAGTAAATAGAGGATAGGTGTGCACTTTTGAGTCAAGTTTGTGAAACCAAATTATTCACTGACTACAAAACCTTAGAATTATCATTTGTTGGACTACCACCTAATGGTGCCTGCAATTTAGTGTAATTCATTAAGAGCCAGGCCAAATCTTTAAATAGAGGATAAATAAAGTAACTCGCTTGAAGCAAAAGATGTAAAAAGGAGAATTACAGAGGCAGTGAAAGAAAAGTGGAGGAGGGAGAGGAGAAATTTCCTTGCTTCCACAAAACAAACTAAATTTCTATTAAATGAGCTAATAAGACTCATATAATTCTTTGCTTTATGTTTTTGCAAAATAAAACACAAGGACAGACATAATAATAAACTTAAAATACTGAAATTCATGTTGATATGGTACTTCTTAATCTGGCCAGTTCAAAATTAATATTATCTGAATATTAAAATTTTAAATTGCTAAAAATTTCCACTTTTTAACCTTTTCTACTTTACAAAGATATGGATTATTAATTTTAAAACTGCTATGAATCACACTAGGGGTAAATCCATGGAGAAGGCATAAAAGTGACTCTGATTGACAATATTTTAGAGCTTTTGGGGGTGACTTTTCAAAAAAGATAAAATATAACCAACTTACCAGGTGTAGTTAAGTAATAATACAAAATAATAAAGTGATTTTTAAACTTTGTAGACAATTTTAAGTCAAACAATTACTAAATAATTAGAAAGGTTAGTAAACCATGCATATCCAAGCCATTTCTTCTGTACCTAAAGCAGCTGATACATTATAAAGAGTTATTAAGCTGTTAGAAAAGATCCTTGAAAAAAATTATTAAGGTTGTTTTAATTTCTTAGATGACAGTGAAATGCAATCAAAGCATTATTTACAGAAATGTGCAATGGTCTAGTAAGCCTGTTCCGTAAACAATATGCATCTGTCCATTATACCACCAAAGATAGTGTATACATTTTTAACGTAACCAGATTAAAAAACAATTTTTATTCACATATAATGAGGTCATGAAGAAAAGAAAATGCATTAAAGACAGATGCATGTCAGTAGGTCTGGTCAGGGTAACTGATTTAAACATCATTAGAAAGAAATTAACTTCAGATAGCTTTCCTAAGGCTCTAAGCAGAAGTCTTATTTACATGCAGTCAAAAAAAAGTGTTAATTAAGTGAGAAGAGCCCAGGAAGTGCTGGTTTAGCTCATGCCTACAGGTCACTGGACGGGAAAGGAGGTGATGGGGAGCAACAAGTCATGCAGAAGAGAAATACCATGAACCGGAAGCCAGAGCAGGAGAGGAGTGAGAGACACAGACTCACTCTGTCTGCGGTGTTGTGGAACAGTCCGTGGGATCCCCTGGAAGGAGCCCTGCCAAGGAGAGAAGGAGGGAGCAGAATACCCACCCTGTGCAGAGAGATGGGGGTAGGGAGGCACAATAAAAAAGGGAACCAAAATATAGAGAAACTAAAGTCATATTCTTTATCTTTTCTTAAAAAAAACATTACTGTTATTAAGAAGACAAGATTTCATGTTTTTAAATATAGGCAGATTATACTAACATTTGTCATAATCCAAATCTAGTTATTTTTCGTGTATTTTAAGAAAAAATAATTTTACTCTAATGCAAAAGAAATTAAACATTCTTCCTATTGTATATTACATTTGTCATCATATAACTTTTTAAAATAGCAGAATCCAGAATTTTTTTAAAACAAGAAAAACATTTAAACTTAAAGTTTTAAACACAGAGATTACATTGAGTACAATCAAGCAATTAAAAAATCATCATACAATTTTTTTTCCTCTTAAAATCAATTTTCAGAGGATAGTGGGTAAAATAAAGCTGAAGACAGAAGAACCAACACAGCAATTTAAAAACAAGTTAGGATGTTGTGAAAAACTATGTTAAGAATGTGACCTATAGGGCACATACATGCTTTTTACTATGAGTAATTCTCTGCTTGCTTCCTTGCTTTAATTACAAATGACCAGAAGCAGTCGCTACGGAACTTCTCACCTCTACTTCTTGTGATTCAGTTACTTCTCTAACCTTATCTACGCTATCGAATTATTGCAACTCTTTTGCAAAGTCATATGGAATTCAAAACAATCAACTTAGCATTAAACTGTCTTGTTCAATCATCAGTTCCTAAAACTAATTTAAGTCAAAGTATCATATCTTCATTACTGGGTCACTCTAGCCAAAGCCAAGCAGTTTCAGAAGATGTCACAACGTTCTGCCTTCCCTGTTTAACAACTGCTATACCTAGCAGAATCTATTACATATCTAGAAATGAAGTTATATTATCAGGCCTGGAAATGATAACCCATCTTAATTATTCATCATCCTCCCCACTCAGCCCTATCAACAAACCATAATCTCTGGGTTGATCCTGAGCATGATATAAATAAATAGTAAACATGAAACAGTAAAAGTAAATAATAAGTAAATGGTTCTGTCTCCTACAGGCAAGGGGTATTCATTTACTAAGCTGATTGAACAGCTATCACTTGGGTTTATGTCTAGTAAGATAAAGAATGTGAATTTTTTTACTCTGACACTCAAAATGTCTCATTCCACTTCCCTAACTCCGGTTTTCTCAGTCTACTTCAAAGTCAGTTCCCAAAAGCCTTTCCTTGTCCTACCTAAATTATCTTCCCTCTTGCTTATAAACAACTGAATCTCTTAACAAATATTCATCTCAGGAATTTTTGTTTTTCTTTTAATTACTGTTTATTTTCTCTTTCTTCTATGAAATATAATCACCCTGGAAATAACAGCTTTCTTACTTGGTGTCAATTATAGCTTTTTGTGAAATAACTTTTAAAAAATGAAAAATAGACATCATTATTACATTTTAATAGAAAGAGGAATACACAGTTCCAGAACAAGATAGAATAGATACGCTTTCTCCTTTTGCCTCTTGCCAACTAAAGGTAAAAAATGTATTGTGCAAAAAAATCAAAAGGCAGGAATGGTTACATTAATATCCAACAATGAAAATTTCAGAGTAAGTTAACAAGTTACAGAGAGATGGCTTATGATGAAAGGGGTCAGTCTACCAAGAAGACACAGGGCTCAAAAATGTGTCAAAACCAAACTACTAAAACCACACAACACACGGAGTAAACCCGGAAAGAACTGAAAATAAAACAGCTAACTGTGTAAGTAGAGTTCAAAAGAAAACACTCTTTAATGAAATTTGATAAAAATATTAAATACTGATACAGAAGAGCTCAAGGATACCAGTAAGAATCTAATCAAATGCATAAAGCATTCTATCCAACAACAGCAAAACACACACTAAAGATTTTATAGAACATCTGCCAAGACAGACTGATTTAGACCATAAACAAAACCACAACAAAGTTGAAAACTAAAATTATACATGTTGTGCTCTCTGTGCACAAGAAAGTTAAATAAGAAATCAGTAAAAGAAAAAAAAATCCTGCAATCTGATACTCAGCAACCTAATTCTGGGTCAAATAAGACTTAAGGGGAAAAACCACACATTCTGATATAGAAGAAAATACATAATAAAAAAGGTTGTGAGACATAGCTAAATCAGTGACAGAACAGAGAAGCAAAATTCAAATGTAGAGGAAAATATTGCCACATTAAAAAATGGGGAAATAAGGCCAAAGTAAACCAACAGTAAGTAGGAAGATGACTGTAACTACTAATAATGAACAAAAAATAAGGGTAATAATCATAGGTATAAAACTATGGTTCTTTAAAAGGTCAATAAAATTAACAACCAATCAATAGGTTTTTAAAAATCTTCACATATATTAGTATAGCAAAAGTATTCAACGAAATGCGAAATAAATTTGTATGATTAAAAAACTATCAGCAGCTTAGTTCTTCAACTTGATAAAAAGTAACTCAAATATCTACAGCCTACATTTACTTAATAGTAAAAAAACTGAATGCTCTCTCAGTCCAGGCAAGAAAGCTCATTCATTCCCCTGCCAAGACTAGAATTTCTAGTCAGTATCATCATACAAAAAAGACAACTAGATTTAAAAGAAAACTAGACTTTCAGATAAAAACCCAATCTACAGAAAATATTCCAGAACTAATTAAGGTAGTTCACAGGAAATAAGATTAATGTGTAAAAACCAATTATTTATAAAAATCAGGAATGAACATGGAAACAAAATTTTAAAATATTACATTTATAATATTCAAAAAAATGAAATCATTACTTAACAAACTTAAATAAACTAAAAAAGCAAATGTAGAACTTATGTTTTGAAAAGTAACAAATGCTAATTGAAGGAAATGATTTTAACTAATAGTGATATGTTTTATTTTTTAAAGACTTATTGTATATAAGATAGCAATTCTCCTCCAAAATAAACTTAGGTATAGAAAATAACCTGTCAAACTCCTGATACTATGTATTTTTTCAGGCAGACAAGTTTATTCTAAAATATACAAAAAGCATAGGAATAATACACACACACAAACACAACATTTTAAATAACATTAAAAAGAGAGGACTCACTTTATTCAATTTAAGACATATTGCTACTGCAATTAAGAGAATATGTTACTGGTGGAAGGGGGCACAGGTAGATCCAGAAATAGACCCACACAAGAACATTCAACTGTTTTTGACACAAATACAAAAGTGTTTATTTCAATAGAGAATAGTCAGTCCTTCAAATACTGCAAGCAAAAGGGTATTTGTAATAGTTGTAGGAAAGTAATCAACCTTGACCTAATTCTCACATTTTATGTAAAAATCAACTCAAAGTAGATCACTGATTTAAATTTGAAATATGAAGCCACAAATTTTAGAAGAAAACAAAATTTCAATCTCTGGGTTTTCTGAGTAATTAGTCCATAGATGTAACATAAAAAACACAATCTATCCAAGAAAAAATACTCATAAATTGGTCATCACCAAAATTAAATTCTTTTTCTCTGTGAAAGAAAAGCAAAAAAAGGTAAGCTACTTGGGAACATTCTTGCATACCATACACCTGACAAGGGCCCAACCAATAATATAGTTAAGAATGTTAGAAAATGTGAGGGAGGAAAAAAGGACATTAAAAGACATTTCACAAGATGGCAAATAAGCACATAAAAGGATGTTAGGATCAGTAGTAATTGGGAAAATGAATCTAAACCCACAATGAGGTATCATTATACACCTATACTAGCTCAAAATATTGTAGGCAATATTGTGTGAAGACGTAAAGAAATAGAACCACTCATACACTGCTGATATGTATCTAAAATGTCACTGCTACTCTGATGACAGTTTGAGAGTTTATTTGGAAACTAAAATATAGATACCATATAATTCAATAATACCAATTAGGGGCCGGAGCGATAGCACAGCGGGTAGAGCATTTGCCTTGCACGCGGCCGACCCGAGTTCGATCCCCGGCATCCCATATGGTCCCCCAAGCACCGCCAGGAGTGATTCCTGAGTGTAAAGCCAGGAGTAACCCCTGAGCATCGCTGGGTGTGACCCAAAAAGCAAAATAAATAAATAAATAAATAAATAAATAAATAAATAATACCAATTAACTCAGAGGGAAAAAAATTGTACCTCTACCAGATCTTCTACATAAGTATTCACAGCATCTTTTGTGTGCGTGTGTGTGATTCTTTAATTTTTTTTTAATTAAAGAGCCATGATTTACCGTTACAATTAATTGGGTTTTCTCCAAAGAACAAATGTTCTGGCCTAGATGGGTTAACTGGTGAGTTATATCAAACCTTCAGAGTAGCTTTATGCATAACAGACGAAAATTATATTTAAGATGAAAACAGATGAAAATTATATTTAAGATGAATGATGAGGGGCTGGAGAGATAGTACAGAGGTGCCAGGCCAATCTGTGGCCAACTCAAGGGTCCCTGACAGCTTTAGGGACCAAAGCCCAGAGCACAGAGCCAGGAGCAAGCCCTGAGTGTAACTACGGTCTGCTCCTAGAGGTGTCCTCACCCTTCCTTCCTCAAAAAAACAAATACTAGAGTTGTCATAGAACAGATTTTATCAAGTTGACAAATTTTTACTTAAAATATGCTCAAGTATTCCTCCTAAAAAATGAAAGGAATGAGACCCTAATGTCAAAATCTACTCTCACAATTGCATTGTACATCAATATTTATCTGCAACTACAATAATATGAAATAAGATAGGATACTTTATAATTTCAAGTACCAATAAATATAATGACTTTGTGCCATTCACAAAATAACTTTTAGAATTTTCCACTTTTGGGCAGCATCTAATCTAGAACAAACCCCTGCTTCCTTAAATTCTACTTCAAATCATACAATAAAAACCCAAATCTTATGTTTTTTTTCTAACATATTTCTGTTTTTAATTTTACTGTTTTTATTGAATCACTGTGAGACAGACCCTTACAAAGCTGCTCATGATTAGATTTCAGTCATCCAGTATTCCAACACCCACCCCTCCACCAGTGTACATTTCCCAGCACCAGTGTTATCAGGTTCCCTTCCATCACCACCACCCCTCATTCTGCCCCTCTATGGCAGGCGCTTTTCTTCTCTGTCTGTCTGTCTGTCTGTCTGTCTGTCTGTCTGTCTGTCTGTCTCTCTCTCTCTCTCTCTCCTCTCTCTCTCTCTCTTTCTCTGTCTCCTGGGCATTGTGGTTTGCAATACTGATATGAAAGGTTATCAGGAATATCCTTTTACCTACTTTTAATACTCAGTTCTTGCCCAGAGTGATCATTCCCAGCTATTACTGTCAGACCAGTCTCTTCATTTCTTTAGACGGTTTCTCATGATGTTTGTTCTCCTAGGCTGCAACACATTTTTCACTCAAACCAGTTTCACAGGTGTTTTCCTAGTGAGTTGTGACTAAGGTCTTTTGGTACTACTCTGAATATTCAGGATAGCTGTCTGCTTTAAAATTTTAAGACTGGGTAAGAAAACATCTAGTATTTTCTCCTATAATAGGAGTAACAAAATTTAACTTTTTAAAGAAAACTTCAGAGCATACCCCTACTATAGAAGAAAACCTTATTTACATTTTATATGGAAACGTAACAGGGGGCAGAGGGATAGAGTACAGAAGACAAAGCATTGCTTAAGCATGCAGCTCAGCAAATTTCGAGTCCCTGGCATCACATATGTCCACAGACCATTGACATATGTCACTAAGAGCAAAGAGATAGGAATAGCCTCTGAGCACTAATGAATGGTGTGGGCCTAAAACAAAGGGGGAAAAAAGTAGATACTTTTCTAAAACTTCTCTGGAAATTTCTTTTTGAGAGGGGGGTGAGTTAGCCAGGAGTCACACCCCGTGCCTCAAGCATACACTGAGGCATATCATGGGCCCTAGAAATGCTTTTGTTTTAACATTATCTAGATAAAAGAAATATTTACAATGTTCTGACAAATAAAAGTCTAATTACAAGTGCAAACACAGACAAAAAAAACAGAACAATTTTTATTACTTCCATGAAAGGCATTCTAAAAGACTATCTGATCATACCACTTAAAATGCTAAGAAGATCGCCCATTTCTTACTATTGTCGAACATTAAAATCTAAGAGCAAAATGTATGCTCTAACTCTAATCCCAATGAACATGTCAATGAATTCATGTTTACTCAAGTAAAATGGACTCTCAAAAGTGGCAAAATTTGATATTATCCTTTACTTTACAAAAAAGTGCAAATTTTGCTCCTCTCACTGGCTACTTTAAACAAAAGTTTCAAGATATCCTTCTATAGTACCAGCACTTTTGCACTGAAGCATACAGATTTAAATTCTATACTTTAAACAATACTGAATGATTTATCTATTCATGCATTAATGTACTTAAATGCATGAGTAAACCATTCAATTTCTATAATGTCCACATTTTAACTTGTTCTTCCTATTAAAACACAATTCAACTTGTTTTCAGTAGTCTATAAAAATTATACTATTATTGTCTACAAAAAAATCAGTGTAAAAGACTCATAATAGAATTCCTGGTATGCTGTCATAGAAACATGCATGCTAATAATGTGGTATCTCAGCAATACAAAGGGTTTCTGTTTAGTATGAGCCCCCTGACACAGGCTGTATTCAATGCTCAATTCTTTGCTAATACTGACTATGCACTAAATAACTCAAAAATAACTCCATGACCAAATGATAAATATTATTCATTTAATAGTGAAGCATATCATGTTTAACTATAAATAACTTCAGTGGCCTATTTTAAATATAACAGACCTTCATAAAAATATCTTAACCTGCCCTTTAGAAATATATATAAATAGTATTATGACAGTTATCCAATTGGGAGAAAATGATTTAAAATCAGGACTACCAATATGAAAAATAAAGGTTACAATGTTGCCCACCTCCAAATCAAGAAGGCATAGTTTAAAAAGTGTTTCCCAAATTGGGCAGTAAGTTGGGAGTAGGAGCTCTGGAAAGAAGAGGTGTGGTGATGGTAACTCCAGATGAAATTTGTGGTGGTGGTGGTGGGCGGGGGTAGTTTCTGTTTGCTTAAAGATTTCCAGGAAAGCATATATTTTTTTTTAAATGAAAAGGAGCAGCAAGCCAAATATGTTCGGAAACCTCTGGTGTGAAAAAAAAGGGGGGGGGACTTAGAAAAAAGTCTTAAGACAAATGGCTGGGTCATAATGCTCCCTTTATTTAACATTTTAACTTATTGAAATGTCCAAAAAAATTTTTTAAAGAGCAGGGTTCTTTACTAGTACATACAACATGACTGATAAGAAATAGGTACACTACCCATTAAGGGTTTTTATTATTGATTAAAAGTAAGGCATTCCTTCAGTGTTGGTCTATCAAAAAATATAAAACAAAATAGTAATAAAAATGTCAATCACCTGTGCAGGCTAAAACATAAAAGTATAACACAATACTTCCTTAAGAGATGTAATAGAGGGGCTGCAGTGATAGCACAGTGGGCAAGGCGTTTGCCTTGCATGCAGCCGACCCGAGTTTGATTCCCAGCATCTCATATGGTCCCCTGAGCACCGCCAGGAGTAATTCCTGAGTGCAAAGCCACGAGTAATCCCTGTGCATCGCCGGGAGTGACCCAAAAAGCAAAAAGAAAAGAAAAAAAGAGATGTAATAGATCTGCACAAACACATGCAGACATTATAAGAATAAAAGTCTCAAAAAAAGAACTCACGTGACATATTGATAGCGGTATAGTTCATGACTTACATGTGTGAGGCTCTGAGTTTAATACATGGTACTAAACAAATTGTTACCCTACACTAAGCTTGGGGATATTTTTAATAAAACATGCTTTGATTCCCAAGTTACCCTTACTGACTCAGTAGAAGCAGAGAAGAATCACACTGCAATTCACCATTCTCATTAACAAAGAATTGTTCACATATGTTATACTACTTAGAAAAACATGTAAGGTCAAGAGTATCATTTTCTTTTTGGAGGGTTGGGGAGGGGAGCTACCAAGCAGTGCCCATGAGGCACAGGGGCCATACTTGTGATTTTCACCAAACAGGTGAGCGGTTCAGCACAAGGGCGTGAGGATGATGCTCGGACCCTGCAGTGCCAGGGGTGCTGGGTGCCTCCAGAGACACCCCTGGAGATGCTAGGGGGACAACATGGTGCAGAGAACTGAACCCACGTCAAGCACATGGTGGGCATGTGCCCTAACCACTCTCCACCCTGACCCCAAATAAAACATTTTAAAAAGAGAAAAATGGTTTTCAAAATAATGAATGAATCCTACTACATCCAAAGAAAAAAGAAATAATAGAGTCCAGACTTACAATTTAGTATATAAAAAATATCATTTAATACATGCCACTATTGAATACAATAGAGTAGTCAGGAGTCTTAAGTTATATACTATATTAGTCATTGATTAACAGGAACTTTAACGTAGCATTTACTCTAGCTTTTGTTATTTAGGAAAAGATTATCAAGCCAGTTTCAACAGTAAGAAATGTAACAAGAAAACCTGAAGCCTGAGTTTATTAAAAGTCCTAGGCTAACTCAAACCATACACAACATTATTTTAAAATGGATTAAAGAAATTGAAATTAGACCTGAATCTTTAAAATATGCTGGAAAAGCATAGGTAGAAGTCTATGATATTGACCTCAGAGGAGTCTGCCATGATTTGATTATACCCCACTGGCAACGGAAACAAAAGCAAAAGTAGCAGCATCAAATTAAAAAGGTTCTTCATGGTAAATAAACAAACAAACAAACAAATAAATAAAGAGGGCAAAAAAAGCACCCTATGAGATCGGAGAAAATATATACACACTGTACATGTCATGAAGGGCTAATAAATCACGAATTTTAACAATAAAAACCAATAACCCCATTAAAAAGTGAGTAGAGGAGAGATAGACTTTTGTAGTGAAGAAAGAAATGGTCAATGAACATATGAAACAGTGTTCATCATTATTATCAGGGAAACGCAAATCAAAACAACAATGGCATATCACCACACACCAGTGAGAATGGCATTTAAAAAAAAAAGGAAAGAAAGAGAAGGAAACAATCAGTGTGGATGAAGATTCAGTAAGAAAAAAACCCTCTCCTTATTCACTGTTACTGGAAATGTCATGTTCAGCTTTTATGGAGAACAGTATGGAGACATTTTTAAAATATAAAGAATAAAATATAAAGAATAGAATTCCCAAATGACTCAATGATTCCACCTTTTGGTATCTACCCCCCAAAATACAAAAACATTAGTTGAAAAGATATACACTTCTATGCTCACTGCAGCACTATTTATAATAATCAAGACCTGAAAACAATACAAATTCCCAGCAAGAGATAAGTGGAAGATAAGTGGATAAAGAAAGGGTGGTATATATACATTATGGTATACTACTCAGCTATAAATCTAGCCTTTTGCTACAACTTGCAAGAAACTATACGGTGTCATGTTATGCGATGTTAAGTCAGAGGGGAAAAAACAAATATTGAATGACCTCACTCAAATGTATTGCATAAGAAAAATAAAGCTAGAAAATGAACAAGACTGATGAAAACCAACTCTTAGACTTTGACAATAACACTGAGGTTACCATTTGTGGGTGTGGGAAAGATGGAGGAAGAGGACAGATGGTACACCAGAAGTGATGAAGGGTGTTTGGCACTTTGATGGCAGCAGAGGTGCACAAACGTTGTACCGTAAAACAATTAATACTATCACAACCATGTAACCTTAATAACAAAATGTTTTTATTAGTTGAAATTAAAAAAATGTCCAGGGCTTGGATATACAAAATTATACCAAAATTAACTCAGAAATATATTAAGAATCATCTTCAGTTGTTCCTGGTTATTTAATTTTGGCCAGTAAACAGCATGAATAAAATTTCCGAGAATAAAAGTTGAGGGACTCAGAGGCTGTATAGATTCCCACCAGGACTATAAAATGGAATTTTTCACATAGTAGAATCAATTTATTTATGGTAATTTTGTCAGATGGTACAAATTTCATAGCTAGAAAACTAAAGATACCATGGAAAGTCCAGACCTTCATCTAGATGGGAGAGGGACAGTTATTATTTTTTTCAGAATTATCTACCCACATAAGTTTCCATATTCTTTCTTTTTACTTTTATTTTCATGAACTGACCACTGGTTTACATTCTAAGGAATTTGGGGAGTTTCATACCACTTTATTTAATTTCTACCACCAAAGTTCTAAAGTGTGGTGGTTACATACCTTTTTATGTAATTCCCACCACAAAAAGACTACTCTCTCTCCTTACCAGTCTTGGATAATAAATATTACATTATATCTATCTGTTTTTTTTTCTCTATATGACTCAGCTACTACATTTACCTTCCTAACCAGCACCCTTATTCCTCCAATTAGAATTTGCCAATACTCTGAATCTTACAGAACTGATTCAACTTTATAGCACATCACCAGTTCCTTTAACAACCTGTTAGTGTAAGAAACATTATTAGTCTGTTTATTTCCTTCCCAAATTTATCACATTTACTTTGATTCTAATAATTGAGACAAGAAAGGCTTGGTAAACTTTCTTTGAATACACCATTACCATTATATTTCACAGAGAACACACAATATTTATTTTAGGAAAAGAACTTAAAGTATTTTATAAACTATAAATGTTGATAGACTAAGAAGCTGTTAGAAAGTTTTCATTAAAAGGGTACTGATTAAACATTGTATTTCCATGCTCATTCGTATGCTAGTATTCCAGTGCTAAAAGAGACAAGGCAAGCATATTTGGTATTCTCTTAAAAAAAGAAAACAACAATTATTTCTTGGATAAGAGAGGGTAATGATGACCACTGGCTCAGGCACATGCTGAACTAAATTCTGAAAAACTCAGTTATGACTTGTGTATTTTAGCAATAAATAGTTTGTTCTGAGATATTTAGGGGAAATAATAAAGAACTTCTAAATCCATGTTTACTTTATGTTGAGAAGATTGATCCTAAGTTTCACCTACAATAAAACTTCTATCATTTCTACCTTAATACATGTATACTTCCTAACAGATTCAACATTAATTTAAAGTTATACCTGAAAGGCTTGAACAAGAACAAAATATAATATGCTATCTCATATTTTTTTTTTCTTTTTAGGTCACACCTGGCAATGCACAGGGGTCACTCCTGGCTCTGCACTCAAGAATTACTTCTGGCGCTGCTCAGGGGACCATATGGGATGCTGGGAATCGAACCCGGGTCGGCCGCGTGCAAGGCAAACGCCCTACCCGCTGTGCTATTGCTCTAGCCCGCTATCTCATATTTTTAACTTCAGTGTCATGCTGTAAAGAAGGGAAGACTGCTTTGCTTTTTGCATCTTGTTTCTTTTAGAGCACAGGAAATACTACTTTGAAATGTATGCAATGAGAGAAAACTGCACAATCAAAATAAGCTGCAATGTACAGAATGGAAAACTATTAAATGTGCATTAATTAATATAATCATATATGTATATATTATGCATTTACATACTTATTTATGTAATTATGTATTTATATATTTAGGCAAACAAGAGAAGCTTTAGAAAGCACATAAACATCTCAAAGACAAGAACTTACCTGAAAAAAAATTGTCACATAAAATTCAAAATTGTAATATTACAGATTAGTATAAAAAATAGTGGAATAAACATCAAAATAGAAAAAAGAAAATAAAAAAGATTTAGGATATATATTACTTACAGAAATTCTTCTCCAGGGTGTTTGAGTATATTTATTGACATATGTGCATTTTTCCTCTTGAGAATTTTGATGACATTTACACCGAGTAGCCTGAACAAAAACACAAATTCTCACTGGGATAACTCAAATATCCATACAAAGAAATTATGGTTTCTGTTATTAAGTATAAATAAAATACAATGAAAGATTATCACTGTCACTGTCTCCATTGTGAGACTTATTGTTACTGGTTTTGGCATATTGAATATGCCAAGGGTAGTTAGCCTGGCGCTGCAGAGGGCGAGATACTCTCAGTAGCTTGCCGGGCTCTCCGAGAGGGGCGGAGGAATCCAACCCGGGTCAGCTGCATGCAAGGCAAACACCCTACCCATTGTGCTATTGCTCCAGCCCATGAAAGATTATATAAAATACATAATCTTGTATCTCCTGATGCTTGTCTTTTATAGGCCATCATATTGAGTGGTTTCTAGGGTTCATGAGTAAAGCAACAATTTTGCATGATCAAAATTACCCTGAAATTTTCTTATACTCTCCATAAAAACATCACCTATAATTTTATGTATATAGTGAGAGAATATATGTAGAATATAACACATATATAGAAAAAGTATAATGGCAAAAATTTAAGTGTATTCCTACACTATCATGGTACTACAGTTCCTAAGCCTACAACTTGTTAATTCGCTTTTGATGGGACTCCACTTGATATTAAATATCTCTAATCAACAAGGTCCTCTTTGCCCAAGCAGATAGTACAGAGGTTAAGGCACTTTCATTACATAACCAACCTCAGTTAGATTCTTGGCACTAAATATGGTCACCAAAACACTTTCAGGAGTGACCCCTAAGCACAGTTAATAGGAATACCTCTGAGCTCAGCAGGTGTGGCCCTCCAGCACGAAAATGAAAAACAACAACAAAAAGGGAGGAGGAGGAGGAGGAAGTGGAGGAGGAGGAGGAGGAGGAGGAAGAGAGGCAGGAGGAGAAGGAGAAGAAGGAGGAGAAGGAGGAGAAGGAGAAGGAGGAGGAGGAAAAGGAGAAGAAGAAGGAAAAGGAGGAGAAGAAGGAGAAGGAGAAGAAGAAGCAGAAGAAGGAGGAGAAGGAGAAGAAGGAGAAGAAGAAAAAGAAGGAGAGAGAGAAAGACTGCTTTGTTCTCAGAGAGAAAATGGCGACTCATTTGTACTCAATTCTTCAAATATACATAAAGGAAAGTCATATGATTTAATGAAATAAATGTAAACTGGTGAATTTCAAATACCCAAAACAGAGAATATGAAAGTAGATTAGAAAATACTTTTGCCCCGATTATTATTTAGACTGAATGTTAAGCCTTATGCTCTTTGAGTACATAATGTTGGCAATGCATAGTGTCATCTGGTCCAACCTCTATAGAAAACAATATGCAGAGTTCTCAAAAAAATAAGATTGGTGCTTCCAAGGCCCCATGTGCTGGGGGGAAAGACAGCTGGGATGGAAAAGGAACCACTAAGTAAATGATTATTGAAGGGATAGCCCGAGATGGGAGATATGTGCTGAAAGTAGACCAAGGACAAAACATGATGGCCTCTTAGTATCTGTATTGTAAAACATAATGCCCCAAATTATAGAGAGTAAGAAGGATTGTACCTGCCACAGAGGCAGGGAGTGGGATGGGGTGGGGTGGCAGGAAGGACACCAGGAACAATGGTAGTGGAAAACGTGCACTAGTGGAGGGATGGGTGCTTGAGCATTGTACGACTGAAATGTAATCATGCAAGTTTGTAACTGTATCTCAGTGATCCAATAAAACTTATTTAAAAAAAAAGATTGGTCAAATTCCATTTCACCCAATTATTCCACTTCTAGGTATCTATCCCCGAACACAAAAAAATTAGAAGGAGATATGCACACCACACATTGCAGCTCTTAGTGAAACAGCCAGGGGATGGAAGCAACCCAATGTCCAACAGTGGATACATGAATAAAGAACTTGTGTATATACACAAAAAAATACTACACAGCTACAGGAAATATCAAGGCGTGCAGTCCACAGCAACTTGTATAGAACTGGGGGTATGATGCTAGGAGAAGTAAGCCAGATGCAGAAGGACAAAGACTAGATGAACACACTCATCTGCAGCATACAGAGAAACAAATCAAGGATGCAGACAGTATCAGCAGAGAGTAACCTGCATACTGGAATACAGACCTGAGAGCGCAGGTCTGGGGGAAAGGAGGATGGGGAACAAATAGGCTAACTGGAATTTACACGGGCATTTAAGTGGAGTCTACATATATGAGAGGCTCTAAGAAAAGCAACAGTACACACCGAAACCATAACTGTCAATTAAATGGACAGTAGAAGTGAGAGGGAACGTCAACTGGAGGCTATGTAAGGACAGAAATGGAGGGTTCAAGGGCACATTAGTGGCAGTGGTGTGCAAAAACTTTGTGCATCAAAATACCATAAATTTGAACATTGTTCAGACCCTATTGCCTAAATTATAATAAACATATTTTTAACACTGTAGTGTAATTTTGAAAGCAAAAATGAAATAAAATTTCAATTGTTTATAGAATTTTATACATTAATAAATACGTAGTTTCAATTTGAAAAACTTTGAAGTTACATACTATAACACTTACGAGCTGATGTTCTAACAGTTGGATCTTTTCATCTTTTTTCTTTATTTCTTCTTTAAGTTGTTTTATTTCATTTAATAAATCTTCATTCTGAAATATTTTAAAAACTTAAGGCTAATTGTTTAATTTTATTAAAAAACTTAAATGAAAAGAATTAGATATTTTTAAATTACTAGATAGTAATCTATTAAAATACAATGAAGTTTGAATTGAAACCAATAAACAGTAACAGGAACAATAGACAAACATTCACTGACTCGTTATTATGTCCCCAAAATTACTTGTAGACTTAAGTAGTGGATCCTGATAAACAACCCTGATGTATTATATCCAACGAAAAAAGAAATCATACAAAACTGTCAATTCTGCTGGATTTCAAGAGCTGTGTAAGAATTATCAGTCAGAGGAATCAATGGGAACAATAAATCCTTCTTTCAGAAGAACTGCCTAAATCAGAGAGAAAATACCCTATTCAACTTAGTTCATAAGAAAAGTCTAACAGTATTAAATGGAAATCTATCCAAGTTAAGCAGGAATCCAGCTACATTTCCAATGTACCATTCTGTTATCCAGATATAGACACTGAGGAAGAGGTACAAGAAAATTATAAATATATAAATGAAATATCCTTCCAGAAACAAAAACATATAAAGTAACTATGTTATTACTGAAGTATGTCAATCTTTTGATACATAGCAAATTAAAAAAATACTACATTATCTTTAACAAGAATTCTGAACTAGATATTTTACAAAGATGTAAAGCATATCAAGTAAACATCATTACAATGGAGAAGAAAAGATGTTAGTGTAGCCGGAGAGAAAGCCCCGGGGGCTGGAGAACATGTTTTGGATGCAGGAGGTACAAGTTCATTCACCAGCACTCCATGTCTCATAAGCACCATCTGGCTCGATCCTCAAGCACAGTGTCAAGAGAAGCTCTTCAGAACCACAAGTGTGGCCCCCAAATAGAAAAAATCTTAAAGAGTTAATTATCTAGCCTGACAAAAACCCAAATCAACAAAATTGTAGATCTTAATGTTTTTATTATCAAATATCTAATTTGTTAAATAAAAATGTTTTTTTTTTTAAATTCAGAATAACTACTTCGTCATCCTACCTTAATTATTTGATCACTATCGTCTGGTTCTGGACTGGATGGTAATGAGAGTTGAACATCATGCAAGGAACCACTTCCATCATGCTGTTACAAAGGAAACAAGATAAAAAGGTTGACAAAGATTAATTCCATAGTTCATAAATATTGTCTTTCTATAAACTGCAGTTCAACATGCATTTATTCTATACCAAATGCTAGCCTGGCAAAAAACAAACATGGAATTATATTTTAGAAATTTCCTTTCCATGATGATGATGACAGAATATGCAGAAGCTCCAAAAAGAGAACTGGGGTAAGAACAATCTATGGAAATAATACATATTACCTAGACAAATAAAGCAGAGAACCATTGAAAAACTAAAAATGGGAAAGGGAAGAGAAGTCTTCCCAAAGAATTTTTTTTTTTTTTTGCTTTTTGGGTCCCACCCGGCAATACACAGGGGTTACTCCTGGCTCTGCACTCAGGAAATACTCCTGGCAGTGCTCAGGGGACCATATGGGATGCTGGGAATCGAACCTGGGTCGGCCGCATGCAAGGCAAATGCCCTACCCCTGTGCTATTGCTCCAGCCCCCCAAAGAATGTTTTAAGATGATTTCACCTATAAGAAAAAATATGAAAGTCAAATTGAATTTACCTTTAGATGTAATATTTTTAGTATGAAGGAGTTAAATAACTCAAAACAAGACCTGGTCAGATAAACCATGTCAGTAAAAATATTATACATCTGAACTTAAGTTGCCTACTTTATTTTTGTATGATGCATGAGAACAGGCAAAATTAATTTATAGTGCTAGAAATGATTGGACCGTGGCTAACTCAGAATAAATACTAAAATAAACATCAGAGGGAACCTCCTATGATACCAGAAATTTTGTCTTCACTACATGGTGACTACTAGCACATATAAGGAAAGTTTAAGTTGTATATTTAACATGAGTATTTTAAGTTATTTATTGGATGAAGGTTATGCCTCAAAAAATCTGTCCTTAAACACAATAAAGAAAATGATAGGATTAATACTGTATCACTGTATCACTGTCATCCGGTTGCTCATAAACTGCTCGAGCAGGCGCCAGTAACGTTTCCATTCGTCCCTATCGTGTGCTAGTGTACTAGTGCTTTAATATTAATTAAGTCTACCTCTTACTCCACCTGACTGTGTGAGGAATAAATAAAAAAATGGTAGGTTCAGTGACCCACAGAAAGTTCGATTTCTTGATTACTTCAAGAAAGATGAGACAGTGAAAAACATGTCTGAGATTAGTGTCTGAACTGGGGACTATAAGGCTCTCTGTGCACCCCTCAGTTTATTCCAATGGGGCCACAGGTAAAAAATCATGCAATTGGGGGGCCATGCCGCAAAACCAGGGGGCCAGCTAGTAAGACAGGGTGCCAACAGAAGTAACCAGCAGGATGCCATAGTTGAAAAACAAATGAGAAAAACTGCCTATGATACTGTGGAAAGACTGAGACAAAACAATTGTGATTCAGTAATTTTTTTGTTTAGATAGTATATAAACTGCCCTGGATACACAATAAACGAACAATCTTCAAGAACATTACCAGCAGTCTTTCTCAGGCATATGTGACCTTATGAAAATCTCCCAGATCATGGAAATATCCTAGACTAAAAGATGCTAAAATAGGATACATTAAACATGAAATCATTTTTTTCTTCTTTATTATACTGTATCACTGTCATCCCGTTGCTCATTGATTTGCTTGAGCGGGCACCAATAACGTCTCCATTTTGAGACTATTTGTTACTGTTTTTGGCATATCGAAAACGCCAAGGGTAGCTTGCCGGGTTCTGCCATGAGGGCGAGATACTCTCAGTAGCTTGCCGGGCTCTCCAAGAGGGGCAGAGGAATTGAACCCGGGTCGGTTGCATTCAAGGCAAACGCCCTACCTGCTGTGCTATCAGTCCAGCCCCTTTATTATACTATCATGTAAATAAAATAAGAATCTCTAAGAATGCCCTAGGCCTGTGTATCCAGCAGATAATATAGATAGGTAGTCAAGATTAAGCTTTAGCCCAATTTCAAATATCCATAAATTAAAATATTAATTATGATGTTATACAGATATTAAAAATTCTGCCAGAGAGAGGCAAAAATCCTTTTTTTTTCCTTTTGTGAAACCAGTGTTTCACAGTGGTTCCTCCTGGCTCATGAACTCAGAAATTACTCCTGGCGGTGCTCAGGGGACCATATGGGATGCTGGGAATCGAACCCAAGGCAAACGCCCTACCCACTGTGCTATGGCTCCAGCCCCGAAAGGCAAAAATACTAAATGAATAAAAACCTTTCCAGAACACCATGTTAAAAAACTTATGAGGCACCAGGTTTAATTCTAGGGAGAGCAGAAGGAGGGAGGGAGGAAGGAAGGAGAGTAGGAAGGACAGAAGAAAGAGGAACAATAACTTGACAAGATTCTTCTAAGTAAAAAACATTCATCTTTACTATCATGTTTGCACTTTTATAAACAAAGTCAGTGCTACATGGAAGCATATATTTAAGAAAAGGAGAATTATAACATCTGACTTACTTAAAGCAGTATACTAAGATGATTATAGGTGTACAAATCAGACCATATATATGAGAGCAATTTTTTAAAAGGTAAAATTATCAAAACTCAAATGGGACAACCTGACAAGATGCATGACAATCAATAAAACTGATTTATAGTTTAAAACTTCTATTAAAGAAATAGTGAAGGTCGGTTGTTTTCCTGACAAATTCCTACAACTGAAAAACTGTATTCTAAATGAATTTACAATTAACATAGAACTAAACAACCAGGACTTATTAATTTTTAAATTATTGCTACATCTTGAATTAAAAAGAAAGAAATGGTAACAGTTAAGCTATCTAGAATGAGAGTTCAAAGGGGAGAAAGTTATTATTTCTAACAAAGTATAAGAAACTTAAAGATCAAGAATATCTAGTCTCCAACTACCACTTCTCTCTCCAAGTAACTGGAAACACTACTACTGACATAAACCAGTAGTAGTGTCAATGAAAACGTAACTAAGAGAACAGACATATCACTCAGTGGTCATACATATATGACTTCAGTGGTGAAACACACACACACCATACATATATGACTTCAGTGGTGAAACACACACACACACACACACACACACACACACACACACACCCGCCCCAAGATGAAAAGCAAGCATTCAGGCCAAAATTAGAAAATACTTTGAGAAAAAGCTTTTTAAAATGAATTTTAAAAGGGCTGGAGTGATAGCACAGCAGCTAGGGTGTTTGCCTTGCATGTGGTCGACCCGGGTTCGATTCCCAACATCCCATATGGTCCCCCCAGCACCGCCAGGAGTATTTCCTGAGTGCATGAACAACCCCTGTGCATCACTGGGTGTGACCCAAAAAGAAAAAAAGAAAAAAATCATAAGAATTTTTTAACTATAAAATGGGCAGAAAACACTTATTGAAAAAAATCACTTAAGAAACTAATATGCATGCAATGTTATTACTTCACACTACACATATGGTGGAATTAACACTAAGAAGTGCTGAGCACTGCTCCTACTCTAAGATTTTTGCATTATGCATAATTTAGAAATAAAATACACAAAAATTCTAACATACTATTACAAAAAAAATAATAAATAACCAGTAGATTGTTCAAGTATTCAGGGATATTCTAATGAGTATATTCATTCTACAGATTCCAGTTAGGATTTCTGAAGACTAAATTCAATTAAACTTGCATTAACTCTGTATCATTAATATTTTACTAAAG
This sequence comes from Sorex araneus, assembly GCF_027595985.1. Lineage (NCBI taxonomy): Eukaryota > Metazoa > Chordata > Mammalia > Eulipotyphla > Soricidae > Sorex > Sorex araneus. The sequence goes on from NC_073312.1 coordinate 42,804,165, forward strand.
ATTCAAAAAGATAGAAAAAAGTCCTATATCCTTTAAGTATCATGAAGTCTTGCTCTTTAAGCCCATGTTCTTCCTTGAACACATAACTTCACTTCCTTGTCTCTATATATCTCTGCTTGCTTTTCTTCATTCTGGAGAAGCCTATATTCTCTCTTGAAGACGCATTTCCTTTCTTCTTCTCCCCTCACATCTTTCTAAGTTTCATTCAATAAAACTATTTAGCTTCAATAAGATAAAGGCATTATAGGGCCAATATTCAACAAACCATCTTCCACTTTCTCTTTCCAACACACCATAAAGGTATTTGTTCTAATATAACTCCTCCATATAATAAACTGTTGGAAAACCCTGTAACAAACTCCATCTTACCCAAGAGGGTCCTCTATGAGTTTGCAAATACTGGGATCTCCCTATGAGTTCCAGAGCTGCTGCAATGGACATGGATATTTGAAGTGACTAGCAGAAAAGCTGGCGGCACTGACCCATGATTCCAACAAGCATCATCAGTGATGTCAACAAAGCTCCCTTGTGTTTCAGATACGCTACAGCACAATCATGAGAGGCACCATAGAGGAGGGAGCGGGGGAGGCAGCGGCAGAGGAAGAGACTTGTTTTTCTTCCTTTTCTAAAAGGCTTTTCACTCAATACAACACTAAATATATAAGCAATCACATGACCCCAACGGACTATAGAATGTGCACTAAGAATAATGTTCGAGTGCTGCTATAATTAATTTACCAGGGAATTAAAAACCTGATTTAAGATATATTTGAGGCAATTTTTAAAGTATTATAAAGCTTGATTTTTCAAAAGTGCTTTAGAGGTGAGGCAATATTCACAGACAGCTGGTATGTGTATATATATATATATATATATAGAGAGAGAGAGAGATATGTATATATATATATATAGAGAGAGAGAGAGAGAGAGAGAGAGTTGTGTTTTGGGCAGTGCAAACTTGTGCAGATATATATAGATATATATAGAGATAGATATAGATATATCTCACATTGTTGTTGTTGTTTACTCTGGGGTTTACTCTGGGTTTACTCAGGGCTTTCTCCTGGCTCTGCAGTCAGGGATCACACCAGGTAGGGCTTGGGGAAACCATACGGGGTGTCTGGAATTGAATCTGGGTCAGCGTGTGCAAGGCAAGTGCTCTGTCCACTGTACTATCTCTCTGGCCACTGTAAAGGGACTTTGAAAAGGAAAATTACCTTTTCAAAATTCAAACTTATGAGAACATTTTTATTAACTCCCTTCCACCCTGTCCTTCCCTTTGTCGAAGTTGCTGCTGCTACTGCAGTGCTGGGATCTCTGCCCTCGCCCCCCCCCAAAAAAAAACACTGGAAATCACACTTAGAAGTGTAAGATGGTGAATTCATGTTTTAATGCTTGCACTCAAGGGCTTTAACACTGAGCTAAATCACTGAGCCCCACCAAATATCATGATATAAATGGATTCTATACAATTAAAAAATATAATTCACAAATTTCTTCTATTTAAATTTTTCATTTTGGGGGGCTGGAGTAATAGCAGAGGGCAGGGCATTTTCCTTGTAGGTGGCCAACCCGGGTTCAATTCCCAGCCTCCCATATGGTCCCCTAAGCACCATCAAAAAACAAAAAAACAAACAAAAAAAATTTTTTCATTTGGAAAATTGAAAACAGACCGGGGGGGGGGGCGAGGGGTAAGGGGTGTGAGATGAGTTATTATAAGGGGAGAGCTTTCCCTGATCAAATCCAGGACAGCATTCTCTCACCTCGAGCCACACCCACAGACTTGCACATTTTATTTCTGTAACTTAAAAGTACAATTTGTAAAGTAAATTGTAAATGACCCAGTAATTCCATTTCTTGTCATCTACCCACACACAGAAACATGAATTTAAAAATATACATAACAATGTTTACTGCAGCACTAAGTACAATATCAGGACAAGGAAACAACCAAGCTATCCAATGACAGAAGATGCAAACTAATTTTACTACAAAAATAATTTAAAAACTTACTTAAAAAAACACCCTAAGGTAATACAATATGAGACCTATTAATACAATCAAAAATCCTGGTTTTAAAATGCTTTCTGGTGCCAGAGAGACAGCACAGCAAGTAAGGGGCTTGCTTACACACACAGTAAGCAAGATCGACCCTACTTGAATCCCTGCTACATGGTCAGGAGTGATGGATGCCTCAGCAGAAAGCTAGAAGTAAGCCATGAAGCCTGATGTGGCCCCCAAATCAGCAAGGAATGAAGGAATAAATACATATATGCCTAATTCCTTCCTATAAATAAATGTTCTAAAGAGCTGTATTAGAGGTTATCTCACGTAATACCAAATTAGCACCTCTTTTGTTCTGGTTTTCTCTTTGTAAATTTTAAGTATCATACAATTTCCCCCAGTCATTGAAAGAAACACAGGCCTTAAACCTGTATCTTTACTCAGAGTGATTCGAACTTATCTCACCAAGATTGTTCACCTTATAAATTCAGTTTCCCGGAAATCATTAGTATACCAATTTCTCTGTGATTCCCCAGAGAAAGTTTTCTCTTCCACATACTAGAAATAAAATACTTTATCTAATATTTGGCTACATTTTTTTTCTCCCTGAATCTGTCTTTTTCAGGTCAAGACAGTATACTGCCTTACACCAAGTCTTTCACAGTTTGATCCAAACATCAATTTTGTTCCACAAACTTGTTTCCTACCTATGATAGGATTTTGGGAAGGGTAGGGGGTGAGTAAAGGGGCTCCCAAGTGGTGCCAGGAGGCACTGGGCCCCTCCCAATGATTTCCAGTCATTCAATCTTGCCAGAGGGTCCAATATTAGAGCATAAAGATATAGTGTTACTTGTTTCCTTATCCTTTCATCGATTAAGGTGCTATGATTCACAATATTGTTGATGACGGTTTTTCATGTACATAGTTCCAACAGATGCCCACTACCAGGGTACCTACTCCCTCTTCTCAGGTCTCCACTGCCCCACACTATGGTGCCCAGGATTACTCAGGCCACCCCAGTGGTGTCCGGATGCCTTCAGGGCTACACCCCAGGGGTGCTTTGTAACCTCCATGCTGCACTGGCAATGCTCAAGGTATCATCATCATCATACAGAAAACAGAACCAGGGTTAGCCACATGTAAGCATACATCTTTAGCCCTGTACCATCTCTTGGCCCTTATGACTGGACTTAAAGCTGGCCTCATAAGAATTTCCACTCAGTAAGCAGGAGAAGAGTGGAATGCACTGGCTTTAATGCTGGTAAAGTCATTTAAACTTTCAATAGACTAGTAATAGCATTTTCATGTACAAGCTACTTGGAATAACACTAATTGTCAATTTACCTGTCAGAAACATAAAGGAAATACAGGCAATTATTTGCAGAGAAAAGCAGACCATGTAACAGGAATGGGGACCCTGGGCATGTTTAGATATACTTTCTTATTGTGCCTAGATCTCTGTACAATCATTAAAAAGATGTATAATGCCTGGTAGACCTTCTTAAATTTTGAAGACATTTCCCTATTAGAATTATTCCAGCCCATGTATTCAGTGAGCTAAATAAGCCGCCAATGTTGAGCAGGGCCCAGAAGACTCTGCAACAGACAGACCCAGGCTATTGTGCAAGTTGTCCTGTTACTTGGGCCATATGAGCCAGCAAATACCATGGTGCCTGAAAGTGTCCGTGATAAGACAGAGATACTGCTTAGAGACCTTAGCAGGCATCTCTAACTAAATCTCGATGAGGATGTGTGTAATTTTGAAGTAGATCCCTAGCACACCCATGGGTAACTTTTGTGAGCTTCTGGCCACTACTGGGTCTTATGAATACTTACAACAATACTTAAGTATTCATACAGTAGTGCATGAATACACTACATACCCAATTTACAACCTTGGGTCACCAAGTTATGATGCCACATGAAGATCCCCAGCATGAACTAGAGATTTTATTGCTTATGAAGCCATAGAGTTGGGTGTGAAAATATTATGGACATGTGAATACGTAAGACATCACATACATAACTTACTTGTTCCCTCTAATACCACATAGGGTGAGTTCCCTATTTAGCAGACAGAGGAAAAGAAAACTGAGGTCTGCTTTAGGTGTACAGATATAGCACTACAATGTCTTCTTCTGAAAACCTGAAAGAACAGCTGTTAAAGGCAAAACCTTCCAATGAGAAAAACTCTAAGAAATGCATATTGTTCACTTTGCTTAGAAGAAAAAATGGCCAGAAGCACAAAATCATGATTCATGGGCTCTAGCCAATAGTCTGACTAACTAATCAAGGACTTTGTAAGAAATGTGGCTAAAAATTAGTGACAAAGAAATATGAGGAAAAGATACGTAGTTAGATGTCTCTAGGGGTATCTCTGTGTGTGTGTCTCTCTGTTCTTTGTGTTTGTGGTATCAGAGATTTAATCCAGGGTCTCCATTATGCAATGGAGAGGCACAATCCCAGACCAAATAACTTATTTTTTTGGTGGTGACAACATTGAACTTAAGAGTTTTACATTCTTATGCTCTATATTTTCATTAAGCATTTTTCTTTTGCTTCCAGACATATAAAAATTCTGACAAGGTAAATAAATTATTGAATTAAACTTTAAGAATAAAAAGAGGAACTGAGTACAAAGCCAGGAATAAACTACTGAGCATTGCCAGGTGTGGTCCAACCCAGGCCACATAGGTGAGGTGTGGCCCCTCAGAATAACTGGAGGAGCTACTGGAGGTGATAATATCAAAGTTTAAAAAATAAAGCATTATGCAACTGGACTTTACATATATACTCTTCGTTTCTTGTGCATAATTGTACAAGCAAATCTTGGAAGGTGTTACGTTTTATGTTTCAATGAAGGTGACTCCAGACTGGAGCACGGCCAACCAGGGTTCAATTCCTCTGCCCCTCCTGGAGAGACCAGCAAGCTACCAAGAGTATCCCGCTTGCATGGCAGAGCCTGGAAAGCTACCCGTGGCGTATTTGATATGCCAAAAACAGTAACAACAAGTCTCACAATGGAGACGTTACTAGTGTCCGCTTGAGCAAATTGATGAGCAATGGGATGACAGTGCTACAGACAGAAGGTGACTCCTCCCTATAATATCAATCTCTTATTAGTAGGCCCAAACAAATATTGTCAGTGCTTTTAAAGTTCTTGCAAGTGAGCACAAAACCCCACCTCTCTAATGAAAAAATAACACACGACTTGCATGCACAAGGCCCTGCCTTTGATCAGCAGCACCTCATGGTCCCTGTGTACCTCAGGGAGTAGCTCTGGAGGTCCACAAGCAGTGCTGCAATGGCCCTGATGGTCCCCAGCACCTCTGATACATGCCAGGTCTACATGGCCTGGCTAAATATTGCTGGGAATGTCCCTGGCTCCCTGAACACTACTTGAGAGGTCTAGTGAGAGGGACGTAGCCAGAACGTATCTGCCTAAAGGAGATAACCCATAAAATAAGTTGAGAAGAGAAGGAACTGTTCTTTGTGAAACCATTGCTTAGAGCTTAATTTGATTAGACTACAAAAGACAAGCATAGTCTTAAGATTAAAGAAAGCATACCCTTACATCTAACCTTATCTTTAAGTGCTAAATGTTCAAAACAAAACACCACTGATGCAGGGACTAGGTTCTATCATCAGTCAACCATGTATCATTAAACAAGTCACCTCAGAGCTATGAGTTAGATTTTCTAAAACTATATAAATAAAATAAAATTGTGGAAAAAAAAAACCTTGAAGGTTTCAAACTAAATTGAAATTATATGACTATGACTGTATAAGTAAAAATCTGTTTCCCGGGGCTAGAGTGATAGCACAGCGGTAGGGCATTTGCCTTGCATGCGGCCGACCCGGGTTCGATTCCCAGCCATCCCATATGGTCCCCTGAGCACCACCAGGGGTGGTGATTCCTGAGTTCAGAGCCAGGAGTAATCCTTGTGCATCGCCAGGTGTGACCCAAAAAGCAAAAAAAAAAAAAAAAAAAAAAAAAAAAAATCTGTTTCCCACTTTCTGAAATTATAGTAGGAGGCACTTATGACCAAATACCTACAATTTCTGGACCAGATCATAAAATTTACAACTATTTCTGATGCTCTCAAAACAACTTTACAATGTAGGTGTTAGATAAACAAGAAAACAAAAGCAGATAAAGTCGTTTACCAAGTATCAAAGACCCTACATGGGGACTGTGCTGAAACTGCCATACCAAATCCCATTTTTCCTTCCACAAAAGTTTCTATTACATTCTATTTACAGGCATTATTTCTACAGACCTCTAAAGAGATTTTAGAAGAAGTCCAATTAACTTTCTTTTCAAGGGCACAATCAATCCATTCTGCAAATGATATACAATTAACAATTTAAAATGTTCCTTATGTACTCACCTGATGCAACAGACGTTTCAGTTTGAGTAACTGAGTTTTTACAGAAGTGCAATCCTGGACCATGTGCCGAAGGGTCATCTCATCCAGAATCACTGTATTTTCAGGTATATCTATAAACATCTTTTGAGTCTGGAAAAATGGACTCCCTCCAAAGCTTTCAAAATGACCCAAAGGAGAATCTCGATAAGGAGAGCCTCTGGAACAGGAGGGGTTGGGGGGTGGGAGGTGGGAGAGAAGTTGGAAAAAAAGTATACAATTTAATTTTCAAGAAGCAATAAAGGCAATTAAATTGTTATAAATAATTACAAAATATTATGATAGTAATTGTAAAATCATACAGAATTTTCATATCTACACTAATTTTCTACTCTTTAGTATTCCACTTTAAACTTCACAGAGAGTGATAGCACAGTGGATAGGGCATTTGCCTTGCACGGCCGACTCAGGTTTGATTCTCCATCCCTCTCGGAGAGCCCAGCAAGCTACCGAGAGTATCCCGTCCACACGGCAGAGCCTGGCAAGCTACCTGTCGTATTCAATATGCCAAAAACCATAACAATGGAGATGTTATTGGTGCCTGCTCAAGTCCTTTCGCCATAATGAATTTTATTAATTCATTAAATAAATTAATAAATTTTTTGCAATGTGACAATGCAGGTATTTACTATTTTATTCAATCATAATTCATTTATAATTTCCCTACCTACCAATGGGTCATAAAATGAAGTTTGAGAAACATTCTTTTCATTAATTCTTAAATTAACTTTATACTTCACTAAAAATAATATAAGGTAATAATCCATTGGAAATTATTCAAAGAAATAAATGAGTGCTAACAAAGGATGCTATTTTTTGACCTTGGCTAAATATGCTTACTACTGTGATATTATCACATTCTAGAAAATATTAATTTTATGAGGAGAATATTCATCAACCCCTTTCTTATTTTTATTTTTTAATTTATTTTTATTTATTTAAATTAATAAAATTTTCTTTTTATCAGGTGAGTAAAAGTCTAGAAAGCAAGGATGAAAGAAAATTGGGCTGCAGTTTCTCAGAAGAATGAAAATCAGATGAGGAACAAGGACTTATACTATATGACATAAATATGAACCAGATTCAAAACTAATGAATTTAAAATACTTCAAAGGAAGAGTGATTACTGGGTGCAGAAATGAAGAACTGGCCTCTAGAAAAATCAAAAGTCATGTAAACAAGCCAGCCCTGAAGTAGGATTTGAGCTAAAACTCTGGCTGAAAAAGCTAGTTATTGAAATAATGTTTGGTTCATAGTTTCCAACATTCTCTACTGCTTATTAAATAAAATTCCTATGCCCTGAGTTGCATTTCAAGTCCTCTCACCATAATACCCAACTTATAGCCTCTCCTCGTACAGAACTGCTTCGTCCTCCACAAGCCCTTTCTAACCTCCTCAATAAGCTGAAGAAATCTAATTACATATCACTTTGAATAAGATGCAAGGCCTCTGAAAACAGAACTATACCTCATTCATTTTTATATTACTGCAGATTGTTTGAATTCAAATCTTACCTGTCAGTGATATAATACTTTGTGCTTCATTCTTCTGATGTGTGAAATGGGAGTAATAATTTAACACTTTGATAATCAATATCTGTCATTATGCATGTGTAATGCCCCCAGAGACTGACCTTGCATACTAAGAGGGAATCCTTATGTAAATTATGGGTTTCTGTAAAATGTCTCAGTATTGATTCATCAACTGTAACAAATATATCACTCAAATGCAACATATTAACAATAGGGAGAAACCACATATATAAAAGAAGTTGAGGCAACAAATTAGATTTCTCTACTTCTCTTCACTTCTGCCCCTTATTTCTGTAACCTAGGAACTAAGTTTAGGGGTCAAAGCAATATTACAGTGTGTAGGGTGCTTGCTTGCATGGATCAGACCTGGGTTCCACCAGGAATCACCCTGAGCTCTACTGTGTCCCCAAAACAAACAAAGAAATTAGGTCTAGGGGCTTGAAGACAGCATGTGGGTGAAGCACATTCCCCAGCGTGTGCAAACAGAGGGTCTTGGGTATCATCCCTGGAACTGCGTGCTTCACCATCGAGGTGTCACTCTGCTGTCCCCTGAACATTGGGTTAAGTGTCCCTAGGCTCCCCAAAGCTGCAGGGTGGGATGCTAATCAAAAAGACGTACTCAGGGTCAGGAATGTTGCTCAAGTAGCAGAGCAACATGCTCAGCATGTGCATGGCCCTGAATGTGACGCCAGCTCCACAGGACCCCCTTGAGCACTGCTGAGTGTGGTTCTAGTGGTCTCAAGCATCACTAGGCCTAAGCACTGACCTGCCAGGATGAGCATGTTTGGGAGTAGCTCTGGGCCGCAGTGTAGTCCCTGCATCAAACAATGAGGTCCAGGACCATGGAGCAGGCTCAAGTCTCAGGGCACGAGACTTGTATTTACAAGGCCCTGGGTCTTACCCCAGTCACTACATGGCCTCTAGAACACCAAAGAACAGGGTGTCGCCCTAGTGGCCCTAGTCCCCAGCACCTCAGGGGACAATGAGAGAGATGGAAAGTCTATTACTTTTTTTTTTTGGTTTTTGGGTCACACCTGGCGATGCACGGGGGTTACTCCTGGTTCTGCACTCAGGAATTACTCCTGGCGGTGCTCAGGGGACCATATGGGATGGTGGGATTTGAACCCTGGTCAGCCACATGCAAGGCAAACGTCCCACATGCTGTGCTATCACTCCAGTCCCAGAGTCTATTACTTTTTTAGAAAAAAATAGGCAAGAAAGAAGGAAGAAAAGTAAATAAATATAGCATCATAGAATAACAATGTAACTAAGTTAAGTCTTGGTAAAAATAGCAAACTCTCTAGTAGTTTGTACAATGAAAGTCCCTAAAAGCACAATAGCTGTTAAATTCAGCAAAAACTAAAAAATGTAAAGAAAGATGCTTCCAATAATACATTTCCAGATAGGTTGTATCTGACCTATCTGGTGCCTCTTTAGTAAAAGGTCCATGCTCACAAGTCATTTATTTGACCTGATTCTGAGTTCACTCCTTTAGTTACAGTAGTTTGGGAGAAGGGGAAGGGGTGGACCAAATATCAAAAATATAGAAATTGTTTCAAATCTCCGGTGGTTCCGGTGTAACCGGAACCTAGCCACAGCCATGCTCAAGGCCCCTCTCCACACATTCGGACAAGCCTCACGCATGAAGGTACCGGCAGAGGAACCGGCAGTGTGTGTAATCCCATCAACAGCCAACATCCAGAGACTTAAAAGCAAGCTCCCAGAAGCGATATCTAACTTACTTCTTCCTCTGGGAGAAACTAGCAAGCTACTGAGAGTTTCCTGCCCCCATGGGAGAGTCTCTAAAGCTTCAGATGGTGTATTCATATGCTAAAGAGGGTAACAAGCTGGATCTCATTCCCCTGACCCTGAAAGAGCCTCCAGTGCAGCATCTTTGGGAAGGCGGAGTGGAGAGAGGTTTCTAAAATCTCAGGGATAGGACAAATGGAGAGGTTACTGAGCCAGCTGGAGAAAATGGACGATCAATGGGATTTCGTGATTCGTGATTCGTGATTCGTGATTCAAATCTCAGCTGAGGGCCAGAATAATAGTACAGCAGGGAGGACCAATCCGGATTTGATCCCCAGTACCTCATATAGTTCCTTAGTGATCCCTAAGTGCAAAGCCAGGAATAAGCCCTGAGTATTGTCAGGTGTTGCAAAAAAAAAAAAAAGAATTATAGTATAAGAAAAAAAATTAGATCTTAGCTGCTTTAGATATTAATATTAGTTTAAACAAAAAACTGACTAAAAAAACCCTACTCTTAAAAGGCACTTTAGTAATATGAAGGTGCATTAGTTTTTTTACATCCTCATTTTCTGGGTAATATTAAAAATACTGAGCTAACTGCCTGAAATGCTGACTCAATATTTATTGTGTCTTTCTCGTTGACATCAGCAGCAATAAAAAAGTTCTTGCTAAAGTGAAAACAATTTCATTTATTACTCTTGTACACTGATATTCAAAATAACCACCCTTTTTAATGCATCTATATAATTTCTCAGTAATTCTCAGTATTCTCATTTCTTGTTTCATTTGTCAAGTATTTATGTAAATCCCATGAGAAGAAATTGTACGTTTGTTGAGGAGGCTATATATGCCAACCTTAACCAAACCATTCTTTATCTGAGAAAGGCTCTAAAAACAGGAGAGCTTTTGGCCTTGCAGAAATTGCTTTAACTTTTCTCAGCTCAACAAGGCAAGAAAACCTTTCCCTCTGAAAGCTACCTCACTTCTATGTGAAAAAATAATGTTGGTGTAGCCTAGTGCTATGAATAGCCTGAAATGTCAACTGCATAGTTCACTTTTATGATATTCATCATGTCATTTATTACTGGGTTTTGTTCAGCAGAAAACACGTCTGCAAGCCAGGTGTTTCCAGTGGACAGACTGGACAAAATTTTCAGATGAGTAACATCCTTAATTTTCACACCTACTCTTGAACCATATCCAGTTCTGCTCTCAATACTATCGATATACACTCAGGAACATCTGCCTGAGTCCAACTAAGCCGTGAGCTTTGGTCATCACATCCAAGTTAAGTGCAAGAAGCTTAGAAATTTTTCTCAAAGTCTTCACTTTCTGTCTATCTGAGGAAGTAATGCATGCCAGTGAGTGAGGTGAGCCAGGAGGGCAACAAACACCTGATAACTTCACTTATCTGTGGTATAATAGAAGAACAACAGGAAAAGGGAATGCTCAGTTGCAATGGGGGGAGTACCCAAATTACCCTTGACCCTTAATCATAGATAGTACAGGAGAGGAAAGAAACTGGTGGGGGTGTGGGGAAGTAAGAAGAAATAGACAGGCCATACCAAGGGCGAAGGTCAGGTGCCTCAAGTATATCAAGTATTGCAGAGGTGTGATATAAGTGTATACATGTATATACATGGTATATGTGAAAAATATAAACTACATAAGTCACAGAGCCAACAATACTGCAAGTATAAGATAGAAACTATAATAAATAAACGTAAAAGCATGTCTGCCAAGGAGGCAGGCAGGAGAGTAGGAGGGAACTTGGGGACACTGGTGGAGGGAAGTTGACACTAGTGATGGGACTGGTGTTGGAACACTATGCTCCTAAAATTTAACTATGAGTAAACTATGCACGTCATAAGGCCTTTATGTTTAATCAAAAAAAATATTTTACAAAAGATTACCAGGGGATTAGGGCATTTAAGGAAGAGTTAAGAGTCAGTTATAAGGAGAAGTGGGAAAAAGAGATCAAGGACACAAACGATTATCTATGATATAATTTTGTATAACTTAGTGTAGTCAGATCAAGTACCAGTCTCTGCAAACTGATGCCAGGCTGCAAGTGTAAAGAGGTTGAAAACTCTAGCTTTGTGGAAGGTATAGGGAAAAACTAAGAAGAAAAAGAAAAAAGGAAAGTTGAAGAAAACAATGTCAGGTGAAAACAAAGCACAATGGCGAAATGATATGATAAAAATACAAAGGAAGTACACTAGTGCTTGGAAAAATCATAATCCTATAATTAACTCTAGCAGCAATTAGAATTGAAGGAGAGAAGGAAAAAGGAAACAACAACTAATAATCTATGGAATGGAGAGTCAGGCTCAGTGGTCAGGACTCAACCTTACATGCACAGGGACCTGAGTTCAATCCCTGGCATTGTATTGCTATGGCTGGTCCCCAGCAACACTGGATCCATTCAACTGTCTAGCACAACTGGCCAAGTGTCCCCATGAGTGTTCCCAGGGCCCCCTGTGCACTGAGCACTGCTTGGGACCCCTCCCAAATAAGTTATAGAATGCAAAGAGAAGCTTTTACACATGTAATGTTTAACAGGCCCAGTTTGGAGTCAGAGAGCTTAAAGGGCTGGAGTACATGCTATGCATGCGTGAAAATCGATTTTGATCCCCAGCACAACAGGTCCCCTGAGTGCTACCAGGAGTAACCTCTCAAGCACTAAGCAAAGTATTATGCTTCTGAGCACTGCTCAGGGTATTGTCCAAAACAACAAACAACATCAATAACAAACAACAACAACAAAAACATGCAGCTTTAGTGCAGTTTTCTTATTAAAGCAATACATAGAGAGAAAAATATTAAGTTTTCAGAGCTACAGGTTAAGACTTGTTTTAAGGAAAGTTTCCTTTTTATCACCAAATCCCAATCACTGGCTCTGAGGGATACAGCTTTCCAACACTCTCCCTATGCAACAAACCCAAAGACTGTGGAAAAATATATGGTTAACTTATATTTATTCATTACAAACTGGCATGCTTCAGCCTACTTACTGGGAATTTCTACACCAAGTAAATTAGATTAGCAATCCCTAAGAATGCTGCATATTTCTTTCGCCTCATTGATAATCACCGGTGTGAACTATTCACAAATAATTAGTACCTCAAAATAAATGATACAGAGGGATATATGATTGTTTTTAGTTTTTAGCATGGTTTTGAGTCACACTAAGCAGTGCTCAGGGGACCATTATACATTGGGAATAGAACCAGGGCCTCCTTCATGAGAAACATACACTTGTATCTTTGAATTATCTCTCTGACCCACAAATGTTTTAAGAAATGGCTACAAATTCTATTTTTGCATGTTCTACAAAATCATAATGTTATATTTATCTTAAAACATTAAAGACACTATGCAGCCCAGTACTGAAAAATAAAATCCCAGTTAACTTGTTCATTTCCATATACATCTGATCAGAGATTCCTATTGACATCAGGAATATAGATTCCAATAGATCTAATCAGTCTCAGCTTGACCATCATAAGGAATAGAAATAATTTCCTCTATACTGTTGATTCATTTTGAACAACCTGATTAATAGTCTCAATTTAGCCTGAAAATAGAGACCCTTTACTTTAAAATCCATAGATAGCTTTGCTCTCTTGAATTAGGAATCATACTTATTCGCCACCCGTGGTGTATTCAATATTCCAAAAACAGTAATAGTGACGGTCCTCATTCCCCTGATCCTGAAAGAGCCCCCAATATGCCAATGGGCTACACTAGCACGCAACAGGGACGAATGGAGACATTACTGGCCCCCGCTCGAGCAAATCAACGAACAACGGGATGACAGTGATACAGTGATACTTATTCATATCTCCAAACCAACAGGCAAGTTATGAACTAGGAATACTTCTCTGACAATGCCATTCTACTGCATAGTTTGTTTTGTAACTTTCCATCTGAACAAATACTTACCTAGTATAGACCCCACGCTTCTGCAATTTCTGCACTCACACTTTTCAGTTAAGTAGTACCTTCCCTTGCATACCACTATCATAAACAAAAAATGCTGCATCTCCTGTAGTCCAATATGTATCATTCCAATGAGGCACCTTATCATCACTGCACTGTGCTAATGCATCACAATGAACTACGTTTTTTTTCCCCCAAAGACTACAGCATCCTGGCAGCAGGAAATATCAACTGTTCACCTTCATGTTAAATGAAAGGAACGTGGTGATGTCAATGTTATATGGTAATGCCAAAGGTTCTACTAAGTTGATACACTTTATAATCCTTTTTATTTTCCTCAAGTAATAATCTCAGACTTCATTACCATACACAGATCTCAACACCTCTCCCAAACTCTTACCATCTTGAGAATCTACCACATGGTTCAACATACAGAATCTCAAAGATAGTTGTTAAAAAAATAGTATCTGAAATATTTCATTGTTTAAAATGTAGAAAAAATATACATTTTAGATATCAGGCTACTTTATTTTAATTTTTTTTTTCATTTTCTTAAGTTGGCCTTAAATTTACATTCATATAAACCAACTATCAGAGATGGGGGAAGCAAAATCTTCATTATTATCGTAAAGGCTATCTTTATATTAGGCTCTTGCCACATTGTTTCAACTCCCTGATGTTCATTGCTTCTCAAATGCCAAGATATGAGAACAGAAAAAACAATGGAAGGATAAGTATTCTGTGTATTCTTCTAAATTTTATCCTTGCATCAAATTTATCACAGAATCACCTTTATTTGTGATCCACTATAGAACCATTTTTTTTCACTTGAGCTAGAATTCTTTGCACTTAAGATAAAAGTAACAGGAAGACTTAAGAAATTTGTCATTATTTCTACTTTGGGAAGTTGTCTGTGACCTATCTATAATACAAGTAATTTTCCTTGTTAGAACTCATGCATACCAACCACTTTCATATTTCTGTCTCATAAATGCAAATCAATTCAAGGGAAAGATTATCACGTAAATCTTAGCTCACTTCGAGCTTTGTGTACTGTTTCTGCTGCAAGGAATTTTTTGCTTACTTTGGTTTTTGCTTTGGACCACAACTGGCAGTGTTCAGGGCTTACTCCTGGCTCTGTGCTCAGAGATCACTCCATGAAGTGCTCAGGGGACCATATGGGATGCTGGAGATCAATCCAGAATGGCTGCTTGCCGGGCAAATGCCCTACCCATCACTGTACCATCTTTCTAGCCCTTCTATAAGAAATTGTAAGAATTATTTTATTTTTTTCCTTATTTAGCTAAATGGGCTCATATCTCTCCCATTATTTCTTTATTTCAACTTTATTGTCTATGTTGAAAATATGCTCCAATGACCTCAAATCCTCGTGGAATAACAAGAGTAAAACCAAACAAATAACAACTATCACCACAGGGTGCCTGCTATAAGCGAGCCAGTTATAACTTTACACACTTTCATTTCTGATTCTTTAAGACCGAGACATATTATTTTCAATAACGTTTCACAGTGGCAAAGTAAAGTAGAATGAATGAAAATAAATTATCTAAGTTCACATTAAATTATAAAGCTAATTTATGACAGACCAGTTTTGCCCTCAGGTTTAAACAACTATAGAACTATATAGCTCAAGGCATCTGTTCAAATGAAAAAGAACGGGATGCTTCAAAAAAAAAAAAAATTCTAGCATTGTATAGTACCCTCTATTTTTAACATTACCTGAAGACTTTTCATTTAAAGTTAAAATAAGTTAAACACAATGTTACATAATTTTACACGTTATTTTTTAAATAACATTCACAAAGTCAACATTTAATAATTACCAAATGAAAACTAGGAAATAGTACTAAAACAAAGGTCATAAAGAAAGCACTTTGAGAGTGAATTTTTTTTTTAAAATAGGATTTAGGCCAAAGGAAAGACTTAAACAGGCAATTTCAATCAGCAACACATATAATTTAAATTTTTCTTTGGTGTCTCAGAAAACCAGACCAAGAAGCACTTTAGGAGAAGAATTATGATTCAAAATTAAAGGGGAAAAAAAATAGAAACTGAACTTCACTCACCGGCTCAGGTCACTTTTCCCATGGTGATGATAGTGGTCGGGATGGCTGAGGTGGTAATGTTCCTGCCCACTCCACCTCTGGGGTGGTCTTTTCCAAAATCCTTCCTGAGACTGTCGAACATTTCTGTCTGATCGGTCAAAGCGGTTCATATTGTCACACTCCACTAGACAGATTCAAAAGCAAAAACACTGCCAGTAAGTACTCATTCTATTAAAAAGTTAACTACTTAGAGCTCGATAATTAAATGCTGCTAAACACATAAAAGACCTATTCAAAAATTCCAGCCATTTATGTTCACTCGTAAAATATGATTTCCAGAAGAAAATCTTGCAGTGAAAATGAAACTTTTTTAACTCAAGCTTTCACAACACAGACACTTCAGTAATAATTAACAGCCCCATTGTTTTAAAACAAGGGACTTATTCTTAAAATCAACGTTATACCTTTCAAGCTCTTCTCCGATCAGTTTTAAGTAGTTTCCTACATTAATGCTAGCTGAAAACAGGTTCTAATTTCAGAATGAAAATGATAAGAAGTAGGTTTGGAAGGTTTGAGTCGCGTAGAGAACTCACTCCTAAAAACTGAACACCACAATTAATTTTCACTGATTTCAAGAAGCACTAATTAACTTCCATCACAAGTCGTAGTTTTAAATTAAGCTCAGTTAGAAGGTAAAAGCTTCAATCTGTCTGCTTGTTCAAAAAGTCTAAAATACCACTGAAAACAAAGCCAGTACTTTGCAGCAACAAATAGTACACTCCCTAAAATCCAAATGCCACAAAAAAAAAACATGAAAAGAATCTCTTTGAAATACCCCAAGCTTCTCTTTCACTTACCCAAATACTTTTTCCTCACATATCTGAGCACTCACTAAGAGAGTTACTTTGTACAAGGAAGACATTGTGTCGCTGGCTGCCTACTCAGACATAGTTGCATACAAGGCACTGACAAACAAGCCTTCCTTCCTGCTCAACTCCCAGCCCTCCCTGTGGGAAGCAAGCCCAGTTTACCCTGTGACTCCATCTTCCCTCGGTGCTTACATAGCTACTGACTTAGAACTGTTACTAAAAATACAACTAAACACCAATCCAAGTCAGAAGAGAAAGCTCTCTCTAGTCCGAGAATTATTGCTTAAGAAAGTTTAAATCCAGCATAGCCCGAATTACTTGTAATAAAACTTTAGAGATCCATGTAATTTCCCCAATTTTATTTTTAAAACTCATGATTTAAATAACAGTTTTCATACGAACTAAAACCTGATTTGAAATAGTGTCTCATTACAGTGTGCAAGATAAAAACAAAGTTCTTACTCCAGAAAATAAATGACTAGAATAAAGTGCAGTTCTCTTTTACACTGATTTTGTTATAATGGATTTCTTAAAAAATGAATAATTAGATAATTTCACCAAAATATTTTGTTGATTGGAAAAATGAACTTTGAGAAAATTATACATTTTGTATTTTTTTTAAGAAATATTAAAACTGTGCATTTGTATTTCAAACAATTTTTTGTCATTTCCTGGGATAAATTAATGTCTGTTTTTCTTTTTCTTTTTTTTTGCTTTTTGGGTCACACCTGGCGATGCACAGGGGTTGCTCCTGGCTCTGCACTCAGGAATCACTCCTGGTGGTGCTCAGGGGACCATATGGGATGCTGGGAATCGAACCCGGGTCGGCCGCGTGCAAGGCAAACGCCCTACCCACTGTGCTATTGCTCCAGCCCCGTTTGTCTGTTTTTCTTAAGCACAATTGTAGAAAACTCATTAGGCAAATAAAGGCATGGTGACCACTATGCCAAAGACTGGAATAGAAAGTGAGACTGCAGAATAAAAGTAAATTTAAAAATTAATACTCCTATCAGTGCACATATGTGACACACTGATAGACGTGGTTAAGTTCTTAAAAAAATATTCCTACATAATATTAAAATGTTTTAGTTTAAGCAATTCTATATAGCAATAGGATAATCTATACTTTAAAGTGCTCAGAATACATAGTCATTTCTTAATTCAAGGCAGGTAGAAGTCTATTTACTCTCTTTAAAATAAACTCTGGCATAAGAAGTCTGACATATAATTAGGATATCATGAACACAGGGCACACTAGATAGCAAGAAGACCCTAGCAAACAGTACTGAATAAATACTATGTGTTAAATACCATGGGAAATGTCAGTGGAGATACAAATGAGCTGTTCTTCTGTTTGGTGAAGATCACTGGCACTATGAGATATGGACCATAGTTGGGAGGATGTGGCCCTGCCTCAGTTCTTCACCGCGTAGCTAACACTATGCAATGTATCCTAGAATATGGTTTTCACACCTATCTTTACTGGCAGTATCCAAGATGGCATCCAGAGACAACCACCTGCTAACCCCTCTTTACCCTATACAACCCACTTTACTTCATTATACTTACCATGTGACATACTGGCATGGTAAGTGACATACCAACCCATGCTAAAATAGTTTACAACTGCTATTACAGCCCTGTGTAAAAGAACATTATTCTTTTTGAACCTTACACAGTTCTTTTTGAAAACTCCTCCTTTCCTCAGAAAATCTGTAATTAAATCTCCCTCTGCTTTGCATAAAATCAAAGATTATTATAAAAGACTCAATGGAATATTCTGAAGGAGTCAATCTGGATTTTGTCCACTTCGCTCAGTAAAAGCTCCTTTCAGGAAAACTCTGTTCTAGCTCTATGCTGCCTCATTATGATTTCTAGCCAAGAAAGGAAGGGATGGAAGAGGGAGGGTGGGAAGAGGAGTGTCCAAGAGGAGAGGGAGGGAGGGAGATTAAGTAAGAAGACTAAGTAAATAGCATGTTGAAAAGAGAGGGAAGCAGGGAGGGAGGCAAGGGGAGGGAGGGAGGCAAGGAGGGGGAGGGGAAGGGAAGGGAGGAGAGGGAAGGGGAGGGAAGAGGAAGGGAAGGGAGGAGAGGGGAGGGAAGGGGAGGGAAGAGGAAGGGAAGGGAGGAGAGGGGAGAGAAGGGGAGGGAAGAGGAAGGGAAGGGAAGAGGAGGGGAGGGGAGGTCATGTAAAAAATTATGAAACTTGTTAGTACTAAACCCAACTAGTACTGAAAAAATCATTTACAGAAGAAACTACAATTCTCAATGATAATACTATAATATCATGTGATTGTATATTAATTAAAAAATTTGTGAAACTTTAAAAAAAAAGCATGAAGTAGTGTACCTTGATTCACACCACAATTTGATAGTGAGATTCAATTAATAATTAGATCTTTTTCAAATGGGAAAAGTTTAGAACAGATTGAGTAAACAGCATGTTAAAGAATGTATACAATATAGAAGATAAACCTAAGGATTATATTATATATTATAAATATGCAAAATTCTAGGCATAAACCTGTAGACAATGACTGAAAATTATTAGAAGCTTCTGAACACATAAATACAGTTGTACTTTTCACATTACCAAATTTGCTTGAAAGACACTTTAGAACACAAAGGGAGCAAATATCCAAGAGTCTGCCAAAAGAAATTTAGATTCAAAATCATATCCTTAACTAAGATAAAGGGCGAAAAACATTAGTTTGCTCTTCCAAATCTGTGTTCTCTGTTGGCCATCTATCTCTTCTCTGCTTTTTTTCCACTCTGGAGAAGCCCGTGTTCTCTCCTGAACACCTATTCCTCTCTTTGTCTCCTCTCACATCTTTCAAGAAAATCCCTTTCAAAAGAACAACTTTGCTTCACTTAAAAAAAAGAAGAACACTAAGGAGGTGAAAGAATTTTAAGACCCTACCAAGTCACAATTCAAAAGTAAAGTCCTTTCTCTTTCTATTCTTTCCCTCATTGTAGGCTCTGAAATTTGTCTGCCCATTGACCTGGTGGTTTCCCTATCTCTCAAGCTAATCAAAAGCCCCACAGAGTCAACAGTCCTTAACCTAGAGAAGAGATAAAATGCATCACAGTGATTTAAAGGCTTGGGATCATTCTGAGCTGAAAACCCTATCTATATCCTTTCTAAAGTCTAAATATGTAGGGAGGGATGAGACAAAGAGTACAGGGAGTAAAGTGCTTGCCTTGCACACAGATAATCCCAGTTCAATCCCCAGCATTATAGATTTCCTGAGAAATGCTAGAGTGATCCTTGAGCACAGAGGAAGGAGTAAACCCTGCAAAGTCAGGGCCCCACATGGGGCCCAAACCCCCCAAATAAATAATGATTATTTGGAGATATTTACAAAGCAGTGAAGACCCAAATTTTAGATCTCTGTATTTTTACATTAGATTTAATAAAGAGTGGAATGATGGAGAAATGTGATAAAATTAAGGAGTATGAGGTCATTACAGTAAACCAGAAGAAACTTAGCAAGCACATCCTGTTAGGATTAAGATTCTTGACATCCCTTATCTTCAGGGATAAGGAAGATCCTTCTCTCTAGGTAAAGAGAGGGCAACTGACACATGAAGATTTTATGTGCTAGTACAGCAGTGAAAGATGAGAGTGGGGAGCAAGTGGTTACAGTGGCTTTCCTGCTTCTGCCATTCCCTTCAACTCCAACTTAAAATAAAACATGCAAAGTATTACGGGAGTAGTATTTTCTGAATATCATCATTTCACAGAAAGCAACAGTGTTACAAAACATTTCACAGCAACAAAATATTTTTATGAGAACAGAGACTTGTTTTTGAGTCCAATTATATAGGCAAAGAGGATAAAATGCACTGCCAGCTTCAAGGATAGGCTAAGACCCTTGAGAAAGCATTCAGAAGTATATCCTGCAACAAATGTGATCCCTTTTCCATCCTTCCTGCCTGTGAAATATTTCAGTTTTCTTTTTTCAAAATTTTATTTTATTGAAGCACCATGAATTACAAAGCTATTCACAGTTGAGCTTTTTGACATACAATGTTCAATTACCAATCCTGTTACCAGTATCAACTTCCCTCCACCAGTGTTCCCAGATTTCCTCTCCTATTCCCCACTCCAGCCTGCTATCTTGAGAGGCATCTTTTAAATTTGGTTATTGATAATGTAAAGAGCCTCAATGCCTGACTTTCAGTAAAAAAATAAAAGCACCTAAGAGAAAATAAGACTCAGAATAAACTGGTGTTCTTCACCTTTCTCTATCCAACTCAAATAAACGTGACAGGAAGTATCCTCCTCTGTGCCATACATGCCACCTGAACAGATAATCATCTACTACACAAATGCATTTGGCACGTAAATATTTTCCCAATAAAGACATGGCAAATCTAGGCCCAAGTCCCAAACTGAAGATATTACTGAGGGGTCAGTCTTCATGTTGACAACAATTTCACTACCATTGTTAGAATGAGTCCGGATGAATCTATAAAGGTTCAGAATAACCCATTCAAACCTCTACCACATTCATATTTTAGCCTAAACTGTTAGAAGCTAAAAGGGACTAACACCAATAGTCAAAAGTATACTGCAGGTGTGAAGAGCACAGAGAATGTGTAAAAATGGTTATATATCTATGGGACAAAAAATTGTTCAATAGGCTCTCCTTCACCTGCAGCAGGTTCAATCCCTGTCACTGCTGTGAATGACCCCTGAACTGGAAGTACTCTGAGAACGAAGAGGTGTGGCCAAAAAAAAGCAAGAATACCAATTAAACACTTCTGGGGTCGGAACAATAGTACAGAAAAAAGCGTTTGCCTTACATGTGCCTGATCCGGGTTTAATTCCTGCCATTCCATATGGGTCCCCTAAGCAATGCCAGGAATAATTCTGAGTGCAGAGTACAGAGCAAAGCATCACTCAGTGTGGCCCCAAACCAAAAAATAATTATATGTATAATATATATGTTATATACACACACACTTCCGTTTATGAAACAAGTCACAGAAATAAAATGCACAATATGGTGACCATAGTCAATAAATAATGCTGCATCGTTTATATGAAAGTTGCTAAGAGTCCATCTCAGTAAGTTTTCAACTGAGTAAAAAAAATTGCATTAGTATATTGTGATAAATATTAATGAAACACTATGGTGTTCATTTTGCAATATACTCAAATATTGTATCACTAAGTTATGTACCTAAAATTAATGTGTTACATATCAATTACAGTCCTTTAATAACAAATTTGTCACCAACAAAATATATTTTAAATTTGTAAGTATACTAGAAGATTTTTCAACTTTGTACTAGTAATTGTAATATGCCTAGCCTCTCAAAAAAAAAACCCTCAGGAGGTAAATATAGTAATACAGGATCCCACAACTATAATAGTCATTCCACAGTTTTGATGGTATATACTTAATCCTATATTATCTTTGGTGTCTCTGAAGATTATGAAGTTTATAACCATGATCTGCTGTCTTAAAATATATCTCTAGCTTGAAACAGTGTTGGCCTTTCTCTAGGAAAATTTATAATATATGTGAGGTTTTACCCCAGAACCTTCTTCATACTTTGCATAAGTTCCCAAATAAGAACTCAAATATTTTTAATTTTAAACTAATTCTACTTTCATCTAATATATGCATTAGTTTTTCCTGTATTCTAAAGATGAGGCATGCTCTCAGACAGACTCCATCTCTACGTCCTGTTTTAGCTCAGAAAGGATTTAAGATTTCCAAAGGTAAGTTGTTAAAATTCTATTAAAGTAAAATGCATTACGCAGGGTGTGATTTATTTCAAGGAGCTAAATCCTTCATCTAGCTGTTAAAACTTCACATTAAATCTCTTAGGTCATTAAGTCTCATTTTTTTTTTTCCACTATAATTTTCAATGGTTTATATTTTTCTTGTGTGTTCTACAATACCTTTCAGCAGATCTTCCTTGTCACTTCAGACTTTAACTGCAGCTATGGTTTCTCACATCTACTAAACTGTTTTGCCGGAAAATTATGCATATCTCCAGAAAGCACTGTGCTGAAACTGTCTCTCCATAAGTGCTCTTACTGACTCTTCACCAGTGCTCTTAATGTCACTTTTTTTTTTAGATTTACATTCAAATCTAAGGAGTTTTGTAACTTAGCATGTTCTTCTTGGGCATCGCCTATGATTTTTTTCTCTCACTGACTGGAATTCAAGTTTGGGTCCTTAAATATCCCAAATGACAGAAACACTGTCCTCATGTCTCTACCACTACAGTAGAGTGGATATTATTTTCAATTGTTCACCCCTTTAACAGAACTATACACCCGATGTCTCCCAGAACTTCTCATAGTGAAGAGTGTACACTTCCTGCTCTCAATAGTGTTAGGCTTGGTCATATGATTTTCTTTGACATCAGCCATGAGAGTAAACTCTCCAAAGAGTTCAGATCTCAAAATGAAGAAATCTATGAGACCTGAATTCAATCCCACCACTTTAGTCATCCCAGATAATCCATAGATTGATTAAGTAGAAAAATAAATGTTTATTTTGAAAGCCAGTGAGATTCTGACACTGACTTACATAGCTGTTTGGCAGCACGTTTTATTATTAACACTTGGCCAATGTGACAAACGTAAGCAACAAACAAGCTCCTACTATTGCAGTGAAGTACTAGAACAAAGTTCTACTCTTTACTGAAACCCCATGCAGCCCAGCCCCAGGGGCAGTCCTAGGCTATCCCTAGGTCTTAATCATTTCTTAAAATAGAAAATACTACAAATGCTATATTAGTAGAGTAAAAAATGCCCAGGCCTCTCTTGTATGTGGACTATGTGAAGTACCACTCCAGTAGTTACTAGAATTTGGAGAGGAAAACAAACCGGAACTGGAAGAAAGAAAATATTGAATAACTAATTTAGAATGCCATCATTTTCCAGAACTAATATTTCAAATATATTCATCAACTTAATGACTTACTACTAGTTCATAAGTTAAACTGTACTTGCTTCTCTAAACACAATTCTTCCTAAAATTAAAATGAGATAAATGGAAGAAACAATTGGGTATGTACACAAGAAAAAATAAACAACAAATCAGAGACCTGAGTGATAACTCATAGGGGTGGAATTGATTTCTTCCATCTGTGAGAGGCTGAGTTCGATCCACTGCATTATAAGGACCCCTGAGCAACACTGCAGACCTCCAGCAACACCAGGTCTGAGCAGCACGTCACAGGTCCCCCAAGCATGCTGCAAGTGGTCCTTAGTACTGTCAGAGAGGTTACCTCTGTTTAAAAAAAAATCTCACCCTTATAGTTAAAATTTTATGGCATAGCTATACTATGCTACTGAATATATCCATTTAAACAAGTTTCAAATGAAACTATTCATATCATTTAAGACTGATTCTCCAACCATGAGGGCTTTCTCAACTGACTTTGGTACAGTTGTAAGACTGTACAAAATAAGTAGCAAATTGACTATAGTCATATAGTTCAACTATATGCCGCTGAGAGTTCAATTTTGCTCCTACTTACCATTTTCAAGAGGTGTATCCTCAGGCAGATCCACATCAAGCATAAGGTCATCATCTTCCAAGTCACAAGATTCAAGATTGTTCAGAATATCCTGTGAACAGAAGCATTAAATTACTTGATTTAGCTAAAAGGATGTGTATAATAATTTTTAAAACATTAATATGTAATAATCTGATGCTATCCAATGCTTGTAGCCAAGAAAAAAATAGATTTAAAAAATAAAATTGGAGGGCTGGTTAGTACAGAGGTTAGGGTACTTGTTATGCATGCGGCCAACCCTAGCTCAACTCCCTGGCACCACATGAGGTCACTCCTGAACAGAGCTAGACTCAGCCCCAGAACCATAAACAAAAATAAAAATTTTATTTGTTAATTCTGTGAGTGAATTCGGAGTAAGTACATATAACCTGAGGTACATTTCATCTGTTAATAATGTCCAAAATCTTATGTTCTCAATAGAAGAAAAATTTCAATATGCTATACTTTGTTTCACTGCTCCATTAAGAGTGGTTTAACAATTTAAATTCTTGATTAAAGGATTAAAAATCCTTTCTGTTGTTCTTGATTAAAGGATTAAAATCCTTTGTGTTGTTCACTTCCTTCTCTTGCCTACATCTGGCAAGATCTTACTTCCTCTTACTTGGAGGATTTACTTTATTATGGATACATAAAAATATAAATGAAGGACAAAGATTAAGTGGAAAGTATCACTGTTAGTTCTTAAGTGATATATAAACAAAATTATATGAGTGTACTTTAAAGAACTTTATATGTGTCATTCCACAAAGTAAAATATATTTTGACTACGTTGTTTGAACAGTTAATGACTTTGCTTATGATTAAAACTTGACGTAAATTAAAAAATTTTAAAATAAAAATACTACTTAAAAAACACACTCAACTAGTTATTTATAATTTCCTTCTGTCTTCCTATTTACCATATTTAAAAAAATTTTAATACACTGCTCACCATTTGTGAAACACTGCTCTAAGTAACTTAAAATATTAATTCAATTTTTAAACTTCAATTAATCCTGTGATCAAGCCACCAATATTATAATGCTGTTCTAAATAATAAAACTAAGGCACAGGTCACCTAAATAGCCAAAGCTAAATATAGACATAAGAATATGAACATGGGGGATGATGGCCACATCTGGTAATACGTGGCTATTCTCTAGCTCCATGCTCTGGTGGTCACCCCCGGTCGTGCTCAGGAGAGTATTTAGTAGCAGGGGATGACTGAGCTGTGGTCTTTTGCAGCAAAGCATGTGCTCAGTCCTTTGAGCTATCTCCCCAGCGAGCATATGTATGTCCATGTTACTGACAAAATTCATGCTCTAAATAATTAACCTGCTAACATTACATAAAATGGCAGAGAATCTCCAAGAATTTGTGATGGTTGGTGTGAGAGAATTATTTCTAGGAACTAAAGTACTTACACGAAGTATAATATTTATTTCATAAAAAATTTTGTTACATACAGTTTAGATAACATGCTAACAAAAGTGTTCATGTTAATGGTTCTGATGGACTAGTTACTGCAAACAATCACAATCAAGGTCCCCAAGATCCTACATGTAGGATACACTGTACCTCTGTCCCTATGAAGTGATTGTTCAATTTCCTTTCTTGTGCCATACCCACCTACTGCTACTGCATAGAGCATCTCTACTGCCTTGCTGGTTTGCCTCAATTCATTCTGTTTTTATAACAGGACTAGAATAGTCAAAATAGAGTAAGCAGTCACTTCTGGGTCTCTTTGCAACCATGAGAGCTATCATCTATCCTTTAAAATATCCTTTAAAAAACATAAGTTTGTTTCCAAAGACTCTTGTTCTAAAGTCTAAAGAACTAAATGAAAACTTCAGATAATAAACTCAGTTTGACCAATACCCCACTTACAATTCAATGACTGTATATTACAGCAAGACATTTTTAGTACTGGTAAGTAAAGTGATCTCAAATTCACAAATCTGAAAAGTCTCCATGATGATAGCCACTAAGTGAACAAAAAAACCTGGGAAAAAAAAGGAATGTTCACTTTATTATAGGTAGCACTATAGCACTGTCATCCCGTTGTTCATAGATTTGCTCAAGCGGGCACCAGTAATGTCTCTATTGTGAGACTTGTTACTGTTTTTGGCATATCAAATACACCATGGGGAGCTTGCCAGGCTCTGCTGTGCAGGCGGGATACTCTCGGCAGCTTGCTGGGCTCTCTGAGAGGGACAGAGGAATCGAACCTGGGTAGGCTGTGTGCAAAGACAAATGCCCTACCCCCTGTGCTATGACTCCAGTCTTTTTCCTCTATGTCAGGTATTCCACTCAAATCTTTTTTAAAATTTATGTTGCAGGGATTTTCTTCCAGATCTTCTCTATACTGAAGAAAAAAAACTGAAATAATCGATTTACTATTAAACATACACATGCATAAACCAGTGTAATTATCTAATATTGGCAAAATTTTTAAAATTTGGATTTACTTTAGTGTGTGTGTGTGTGTGTGTGTGTGTGTGTGTGTGTGTGTGAGTGATGAGGGTGCAGTCTTTTTGTTTTATTTTGTTTTCTCAGTACCAGAGATCAAACCTCACACATGCAAGGCACATACTCTACCACTTGACCCCACACAACCATGGCCCTCAAAAGCAAGAATTTTTAAGAGCCTCTTTTTAGCATGAAATATAAAGCCTCCTAAAAATAAATTTTAAAAAAACACTGAAAGATGACAAAAGCTAATAATGGTTACTTCATAAAACAAGCAGACAATAAATATAATGTAGAAAAATGCTAAAATTAATGAGACAGGAACTTTCACAAGAAGTCTGCTTGTTAAAACAAAGCTAAAGCTATTGGAGGCCTGGGTGGTTTGTCACACCAGGTGGTGCTCAGAGACTACTCCTAGTTCTGTGCTCAGGGGTCACTTCCTGATGATGCTTAAGGGACCACAAGACAGTGCAGGGAACAAACCAAAGTTGGTTGCATGCAAGACAAATCCTTACTTCCTATATTATTTCAGTATCAAAATCCTCTTTTATCTTATGATTATCACTGTTTGGGAGTTTGGGGACACACCGAGTGGTGCTTCAGTTACTCCTGGCTCTGCAATCAGGGTCACTCCTGGCAGGGCTCAAGGAACCACATAGGGTGCCTGCGATTAAACTGAGGTCTGTTAACTGGGTACCAGGGCTTGTTACCTGGCACTAAGATAACAGATGTTAGCTATTTAGATCATATTAACAAATTTGAACTTTATTTAAATAACAGTTTTGATGAATTTTTATTAGTGCCAAATTAAGATATGATTAAAGAAATATTATTCTGGCTGCAGCACAGAGCCTGGATTTAAGTGCGAAAGAAAAGAAGCTAGATGACTATTACATAATCCCTATGCCACGTGACTGTGGCCTGACAGTAATCAGTGTCAACAGAGAACGAAGAAAAAGCACTTAGGAAACATACTGAGGAGGAGTTAGGGGCTACAGAGCCAAAGTTGATTGAGAAGGAAGAGTCATGGATGGCCTGGTTCCTGGCCAGATGTATGATTTCTACTCACAGAAATTAAAATGTAAAAAATAAGACCAGATCTAGGAGGAAATGACAGAATGGGCATACAGTGTTAGAATCGGATAGAAATTCTGACATGCTTGCTGTGCCTTCAAGCAGATTTGTCCGACATATCACTGAATATCTAGGAGATGTGAGATTTTAAGTGTGGGAGTAATACATGCAGACGACAACTGAAAGATGGTGAATAATGAAATTGATAAGAGAGAGTATGGGATGAGAAAAATGAATCCTATCATCTGTCTTAGACATTTTCCCCTATTTCTTGTTATAGGAGGTCTGTTTCTTGAGTATCAAATTTTGAGGGAGTTTTAATGAAGATACTACTAGATCCTTATTGTTAGGATCCAGACAAAGGGAGAAGGGGAAAAAAATAATCTAAAAGTTTTCCTTACTAGCTTAGAAGTCTGTCATCCATACAGACTAGAAACTATATTATTAAAGAAAGGAAGTCATGTAGCAGAGACTGGCTACCGTGGGAAAGACGGTCTGTTCTGTTTGTCATGGCAGCACCTTCTGAAACTGCCAAGGCCTGCAACTGGTTAGGGGCCAAGATCAACACACACCTGTTTTAACTGGGAGACCATTGGCACTACCAACAGCTAGGAAGATGACAAAGAAAACCTTTCTAATCTACAAATTCTCCAGCTTCCAGAGGGTTCCCACAAGACTCAGTGGAATTAAAATCTTGACTGAGCTAATGTGAACAGAATTTTCATGCAACAACCTTGGCCTCTGAAAACAATCTTCCATTCAAAAGAATAAAACATGGATAAATAATTATGGGAGGAACCAATGCTCCATTCAACAATCTTTTTCATATATAATTAACTGAATAATGTCTAAATCTGACAAATAAAAAGCACCACTAATTTCTTTCAACTACCATGTAATTGAAAGTCTTTATTTTGGAATATGGCACTGTAGCACTGTGCTGGAGCGCGCACCAGTAGCGTCTCCATTGTGACTTACTACTGTTTCTGTAATATCAAACACACCACGGGGAGCTTGCCAGGCTCTGCCCTGTGGGCGGGATACTCTCGGTAGCTTGCCGGGTTCTCCAAGAAGGACGAAGGAATCAAACTCCGGTCAGCTTCGTGCAAGCTGGCAGCAAACCCCCTACCTGCTGTGCTATCACTCCAGTCCATTTTGGAATATAGTTCGTAAATATCAAAACATGAATTTAGGTTAAAAAAAAACTGGGGCACAAATAAAGCTTTTTTCACACAAAAAATTTTTTTTAAAAAGCAACCTCCCTTGTACTATCCATTGGAATCACATCCTTCTTCCAGTTAAAACTCTATTAATGATCTATTCTCTATCATTATGGTTCTATTAAGAATTTGTATAGATGGACTAACAGTGTAATAAACGTTTTGAAACTGGCTTTATTTCTTTCCCTTTGGTTTATGGGCCACACCTAGCAGTGTTCAGGGCTTACTCATAGCTCTCAGCTCAGAATCACTCCTGGTGGACCAGGGTCACCATATGACATACAGGTATTGGACCCGGGTCAGTCATGTGTGCATCAAAGGCCCTAACTGCTATACTATTGCTTCAGCCTCAGAAACTGGCTTATTTCAAGCAGCAAAGTACCTTTAGTAGTAATTTCAGTCACAAATAGATCAGTAACCTATTCCTTTCAACTACTGTTTAGTGTTCCATTGTACCAGTTTTTGTATCCATTTACTCATTCTAGGACATTGTGGTTTTTCCAGATTTAACTACTATAAATAAAGCTGCAATGGAACACTAATGCAAGTTTTTTTGTGAATACAAGGTACATCTCCCTAGGTTAAACACGCAGTGAAGGAGTCTATTTAGTGAAAGTACATGTTTACCTTCGTAAGAAACAGTTAAACCACTGAAGAGTTTCTGTAATACTCTGCTTTCTAATTATGCATTAAATTTCTAGTTCAACATCTTTACCAGGACTTGAAGCTTCCTTTATTTAGCTATAATAATACATATATTAGCATCATGATGCTGAACAATTATGACGAGTACTTTCATGTGCTTATGTGCATCCAACCTTCAATCCTTCTTGGTTAGATGTCTGCTCAAGTCCCTTAGAATATTTTGCTGGAGTTGTTTTATTTAGGTGCTGAATTTAAGAATTTAGTGAAAGTACATGAAATTTACTTAGGTGCTGAATTTAAGAATTTAGTGAAAGTACATAAATTTAAGAATTTAAGAATTTTTTTTTTTTTTTTTTTTTGCTTTTTGGGTCACACCTGGCGATGCACAGGGGTTACTCCTGGCTCTGAACTCAGGAATCAACCCTGGCGGTGCTCAGGGGACCACATGGGATGCTGGGAATCGAACCCCGGATCGCCCGCGTGCAAGGCAAATGCCCTACCTGCTGTGCTATTATTGTTCCAGCCCCTGAATTTTAAGAGTTCTTTATACACCCTGTATAAAAGTCTCTTAATAAGTGATTTACAATTTTGCAAATTTACAAATATTTTGCAAATTCACAAATATTTTGCAAATTCTGTAGTTTGACTTTTCATTCTCTTGATTGTTTTCAATAAAGATTTTAATTTGATTAAATCCAATTATTCCTGCTATGGATCACATTTTTGGCATAATTTATAGTAACTGCATCTATCTCAGGTCACATTTTTTTTTTTTTTTGCAGAAACTGTCTTTTAATTTTTTTACCCTTTATAATTAGGTCTAAGGCTAATTTGGGATAATCTTTAAATAAAATATTTATTTTTATTTGGGGGCCACATCTGGCAATGCTCAAAGCTTACTCCTGGCTCTGTGCTCAGGGATCCTGAAAACTAGGTGAAACCTCTGGGGTTCTGGGGATTGAACCCAGGTCAGCCACATGCAAAGCAAGTGCCTACCCACTTGCCTATTGCTCAAGCCCCCTAAAATGTGAAGTTTTACGAATTCTACTAGGGTGAAAGTAGGAACTTCAAAGAAATAACATAATTTTCCTGATAATCTCTGAAACTTGGAAATGTTATATTACAAAGCAAAGGGGGAAGTTAATATTACAAACATAATTTTCGTTGCCACTCAATTGACCTTAAAAATAGATCAAATTTTCCTGGATTATCTGGGTGAGTCAAATACAATCACTCCTTAAAGGAGAAAGGGATAGCAGTAGAAAAGTCAAAGGAAGAATGGTGAAAAGGGTGCATCAGGCTCACTTTTAACTGTAGGAAAAGGGGCTGACCATCAAGGGCAGCTTCTAGAAATTAGAAAAACTAAGGAACTGGATTTCCTGTAGAGCCCCCAAATGGAATACAGCCCTGCTGACATCTAAAATTAGCCTAAGGTTTTATTGATTCTACCCCATAAACTAAGAAAATTAATCTGTGCTATTTTTTACAAAGTAGGTTTTGGGAATTCATTGCAGAAAAACCTAACACATCCTGTTGTTCTCAACAGTCATTGGATGTATTTCTGTTTCTTCTGTTTTAAATCTAAGAAGATTCTTAATGCTTGTTCTGTTTATAGTTTAAATATGTTCCCGGTGTAACTAATAAAATCTGTCAGTTTAGCACTGAAAGGAAGGGTGAAAAGAGTTAAGAGTTAGGAATTCTAGTGGTTGCAAGTAACTGACCCCGACAGTCTTGCAATATGTTGCAGCACCTTAGCAATAAGCCCAAATTCTCCTTGGCTTAACTTAGTCCCTCTTATATTACCTTACTTTAAATGTTATAGTTTTCAGATAACTCCAGGCACACTAATTACAAAGGTAAGTGGCAGATTTCCATTAACATGTTTGCTAGCCTAGCTAAGCCACTTCATAGTACTGACTGTTGCCTTGGCACCCAGTTTCTTCAGCTAAATGTCCAATGAGGACGCTAAACTAAGACTAAACCCTTTTGTAAGCACCAGTGTAGGTGACCCCTACATAAGAGGCTGAAGAGTCTAAGTCAGGATGAATTCCCCACCCTCTTTGTGCTCCCCTAAGACAGAACCTCCATGGTAACCAACCAAAATCCTCACTCCTCTTGGTTCAAATTGATCAATTCAATCTATGTCCAGGAAACCCAAAGCACTCTGCCCACAGGTGCGAAAATAGGCTTGTTCCCAGGACCAGTCACTACTGAGGAAATAATAAATGTTAAAGTTAATGAGAAGAACTGTAAGAAATAGGATGTTATATCAGTATTTTCACTGACCACATCTACTCTATATTCATCTGATGCATTACACAGAAACCACTCATTGTATATCTTTTCTATGATAGATATTGTGTTAGAAAAAGAGGATGAAAATGGTGGTAAAAAAATATACTTTATTAACAAATTACTTTAAAATTTATAATCTTTATAATCTTTGTCTGAAATGCAAATTTTCACCCAGAATGAGTTTAGATAGTTCAATAGCTCCATTTTAATAAGGCAAAAATATATTTTCAGAAAAAGATATTCTGCTCATGGTCCCATATACTAGAGTATAAAGACTTAAAAATAAAAACTGTGTATCTTCTTTTTACTACTTAAAAAAACTATTCTCTAAAAAAAAATCTGTCTTTCCAACTAATAAATACATGATTTCTTTCTCCCTTTCTGTTTTAATATCCTATCTTTCCCTGTAGCCCCTCTCCAACTATTAGGAAGAATGATATTCTTCTTTATATATCATGACTTTATAAAATCTCCATCCCATTGTAATATGTTGTCCCTGTGCCTAATAACGCCATCCTCTTTTCCTTGTCCAGCTGCTCAACTGTGTGTCCGTTCTTTGAAACTCAACTCAGATGCTACCTCTTCTCTTGAAGCCTTCTGATCACACACACTCTCTTACACACAGCTACACTTCCCTTGTGTGTTACTTTGAGCTTGCATGCACTTTCATCATAGAATACATGGTATAATTTATAAAACTACACAATAATTACTTATTATATCTGCCTGTCATACTAGACTTTGAATTCATTAAGAACAAAAACAGTCTTATTCATGCATCTTAAATACTCAACAATATTCTTGGGCATAGCAGCAGCTTAATAATAACTAAACTTCATAGACTCCTTAAGAAACCATATAGAGTGCAGGAAAATATTATATTAGAGGGGTCACAATAACTATGATAAATTTAAACTCCAAACATAAAAGTTATATTAAAAGATCAAAATGCACATGGAAGAGGATAATCTGGCAAAAAGGAACAGAAAGAAAAATTCAAATTTCTTATCTTACATTGTCCCTCTATACATTAAACAATTATGTTGGACCCCACTCACGCTATCAAGATCTGTATTCTGTATCAGAACACATAGTCCTAAGTGTCAAAACAGTCTAAGATTTTCAATTACCTACATTAGGACGTTCTCTACTTTCTGTAAGCTGTCCCTCTACTACCACATCTATGCCACCATCACATTTTTAGTTACTTTCAACTATTATGACATATGGTTATGTCACAATGTATATGGGAAAACACTGAACAATATTAAAGAATATCATTATTTCTACCTCTTATGAGTTAAATGGCAGGTTATCAGGGCACCCATTTCAAAACATGTATAGAGAACACTGACTTAGGCCAGAAGCCAAGAGAGTGATTAAAAGATAACTAAATATTAACTGGAGCAATAGCACAGCAGTTGGGCGTTCACCTTTTATGAGGCCGACCAGAGTTCCATTCCTCCAACCCTCTTGGAGAGCCCGGCAAGCTACCGAGAATATCCAGCCTCGAGGCAGAGCCTGGCAAGCTACCCATGTGTATTGGATATGCCAAAAACAGTAACAATAAGTCTCTCAATGAGAGACATTACTAGTGCCCGCTCGAACAAAATATCAACTATATTCTCCACATCTTGCAAAAGCTGGACATTACAAGTGACTTTTCAGAACAAGTGAAAACAGAGCATGGAGAAATAGTCAAAGGGGTTTGATTTAATATGGAAAGGAGCAAGAAGACCAGCAGAAAATAACATGCTAAACTGGTAATTTAGGACAATTTTAGCAGAATACAAAAATCCTAGTGATAACTTCTGAAAGTACAGAGGTGATACTTTTCTCAGAAAGACAGGGAAAGACAGAGGTTAAAATTACTGGTGGGAAATAATAGCTAAGAATGTCCCAAATTTAAGGAAGAAGACATTTACCTAACTACAGGATGTTTAGAAAGTTCCAAACCATTTCCACTCCTCTTGATCTCTACTGTGCCACCGCCTTAGTCCAAGTTACTGCCATTCCTCACTACAACTGCCGCCTCCAGCATCTTGCACAGTTCCCTCAGGACATTTTAAAAATGCAGGGGGTGGGTGGGAAAGGGGGGATATACCGGGGATATTGGTGTGGGGAATGTGCTCTGGTGGAGGGATCGGTGTTTGATCACTGTGTGATTGTACCCCAAACATGAAAGCTTGTAATTCAGGGAGATTCAATAAAATTAAAAAAGCAAAACAAAACAAAAAACGCAATTCAAATGAGTCCCTTCCCAGCTTAGCATCCTCCAACAGATTCCCTTACACTTTTGTATGCTGTTTTCTTTTTTAACTTGAGGCACAATACTGCTAATGACAAGGTTCCTCTCATACATACAATGTTGTTCCAGCACTAAAACCTCCACCCATGTCCCCCCATTCTCAAGTCACTTCCACCTGCCCCTCTCCCACCCAAACGTAAACTTTAAAGAGAAAAGTCTAATTTTTTTTTCTTTTGGAGTCACACCAGGCGATGCTCAGGAGTTACTCCTGGCACTACACTTAGGAATTACTCCTGGTGGTAGTTGGGGGGGACCATATGGGATGCCGGAGATGGAACCCTGGTGGGCCACATGCAAGGCAAATGTCCTACCCGCTGTTCTACTGCTTCAGCCCCCAAGAGAAAGATCTAGATCCTCTGAACTCCAGAAAAAAACTCTACGCTAACAGTCTCCTTTCCTCCTATTCCTCCCCTCTATAACTTCCCATAGTTCCTCAGACTTTACTCCAAGATCATTCCTACCTCCAGATCTTCTTAATCCATTTACTAAACACATAATCTTCTGCATTGACATATGCCCTTTTTTACCTACTGTATTCCTGAACAAACTAGTAAATATCTACTTCAAAGGATTATTATAATAACATGAAAGATGGACCAGGACTATGGTTTAATAACAGAGCCCTTGCCTTGCATGTGTAAGGCCTGGGCTTGATTTCTGACACTGACTCCCCCCTCACCCCACAAAAAGCCTATCTGGACCAGAGAGGTAGCTTAGCTGGCTGAGTTTGAAAGCAAGAGGACTGAGTTCAATCTCCAGCACCATATGGTCTCTGCTGCCCCGAGAGCTACCCCAGAGCACTGAGTCAAAAGTAGTTCTTGAGCAAACATGAATGTGCCTTCCCCATTTCAAGGGGAAAAAAAGAAATAAAGTAACTTTAAAAAAGTTCTACCTAGGGGGCTGGAGCGATAGCACAGTGGGTAGGGCGTTTGCCTTGCACTCGGCCGACCCAGGTTCAATTCCCAGCATCCCATATGGTCCCCTGAGCACCGCCAGGAGTAATTCCTGAGTGCAGAGCCAGGAGTAACCCCTGTGCATCGCCAGGTGTGACCCAAAAAGCAAAAATAAATAAATAAAAAATAAATAAAAAAGTTCTACCTGGGGCTGGAGCAATAGTACAGTAGGCAGGACACTTGCTTTGCCCAGGGCTACCGCAGGTTCAATCCCTGGCACCACATATGGTCCTGAGGCCCACCAGGAGTGACGCTTCAGCACAGAGCCAAGAGTAAACCCTGAGCAGAGCCAGGTGCTGCCAAAAAATAAAGCAAAGCAAGCAAACAAAAAATCCTCTGTCATACAGGTTACAAAGATAACTTCTACTCAGTTCTCATGTCAGGTCAAGACACTCCAAGGTTAGAAGATTCCTGAGGAAGAGTTTACATAATTCCGCATACAATCGTATTAAAAATTGAGACTTGTATTGCACAGGCAAAGGAATACAAAATAAAATAGGCCAAAAGCTGGGGAAAAGCATATGGGGCAAAGCTGAAATAAATAGGTGAGGGTTCCAAGAGTCCTCTCTTACTGAGTCATAGAGAAAGTGCTGACTTCATCTAGCCACAAGTTGTGACAACAAATGAAATTTCACCCATTACCGATGTTCTTAAGTTTGTTTCTTCCCAGAGCTGGTTATATGAGTACCTTCTGCCTTTGCATGCACTAAAGCCCCAGAATACCAGAAAGAAATTTGTTGCTCAGCATAAATAACATTGTACAAACCAGTTTAGGTACACCGAGCCATTTTTACTGTGCTAACGAAGTTTTATGTCACTGTAGGGAAACTGTTCACTGCTAACAGACTAGCCTACTATAAAGACAGCAATCCCAGGCCTTCTATGCTAACGTTTCTGCAGTGGATTCCAAATAGGAAAAAATTTTAATGAGGAAAAATTATTATGCCTCATACCAAAGTCTCAAGAATTAATGCTTTAAATGGGAAAAAAAAAACCCAGAAGATGATAAAATACTAACAAACAAATAATGCTGGCTTCTTGTTATATCCCTGGAATTAGGTATGATGCAGGTAAGACCTTATTTAATGTTTACAGAAATCCCAGCAGGTAGACAAAAAATGAAATTCGTAATTTATTGAAAGTATTGATCGCATGGATATTACACAATTTCATCATGCAATTCCTAATAGCAACAGTAAAAATAGTTTTATTATAATCGCAATTTGGCGAGGGTGGGGAGAAATGAAAGAAAAAGATTCTCCTCACATGTAAGAAGTTTTATCTCCAGGATGACAAACAAAAAGCTAAAAAAAAAAAATTCAAAGGAGAACATTTAAAGAATTCAAAGACATACTGCTAGCTTAGAAGAGAGTGTTTCAAATTAAGCCTGCATAGTCCAGGCTTAAGCAATGTCCTATGCTTTCTCTCAATATACAAAATACCTACCTGTATGGCCCTAATATGGAAAGGATATCTGAAATATTCTCATTCTCTCTTACTCTCTCTCTCTCCCTCCTCCCTCTCTCTTTCTCACTCACTTTCTCTCTCTCTCACTCAATGAATTTGATTACATCAAAAGTTAAAGCTATGCTGGTTAAAGGCACATCAAAGGCCAGAAGGACAGCTCAAGGGGCTGAGCGCATGCCTTGCAAGTTCAAGTCCCAGAACTTCCTGGCTCCCTGAGCACTGCCATCAGTGAACCCTAAGCAGAGAGGTGGGAGTAATGTCTGAGCACCAACAGACATGGTCAAAAGTGCAAATCCTATCCTCCCCAAAGAGGCACACAAAAAAATTCAAGTCCATTAGTGAGAGAGAAAAGTATCTATAACACATTTAACAGAAATTCTGATATAAACATTCTCTTATCAATAAGAAAACAACCCAAATAAGAAAAACCCTTGTTTGTAAATGCAACAACTCAAATAAAATTTTTTAAAAAGTAAATACATGAAAAATTATATAAATGCACATTTAAGTGATATGCTATTTCACATTCACCAAACTGGCAAAAAGTTTTTAAGTCAGATAAGAGCAAGTAGAGTAAAGATAAAACACAACAGATATTTTAATTCACTTCTGGGAAATATATATTGGAAAATATATAGTTAGGAAAATATTTGGAATCCTATAGTAAAGTTGAAGGTCCATATGTGATTCAATAATGCTGTTTCTATATTTACACCCTAGAGAGATCCTGACATACATAATAAAAGAGATGTAACTTTCATTACTGCAGCCTAAATATTATTAGTTGAGATCAAATGTTTAGAAGAAACAAAAAAGGCACAGTTTAGTGACATTACACAGTGACAGCATAAAAAATATGCAGCATTAAAAATGTGCGAACCTATAATTTAAATAACCATTCATCACAAAACAAGGACGAAAACTCAGGGCTTAAAAACGAAGTTGCAGAACCAGAGAGTAATAGTACAACAGGTAGGGTGCCTGCCCTGCAAGTGGTCTAGCACCAAGGCTCCGGAGCCCACCAGGGTTGACCCCTGAACACAGAATCAGGCAGAAGCCCTGAAAACGGCTGGGTGTGGCTCCCAAACAAAAACAAACAAAACCTGAAAAGTTTCAGATGATTATGCGACACTTATATAAATTGTAAAACATATATACATAGTGTATATAAAAGCATTAAAAATAATAAATGTCTTACACAACAAAACTTAACATGAATTATTTGGAAAGATTTCCCCCAGCAGTGCTAGAAACAAGAAGGTCACTCCCGGCCTAATACAGGGGACAGACATCAGGGTCAAACTAGGCTCACACACCTTGGAGGGAATTGGGGGTGGTAGAGGGCACGATACAGCACCAGGGTTTGAGCTCTTGGTCCCAGCACTAATCAAAGCATAATACTTCAAAAATTAGTAACTTATGCTTTGTGAAAAGTATGTTGGCTACTTAGCAGGAAAGAGAATACGGTGGTAAAAGGAATGGACAGAAGGGGTCACTGCAAGAGGGCGATGAGAGTAGAACTTTGTGCCAGGGAGACTTATATAGAGGTGTGAGGTTACATTCCTTAAATTTTAATTGTGTTGCAAACAGTAGAAGAAATGTAATCTTATTCTTCCTGATTAAATATACAGCAGCAAAAAAAAAAAAGTAAACATAAATAAAATTAAGTAAAACACATTAGAATAGACTGGTAACTTACCACTAGGGTGCTACTGCTTTCTCTTTGTAACAATCTATAGTATGAAAGAAATGCTGAAAATCAACACTATAGCTTACACGTCACGGATTTGAAGAAAAGGTCAGGGATGTGGCTCCGTGATAGGGTGCAAGCCTCACAAATGTAAGGCCCAGGATTCAGTCCCCAGCACAAGGAAGGAAAGAGGTACCAGGGCTGGAGAAACAATATATCAGACAGGGTGCTTGCCTTGCATGTGGTTGAATCAGGTTCAGTCCCTGGCACCTCATATAGCTCTCAAGCCCCTCCAGCTGTGATCCCTGAGTGTAAAAAACTAAGGAACGCTGAGGGGCGTGAGCACTCGCGGGCTCTCCGGGCGGCTCTGTCTCACCGCCCACGTTCGGTGCCCTGGAACCGCAGTGTGTGGACTGGATCCTGGATCGGGACGGCCGGTGGTCAAGCACAGGCGAAGGAAGAATGAGGACCAAGCTGGTTGCTGATTAGTTACCGTTTATTCAATCTTCCATCTTTCTCATCTCCCGCACTCCCAGCTCTGGCCTCTCTCTGGATCAACTGCTGCTGCTTTCTGGCTTTTCTCATCTCTCCTCCTACTTGTCTCTCCCACCTTGCCCTCTAGGCTACACCCAGCCAGGTAGCAAAATCAACATAAGAAAGCCCTTCCTGAGGGCAGGGCATTCCAAAGCCCTTCCTGACTCTTAAGGTTTTTTCTTTTCCTTAGTCCAGACACTTATTAACATCTTAATACTAGTTATTTTTGTATGGACATAGCAAGAGATACATTGAGGTTTGCAAGGCAGCTCTCCTGGCAACATCTTGCCACAGGCTCAGACCACAGCACTCAGGCCAGATTAATCATTCCTCACCCTAGCAGGGTCCAAATCTAGTTATCACTGTTTGGATCATGACAACATTTGTCCATAATCAAGCTCTTAACTTATAGTTAAGCATTAGGCACTTTGGCCAGGCCCATCTCGATGCCAGGGTAGCACACAACTCACCGCTTGCCCTGGGTCCTTCTCGTCCCATGTCGGGGACCCTGCTTTGGGGATGCTAGGAAGTAAGGGCAGCTGAGGCTTAGGTCAAGAGAACAGATGCCCTGGAGGAAAATATCATGTAGAGTCAAATGACTCCCAGGTTACAAAAGCATAACATTTGTTAAGTCTTCCTGTGTCCATACAAAAAGGACTTGCTCTGAATAAACTATGCAAAGGACTCAAGGAGAAGAGAAAAACATTATTTACAAGTCAACAGAACACTAAGAAAGAAGCTACAAATAAACAAAGAGGAATGGGAGCACTGTGACGGGAGTAACCCAATAAACCTAAACTACCTGAAGCTATGTTATCCTACACCTGAGCGCAGATCCAGGAGTTAGCCCTGAGCACTGCTGAGTGTGGCAAGAAGATGGGAAAGGGGGATGGGAGAAGGAAGATGAGGAGGAGTGAGGAGGAAGAGGAGGAGGAGGAGGAGCAGAAGGTGGAGGAAGAGATAAAGGAGGAGAAGAAGGAAGTAGAGGAGGAGGAGGAGGGGGGAAGAGGAGGAGGAGGAAAAGGAGGATGTCCTTCTCAATGTCCTTGTACCCAAGGATACAGCAAATACACCTGTCTTGCAAGCTTGGGGCCAGAGAGGTCAATTCCCACGAGTGCAAATTCAATCCCAGAGGCTCAGTTTTTTTGGAAACCCAAATGCCACACAAATAGTGCAATCTTTAGTTGGTTCATGTATGTTCTGAGTCTTTTTGAAGACTATTTTGTCTTTAAGTTACAGGAATATCGAACTGTACGGAAAACCTCTGAAAATGACCAGCTACTAAACTGCTTATTGCTGCCATCTGCTGGACAACGTTCATTCCACTTTCAGCACATACGTTTAAAGAAGTCCCAGAAAGAGAATATCTAACATTCTAAACTATAATCCGTTATTTTATCTAATGAAATAGATAAAGTATCTCCAAATTAAATACCTGTTTTTTTATGTCTGTGAAACTCAGAAAGTCTCTGGTAACAATGATTATTTTTAATGTCGAATATGAATGTAGAAAACTACACAGCCTACAATCTACTTGGAATTAAACATATCCACAGACTACAAACTTTCTAATACAAACACTTGAAAATTATGTTTTACATAATGAGCAATAGTTTCTTTAAACATACCTGCCATTCTTAAACACATAAGAATTTTATGTACATTGTCTGCAATGTTTCTTCAAATAAACATATATAAATGCGTGGAAAGAGATCTAGTATATACCCAGGTATACATCTGATTCCCTAATCTTCCAGATACATGTTAGAAAACTACACTTTCTTCCCACTTGGACCCCAAGATAAGTTTGGGACAATAGGCTCAATGAAATACTTCACACTTACCCACAGACCAAAGTAAATAACTGACATATGCAAAGCATTGATACTCTTCCGCTACCACAACTAACAAGAGGCAGAAAAGAAAATGGCGATAATCCAAGATCAAAGCAGCTTAGAATACTAAATTGCTTTGAATTTTCAAGATCAATAACAGACTTTA
Source organism: Sorex araneus (assembly GCF_027595985.1). NCBI lineage: Eukaryota > Metazoa > Chordata > Mammalia > Eulipotyphla > Soricidae > Sorex > Sorex araneus. Next base: position 42,844,936 of record NC_073312.1, read on the forward strand.
TAAAAGTTAAAAAATTTTTCTTTTTTTTTCCACCAACACCAAAAGCTGGTGCTTCAGCATTACCTCATACATTGTCTAGCAGAGGATTTCTCAATAATAGTGGAATTTCTTTGCTGTAAATACCATTCTATTTAGAGAATTAAGCAGCATTCCTAACTAACTAGTTGCTATAGGTCCTTTAGTATTAACCACCAAATTACCTCCAGATATTGCCCTTTTAGCCCAGTCTGGGAGCCAATTAACCTAGTTTAATGTAAACAAAGTAAGTCTATATGTATCATAAATGTGTGCATAAAAAGGAGTTCGAATGAAGAGCCAAACGATGAGCTGAAGAGATAGTACCACAGGTAAGGCACTTGCCTTGAACAAGGCCAATGTGGGTTTAATTTCCTCATGGTTCTCTGAGCTCAGCCAGGAGTGATCACTAAACACAGAGTCAGGAGTAAGTCCTGAACACCACCCAACGTGGCCCCAAAACAAAAGCAAGACACATATGACAAATTTACATTATTACATATTAATATCACAGTAAAATGACTGTATCTTAAACTAGGAGAGCTAATAAATTTTTTTAATTTACTTCATATCATAAGTGTATAATACAATGTTCCAGAAGGGTATATAAATTCATACATACTATGCTGTTCATTTCGGAAGACTCATAGCTTCCTACAGGGTGGACATTTCCAATGGGCTCCAAACCCTCTTCATCCCACATGTATGTTCCATCAGAGCTATCGGATGGAGAAAGTTCAAATGAAGAGCCAGCTCTGTAATCTGTATCAGGTGAAATCAAGTTATTCCCAGAAGTATGCTTTGGACATTCACTCCTGTCTTCAATTGTTGTTTTAAAAAGAGAAGAAAAAAATTAAATTACTCATTCATAAAATATCATTATTTTCAGGCTCTAAATACATAAGCTGTAATAATTTAGCAGAGCAAAAAGTTGGAAAAACTCAAAACTACAGAATTTTCAGAATCCTAAGCAATAAAATATCAAGAGGCAAATCTTAAAAATAACTTATTTCAATGTTTTCTAACAAATATAAAGAAAACTCAATGATTTTTCACTTCTACATACCTGAAGATGCAAATGAAGCCTTTCACCATTTCTTAAGTTTATTCATTTATTATTCATTCTTATTCATTTTTAATAAGGAAACCCCTTCCTCTGTGTATATTATTAAGCCTTACACTGTCTCCTTATGAGAAGACAAAGCAAAACTTTCAGTTTTTAGTTAACCACTTCCAACTAGAAGACACTCACAGGTTATGTACATCTGCAGGCCCTCAATTAAACCATGTATCCATCCCCATACCCCTCAATTTATTCCTTTTTCAGGCTGCACGAGTATAAAGTACCATTTCTCCAGGATAACCAATTATAAAAAGAAGTTATTTAACAGGTGCTAGCTCACTTTCCTCAATCAAAAAACAAAGCTCCTCTGGATATATAACTTACACAATTTGCTAAACTAGATATTTAAATTCCTCTTCAAAAAAAAAAAAATGAAGCTGTCCAAGGATAAAAAGTTTTATTAGATTGGTCAAAATCAACATTAACTCACTTATTAACATGAGGCAAATTTACTATTGTTGTTTAATTTTACTGTTTAGTAAAAACAATTGGGCTGGTGCAATAGCACAGTGGGTAGAGCGTTTGCCTTGCATGTGGCCAACCCAGGTTTGAGTCCTCTGTCCCTCTCAGAGAGCCCGGCAAGCTACCGAGAGTATCCCGCCCTCACGGCAGAGCCTAGCAAGCTCCCCATGGCGTATTCCACATGCCAAAAAAAGTAACAAGTCTCACAATGGAGACGTTACTGATGCCCAATCGAGCAAATCGGTGAACAATGGGAGGATAGTGCTACAGTGCAATAAAAACAATAATCCACTGCCACAGGAAGAGACAGTCTAAAATGACATGACCGTGAACACCAAGACCATAAGTATCAACACGATTGTAAACATGTTACCTTAACTATAATAATTAATAGTTACTTTAAAATACATAACTAATAAGAAGGCAGGGCAGGTGCCAGGTGCCACAAATATATGACTCAGTGGGAAAGTGCATGATTTAGCAGTATCAGGCCGTAGGTATTAATGGTATTAATCCCTTTGGTCTGTTTTTCACAGTCAGAAATAAAAAAGGTAAAATCACTTTAAAAATAGTGTTTTTACTCATGTTGTACTATGAGAGAAAATAAGACAGAGAATAAAACTAACAAGAAAGATAAATGCTACCCCACTCCAATTTTGGGGGAACCCACCCCTTTCATGAAATCAATAGCATCCTTGAATTTATTAGACTCCAGGTAAAATGTCAGTTATATTATCTAAGAGAAAGCAAATAAGTGTAAAAATATTAATATTTACCAGAGACACTTATATCTATCCACTCATCAGTTTTAGTGAAGGATTTTTCATTTTCCTTGGGGGAATCACATATATCCTTGGCTGGAACATTTTCATGCTTTTCTTCTTTGAGAGAAATTTCCTCTGGTGTAATTCTAGTTCTGTTGGAGTCTTCTATATCTATAAAATCATCACTAAAATCTTCACTTAAATCATTCTTATCAGAAGATGACAATGAAGACAATGAAATATCATCTACATCGTCACTCAAGTATCTCATTTTAGTATCACTCTTTGTGGTCTGGTCGTTTTCTGTTCTGTAACTATCGTTTTCAATTAGTTCTTGGTCCTTTTCAGTAGCTTCATCCTTAACCATAAGCGCAGCATCTTCCTCCACACACGTGCCAGCATGTGAATTTCTATTACCGTCCACTGTGATATTCCCAGAAAATGGAGGTCGGCTAGATTTCAGTAGAGAGGGATGAATCATCCTATAACCCAAAGTGGAAGTTATGCCTGGGCCATTTGATAAAGCCAACTTCTTTCCACCAGCAGCAAAAGGTCTATTAAATCCATATCCTAAATGTTCATTCCCATTGAGGACTTCTGATTGCCTGGAGTTTCTTGTTAGCATACTTGACCTCAGAGGCACTCTAATAGGTGGCTGTTGGTTCTGATAAGGCTTTGTAAGATCAACCGCTCTATTGAAGGAGTGTGATCGGGTTATAGATGAAGGTGGAAGGAATGAATTCTGAATGGAATGTGAAAAACTCTGAGACCTTACCATTTTTTCGCAAGTAATAGATTTAATATTATCTAGGGATTGTGCTAAGCTTTCTCCAGAACTGCTTCTAGTGGCACAGGAATTTGCTCTAGGTCTCTGAATACTATTACCAGACCGATTTCCATAAAATCCATTAAATTGTGATTTTGGAGCATTGACTGAAGAATATGAAGTCCTTCCTAGTAATGTTCCTTTAGTGAATTTACCCAAATTAGATGACCCAGATAAAGCCTTTTGGTTTAATTCCTCTGTAGATGATACAAACATAGTGGATGGCTTTACTAACTTTGATGTGAGTAAGGAAACACTTTTCAAACCTCCCTTTATCCCGTTTTTGTCAAACATTCCATGAGTAGGTGCCTGTTTTTCAGGATCAGTTACTTTATCATGTGAAATTTGAGAGTCATTAGACTGTTCAGTACTTTGGGCACTACGTTGGTATTTATTTGTCGTTCTCCAATTAAATGAATGGGAGGAAGGGCAATCAGGACCATTATTTTTGATATAACTTCTGACATTGCTGCTCTTGGAAGATCCCAGTAAATTAACTGCTGTCCCATTTGGCATTGGCTGCAGAGTACTTCTTACAGATTTTGCTCCATACTTTGGCAACTTGGAACCCAAAAATGTCTTGATTTGTGTTTTTTCTTCCATGAGCTATAGGTGCATTTGTTCTTAAATTCTGGCAGAATCTGAGGAGACAAAAAAAGTAGACAAAACATTATTAATCACATATTCTTTTATAGTATGCATACTGTCACTGTCATCCTGTTGCTAATCTATTTGTTTGAGCGGGCACCAGTAACATCTCTCATTGAGAGACTTATTGTTACTGTTTTTGGCATATCCAATACGCATGGGTAGCTTACCAGGCTCTGTCTCGAGGGCTCGATACTCTCGGTAGCTTGCCGGGCTCTCCAAGAGAGGTGGAGGAATCGAACTCGGGTCGGCCGCATGAAAGGCAAACGCCCAACCACTGTGCTATCGCTCCAGCCCATAGTATGTATAATCTTATATAATTAAATGAAGCCCAAAAGCGATTCAGGATCCCTAAAAAATGCCTAATAAATCCTGGATACACTAAATTATTTATATTTATGTTAGAAGAAAATTTAGGGTATGGATGACAACAAAATCTGAAAGTAATAAAATCTGACATGCATATCTTCCCATTTCCATCTAAATCATTTTCCACTTTGGGTATTATCTCTTTTCTAAGCATACATAATCTTATAAAAACTGAAATATACTTTTAAAATCTTTTTAACTTAATGGGAAGCATGTAAACAAAAAAAAAACATTAAAAAATTCTCCTGGTATCAAGCATTAAGAGATTATCTATGATTTTAAGCATGTAAAATAATTTCCAACCAGGAATAAAAGTTGATTAGTCCACTAATCTAATCCTCTCAAATATATTTTAAAGATAAAACAAACATAAAAAGGTTCAACGCTCATACAGAAGCATAAATTATAAGTAATATATTCAATTTTGGTAACTGTATAAATTATCATAGCATATAATAAAATTATGATGATGAAAAAAAATTTTATCTTAGTATTATTAGAAATATGACTTATTTGCTCATTGCAATTAAATAAGAATTCTGTATGAGGACATATAAGTACAAAACTGCAAATTTTTTTTCCTTTTTTTAAAAAATTTTATTGAATCACTATGAGACAGTTACAAGCTTTCATGTTTGGATTAATATCATACAATGTTCAAGCACCCACCCCTCCAACAGTGCACATTCCCCACCACCAATATCCCCAGTATAACCCCCCTTTCCCACCCTCCCCCTGCCTCCACTGCAGACAATATTGCCCATACTCTCTCTTTACTTTTTGGCATCATGCTTTGCAATACAGATACTGAGAGGTCATCATGTTTGGTCCATTATCTACTTTTGGCACACATCTCCCATACCGACTGATTCCTCCAGCCATCATTTTCTTAGTGATCCCTTCTCTATTCCATCTGCCTTCTCCCTTCCGCTCATGAAGCAGGCTTCCAGTTATGGAGCAATCCTCCTGCAAATTTTAAAAAATCCATACCTTACTGATAAAATTGTATTGTTTATTAACATTCTTTGCCAAGCTGACTCTTCAAGACCGCATTCTCTCCTGAACACATTCTTGCATGTCTCTCTCTTGTCTCTTTGCTAGCCTTTTCTACTCTGGAGAACCCTGAATTCTCTCTTAAAAATCTATTTCATCTCTTTCTCTCCTCTCACATCCTCCTAAGCAAGTTTTGTTCAACAAAAACTAACTTGCTTCATTTAAAAAACAAAAAATTACCTTTGCCAGTTTTCTTTTTAGTCAAAAGGCTGATTCTAAGTCATTCCTCTTCTTAATAAGTTTCCAGAGTGGGTGGGAGCAATAATGCACAGGTAGGACACTTCCCTTGAACCCACCCAGGTTCAACCCCCAGCACCACATACAGTTCCCTGAAGCCCCCTCCCCAAGAGTGATACCTCAAGGAAGAGCCAGAATTAAGCATTAAGCACTGCCAGGTATAGCCAAAACCAAAGTAAAACAGGGGAAAAAAGAATTGTTAATGGAGTAGAGTATATAAATATGTCAAAAGTATTTAGGAGTCAGAGATGTGGCTTAGTGTTAGAGCACGTTTCATATATAAGTTCTATCCCCAGTATAATAATAAAAAAAACTTTTAAGGCAAACAGATTTTAAAATACACATAGCAGTGTAAAATAAGATTATAGACTTCCTTTCCCCCAATAAATGCATATATTTGTATGCATAAGTGCATATGTTTGCATGTAGTTATATTTTTGTGCTGAACTTTTTCTCAAAACCCTGTCACCTATAGCCAATAGTTAAGAACTTCTAAAACTTAAAGAAGGTCCTACAGGGCCAGAGAGATAGTACTGCTGGTAGAGCGCTAGTCTTATGCCTGGCAAACTGGGTTTGACCCCCCAGTACCACATATGGTTCCCAGAGCAACAGCAAGAGTGATCTGATCCCTGAATGCAGAGACAGGAGAAAGCTCTGAGCACAGCCAGGTGTGCCTGCCACCACCACTCCCCCACCCCAGACCCGCCCCCTCAACAAAAAAAAAAAAAAAGAAAAAAGAAATTTTGAAATTTCAGCTAACGGCACCTTTGAGGCACCATTCTGAGCTGAAGAGTCTGAAACCTTTAGAAACATACCACCCTTTACTTAGATGTACTGATACTGAGACAGGAAATTTAACCAACTCTGAGAAGATAGGAGAGTTCTGGGGCCCCAGAAAAGTTTCCCATCCCCAACAGTAACACACCCTTCAAGGACAGAGAAGCAGAGGCACACTGTTAAACAATGCACGCTGTTTAAAAGAGGCACTGGTGTGGGTAGGGAGAGTGGGGTGTACTAAAATAAGACAGTCTCACAGCTAAGATGGGAAAGACAGGAAGGAGAGTTCAATCATGATGCATCTTGCCATCAGTTACTTAGCAACAACAACAACAGAATGACCACACAAGTATATAAACAAGGGTATAGAAGAGGAGAAACATAATAATGACTACAGCACACAAAACAAAGGAGTCTAACTGAAAGAAACCATTGTACATATGACAATGAGTTATTCGTAACACACAACACCCAATAAAAATACACAACTAATACAACAAAATCAAAAAGGCATAAAGACCAAACAGGTAAACTAAAAAGTTATAAAGCTAATAAAAACAATTAAAAATTATAGTGAGTCAGGATGCATGCCTGAAACTAATATGAATTTACATCAATTATATCTCAATAAAAAAGAAAAATAATTTAAAAAACAGCAAGAATCAGACTAATGGCAAAAAGAAAAATCTTAGTATTAAGAAAGGAAAAAAACTCAAAGATACTAAAGAAACTAAATATGAGATATAGAACTGAGGTGGATAGGCATTTCTGATGTTAGAATAAAGAGAAAAGATCAGCAGTTAAAAGTATATATATCCCACAAAATAAAGGGGTAAAAAGTCTACAGATGAGGAAAAATATACTATAGATCCAAAAAACAAATCTTGGTTAAGCTAATAAAACATCAAGGATAAAAATTTAATTATTCAGAACATAAGAGTAGGTAGAAAATCTACACTTAAAATAGAAATTAAAGAAAATAAATAAAATTTTATGATTGGGTAATAACTCATCCATTGAAATTCTGAGCGCCTCCAGGGATAATTTAGTCTTTCGGAGTTGTCTTTGGGCTTTTTTACAACTTTAAAATTAGGGATAAGACTTAGAAAGCTAATGGTAATATGAACAGTTCTTGTCTACATACTAGCAAATAAATTCTGCCTGGTTCAGTTAACCTCCTTCTATCACAAGGGAAGAAGAAGCATTATATCCACTTGTAATAGCTATTAAACGGTCTAGAAATATCTATAAATTTATCTTTTGCTACATCCTGAAAAACAGCTATACTCCATTCCCACATTAATAACAATAAATTTTAAATACAATGTTTTCATTTTATATCCAATATTTATTACATATAATGAGCAATGACATTGTTTTTTCTTATCTATATCTCTTGTGTCTAGGATTATGAAACACGTGCTTTGCATGTTTGATGTCCTGGGTTCAGTCCTAATACCAAAACAAAATTAAATTAAAATTTATACTTAAAAAAATTTTAAACCAAAATTCTAGTGGTCCTACCTAACAGAGTTGCATAATTTCTTGCCAGAATAGTTATTATCTCACAAGCAATTTTTTTTTAATCGAATCACCGTGAGATACAGTTACAAAGCTTTCATGTTTGAGTTCCCGTCATACAACGATAGAACACCCATTCCTCCACCAGTGCATATTCTTCAGCAACAATGTCCCCAGTACCCCCACTCCCACCCCACCCATCCTCTATGGCAGACAATTTCCCCCATACTCTTTATTTGGGGGCATTATTGTTTGCAATAAAGATACTGAGATACGTTTGGTCCTTTATCGACTTCCAGCACACATCTCCCATCCCGAACGATCCCTCCAATCATCATTGACTTAGTGATCCCTTCTCTATTCCAGCTGCTTTCTCCTCCAGCTCATAAGGCAGGATACCAGCCGTGGAGCAATATTCCTGGCCCTTGTCTCTATTGTCCTTGGCTCATAAGCAATTTAAGTTATATCTTTTCCTGTGTTCCAGAAGAAAATCAAGAGTAGCGATCAAACTTTACTAACTTATTCTATTTTAATCTTCTCTAATTTGGGGGGGGGGGGGGCTTACTTATGACCAGTAAGATTATTCCCCATGGGTGATAATGATTTTTCCGTTTGGTGATCTCTGGAAATATGGTTTGATATGATAATCAAATAATCAAAACTTTTTGCAACTTTGTAACCCCTTCTCCTTTCCCTTCAAAAGTTAAATAGGTTCTCTAAGGTTAAGAAAGAGTAACCTGATTGCTCATAGTTTGGTTCACGGCTTTCAATCTTTTATACCTGAGCACGTATACCAGATCTCCACCTGCAGGTAAAAATAACACCGTTAAGGAGCAATCACTTTTTCAAGGACTGGCAGGAAATAGCTATGAACAGCGGCTGAAAATCCCTCTGGAGGCAGCTATTATATTGCTTTCACTTTCACTGGAAAAGAGACAGAGCCATGCAAACAAGTATCTCTGTAAAGATAAGAATCTCAATCCCCTGTCTGATAAAACTCGTCAGAGGAAGCTGCAATATGAGGCCCTCCTCTACCTACCATCACTTTTCCTCCCATTACCATACTACAAAATACACTGCTGATGTTTCTCTGCCATTTTCTGTATGTGTGATGTATGATTGCCTAGATATCTTATATGTTTCCCAACTGCCCATGTTCTCATTTCCATTTCATAAATATGCATTTTCCTGGAAGATTACTGAATATGTATAGGCTGTTGTCACCCTAATTCTAGACAGCATAAAATCAAATCCACACTTGCTCTTTTTGAAGATTGCTCTACTATCTGTGCCAGTTGGATGCTTTCCAAGTTGTATCTTGCCTCTTTACCAATAAAGCTATCTTTTTAAATTTAGCTGTTCTATGAACACCTCTTTTGGGGGTGACAGTGGTCATTTGTTCATTTATCTCTTACCTACTGAGTTCTAATCAATTCAATAATTTCATGTCCATCAATTATTATTCTTTGACACCTAAACATGTGCATATTAACTCTACAACCATGGTTTAAAGTCCGGCAGCGGGCCCAGAGTGAAAGCACAGTGGGCACGTGGGTGACCCAGGTTCAATCTCCGGCATCCCAAATGATTCCCCAAGCACTACCCTGGGGAATTCCTGAGTGCAGAGCCAGGAGTAAACCCTGAAGCATAGTCAGGTGTGGTACAAAAACAAGTCAATACTTAAGCAAATTCATTATTTCTTAGAGGAAATTAACTTAATAGTAAGACGAGATTGAAAAATAACTTTCTTTGTGGGTCTGTGATTAAATGACAGCAACTTTTTTGAACAATATGTTGAAAAAGATTCTGGAGTTAGACACCACAGTAAAGAACCATGATCAAACGGCATTATCTGCCAGACACTGATAAAAGAACAGTGGTAATATCCATGCCAGATAACTGCCATTCCCTCCCATTTTTAGTAAAGGCCTCCACCGAAAAACATATTCTCACACCTACACTTTAAGGGTAACTGTAAGAAAACTGATAATAATGTCAAATATAATGAACATACTGCAAGTCACTAGACAATACACAAGAAATTCTGTCCTTCTATGAGTCAGAAATGATTTAACATTCCCCTGTCTATTACAAAGAATAGTGGAGAATATCCTACTTATCTTCTCTAGGACTCTATTTTACTGTCTAAAATGATACCAATTTAGAGTATCTCCCAAGAATATCCTAAATATTAGCTATTTCTAACTAAGAATAAATAGGGATTTCTAAATGAAAAAAATTATTTCAACATAAATGGTAACAAGTTGGATTAGTCTTAAAGTTAAGAAAATCTGATTGTTCAACTACAAAATTCCAGTATCTATTTATATGATGAAAAATCACTTCCTATTGATGAGCTACCTTCTTCCTCTGAATAGTCATAAAACTTGTGCCAATATTTTCTTTTTACTTTGAAATGCAATAGAACAAGCATCTTAGTCTACCTCACTTTGCTGTCTTTGATTACATTACTCGATATACATTTTGTTAACCATTTCTAAAAGTGCAGTACTAACAACTGGAAAAAATATAGGTTGGCTATATCATTACTTAATGTTGATTATATCAATACTTAATTACTTAGTGATTGTATTTACTTAGTGATCATATACTTTTACTTAGTGATACATATATTTTTATTTGTTAAAAATATTTATGTATATGTGAAACACTATTTAACGTTGAAGCAATAATACCCAGAATAGCGCTTAACTATGTCTAAGATTTTACAAAACTTTTCATTTTAGTCTGCTTATTTATTTGCACTGCTGGGTCTAGAACCCACGGACTCATACATGCAAGGCAAGTAAGTGCTCTACTGCTGTACTACATTTCCGGGCCTAAATATAACTTTTAATAGAAGTATAACATGTTTGTAATAATGGTGCTTCATATTTTAAAGCATTTTTAAGTTACTTATAAATTATTTCAAAAACTGAGCTGGAGAGACAGAATAGCAGGTAAGGGATTTACCTTGCATGCAGCAGCCCAGGTGTGATCCCGGCACCACAGATGGTCAGGACTGATCTCTCTGAGCAGTCAGTGCTGATCCCAGAGCACAGTCAGAAACAAAACCGAGTACCACAGGTGAGGTTAAAACAACACAACACAAAACAAACAAACAAAAACTAGCAAAACAGTTTTTGTAGATATTTACTTCAAAAAGCAAAGTCATAATTGGGTAAAGAGAGAGAGAGAGAGAGAGAGAGAGAGAGAGAGAGAGAGAGAGAGAGAGAGAGAGAAGAGGAGGAGGAAACTCTGAGCTTACTGAATAGTTACCATGCTGTTCTTGAGTTTATTCTTGTTATCTTTAAATCTCTCACACAGTGAAACCAGTCCAAGAGATGATAAGGACTAAAATTAAAACTAGGGCAGGACTTACCAGGGTAAGTCACTTGTCTTTCACAAGGCAATCCTGGTACAATCCCAAGTGATTTTGTTTTTTATAATCAACTCTTGTCTCTGTAGGAGCGAGCTGTTGGACCTTAGATTTGGTAACAATTTGAAAGATGGTGGACTACCATCCAAGAGAACCAACTTTCCTATATTGTTATTCCTGAGCACAAAGCCAGAAGTCTTAAACACTAGTGTGTGTACCCCCCACCCACAAAAAAAAAAAATTAGAACCAGCAACTTCTGGGTCTGAGATATAGAGGATGTAAAAGAGTATTATGTTTTTCCTTATCTTGCCATTCCCTGGATAATCTACACAGGGAAGGTAGCAAGTCTACAGAACACTTAAAAAAAGCAATCCTTCTTTCAATCTGGACACATCAGAGCATATGAAGTATATGCCAGAAGAGCAGGCCCAAGAAATGTACTGATCATGGTAGTGTCTACCAGATTTTTTGCAGCATATCTTGTTTAAGAATAGACTTTCCTTACTCTTTTCTTGGGGCCAGAGAAACAGTATAGCGAATAGGTGCTTACCTTATACTCTGTAATAAAAAACAGTTAAGGTAAAGGCCAAAGTTCAATCTCCAGCACCCCATTTGGCACCCATAAACCCTACCAGGAATGATCCCTGAGTGCAGAGCCAAAAATAAGCTCTAAGTACTTCGGGGTGTGGCTCCAAAACAAAAATAAAAACCTCTTTTCCCATATACTATCTTTTCCCAAACCTTCCTTTCCATCCATTTTGTCTCAGGAAGCTTCCTGGGACAACATAGGCAAGTTTGTTCTGTTGGACAGTTGCCCACTATCTTCTTTCTAATTGTCACCAAATCTAAGGTCCAGCTGCTTGCTCTTACAGAGACAAGAGTTGATTTAAAAAAAAAAAGATTATGAGAAAATGGCATATTTGTGTCCCCAAAAACCATCTTCAGTATCAGCCTGGGGCTTGAGATGTATATAGGGAAAAACAGGTAGAAGGACAATGAGTCATGAGAAGAACTCCTTACAGTCACATGTCCAGCTAGTATCAGTGGTCTGGTGATAGGGGCATGCTTCTGAAATAAGCATCTCTGGAGCGCTCTTTCACTTCTGGTGGGAATGCCAGCCTTTTTGGAAAACAATATGGACAGCCCTTCAAAAACTAGTAACTGAGTTTCCATATGACCCCGCAATAACACATCCGGGAATATATCCCATGGGTGCAAAAAAGCACAGCAGAAATGACATCTGCACCTGTATGATCATTGCAGCACTGTTCACAATAGCCAGAATCTGGAAACAACCCAAGTGCCCAAGGACAGATGACTGGTTAAAGAAACTTTGGTACATCTACACTTTGGTACATGGAATACTACGTAGCTATCAGGAGAGATGAAGTCATGAAATTTGCTTATAAGTGGATGGTCATAGAGAGTAGCATACTAAGTGAAATGACTCAGAAAAAGAGGGACAGACATAGGATGACTCCACTCATTTGTGGAATATAAAATAACATAAGACTGACACCCAAAGACAATAGACACAAGGGCCAAGAACATTGCTCCGTAGTCGGAGACCTGCCTCATGAGCTGAGAGAGAAGGCAGCTGGAATAGAGAAGGGATCACTAAGTCAATGATGGCTGGAGGGATCATTTGGGATGGGAGATGTGTGCTGAAAGCAGATAAAGGACCAAACGTGATAGCCTCTCATAATGCCCAACAGTAGAGAGAGAGTGTGGGGGAAATTGCCTGCCATAGAGGCAGGGGGAACTTGGAAGGGGCAGGGCAGTATAATGGGGACACTGGTGGTGGAAAATGTGCACTGGTGGAGGGATGTCTGATCATTGTCTGACTGAAACTCAAACATGAAAGCTTTGTAACTGTAATTCATGGTGATTCAATTTAAAAAAAAAAAAACTAAGAAAGAGAGAAGCACCTCTGCCCATAGGCGCCTGCAGGACTGCCTTCACAGCGATCTTTATCCAGTGTATGCTGATACCATTCATCTGTGACTAACTCCTGGTTTAACATCAAGTACAAAACATCTGAAAACACTACTCTATTAAAAAATAGATAAGATAAAGGCCAGGGAGAGTGAGAAGTTATAAGAAACATATATGTGAAGGACAAGGTGATGTCCCAATGCTTGCTCATTTACACTATCAGTTGGCTAGTTGTTAATAAAGTGCTCTCTCTCTCTCTCTCTCTCTCTCTCTCTGTGTTTCTGTGTGTGTGTCTCTCTGTCTCTCTGTCTCTGTCTCTCTGTGTGTCTCTCTGTGTGTCTCTCTGTCTCTGTCTGTCTCTGTCTCTCTATCTCTGTCTCTGTCTCTGTCTCTGTCTCTGTCTCTCTCTCTCTCTCTCTCTCTCTCTCTCTCTCTCTCTTCCGCTCCCCAAAGTGGCAATGGAAGCAGAATTTCCCTGTTTCAGAAACATATAACAGACCATGCATAAGAGTGAAAAAAAAAGTTGAAATACTTGTCCATAATCACAAGTTTATAAATTACTAACAAGGATTCAAGTTCACGATAGTCTAACAAAATTTATGCAGACTTCCTTACGAAAGTATGAAATGCTTTGAGAGGCTAGAGAGAGGAGTGAAGGAAGGAACTGGATAGCTCATATAAAGAGAAGCATAAAGAATGCAAAGAACATTAAGTATTAATCAAAGGAAAAGTTTCACAGAGAACAAAAAGAGCTTTTACCACTTATTCAAACTCCTTTCATATCCTTTACTTTATCATCTAAAGAACCACCCACTCGAGTTCTTTAAGTTTTACAATATCTTTCTTTGAAAATAGGAACTTCCTGCATTGTACGGAATTATATAGGCATGATTTCACTACTGAGTCTCAAAGCAATTAACTAACAGTAATAATGACCACATATTTATACCAAATCATTTCTTGAAACTTACTTTCACCTTCAGATAAGTATAGTTGGCTCAGGGGCATGGGAGGGGGTATACAGCGGGCCACACCTGGCTGTGCTCGGAGCTTACTCCTGGCTCTATTCCCAGGGATCACTCCTGGCAGTGCTGCTCGGGAGACCTATGTGATGCTGAGGACCAAACCAGGGCTAGCCCCCAACTTCACTTTTTAAAATGTTTTACCTTCTGCTAGTCAGCAATTCCCCCCATATCCCCTTCTCCCTGTCATTATGGCATAAGCAGATTCACTTGTTGATAACAGTAAAAAGCAAAAATGAAAACTTTGGCCCCCATTCTTCATGGCTTCAGAGCGCACACACGCCACTCCTTAGCATTAAGTTCGACACAAACTCCCATTACCATTTCAGGCTGACAGGGTTGGGCTTTTGCTTCCCCCTTTGGGGCCTCCCAAGCAGTGCACAGCATGCCCAGGGTTGGGGAAGGGAACTCCGAGTGATACTCAGCCACCTGGACACATCAAAGCTGGGCACTATCATGCTCAGGGCCACCAGAAACACACCCAGCACTGCTCTGGGGACTACAGGGGACCTGGGGTCAAACTTGAGGCCTTGTGTGCAAGCCAGGCAGCACTCCAGATCCCTACGCCATCTGACTGGCCCCTGAATATGATCTTTTTGGTCTTCAATGTTTTGTTTTGGTTTGTTTTTTAGGCACACAAGAAATTAGAAGTACTTGTTAAAAAAAAAGTTAGGTATAAAGTGAATTATTGATTTGTATTTAATATGAATTATTTCCTGAATTTTTAATTCAAGGGACACTGGATGATAAAGAGAAACAGATAATCTCTCCCACTCTTCCCCAAATTGGGCAATACTGCCAACTAGAGGCACTGGAATTAGCCAGGAAGGGCAGTACACTGGGAGGCACTTTGGTTAAAGAAGTTAGACTTCAGGGAGGGGTGTTGATTTTTCTTTTTCCTGAAAAAGGATTTGCAGGCCAACAAAGTATGGAAACCTCCGATCTAGTCAAACGACAAAAAAAAAAAAAATTAGAAAAAAAACAAAACAAAAACCTAAATGTTACCAGTTTAGGTAAAATTCTAGAACTATTTACATCACATTAAGGTGCCAGGTTTTGTGTCAAGTCGCTTGAATAATAACTAAGTCTAATTATACAAGGAGTAATATGAACTTTAAAAACAGTCTACAGGTAAAGCAACTAGACACAAACATTTTTAAAAATTGATTACTTCATGCAATCAATTAACATTTTGTTCTATTTAGGACCTGCTACAGGGCAAGTTCCCAAATAAAATGGATAATAAAATAAGAAGTGGGCTATAGGCAATCAAGTGTCAGAAACAAAAGTGACATGAAATCTTGTGGTTTGCTGCAACCTGGATGGCTTTAGAAGGCAGTGTGTGAGGTGAAGTCTGAAGTTAAAGGGCAAGTACCAGAGGATCTCACTCATCTGCGGTGTAAAGAAAAACAAAACCGGGGAATGAAGAGTGTAGAAAGATAACAAACCCTTGGCCTTGCAGCATGAAGCTCAGGTTAGCACGCAGAAAGGAGTGGAGACAAAGAGGGGGAGAAGAGGCAGACTAGCGAGGACAAAGGGGCAACGTTGGAGGGTCAGGGACACTCAAGAAGTGATGATGGTGCAGTAAACTCTGTGTGTTCAACAAAATTATAAAATGTCAACGCTATTATAACCATGCAACCTAAACTTCAATTTTTAAAAAAATTGAAGAATGATATGGCTGGGCCAGGAAGATAGTCCAGCATGTAAGGCACTTGCCTGCACCCGAATGGCCCCAGATGGATCCCCAGTACTGCACACGGTCCTCCAAGCACCGAAAGAAGTGATCCCTGAGCACTGTCACGATCAAGCCCTGAGCACTGGTAGATATGGCCCATCCCACTCATCACCCAGCCAAAAAAATAAAAAATAAAAATGTCACACAACTAACAATAGCAAAATTGAATGATTTCTAAGTCATACATCACTGATGGAAAGCCTGAGTTTGGTACATCAGCATATATTATAAACTACAAGTTTATTCCGTTTATGACAGATATCCAATAAACACTCAAAATGAGAATTTTGTTAAGATTTATGTGTATCAAAAGCACAATACTATAAAATTTAATTTAGTAGTAGTTTTATATAATATAGTAATAAGATTCTTTTTATTGGTTACATGCAACAATATAGACAAATTTAACAAAATCCTTTAAACAAAAGGCTGCAGATTGTAAGAAGCACAATAGTTTGCTTTACTTATAGTATAAAAAAATTTAGAGATCAAATTGTTTATAATAATTTTAATCTATGTAAATAAAGAAATTCAAATATTTAATACAATGCCTATTCCAATTTACACAAATAAGTTTTCAACATTAGCATCTAAGATACAGTGCATTAAATTTTATTTTTACTTGGATCTTTACATAATTATGACACCTTCCCTGTTATACACATATTTTTCTTCTCTGTGCTAATATATCTTAAGAATTTACATGGAATAGGTAAAACTGGGCAAGAGCAATAGAATAGCAGGTAGGGTATTTGCCTTGCACGTAGCTGACCCTGGTTTGATCCCCAACATTACATATGGTCCCTGACCTCTGAGCATCTTCAGGCGTGGCCCAAAAAAAAAAAAAATAACAGAAAAGGAAGGAAGGAAGGAAGGAAGGAAGGAAGGAAGGAAGGAAGGAAGGAAGGAAGGAAGGAAGGAAGGAAAGAAGGAAGGAAGGAAGGAGGAAAAAAGAAAAAAAGGAAGGAAGGAGAGAAAGGTAAAACTTACAAATGTGAAATAGACATAAAATTTGGTAGGAGTAAGAGAATTTGAAAAATCAGAAGGGGAATCTGAATAGGCCTATAAAAGTACAGTGCTTTATCATAAGAAAGAAGTACTGGTTTCATATTTTAAAATACTGCATTATAGATACTGCTTAAGTGTCTGCATTAAAACGTAAAGGATTGCAATAAAAATCTCTACAGATATTTATATAAAATTATTTGAATGTATTAACATAGGCTAAAATCATACAGTAATCAACACAAACTGATTTTTATGGATTTGTTCTCTATTCCATTTGCCATCCTTTTAAGTTTTGTTGGAGCAAGGAACATGAAATAAATGTGTTCTATGTCTAAAAAAGAGAGAGGAAAGAGCCGGGGGGTGGGATGGAACCTGGGAACACAGATGGAGGGAAGGGCGCACTGGTGGTGAGATTAATGTTAGAACAATGTACCTCTGAAACAACTTTATTATGAACAACTCTGTAAATCACTGCGTCTCAATTTTAACAGTTTTTCAGATCTCTATGGATATAAAAAAAATGAGACTGTGAATTCATTATTGAAAATGTGTCAAGTCCCTCAGCAAGCTAAGAGCAAATATATCTCTTTTTTTATTTTTTCATTTTTAATTAATTAATTAATTAATTTTGCTTTTTGGGGTCACACCCAGTAATGCTCAGGGGTCACTCCTGGCTCTGCACTCAGGAATTACCCCTGGCCGTGCTCAGGGGACCATATGGGATGCTGGGAATCAAACCTGGGTCAGCCACGTGCAAGGCAAATGCCCTACCTGCTGTGCTATCACTCCAGCCCCTCTTTTTTTTTTTTTAATATATCTTTCTTAAGTCAAGAGCAACCATAAGCACCATGAGTGAAAACTGATAAGAAAGCAACAGTGAAATGTGTTTTACCAGCATTCTTTGGATTGAAAATGACCCAAACATCTGTAGTTCTTCCAGAATAAAAAGCAAATAACCTAAGTTCAGAAATTAAATCTTCAATATTACATCTTATTCAGAAATTAGATATATCTAAACAGTCAATGAATCTGGGGGTGGGGAGAAGACCTGACTTAGCTGAAGTATCCCGAGCAGTGCTCAGGAGGTCCAGGGGCCGGTTTAAGTGACACCTGGCCAACCAAGCCATAGGTTCAATACAAAGGCCCAAGCACATGGTGCTTCTGAGACCCTACAGTGCAGGGGATTACCCAGGTCACCCCAACAGGCTTGAGGGCCTTTGGGGCTGCACTCAAGTGTTTCTCCTGAGACCATGTGGCTAAGGTAGAGCGTGCACTCTATACTACTTCTACCATCCCTTAGTGAGTTTATCATTTATTTTGACTTGGGGAAAAAAAAAAAAACACTTGGAAACCAGCTGACCATAGATATTACTACTGTGGAAGAACTGACTTAAAAACCTTCATATCCTTTACGTAAATCTTAAACTATTTTTCTTCCTGACAAATCCTATAATAGTAGAGATATGAGGTCATTTGATTTTAATAAGCACAGGTAAAGTAAATTTGCATGACTTCAACTCGAAAATATTCTATTTTATTGAAACAGACTTCAGTTTTCATTGACCAATAATTACTATAACTTCAAAATATTTGGCTTAGTGTTTGGTTTTTTTGTTTCTGTTTTGTTTTTGCAGTTCTGGGGATTAAACTCCGGACCTCACACAGGCAAAGCAAGTGCTCTACCACCGAGCCACATCTATGCCTCATATTTGGCTTCATTTTCATAATATTGGAAAGCTATCATCATCATCATCATCATCATCATCATCATCATCCCATTGATCATCGAATTTCTCGAGTGGTCTCAGTAATGTCTCTATTCATCCTAGCCCTGAGATGTTAGAAGTCTCTCTTTACTCGTCCTTCCCAACGATGTCGTACTGGAGGCTCTTTTAGGGTCAGGGGAATGCTTTAGGAAGTTAAATTTATACTGTGACTAACCCTACCATCTGGAGATAAAATAAAAAATATTTATGCATACAAAACGTACATGGGATCACACAGAACACAACATACAGAGATCTTTACCCCATTCCCTTTTACTGGTTGATGCTGTGATAAATGGGGGTCACAATCTAGTTGTGGTGCTCGTGGCCATTATGGTCATGATGTTCACCAGAGGATGCACTCCTGGCCCCAGTGTTCTTACATCTTTTCCTCTGCAGTGCTCATCAGGAGTCTCATCTTTTCCTTGAAGTGCTTGTACATACCTGGCTGCAATGTGACCACAAATCCCTTGCAGTGAAGGGATCACCAACAGCAGAGCTGCCAGACACGACAAGCTGCCAGGATTATGCTTGGTCTGTGTGACAGCGCAGGACACCTGGCTCACGGCCTCATGCTTACTTACAAGGCGGCTCTCTAGCCACTGAGCCATTGCCCTCCCCAGATATGGATAGTTTTAACATTAACGATTTGAAAAGATACATAAAACTTTTCATTAGACCAATTTTGAAATGATTCCCTGTATCTGGGGGAGGGAGGGGGTTGTTTGTCCAGTTGGGTCTGTTTTGTTTTGTTTTTGTTTGGGGGCCACACCTGGCAATGCTTAGGGTTTACTCTTGGCTCTGCACTCAGCAATTACTCCTGGCAGTTCTCAGGGAACCATATGAAATGCCAGGGATTGAACAGGTTGGCCAGGTGCAAAATAAATTTTATGTTAAGAAAATATTCAAATTCCTAAAGGACTCTGAATTATCTGCACCACAGACAAGCATTTGAGATGAATAGCTATGGTTCTGGGATGGTATGGCTGGGTGGACTGTTAATTGTTTCTAGAACCTACAAATAAAAACTCTTGTGAAAATTAAATAATTAAAGACAGCTGTTTTAATTCTTCAACAAGGACTTACCACTTAAATAAAGCCAAAAAAAACCAACATTAACCACCAACTGGAATGTTTTTCTTTATCTCTAAATGTACTTAACTGAGAAGAAGCTAGTATCTTATTTTAGCTGAGATAAACAGTAAATATTTCTAATGCCATTAAATGGCCCTTGAACTCAAGATGCATTCCCAAAGAGAGTACAAAAGAAACTCTCAAGATTAAGAGTCATTCCTGTTGGTAGCCAAAAGAAAGACTTAAATACTTATGCAATATGGGCAACAGGCCCTAGTTGCAAATGAAATTCTACTCATATTTTTATCTGACTATATTCTGAAGCCCCAGCCTGACACTTAGCAAACCAAGTTCTCAAGACACAGATAAGAAAATGAGGAAGGAGTGCTAGGGAGAGTAACAGATCTGGATGTGGGAAGGAAAGAGCAAATTTTTAAAGGTCCTTAAAAAAAATCTCCAAGGAGTGCTTCCTATCAATTTTCCCAGGATCTTACATACAACATACAGGAACCAAGAGAAGCTGAAAGTAGCAGAGAGCCATGTGGGGACGCTCCTTTGCGGCCCCGCTCGAGATCGACCCCGGAGGCAACTGAACCACTTTGGACACGAGCGGCACCCCCAAAATGCCTCCAAACTGTGTGCTGGGAGCTTCTGGCCCAGGCGCTGCCGGCAGGACTCCTGCTGGGACCACCATGCCCAGGGCCTACTTCCTGGACGGACACTTTGACGGCAACCTGACGGGGCGTCTGACTCACAAGGATTTCCGCTCCTGCCTCAGCTACTACCTGCCCATGGTGGAGGAGGGTGAGCCCGAGCCCAGGTTTGAAAAGTTCCTGGACGCCATGGATACAGGATGGCCTGTTGCAATAAGGGCTCCTCTTAAGAATGCCTTCGACCCTTTGCGGCCCCTCGCGAGATCGACCCCGGAGGCAACTGAACCACTTTGGACACGAGCGGCGCCCCCAAAATGCCTCCAAACTGTGTGCTGGGAGCTTCTGGCCCAGGCGCTGCCGGCAGGGTATGCTCTTTTCTCTCTCAACTTTTTCTGTTTGAACGCAGCGAGGCTATAGCCGGTTTTTAGACTCTACAGGAAGCCCGGGATAGCCGATGGGCGGGACTCCCGGATCCGCCCTGTGCCGGCCGACATTTAAGCAGAGAGCCATGTGGGGACGCTCTCTGCTTAAATATCTTCCAAAAGATATTAGGAAGACCTAATATCTTTTGATTGTTTGATTGTCAGCAACGTGTAAATGTTCCTTTTTGGCAGGGCTTAATGTGGGGGGAAACTCCAAACAATAGTACTAAGTTTTTTGTTAAAGGGTAAAAGATTGTAGCGATAGAATTTTAGGCAGAATTTTCCCTGGACTTTAACGGGTCGGACTTTGGTGGGAAATCCTAACAAGAATAGTAAGTCTTTTGCTGAAATATTGAAGGCCACCAAAGTGGTAGCCATCTCTATAGACTGAACTAAGCCATATCCCCACGCCGGCTGAGAAGAAATATCCTTCTTTCTCGGGAAAAAACGCGGCGTGGCGTTAACCATAGTATGATGTCCATTAAGCTGACACGGACCTGGTGGCGTGGGAATCGGATGCAAGGGAATAAATTATTATGTACTTGGAACAGCGGGACGCTGGTGGAACCTTGAGCCGGGGCCGATACCAGCGTATTACTTTTGGTTCCAGAAACTGCTTGCAGACATTATACCAGACTATCAACTAAGCTAGAGCCCCACGCCGGCTGATGACGAGAAATAACCATCTCTTTTGGTTTGTTTCCCTTTGTCAGGCAGCGTGGTGATTACTAAACAGGCGTGATCTCAGTGGCGCGGGACGAGGGGGGAAAAAAATAGAAAAGTTATGTAACAAACATCGGGACTTAATATCTCTACATTCTCAGCAATGGAGAGCCATCAAATGCTTCCTTGACAGTGGGACTGTCTTCTCTTTTTTGGGGGGAAACCCTAGCAACAATAGTGAATTATGTGTTGAAACATGGACTGTAACCAAGATAAAGCGTAAACGAAGTGAAACTTATCACTTACAAGGGCGGGGACTGGGGGGGTGGGAGGGGGCGGGAGGTATAATGGGGTGGTTGGTGATGGAATATGGGCACGGGTGAAGGGAAGGGTGTTTGAGTACAGTATAACTGACATAATCATGAGAACTTTGTAACCCTCCACATGGTGATTCAATAAAATTTAAATTTAAAAAAAAAAAAAAAAGAGAAGCTGAAAGTAGAGGGTATGGCTCAGCTATCTACCAGAATTTGGCAAGATTTTCTACTGTTTTAATTTTAGTTTCCCCTTAGGTATTTAAAGGAATTACAGGTTCCAATTTATCAGAAAAATCCAAGTCCTGTGACCCTGGGAGGGGCCTTATAGACATGTTTATAAAGCTACTAAAGTGGCAGGTTTTGTTTAGTCATGTAATCTCTACAGAATGGAAAGAGTAATATAGCTGAGGGGGAGAGGGTGAGAGTAGGAAGAGAAAACAAGGGAGGATAGAGCAAGTTATATAAGTCCTAACATCTTTTGTTTATACCTTTAATCTTTATAGAAATTTACTCTCAAGTATTTTTTTGGGGGGAGAGGTGTCACACCCTGCAATGACCAGGGGTTACTCCTGGCTTTGCACTCAGGAATTACTCCTGGCAGTGCTCGGGAGACCATGTGGGATGCTGATCGAACCCGGGTCGGCCGCGTGCAAGGCAAATGCCTTCCTTACCTGCTGTACTACTGTTCCAGCCCCAACTTTCAAGTGTTCTTAAATAAGTTCTTAAGCTTAACTATAGGGTTCCCATATACTCAGGATCTCATCATTTTCCTAGATTGCTGCAGACTAGACAACTATAGTTCATAAATATCAGGCATGCTCAGCTATTTACATATAAAGATATAATCCATTATGTGGGGGTGTGGAGTACAGGGGCCACATCCAGTTGTGCGCAGGGCTTACTCCTGGCTGTGTTCAAGGATCACTCCTGACAGTGTTTGGGAGAATGTATGCAGTACCAGGGATGAACCCAGGCTAACTGCATACAAAGCAAATGCCTTACCCATTGACCCATGATACTATCTCTCTGGTTCAAATGTTTTTTATTTTGATTTGATTTTGGGGCCACCTGAAGTGGTACTCAAGGTTTACTCCTGGGTCTGTGATAAGGGATCACTGTTGGTAGTGCTCAGGGGACCATATGTGGTGCAGGGATTAAATCCAGACCAGCAGCATGGAAGCAAGTGCCTTAACGCCTTAATCCCTTTCTTTTCTCCAGACATTTGATTTTCATAAAGTCAGGCTAACATCTATTTTCTACTTATGCTCTTTGACTTAGAAGATTTTCTTTAGTAACTGTCTTTATCTTATTAAGCACTTACAACAGCTGTAGCACTGTAGAACTGTCTTCCCGTTGTTCACCGATTTGCTCGAGCGGGCACCAGTAACGTCTCCATTGTGAGACTTGCTGTTACTGTTTTTGGCATATAGAATATGCCATGAGTAGCTTGGCAGGCTCTGCCGTGTGGGCGGGATACTCTCAGTAGCATGCTGGGCTTTCTGAGAGGGACAAATCGAACCCGGGTCGGCTGCATGCAAGGCAAATGCCCTTCCTGCTGTGCTATTGCATACAGCTGTATCCAAAATAAAACTATGGAATGCAGCAGTAACCAACTAGGTAATGGGGATAGAAGTGAAGCAGCAAACCTCAAAGAATGGGGTCAGCAGGGACTGCAGTTTTCACCCGTAGTTCTCATGTACAACATGGAACAAAATCAAGAATTGAAGTTTGATCAGCTAGTACTACCTAAATTGGACCAATCCAATCCTAAATGAATACTCAACACTCTTAGATTTAATTTAGTCTAGCTAGGACTCAATCCAATCCAGTCAAATAGCCACAGACTGACACACAACCAGGAACTCAGTGCCATTACACTTGACTATTCCTACACTCAATTACCTTTAGGGCCTCCCAGCAGTGTTTCAGGGCTCGGGAGCCACTCCAAGTGGTGACATGTTGGCCAGCAGTACTGACGCTACCAGGGTCACTTCTGTGATATTTGGATGGTCAAGTGGTGCCAGAATCAAACTCAGGATTTTGTGCAGACCAGGCATGCACTTCAGCTCTTTGAGCTAGCTACCTGGCCCCATGAATTCTGTTTTAAAGTTGGGTCTAATCTAATTCCAGCCAGTATCTCCAGCAATTACCAGAATGGCAATTACCAGTAATTTTAATAACTGAAGAGGAAAAGGACCTCCAACATGGAATTGAAAGCTAAAGGACTACAAACCTACCTTCTTAGCTCTGTACAGAAAAGCAAAATGTATTAAAACTTTGAAGCAAAATGTCAGACTCAGCTTGAATTGAGAAGAACTTACCTAAGGTCTTCCTCAGGTCTAGGGAAGAAAGAAAGAGAACTCAGCCAGATTGTCTGCTCCAATGTCTGTATTCCTCCCCGTTCACAATTATGACTAGATGGTCCCTTCAGATATCACTGCTGCCACCAAACTATTAAAATAGAAATCAAATAAAATTACATTACATTTTTAATAAATCAGTGGTTCAATATTAGGGTACCTGCCTTTATTTGTGATGGGGTCTTTTCTTCTTCTTCTTTTATTGTTATTATTATTATTATCATCATCATCATCTTCATTATCAATATTACTTTATTGAAGCACAGTGAATTACAAAGTTATTCAGAGTTGAGTTTTGGACATTGTGTTCCAGCACCAATCCTACCACGTGTCAATTTCCCTCCACCATGTTTCCAGGCTCCTTCTCTCGTCCCCTCACCCTACACCCAGAACAGATCTTGACAGGCACCTTTTTAAGTTCGCTTGTCAAAGTTTGGGTCTCATGTTTCAGTGCTGTTGATTTTGTGATTTGGGTATTTGACTATTCCCTTCCCCTACACCACCTATGTACCAGAGTCCCCTTACCCCCTGTCCCTACTCCTCCCCACACTGCTTACCATCTGTCTCTTTTCCCCATGACCCTCCCATTTTTTTCCTTTCTCCTCCATATACTCCAGGGCCCAGGGTGATCAAGGCATCCACCGTATTAACCACTGCATTTCCTCATCTGGTTATTCTAAATACCACGTATCAGTGAGAGGATTTGTGAATCTGGTCCCTGGCTCAGCAAGTGTGTGCTCCTCAGTACCACAACCAAGTGTGCCATCCCGTGCATCACCATATCACTACCCCCATCAAAACACAAAAAAGGAAGAATGGAAGGGGGGGAGTAGAAAATTCACAAATCTAAAGTTTTCCATTTAAAACTGGCTATATTAAATGATTCCTCAGAAAACACTCCCCCTCCCCCGCCCCAGCAAGCAGAAATGGGATACAGGGAGAAATAAAACAAGAAGTGCTTATATAGACAAAGATAGAACTGGGTAATATGATTAGCAAAAGAAAAGTCTTATTTTGGTAAACAGGAAAAGCCAAATTTCCCCAGTGGAAGGGGACATGGGTCTTACCATGCAGAGTACCTCCATGGTACTAATCAGAAACTCCAGATTGTGATATTTAACATTACACTTTGGGAAGAGGGAGAAACTTCAGTTAGATGAGGAATTAAGTCTGGGTAGAGCATGAAGGAATGTATTTGGAGCCTGGTTTGGGGTGGGTTTTATTTTCTATTTTTTTCCATTTTAATAACAGGAAAATCAGACTTCTACTTCCATTTAAGACAATGTCAATGAATGTCATTACTAGCTATTGTAAAGATGAAAAAGTAACTTGCCCTATACCCTTCTAGTTCATAGCTGAGAATTCACTGTATCATGAGATTAATAGGAGAACAAAAAAAATCCACCTCCTGTATAATGGGAAAGATGTACAAAAACTGAGCAATTTTTCTAAAATAATTCAATTACCACCTTAAATTCCATTTCAAGATGAAAACAAAACAAAGGTTTCCAGGGGAAGGAAACTCAGTATTGAGAGACTAGCAGGAAAAGAGGACCAAATAAGTGTAAGATTGTTATCAAGATTTTTTTGCTTGCTTTTTGTTTGGGGCCACACCCAGCAGCACTCAGGGCTTACTCCTGGAGAAGCTCAGGTGCCAAGGATCGAATTCAGATCAAATGCATTCAAGGCAAACACCCTACCATCTACACTATCATTCCAACTCCTATTATAAAGGTTTAAGTCTAATTTCTACATTGATTACATTTTCTAGTGAGCAGGTCATCCTCTTCATGTCAGTATAGTGAAGAATATATATTTTTCTGACAGAAGACTAACTTCTGTTTGGTTTTCAGGTTTCTTTTTCCTCTATACTTTCTCAGTAATCAGTTACAGATAACCCTTGTACTAATGGGATACTTTGAGGTGTCATTCTACTCACAACCTGGAAAAGCTTTATAACCTCGACATTTTAAACTTCTCTTGAGTCCATCAGAGCAATGATATAAGGCAACCAAGTAAAACAAGTTCCAAAGAAAACCAAGACCCTCCAAGGAGAGGCAAGCCACTTTAACAATGTCACTTTGGCAGAACTTACAAGGAAGATGGGATCATCATAAGAAGGGACAATAGATAATCATTCTCATAAATGCTTAAAAGCCAAATGTGGACTAACATGTCCGGGTGGAATAGTAACTCTTCTTTATGGGACACAATCCGGTGTGGAAGTGAAGAACCTGAAATCCCTTTTTTATGCACAGGCATGCAGGAGGTGACCAGACGCTGCACTGTACAAGCACAGAGGCCAGTTACCCTGCATCACTGTATTCTATGAGGCAACACTTAAATCGCTAAGGAAAGTGAAATCAATCGCCTGGAGATAAATAATGATGTTTAAGACATTCAAAAAAGTTTCATATGAAATAAGAACTACATCAAAATTTTTTTTGGTAGTAATATGAATAGGATAGACTTTTTGGGGAAAGTGTTGTACATTTAACTACAAATGCTGTAGTATTTAAACATAAAATTTTATGCTGAGATTTACTTTCAAATATTCCATCAAACACCAAAGGCTGTTGATGAAACATTGAAAACTGATAAATTTTAATAAGCTGAATGATACGTAATTCATTCATATAATCCCACTCCCATGTCCCCTTGCTTCATCCTTGCCTGTTCTCGCATTCTGAGAACTCCCAGTGCCAGGATCTCTACACTTAACTTCTCTCTCATAGCACAGAAGTTTCTAGAAACAGTAGTACCATAATCCATGAACTGCTCTGATCAAGACTTGAGAAGTTAAAGCAAGAGGAAAAAGATATGGACAGTGGTAAAGGGTACTGAATTATTAAGAGGATAGTACAGGTGTCCAGACCACAACTATATGCTCACCCCTTCCAAGGAATCTGGCCAGCAACAAATTAATCTCTCACTAAATCTCATTTTTTCATATGCAAATTATAAATAAATAATAGTACCTAATCATGGCTTTTATTTTAGGATTGCACTGTTTTCAGATAACATAAAAATTGGATATGGCCAATCTGAAGTTTTCCAAAGAATATTTTGTAAAATACTAGCAATAAGTATATGAATACCCTTGCGTTTTCCCAAACCTAAGTGCTACTTCAAAACAAAACTCAGATTCATTTTCCCCTTTCCAGCTCTGTTCATATGGCACAATACTTTGTTATTTATGAATGTGTTATATTGAATAATTAATTTTTAAGTATAACATGTTTTAACCAAATTGGTCATATTTCAATGCACTGCAAAGCAAGTCATGATACATTCATTTCTGTTCTAGACTAGCATGGTCTCTCTCTAACACTCCAAGCCTCCTTCTCATGTTTAAACACTAAAATAATTGTATATAATACAAAATATTTTATTAAATTACAAAACTCATATTTTAATACTAATATGAGTAACATGTTACTGATTAACATGTTTAAATAATAAACCAACCTGACAAGACTGAGAAACAAACTGTTCTGATAATCAAATATTGACTAATAATTATAACTAAATAATACGCACTTGATTCTAGACTATAGTGCAGTAGATGTAAGCTTTTTCCTGATGATTCAGGAAACACCTCAAGATCACAGGATCAGTCTGTTACTATGACTCAGAGATTTCAACCTGGAAGAGCAGCTGAACTGCAGTCCTCTGTTCTTATGGAATTTCAAGGAAAGAATGGACATTCGTCTTACTCTAAATCTTCCAGAAATGCAGGTGCCCAAATAGCAGATGAATAAGACAATTCTTGAATTGGTTAAAATACCAGCACAATCATGTCTAAATTTACTAATCCTTGGGAATAAAACTGCTTTTGAAAAATGACTATATGCTTAAAGAGTTAGAAGCTCACATCTGTAAATCAGTAAAAGCAGAAGAAAAGCTACAGCAAAATCCCACAGGAGATAATATCAAGGTGGGTTTTCAGTTCCATCATGAGGTCTGGAATGCTAGATGAGTAAACAGGGCAGGTGTTCTGACTCAAGAGATAAGACAAGGAGCTGGGGCGATAGTACAATGGGTAGGGCACTTGCTTTGCATGAGGCTGGCCTGGGTTCTATCCCTGGCACCCTGTATGGTCCTCTGAGCTCAACAGGACTGATCCCTGAGCACAGAGCCAGAAGTAAGCACTGACCACCACCAGGTGTGGCCCCAAAAAGAAGGGGGAAAAAAAAAAGAGTTATGACCAGGAGGGCACAATGAAGGCTTCACAGACACGGTGTCCACGGTTCCAGCCCTTGGGATACTGAAGACTTCACAACAACAGCCATACTAATTGCAGGGTTCACTCATCCACCTTGGTGGACTGGATGAACCTGCGGATTGTGGAAATTCTGCTCGCAGCTACATGGGACTGCAGAAGGCATTGGATCTTGTTATATTTTATGAGCAAACTCAACTAACAAAAGCATGGGGAATTTGGGTAGTACAAATAATTTAAAAAACATAATTGTAATAAAATGTAGGTAATTATATTCAAAAGCTTAATTAAAAGATTTTTTAAATTCGTAACATTTAGCACAGCACCTGATACATATCAGACATATATAAATGCAAAAGCATAATACTGAAGGGCTGGCTCAGACCAATATCCAGAGAGAGGCCATAAACCTCTGCAAGACAACTCTTGCAGTGTTTCCATGACCTGGGTTGGAAACTTTCCTTCTTGTGGGACCGGGAGTATGGAAAGATTTCATTGTTCCTGCTTAAAACAAACAACAAAAATAGCTAAGACTACAAGGGTCTATAGCACTAATGAAGAGCTAATTCATACCAAAACACTGTATGCATGGAAGAACGCTGCCAAGCAGTTTATTAATAATTCTCTCAAACTCATTATAGCATAAGTAATTCATTTTCATTTCAAAGATGAAGAAAAGGTTTATAGAGTTTATATAACTTGCCCAAGATCTCATACACAGCAAGAGACCAAGCTCACTGAAACCAAGACAGTGGTACTCAGTATCACAGGTACTTAGAATAGAAGTAAAACAGCAGGCTTTCATGTGTATTAGCATATTTAATCCTCAGAACTACACTGTGAAGCAAATATAATCTCTTTATTTTACAAATGCAAAAATACATAGAAGAGTTCATTATTTTTCCCAAGGTCATACAGTAGTGTGTGATGGGGCCCAGATTCAAATTTAAGCATTTCCCTATATGGCCACTCACCAACTCATTTTCTCAAGCTAAACACTCAATATACCTATTTTTTCAAACTGATAAACATGGCATCAGTTTACTGATCTATGAGAAGCAAGTAGAGCTGCAAATAAAAATAAAGAGAATGGTCTAACTCATTCCTTTCCAGTACCACCTCTGTACTGAATAAAAAGACTGAGATCCTAGGGGTGGCAAACATCAAGGAAAAGCCTATATAATGGATATATTTCATTTTGTAATAGGTGAAGGGAACAATCAAATTTAACACTGAAAAATTATTAAAAACTTATTCACAGAGCACAATTCAGAAAAACCTGCTGCTTCTTCAGTAAATGTAAACATTGTACAGAATAGAGAAGAAAAAAACACTTAAAAATTATTCAAAGTTGGCCAGGGACATAGCTCAGTGGTAGAGAATATGCCTTGCATGCATGAAGTCCTGGATTTGATTCCTGGGAAAGGAAGCAAGGTAGGGAGGGAGGGAGGGAGGGGGAGAAAGAAAGAAAGAAAGAAAGAAAGAAAGAAAGAAAGAAAGAAAGAAAGAAAGAAAGAAGAAGAAAGAAAGAAAGAAAGAAAGAAAGAAAGAAAGAAAGAAAGAGGAAGGAAGGAAGGAAGGAAGGAAGGAAGGAAGGAAGGAAGGAAGGAAGGAAGGAAGGAAGGAAGGAAGGAAGGAAGGAAGGAAGGAAGGAAGGAAGGAAGGAAGGAAGGGAAAGGAAGGAAGGAAGGAAGGAAGGAAGGAAGGAAGGAAGGAAGGAAGGAAGGAAGGAAGGAAGGAAGGAAGGAAGGAAGGAAGGAAGGAAGGAAGGAAGGAAGGAAGGAAGGAAGACAAGGTACTGTACATCAGAGCCTGAGGAAGATGGTAGAGCTATATAGCCTAAGCTTTGCTGGCGGAAGATCTTGATCTCTGACAATGCATGGTCTCCCAAGCAACTCTTAGAAAAGGGGAAGAGACTAAAAATAGAACACTAAAGAAGACATTCAATTTAATTCTAGTAAGAGACAAAATGTGCTGGGTATGTGGTTCAAGTGGTAAAACACATGCCTATCATGTGTGAGGTCCTGAATTCAACAGTGGACATGAGGCAATGGTGCTAAAAGTGTGGTCCCCTATGAAGAGAAGAAGGGAGGGGAGGGCAGGGAAGTGAAGGGGAGGAGAGAGGAGAGGAGAGGGGAGGAGTGAGGAGGGGAGAAGGAGAGAAGGAGAGAAGGGGAGGGGAGGGGAGGGAAGGGGAGAGGAGAGGCGGGGCTGGAGAGAAAATAACAAAGGTAAGGCACTTGCCCGCACAGGTTCAACCCAGGTTCACTCCCTGATACCACATACAGTCCCGAGTCAAGCCATGAGCCAAAAGTAAGATCTGAGCATAGCAGGAGGTGGTCCAAAAACCCAATTACACCCCAAAAAAGGAGAAAGTAAATGTTGCCATGACAGACAAGTATATAAAATTAGAAGCTATCAGAGAGAGCCTTCTGAAGAACTGAAAATATTCTTAAAATTAGTTATTTTAATAGCACCATGATGAAAAATTTATTTTTTAATAATGAATTACCATTTGGGTAGAAACTATTTTAAAACAACTCCTTATGGTCTGATGTGATAATACAGAAGAGAAGGCACTTGCCTTGCACGCAGCCAATATGGGTTCAATTCCTGGCACCACATATCATCCCTTTGAGCCTGCCAGGAGTGATCCCTGAGCACATACCCAAGAGTAAGGACTGAATACAGCCAAGTGTGGCAATTAAAAAAAAAAAAAAACCTCTGCAAAAACACAGTTAAAATCAATAAAATTAAATATAGAATATACAACTTGAAGTTGAAATCTGAAGTAAAGAGAGAAAAAGTACTGAACTGGATGCCAGTCAGTTTCATCATTAAAAAGAAAATTAAGGCGAAAGTAACAAAAGTAATTGGAAACTTTTCAGTCAGGTGAGGATAATGAAGGAAAACTAGTACTTTCTATAGAGAGAAAGCAGATGATGTTAAGGGCAATCCAAAATTTCTTAGTGGGCAACAATCTATTTAATAAAAGGCAAAGAAATGTTGGGAGAGTAGATATAGGCCTTGATTTTTCAAAAAAGAAAAACAGCAAGCAAAAACTATAGGGATAAATCAAATTTTGATAAATCAAAATCGAAACTGTCAAAGTTGACAAAGAATTATTGGGTGAATTACAGAATAATAGTGGGATGGACTACCCTGTGAGGGAAAACAACAGCAAAGGGGGGAAAGTTTGGGATTACCTCAAGGTATCCAAATTCCACAGCCATCAATAAAGGCTAACATGGGTTAAGGATGCAAAACAACAAAAGATTTGGTTTCTTCATATACATTGGCAGATCGAAAAAACAAAGTATGGCCTACTCACTGTCATTGTCATCCCACTGCTCATCGACTTGTTTGAGCGGGCACCAGTAACGTCTCTCATTGAAAGACTTATTGTTACTGTTTTTGGCATATTCAATACGCACAGGTAGCTTGCCAGGCTCTGCCGTGCGGGCTCGATACTCTCAGTAGCTTGCCAGGCTCTCTGAGAGGAGTGGAGGAATCGATCGAACACGGGTTGGCCGAGTGAAAGGCGAAAGCCCAACCACTGTGCTATCGCTCCAGCCCATGGCCTACTCAATAAACTTAAACAGAACAAGGGCCAGATAGTACAGTGGGTAGGGAACCTGCCTTGCATGTGGCTGACCTGGATTTGATTCCTTGCAGAGCCAAGCAGCAATAACCCCTGAGCATCACAGGGTGTGGCCCGAAAACTAAAAGGAAAGGAGAGGGAGGAGGGAGGAAGGGAGGGAGGGAGGGAGGGAGGGAGGGAGGAAGGAAGGAAGGAAGGAAGGAAGGAAGGAAGGAAGGAAGGAAGGAAGGAAGGAAGGAAGGAAGGAAGGAAGGAAGGAAGGAAGGAAGGAAGGAAGGAAGGAAGGCAGGCAGGCAGGCAGACTGGTTGCCTTCAAACGTTGTTTGTAGGCGGGTTACCCTAAGCAATGCTTAAGGGTCCTGGGCCACTCTCAGCAACACTTGGCATGGTACTGCTCAGGTCCAGCTCTGCTGAGGGCCATTCGGGATCCCCAATGATGCTCTTGGGGACCGTGTAGTGTCAGGAATCGAAACCCGAGCCCCCACATACACTCCAGCTCTTTCAGCTATCTCCCAGGTCCCTGATATGTTTTATAAACATGAATGGGCCAGGAATGTAGCTCAGCAGAAGAGCATTTCCCTTACATGTATGAGATGCTAAGTTCAACCTCCAGTACCACAAAAATAAAATGAAAATTGAAACCTAAAACAGAAACATAAAACTTATCTTTTGTAAGTAGTTCATGTAAGATATATGATATAGACCCTACAACCATTACCAGTTTCAACAACTTTCATAATGTTTAGCTGGATTTAATTAATTAGTATTTCAATGCTTCAGAGGATCAATCACTGTGTATCACATTCTGGAAGTTAGCTATAACACAGAAATATCTTAAAATAGTCTTCATCTACTTTATAATCTGTCACTGCCACTGCTACCTCTATAACAAGAACAAAACAGAATAAAGTACATCAAAGGCATCACACCCTGTCACTGCCACTGTCATCCTGTTGCTCATCGATTTCCTCAAGTGGACACCAGTAACGTCTCCATTTTGAGACTTGTTACTGTTTTTGGCATATCAAATACGCCACAGGTAGCTTGCCAGGCTCTGCTGTGCGGGTGAGATACTCTTGGTAGCTTGCCGGGCTCTCCAAGAGGGGTAGAAGAATCGAACCCGGGTCAGCTGAGTGCAAGGCAAATGTCCTATCACTGTGCTATCGCTCCAGCCCATGGAGATGGATGATCTCCATCACACACAATGAATTGTAAAATAGTTTTGGTTTGGTATGTATGTATGTATGTATGTATATATATATATATGTATGTATATATACACACATATATGCACAATCAGTAAATGAGTAGTGTTTTAATATTCAAAGAAAAAAATAATTGTTTTTAATTAAGGTAAGTATGGCTTATAAAAACATATACTTTTTATGCAATATTACCACACATGCCACTACTGTCCATAGACCCTTCCTATCAGCCCCACCTATCCCAACAACCGTAGTATTAAGGCTTTGTTTTCATCAGATGCTGTCTATTCCCTTGCTTTGCTTCTTTATATATCACATAGATGGTATATGTATGTAATATTTTAAAATTTTTTGCTTGAGCATTTCTTGAAATATAAAGACTTTACCCGCATATATTCACACATACAGAAATCTTGGGTCGGGGAGATAGTTCAGCCAGTAGGAGACCAGCCTTCCACATGGTCTATCCGAGTTCAATATCCGGTACCATATGGTTCCCTGAGCCTATATGAGCAGGGAGGCAGAAATAAGTTCCTCGCACTACTCGGTGTGACCCCAAAGCAAAAACAAACACAAACCTTGCAAACAGGCTACCATTCATCCAGAGAATTCAATCTTTCCTACCCTGGACTTCTGCCATCTTGTGCGACATGAGTAGACACTGCCACCTGATGGCCAATGAATTTGTGTCTTGGGGATTATCTTCCTACTTCAAGATTTTGACTCTTTACTCTCAAAACAACGGCACACACAAAAGTCACTGTTTTGTCTGTCTTCAATTTCATGAATGATTCCACTCCACACAATCTCTTATTCTATCCTCATCTGCAATTTACTCCATTAGAAAAACATTCTGTTCAAAAATACCCTTGTTCAATACAATAGTCACTAGCCACATGTAGTTTATTCAGGACTTGGGATGTGTCTTGGGTGACTTAACTCATTATTTCTATTCAGTTCTAAATCCAAACATAGAGCTGGGGAGATAGCTCAAAAGGTTAGAGTGCAGACTTATAATGGGGATCCAGGTTCATCCATCAGCACTAAGCTGGGATTACCCCTAAGCACCAGAGGGTGTAGCCAAAATACAAACATAAAAACAAGGTATGTGTGGGGCCAGAGTGATACTATGGCAGGTAAAGCATCTCCTTGCATGCAGCTGACCTGGGCTCAATCCCCAGGATCTTAGCCCCCCAAGCCCTGCCAGAAGTTAATTTCTGAGTGCAGAGCTAGGAGTAACCCCTAAGCATCACCAGTTGTGGCCAGAAACAAACAAACGAAACACAGTATGTGTTCTTTCCTCTGTTTTCAAATCTGTGCCCACTTATTTTTTTCAGAGAAAGAAAATTGCTTATTTTCATTCCACTAGTGAATCACAAATTACACCTAACTTTGATGAGAAAAACTACATTAAACTAATTTATGAAAATATTTTAAAGTAAATAACCCACAAGTCCACCACTATGGTGCCCTATGCACTATATATAGCAGAATCTTTAAATCGGAAAATTACACATTATAAAGAAACTAAATCCATAAAAAGAAACTTTCTGTCAAAAATAATATTCTGTGTTTGTCAACCATAAAGCCAGTTTTTCTAATACAGCACGTACCCAAAAAATCTACTATACTACAATTCTTATGTTTTATTTTATTTACTACAGTTCTTAAAGTTCTTCGCATGTAACGTGTTATAAATAAATCTTACTATAGAATTATGTTTGATGCTTCTCTTATACAGATATAACAATTATCCTAATTTAAAATCATGTTCTGCTTTCTCTACTAAGCTTCAGAAAAGGACTATAAACTACTTGGGATTTTTGTCATTCCTAAAGATTATCATAACACATGATATGTGTTAAATTTCACCAAGACAAAATA
Source organism: Sorex araneus (assembly GCF_027595985.1). NCBI lineage: Eukaryota > Metazoa > Chordata > Mammalia > Eulipotyphla > Soricidae > Sorex > Sorex araneus. The sequence continues at coordinate 42,879,981 of NC_073312.1, forward strand.
TCATAACACATGGACGGGGAGGGAATCAATTAAAATTATTCAGTGATGCCTTGGGCTGTGGCTCAATGGTCACCTACATGTCTTGCATATATCAGGCCAGAGTTCAATCTCCAACACCACTGATATCATATGTGTGAACCCTGGCACCACCAAAGAGGACTATAGCACCACAACAACATAAAAATAAAATAAGCTATTGAATTAAGAACTATTAGTAAAATATATAAATATGTTATAACCACAGTTCCACTAAATGGTACTTTTATTGCTTTAGACCCAGCAGTATGTATAAAGTATCTCATATTAATTCCATCCCAAAGGAGACATAACATCTAGAGATTATTGATAAATAAAAATGCTAGTAACATTATGTATAATATCCAGATCTTATTTATTTCAATAATAATTATAATTTTATAAAATATGACTGATAAAAAGTAAAAGAGGGGAGATAAAGTGATAATACAGAGGGTAAAGCCAGAAATAAACCCTGAGAGTGGCCCCCAAACAAAGAACAAACAAGAAAACTAAAAGAGTATCTTATGTTGCTCTCTTAATCTCAACAACACTTTAAAATCAGAGTACATTTATATTTATTCTATATTAGTAAACAAGTCAAGAAACTGATAAAAACCTAACAATAAATAAAACATTGTATCTATTATCAAGGAATTTTTAAGAGAAATTACATCAGATTAAGAATACTGGACTTTCAGATTATGAGACTGCCTACTGCGGGAGCAATAGCACGGTGGATAGGGCGTTTGCCTTGCATGCGGCTGACCCAGGTTCAATTCCCAGCATCCCATATGGTCCCCTGAGCACCTCCAGGGGTAATTCCTGAGTGCAGAGCGAGGAGTAACCCCTGAGCATCGCTGGGTGTGACCCAAAAAGCAAAAAAAAAAAAAAAAAAACCAACTGTATTTAGGGGTATGGTGCTGCCAGCAGGTCAACTTATACCTGCGGGACAAGTGCATCAGCAGCCTAATGGTGCCTTCAGGCTTTCTGAGACCACAAAATTGCAACTATGACTTTGGCCAGACCCCAGCAACTTGGGACCAAGTTTACCAAGAAATTAAACAGCCAAAAGTTAGGTATGTGGGAGCCACACCCACAAACCACCTGTGGCTCAGCTATACAAGGTCATTTATTGGCCTTATTTCAGAGGCCCATAGATAAATCTCGAAAGAGATCAAAAGCCACAATTAATCTCGGACCCGCACATGGCTGAACGGACTAGTGTAAAACGAAGGAGGGTGGGTTAGCCTGGCCCAGACAGAGCCACCAGCAGCCTTTTGCTTCCACAATCCAAAATCACTGCCATGCCCCCAACCTGACTTCATTGTCTTAGGATGGATTTCACCAAGACAAAATCTGCTGAAAATTCTGGTATGCAGGTTTTGTGACTGAAATCTCCAGGCTTTCTAGGGGTCAGGAAGGGCTCCCTCCCCCCCACCAATCTGTACTTCCAGAAGCCTCAGCAGTCACGTCCACACCCCAAAGCCTGCCACCCAATTAAAAATCTACTCCGGCCTTACCTTCCCAATAAAAATACTGAATGCCCTGAAAAAAAAAGAATACTGGACTTAGCAAACAAATTAAATCACTCAAGGGGCTAAGAGCTTACACAGAGCAGATGCCTGGCTGCAGTAGGCCCCAAGTTAGATCCCCAGGACACATGGCTTTGAGTACCACTCACCACATCACACCATCGGGCCACCAGAAGCAGAGCATTAATGAAGTGAACTGAAGTGATCCCAGGCCCCCCAGGCACTGCTGACAGTGGACTATTAAAAAAAAAAAAAAGACTTTTGGGGCTGGAGCGATAGCACAGCGGGTAGGGTGTTTGCCTTGCATGAGGATGACCCAAGTTCAATTCCCAGCATCCCATATGATCCCCTGAGCACTGCCAGGGGTAATTCCTGAGTGCATGAACCAGGAGTAAGCCCTGTGCATCGCCGGGTGTGACCCAAAAAGAAAAAAACAACTTTTTTTTAAATTTACCATTTCAATTGTGATATCCTGGTGGCAAAATTGTCTGCAATACAAACTTTTTTTTGAGTGGGGGCACACCCAGAGGTATTTAGGAATGACTCCTGGCTCTGTGCTCAGGGATGACTCAAGGGAGCGCTCCTAGTATACCTGGAGGGGTTCAGGGGCTCAGAGGCGGGACCAGAGATTGAACCTGCAACCTGCACAGGCTGCCTGCAAGGTGAGCACCCTATGTGCTGTATTCTCATTCCAGTCCCAAGCCCATGAATTTCATCCGTTGGCTCTGCTCTTCAGGTACCATGCTCTGTCCTAGTGGCTATACCGTTTGGGATTCCTGGTATCACAAACAAGGGTGTGATCTCCAGCACACAAAGGCCATGTATGTGTATGTACCAGAGATACAGGAAGTAAGTCACACACACACATAAAAAGTGGTGATTGTATTTTAAAACAGAACTCAGTAATGACAAGATAGAAGTGAAACTTAAAAGTTAACTGAAAGAAATCTAAGTAACTTAAAAGATGGAGGCACAGAAAATAGTAATGAGGAAGTCAAATCAAGTTCAGGAAATGAGTTTAAGATATGAGTAGGGTAAAAGGAGCCTATATCAAAAAGAAAATATTAATTTACAGGGGGGGAAATGTGACTGTTCTGAGAAATATCTAAGATTTATAATGAAATTAATAAATCTCTTTTTCTCATGTGAATAAATAAAGACATTAACTTATTAAACCATATTTCACAGATGTTTTTCACAAACTTAAGTCTATATGATGACAACTCTGTGTCAAGCAAGTCTATCAATGCCCTGTTTCCAAAAGCACGTTTCATATCTGTGTCAGCTTAAAATATTCACTTTTTCTCTAACATAATGTTATTGCACACTTAGACTTACATACTAATTTCTCTATGTAATGAGAAATACATAACTTCTTTATGTATTGAAAAGTCAAACAACTCATATGACAAGCTTTACTGAAACACTCACTTTATTGTAGTGGTCTAGGACCTAAGTCAGAATATCTCTCAGATGTGCCTGGCATTTTAGAAAATTTTAATATTCTAAGACACTTGGGGTGTTTTCAAAAACACTAACCTGAATTACTCATCCACATGCTCTATATAAAGCCCAACCAATGACGTCACTCAAAACTCAGTTAAAGTTGAGTAACTGCTTTACTCAGTGATTCATTCAAACAAAAGTACTGAAGCAGGAAGATGGCTCAAAGGCATTCCCGTCCCCACAACAGCACTGCTGGGTAGGGTCCTGGTGACCTCCAGCACCACCAGATCCAGCGACAGAGTAGCACTAAGTCCAGGCACCAAACTATCAGACCTGCACAACTGGAAAAGGGGCACTGCAAGCATACTTGGGGAGACCCCCTAAAAATTTGTGTTGGGGCAAGAGAGACAATGGAAGTAAACAGAGTAAAACTACAACCAAATATTTCAACAATATAACTGCAAAATGTTACTGGTACACACCTAATAGAGAATATGATGGGGGTGAGTAGATAAGCTATGATAAAAATATGCCCATAAGCTTTCCTGGGAAAGGAATCCTCTAGGACAAGAGAGTTAATACAGCAGGCAGCATTCTTGTCTTGAATGCAGCCAACCCAGGTTAAATTCTGGGAAACACAGATGGTCCCCTGAGCACTGGCAGGAGTGAGCCCTGGGTAGGCCCCTAAGTAGGAGTAGAGCCCTGAGTAGGCCCCAAAACAAACAAACAAAAAGGTGAAGAAATCCTATATACTAGCATTTAAAAAGGTAAAGTGATTTCATGAAATAACTAGGAAGTTTGATTTTACAGGGCAGAAAAAGAAATAGTATGTGCGAAAGCACGGAAATGTCAAAGCTCTTATCTTCATGAAATAGAGTCCACAACTCATAGCGAACGATCGTAACACAGATACAGAGTTCGACCATTATCCTGGGGCCTTGCAGTCAGAAACATTAGCTGTGCATTAAAACCCTCTACAGAAGCACTCCAGATCCCCTAAAGTAGAGTCCATGAGCAGAGAGGGGTGAACAAAGATGCGAGAGTGTGAACTAATGTTCCCAGACAATAAGGTGCCACAGAAGATTTTTAAGCAATACAAATAAAAACCTAATCAAACCTGTTTCCAAAACGCAGCAGTCAGTTGTGTGGATCAGTAGCTTATGGGAAGCAAATCTGGATGAAGACCAACTATGATTAAGACATGATTGCAGTAATGCACTAAATATTGATAACTTCTTACCCTAAAAGAAGCAAAGTGCTGTCACTGTAATATGGGCTTTCAACTTCAGTTTCTGAGCTGAACTCAGACATCAATTCAACAATTAGAAGCAATTACAATGAAAGTGCAGTCAGATTTATTAGAAGAAAAGTGGTGATCAACTTTTTCCCTAAAAACACTTCATTTATACTTTAAAAGTTTCTTTGTTGTTGAAAAATTCATTTTGGACCTCTGAGTTAGGGGTACATACCTTGCATATATAATGACCCTAACTCAGTCCCCTGCACTATATGACCTCCTGAGCACTGCCTGATATAGCCGTGGAGGGTCTCCAAGCTCCACCAGAACTGGCCCTTGTGGCCCCCCAAAATAGCTGGGCCTAAGCAGCATCTAAACAAGATCTGATCATTGAACCATCCAGCCCATTTAACCAATTATCAGTGAGAATGGCCCCTGAGACCTCTAAGTACTGCTTAGGAAGACATACATACATATATGCATACATACACACACACACACACACACACACACACACACACACACAATGTTTTTCTGTTTTAAAAAGGCATTTTGTAGTTAAACTACCATATTGGACATAGATTACAAAATTAAGATTTAGAATCAACCATAGACCAATTACAGCAAAGCTACAGAGTGATAATTTATATTTATATGGATAGTTATAGGAACCAGGGGGAAGCATAAAAAGACCACAATCCTTTCCTCATAATTCATAAAGTATTTCATTACCCACATATAAAATTAAAATAAAAATTACAGTCCTGAACTGATGATCATGCATTTATTGGGGGAAAGGAATGTTCTTTGTTGTTGAAAAATTCATTTTGGATTTTTCTATGTGCTCATTTGAAAGAAATAACTCAATATCTGGGAACACGTATGATAATGGTGAGCCTGGCTTCAGACTATAAAATTAATTTCATGCAATTTTTTTCCAAAAATTGGGATCTAATAATTATTTTCCTCCTCTCTGTTTCATCAGCTATAAACATGTTGAATTCACAAATAAAAAAGCACTAATCGTTAAAAAAAGTGAAAGTCCCCACATTCCCTTCAGCTAGCACCCTATTTTTCCCAGCTTTAGTTTATAGCAAACAAGTTCAAAGAACTGGCTGTCTCCAGTTCCTAGAGTAAAGTTATCTCTTAAACAACCCAGCCCAATCAAGTTGTTAAATCCACCACTCCACTAGAAATAAGTTGCTATGGTCATAAATTATTTTCATAATGCCAAGTCTAATACATCTTAGTCTTAGATGGAATAACATCTGACACAGCTATAACTCAGTCTTAATTCTCTTTCTTCCTTTGCAAGTGTATGCATGTGCTAGAGTTCTCTCCCTCTACCCACTCTAGGGGAGACGAGGGGAGAGGGAGGAAAAGAGAGGGAGAGAAGTGGAGAGAGAGGGAGAAGGAAGAAGGAGGAGGAAGAGAGTTGATGGGGGAGAGAGAGAGAGGGAGAAAGAGAGATGGAAAAAAACAGATGCAGGCTTTGGACTCCACTTTGGACTTCACCAGGTATTCACTCCCTAGATTATCTTTTATCAGTTTCCTCTAAGGTAAACACTATCTCTAAGTCAATGACAAGAAATTTACATCTTCAGTTCAGATCTCTGCTCTGAACTGTAGACTCATACACTCACCTACATGTTTAAACAGCATCTCAATTCAGACTAACTCAACATGTCCCACATGTTCCCCACAAAACCTGCTTCTCCTGCAGTCTTCCCTGTCTCAGTTCATGGTAATTCCATCTTCCAGGTGTTTAGGCCAAAACCCACAGGCCACAAACAATGCACAATCAAATTCTGTTGATTCTCCCTTCAAAATGTATGTACAGTGTAAGCACTTCTCCCCATCCCTGCCTAAAATTACCATAATCAACCATCCTGATTATTGCTGGAGTCTATTGAATGATCTCATTTTCCCCTTCTACACAGCAACTGAGAGGTCTACTACTAGTAAACACCCTTCAATGCTCTGCCAACTTCATCCTAAAGGCCTACAAGACCATATAAACTCTATTATGTACCTTCCTACTAGCCCACTCCAACCCATCTCCTGCATGTTCTATGACGTCATCTTCCACTAATCATTCCCTTCACTACCTCTGCTGGCCAATCTAAAACTGAATAAGCATGTCAGAGTTACATCTGTGCTCTTGTTACATCTTCCTCAGACCCTCTTCCCCCCCCCACCCCCAATATCTACACACATCACAATCACATCACATCACAATCTCATTTCTTACAGATCTTGCTGTAACAGCACTCATCATTGTAACCCTTTTCAACCACCTATATGATAAGGCAGAAGTAGTCCCTCTTCTGCTCCTTCTACCTTATTCTATTCTTTTCTCTATATCGGTACAATAGCTGATACAACACATACGCACTTAATTGTTTTCTGTATCTGACCATGAAAAGAAGCATTCCAGAAGGAAGAAAATGTGCTTTGTTACTACATTATAGTTAGGACATGTTCAGAAGGTCGTTTTTTGTCCTCTGTGTGTGTGTGTGTGTGTGTGTGTGTGTATGTTTAATTACTGTTGTTGAAATCTATGTCAGTAGTGTTGGAGCTTAACTGTCCTTAGGCTTGGCAGTGCTGAAAGTATACCAGGGCCATCCCCAGAGGGGTATGGGGGACCATGAGGTTCCAGGGGCCAAAGCCAGGCTCTCACACACGCAAAGCATCTACCATGTACCATTTGAGTCACATCCTTGACTATTGGAGGGTATTTACTGACAGATACGTGAATGAGGAAAATCCAGATTTAGGATCTGATCTCATAGACTGGATGAAGAGAACTTACAACACAGGACTTCACAAGTCCGAAAAATATACCAACTGCAGGACTGGCCAGCTCTACAGCCTCACTAGTACGAGTCAAAAGTAAGAGTTTATAATCATAAACTATACTAAGACAAAAAATAATAACAAACTTGAGGGACAAAATAAAAATAAAACAAAGGGGGAAAAATAAATCCTTATGCTGCCTTCTTACTCCCTGAAAAGGAATAATACATGCATGTTTCCTGTAAGTTGGCTGACCAACCCAAACCAAAATACCACCTGACTTATTATAAATACTTAAATAGCTGTTATACATAATTCCTGCTTTTCTAAGCAATGGTCTTCTGAGAATATTTTAACTCCCAAGCTTGACAGAGGCTGCCAAGTCCTAATGGTCAGAGAAAGCTCTCAAATTTCCCCCAAAGCACTCAGACTGCAACCAAATATCATTAATACCATAAAAATTCAATGTACCTTCCTGTGTCTGCCTATCTCATGCCCTCAATGTATTCACCAGGGGCTCAGTCATCAAAGATTCGGATAACTTGGTACGGAGGCGTTAGACAAGAGGACAGACAAGGGCTGAAGTGTTTTTTTTTTTTAAATAGGATCTGGATTTATATTTTGCATTTTAAAGAGAGGTAGATTACTGGCAGGGATGCAGGGGTCAGGGAAAGAACCTTCATTCACAATTGGTGGTATAATAAATTGGTTCAGCCTCTATGGAAAACACTAAAAGTCCTCAAAAAATTGAAACTAGAACTACTATTTTTTTAGACTCAGTAATTCAACTTCAGAGCATCTAAAATCTATCCTAAACACACACACACACACACACACACACACACACACACACACACACACACACACACACACACACCCTGGGAAAGATAGGAGCACACCTATGTTCACTGCAGCACTATTTACTGTAGCCCAGGATCTGGAAACAACGCAGGTCCCCAATAACAAGTGAGTGAGCAAAGATGAGTGGAGGGGATATAGGGCATAGGATATACCGGTCAGAGCATCAGTTAGGGTGCATGCCCACCATGAGACCAACTCACATCCAATCCCAAGCCCCACATGGCCCCCCAAGCATCTCCAAGCATAGCCTTGGGGAATCACAAGCACTGCTAGGTATGGCCCTGATAGCCGCTGAGCACCACCAACCCTAATGGTCTATTGCACTGCAGGACCTGAGCAACACCACATCCTGGGTTCAAACTCTGCACTGCCTGGCCAAGCTTGGAAAGCTTCCCTGTTACACCCTTGACCCCAGAGTGTGTGTGTGTGTGTGTGTGTGTGTGTGTGTGTGTGTGTGTGTGTGTGTGTGTGTGTGTGTGTGTGTGTGTGTGTGTGTGTGTGTGTGTGTGTGTGTGTGTGTGTAGGAGGCGGTTGGGGGAGCAGCAGGGAGAAAAAATAAGATATATATGCCGATGGAATATTATTGATCACTCAGTTATAAGAAAAGGTTAAATCTTACATTGCACTATAATGTATAGAGAAATAAAAGATTCCTTATTAAGAAAAATAAGTCAGAAGAATGGACAAACATTGAATGATCTCACTCATTGATGCCAGATGAAACAACAGCTGGGAGCAGTGATGAGGAGGGGAAAGGTACTGACAACTATAGAAAGGAGTAACTGAATTTTTTTCTTTTTTCCTCTTTCCATTATACTTACCAACTATAGAAACTGGGGAAATGAATAATGGGAAGGAGAATGCAGAGTGGAGGGTAAGGATGCTCTTAAGTAAACGGTAGCAGAAGAAATCAACACAAATTCCTTTTCCAACTGATTCTGAAAAACAGATATATGGGCTAAATAAAGAACCAACCAATAGGTCAGACAGCGCACTCAAAGAATGGAAGGCATGCAGGGTCAGAGTTGAATCTCCAGGGACCGCATGTCTCCTGAGCACTGCAAAAAGTGATCCAGAGCACAGAGCCAGGCCACGTGTGATCCAAAAACATAAAAAAGAAAACAAAAAAAATTAAGTAAAAGCAAATTTTTTAATTATTTAATAAAGGTAAAATTTTATCTATTTTATAAAATGAGTAAAATTAAATATCAAAATAAAAATGAATTTTTAACTAAAGAAAAAAATTTAAAAAACAAGGAAATCTGATGCTGGAGGGATGGTACTGCTGGTAGAGCATTTGCTTTGCATGTGGTCAACCAGGTTTTGATCCCCAACATCCCACACTGTCCCCCAAGCACCACCAGGACTGATTCCTGTGTGCAAAGCCAGGAATAACCCCTGAGCATCGCCAGGTCAGAACCAAAAACAAAAACAAAAAAAAAGAAACATGGAAATTTAAAACAAGCCTCTACATCATAACTACAGAACAACACAAAAAGAACAGAAATATTTTTTTCAAATCGTCACTTGAATATTTTATTTTTTTAATTTTTTATTAGTGAATCACCGTGAGGTACAGTTACAAACTTATGAACTTTTGTGTTTGCATTTCAGTCATACAGTGATCCAGTGATCATTTACCCATCCCTCCACCAGTGTCCATTCTCCTCCACCAATGTTCCCAGTATCCCTTCCACCATCCCCACCCCATCCATCCGCCACCCTACCCTCCCTCTTCAGCAGGGCATTCCCTTTTGTTCTCTCTCCTTTTGGGTGTAGTAGTTTGCAATAGAGGTATTGAATGGCCATCCCAGAACAGAAATTCTTAATTATATGCCATGATAGTCTTGGTGCATTTTTAAGAAAAACAATCTTCAAAGATGATTCAACGATATTCAAATTCATCTAATAATCAACAAGGAAAAGCAACCAGGGAGGAAATTTGAGTTTCTCTGGATTCAGACAGAGTTTAAGAATCCTCAGACTTCCCTATGACTCAAAATCTCAATATAAACCAATTAAGAAGTCTTTAAAGTTAGAAAATACTGTTGTGGACTATTCAAAAGCAAACAAGTTAGCAGAAGAGCCTAATATTTAGATTACACTTATCATACTTTGGTCAATCCACTTAAAAAGAAAGGAGCAGGAGGGAGGACTATAAATAATCAAAGGGCTGGAATACATGACTTGCATGCAGGATACCAACCACACCCAGCACGGACGACATGGTCCCCCAAGCACTACTCACCACTAGGACTAATGCTGAACAACAGAGTAGCCCCCAAGCTCCAAAATTTATAGCCCAGAAGAAAAAAACAAAACAATTCCCTTCCTCCAAAGAGGACATCAAGCTCCGGTATCAGCACCTAAAAGCCCTACTGCAAACAGACCTTAGAAGAGGGCCAGACATAATGCCAAAAAGGAGAGAGAGAGTATGGGGAATATCGTCTGTCATAGAGGCAGGGGGAGGGTGGGAAAGCAGGGGTATACCCGGGATATTGGTGGTGGGGAATGTGCACAGGTGGAGAGCTGAGTGTTCGATCATTGTGAGATTGTAACCCAAACATGAAAGCTTGTAACTATCTCACAATGATTCAATAAAATAAAAAAATAAAAATAAAAAAAAGAAGAGGGCTAGAGAGACAGTACAATGGAAAGGCACTTGCCTTACATGCAAGTGACTTGGCTTTGATCCTTGGCACCATATATGATTCCCCAAACACTGCCAGCAGGGATCCCTGAGCATGACCCCAAACAAAACAAAACCCAACAAAAAGCTTGAAAAGGCAAGAGGTCACAGAATGCTCTAAGAAAGTTACATATGGGGGGGGGGGGGGGCGGGGGCAGAAGGGCAAGGGCAGGGATTAGCATATCACAATAAGGAATACCAAGGAGAACTCTTTGTACCTGAGATGGCATTCTGTGTTTACTTCTTCGTTAATATTTCCCTTTCCTTAACAGTCTCCTAACCCCCATCTCTAGTCCTAAAGTTCTCAAGCTCTGCTCTCTTTTACAAGATAGCTGTCACTCTCCAAATCTCCCCATCCTGTGTTCACGCTTTGATTTTAATTATATGGTCTCTGCCCCCTCTTCCAGGCCCTACCCCCACCCCATTCACACCCTTGCCCCCTCTTCCGGTATTAGCTCATTCTCTATTAGCTCATACCTTCTACTGGGCACCTGTCCTTCAAAAGCATATAATCCAGAGTGGGAGGTGGCTATGTCACCATATTAGATACAATATATCATCACCCAAGCTATAAAAATTTAGAAAAACAGAGCTATGAGCTAAACTTCACCAGTCATTACCCCACTTTGATCTCTTCCAAATCAACACTGCAGCTTCCTACTTTATTATACTTAGTTACTAAATACTATGTATTCCTATAAATATACCCTAATCTCCAATTTCACAGTGCAATTCAGACTTCCTTTCTCATATAACCTATTTGAAACACTTCCTATCAAAAAAATTCAGTATCTTTCTAATTTCCAACTCAGCCAACTCTCTAAAAGATGTAACATACCATACCCTTGCCTTTAAACAGTTAATATCTCTCCCAACTTAGCAAACACAATAAGAATAATATAAACAATTTTCAAATAGAGATTCTAAAACCAGGCAGACTGAGTTTCATTTCAGAGTTTACTAGTCATGATACATTAGGCAGGTTCCTTTATCTAAGTTTTCTCATTTGCAAAATGAGGCTATAAAAATAACTTACATCCCTAGATTGCTAAAGGATTAAGCAAAAACTTCATGCCAAGGACCAGCACAGTCAGAATCTAGATTCAATCAATTAATCATCACCCTATAATAGTTCATGTATCTAGGATGTCTCATTCCCCTGAGAAGCAGAAACCAGAGTTTTACTTTCATATGATTAAGAAATGATCCTCTGGTTATTTCAAACCAACAAAAACTTCAATTAACCAAAATATTAAATATTTCCTTCACAAAAATCTGTCCAAGTTTATTTTTATTTTTGTCAAAAATGCCTATTATAAACAATGATAATAAAATTTTTAACTAGATTAGTTTTTTGTTTTGTTTCCCATTCAGGTTCAGAAAGAAAAACAGCAAGCATTGTCACTGGAAACTCACTTAGATATTTATAGGATGCATCTGTATAGTATACAATACACATAAATTCAAATGGAAGTATACAGTAGATATCAATGACATTCTCTTTCATTAGAAGATGAAATCATAATTTTTTTCAGTCAGTGGGCCCAGTAATTTTAAAAATTAGTCTACAATAAAAATAAAAAACTATGACAAGTCAAAAAAGAGATTAAGAAGATTTAAGCAAATTTATGAACAAAGAAAAATAATTCATACAAAGGAGAAAATAAAACTAAAAAGATACTGCATCTGCTTTCTTATTATGGATAGTGATATTGGACACAAGTCTCCTTCTATGTCTCTTTTAAAAAGCCAGCTTTTATTCCTCTTTTTTGTTTTGGGGCCACACCCAGCAATGCCCAAGGGTTACTCCAGGACCCTGATTTCAGGAATTACTCCTGGCATTGCTCAGGAGATCATATGGGATGCTGGGGGCTGAATCAGGCATTACCCAGGTGCAAGATAAAAGCCCTACCTGCTATACTGTAGCTCCACTGTCTCCAATCCACTTCCTGCCCCCTTCCCCCCAAAAAAAGCAAACTTTTAAAAGTCAAATTTGTAAAGTAAAATACTGATCAACCAACCTATTGGAGGCAATAAAATTCAATAAAATTTTTCAAAAATAAATTTGGCAATATATTTCAAAAGTCACAAAGCTTTCACAGTTTGACCTTGTAATGCCCTTCTAGGACTCTAAAGGAAAAATGCAAAAATGAAGATCTGCTGTGTATTAATTGCATTATTTGCAAAAATGAAAGTAACTTGGATTTTTGATTATTAAAGCTAAGCAAGCTGGAGCAGTGAGACAGCAGAGCAGGTAGAGCTCTTGCCTTGCATGCAGTTGACTAAGGTTTGATCCATGGCAACCCATATGGTTCCCCCTTAAACACTGCTAGAAATGTTCCCTGAGCACAGAGCCAGGACGACTCCTGAGCACTACGGGGTGTGGCCCACAAAACAAAAATAAGTAACTAATCATAATGTACAATTCAAATATGCAAGAACTATGGCAAAACTTAACTGTAAGTTTTTAAATATTACTTTTAAGCCTTGATTATAGTGCAAAACATATATATTAAAATTAAATGAGAGGTTTATTTTTATTATTTTATTTATTGACCATTGAGTTGCTTTTTTAAAAAATCTATTAAAACTAACGATCCACCACAGTAAATACTTCAGAAGCATAAAACCCCCCAAATCAGCTACCTCTTCACCAAAAAACCTTCGGCCAGAAAGATCACTCAACAGATTGGGGTACAAGCTTCACATACAGCTGAGTTTGATCTCAGACACCAGATGGTACTCCAGCACAGCCAGAAGTGATCCCCCAAAACCAAGAGTAGCCAAGAATAGCAGAAGCATCACTGAGGCTTAAAAAAATAAATAAATCTATCACGTAAGAGTAATTAGATAGGTTCGTCTCATAAATTACTAGCCAAACGTGTTGTGTTAGCCATGCTTTTAGGCAGCTGTAACCTTGTTATATTAAATCTCATTTTACCATCAAAACATAATATGTAGTATCTCCATATGGCGAGCAGAAGCCACTTGTTATGGGGTATCTGGAAAGAGGGCTCCAAGCACTTAGGTTAAAACTAGCTAGTAAATGAGGAACAGTGAAGATTAGGTTTCTTCCATATTCCCAAATGAACTCTCATGTTTCTTTGTCGCTCAAGAGCTCTAAGCCCCTAAAACTAACAGGTAAGTATTCAAGAAGGGAGAAAGTGTAGTACACACCAATTTGTTCTTCCTTAAAAACATAAAAACAACTTCCTTATTTAATTCCAAAGCATCCTGGAGTAATGAATGTACACATTCGCATCATATTAAGGTCAGTAAATGAAGGATACAGATGACCTAAAGTAACCTTAAGCACATAACTTAAGTTTTGAAAATGCCTTCATTGTATAATGGGTACAATTTTTAAAGTTGAACCAAAACTGTTTGTTCTTTTAAATTCATTATTCTATTAATTTAGCTGCTCCCCCACCCTCTTACCAATATATTCCCAACTTTCTCAAAAGTCTCAGGTCAGACTGCAATATAAATTTTCAGATGCAGAATAAGGAAAATCGAGGAGCAAAGGTAAAATGGACAGATGGTTAATAGGCCTGATTTGTAAACAGCTCTGTCTCTATCTGTATGACTTTGGGAAAATTATTTACCTCAGAATAAAGTTTTTATATCAAATAAGCAGTAACCTTTGGCCAGACCCTTTTTAGTAATGTATCACAAAACGCACTGGCTATTGTTTATTTTTTATATGCGTGCTTTTTAAATTATTATTATTTTGATCATAGTGAGGATTTCATTCCTAATCAATGACAATTCTGACTTTATTATTAAACATTTAAAAGTACCTGTACTACTTTCCTAAGTTTTTTGACACTGAAATGATAGTTAATTCATTTTGCCTATCTTACAGCTATGTTCAAGATCAAAAGCATTTCTCAAAACTTCATTAGCTTTTCAGCACTTGTACCCTAAGAAAGTATTTGCTGAAATTACAATGTTTTCTAACCTTAAAAATCTCTTCTAGTGGAGACATACAAACAAATCATTAACTATCCCCTAACAAACTCTAACTGCTGAATGTACAATGTGCTACTATTACTGGATTGGTCTAGACAAGGGGAATAAAACATTTGGACAAGATTCAGAGGTGATATTTTGATTAGGTCTTGAAGGACAAGTTGTTTATTAGGTAGAGAATTTTCAACAGAGGGAACAGTGTAAAACCACAAAGTAAGATGTCATCTTCAGATATCTCTAAGCAGTCTTTGTATAGTGAAGACTGGCATAAAGGTAGAAGATGAAATGAGAAATGTAGACATGTAGCAGAAATTGTGTAAAGTCTCTGACTCATGGAACAGATGATGGAGAGTCACTGATGAACTTTCAAATATGGAATCAAAGTCCCCCTCTCCCTGAGGCCTGAGAGATAGTGCCGTGGGTAAGGTGCTTGCCACGCAAGTGGCCACATGTGATCTCCTGAGCACCGTCAGAAGTGATCCTGAGCGCAGAGCCTGGAGTAAATCCTGAGCACTGCTGACCTGTGGTCCAAAAACAAAACAAAACAAAATTTTAACTTAAAAAAAAAAAGCTCTAATAGCACACTGGGTAGAGCACTTGCCTTGCACAGAGTCAACTAGGGTTCGATCCCCAACACTCCATACAGTCACCTGAACGCCACCAGGAGTAATTCCTGAGTGTAGATCCAGGAATAACCCCTAAGCATTACTGGGTGTGACATTAAAAAAGAGAGAGAGAGAAAGAAAAAAAATTTTAATTACATTTAATAAAAGTCCACTTCTTGCATCTTTAAGTCAAAGACTGGATCAATGCACTGAATTTTAAAAAGTAAAACTAAAGACTTGTTATTTCTGTTCTTGGGCTGGGGCTATAGCACAGCGGGTAGGGCGTTTGCCTTGCATGCAGCAGACCCAGGTTCAATTCCTCCACCCCTCTCAGAGAGCCCAGCAAGCTACCGAGAGTATCTCCCCCCATTGGTAGAGCCTGGCAAGCTACTCGTGCAATATTCGATATGCCAGAAACAGTAACAACTAGTCTCACAATGGAGACGTTACCGGTGCCCGCTCGAGCAAATCGATGAACAAGGGGATGACAGTGACAGTGACAGAAAAATAAAGAAAAACCAGATTTGGTTGGTTGAAGTAAAGCAGAACAAGTATTATTATTGAATAGAGAGTGTCTTCACTTTGAATGCCTTCAAGTAGTTTCTACTATGGTATATTAATAAAACACTGATGTAAAAAAGTAGGAATTTACTGCCAGAGTTCAAGAAAGTCTATATTAGTTTTTAAACCTAAATATTCTTTAAAGTCGATACTGGTAAGAACAACCAAATAGGAAGAGTAAAGAGCTGTAATAAATAGAGGCAAACAGTAACAATGTCTAAGGAGATTGACTTTCAACTAAAGTATCTGGACATTTAAGTCCTTATCATAGATGAATTATAGATAAGACATGTCTGCAGCCTATCTTTTGCCCACCCTCGCCCCCACCCAAGCATCCAAAAACGCACCTTAAATTTCCTTTGGTTAACGAATAGTTTAACTTGGCCTGGGGATATAGCTCAGCAATAAATCTTCAATATTAAATAGAGAAGACCGCAATAGCCGCGGCATCACCACACAGGTACAACTCCCACCAAGGACAACAGCGACAAAAGGAAGGCAAGGGGTGGGGGGGGGTGGAGGGGAAGAATAAATAACTTTTTTTAAAGCAAGGAGAAAAGCTCAACTGAAGTCACCAGTAAAGTCTTTTGCCTCGATGGATGTGTTTTAAAACCTTGCAAAAAAAAAAATTCATAACATTAATTCATAGCAATGGGAGGCGGGTGGGGGGGCGGTAAATCGGATAAGAAAAGGCGATGTCCGCGACGTTTTCTCAAACTCCGCTCAGTTGGAGAAACCTACATACAACCCAAGGCATCTCGCTCCTTTTAAGAAACCCACAACTCATCTCACCAAAGGCCATCTGAAACAGACAAGTTTCCCTCTGGGACCACCAAGGCAGGGCCTAGGCTCAGGACCGCAAAGCCAAGTTGGCCGGGCAGCTTACTGAGATGAATTTGCAATTACTGGCCTTCCAACTCACTGGGCCACCAACAGCGACCTCAAAGGTGGGCCATCGGCCTTTTACTTTGACCCATACTCGTCCCCCCAACCCCCGAAAAGTAGCTGTCGCGCGCGTGTGTGTGTGTGTGTGTGTGTGTGTGTGTAAATTGCAGGAGTCATGAAAAGGCGCGAGCAGCAGCAATGTGCACCTATGGCAACGGTGTGCCCCACACTGAAGTTTCATCTCAGGATGTCTTTTAGGGTGTGTCTTTGTTTTGACTCACAATTGAAAAGGAAAGAAAAAAACAAAAGCAGAAAGCCACAGTCACGGGGCAGCCCGGTACTCGCGCGGTCGGCCCCGCGCAGGCACTGACCCCGCCGGGCATCCTCCTAGCCTCGCCCCACCGCTCGGGACGGGCGACCGCCCCGGCAGCCTGCGGACCCCGCACGTCCGTCACCGCTCGCGGGGCACCGGGCGTCCGGCCTCCCCGTTCCACGCCCTCCCGGCCTCCAGGCGGCTCGCGGGGAGGCCCCCAGGGTCACCCCAAGAGATGCCACCCCCTGGGCACCCCCGACCGCGCGCCCCCCTGACCCCAGCCCAGCCCCCCGGGGACGCCCGCGGCGCTGGCCCCGCCCCAACTCCGGCCCCCCAGCTCCAGCCCTGACTGACCGACCCCCGGCTCTCACCGCGCGGGGAGGTCCACTTGCCGCCTCCTCCTCGGTCACGGCCCGGCGGCGGCTGACCCTGCCACCTGCAGGTCCCAGGACGGCAAGGCGAGGCGAGGGACGACGGCGGCGCGTCACATCCCCGCCGACCCCGCCGCCCGGCCCGCAGCCTCCAGCATCGCGTCCGCGGCCTGAGGGAGCGCCGGACTCCCGGGCCACAGCGCCGCCCCCCCTCGGCGGGCGCCAGCGCGGACTCCGCCCTCCGGGGCCCGCTCAGCGCGCGCGCGCGGCCCCGCCCCCGGCACGTCGGTGCGCAGGCGCGAGCCTCACAGGCAGAGGCCCCGCCTTCGGGCACGCCCCCTGCCTCTGACTCGCTGCCTCAGCCCACCTCTGGCCACGCCCCCGCCTCCTAGCTAGCCTTTCCCAGGCCTCGCTCCCACCTCGGGACCCGCCCCCCCACCCTCCCCCGGCGCTGACCTTGTCTTCAGCCACTTGACTGTGGGCTTGGCCCCGCCCATCCAGTGACGTCACCCAGAGGCTACGCCTACCTTTAGCCGGGGTTTTAACATTTGCTGCTGACTGCTGTCAAATCTCTTAACGCTGTCCGGAGCCCAGAAAGTTAAGAGGCGTAGGAAGTTTGGAGCTAACGCGGGATCTTCTCCCGCCTTTCGGTGATGTGGACATGTCCAAAAATTTTGTATGTGCGGACTCGTTCCTGTTGTCGCCTCCTTTGCCCTAGGGCATTCGTGAACTACACAGCCGGCTCAACAAAGCGAAACAGGACATTATGTTAAGGACCAGGGAATGGAAGGAGAAGCCCCAAGTGCTAAGATTTGGGGTAACTTCATGGCTCCATCAATCTGAATTACATTACCAGGAGCCAAGCCCTCCTTCTCTTTGGAGCTTCATCATTCAGTCACCTCTTCCTCTCCCTTCTTCCTCCATGTTTGAATCTGTCTTGAGTGCCCTTGATTTAGAAGCATGGGTCTGGCTAGCTTTTAAAGACCTGAGCTGCCCTTACCTGACAATATGGTAAAACTGGTCTCCGAAATCCTCTCAGGACAAACCTACCAACAGGCTGACTTGTATATACATTTATATATATATATATATACACACATATATGTTACTTGTATATATATATATATATATAATAGCATTTAAAGATTCTTGGAAAACATCCACTTTTTCTATGTCTTAAATCAGTGATATTCCAAGGGGAAGGGGAGGAAGTTACCAAACTAAGATCAGTAGACATCCCTAGTTTGAAAAACCACAGTCCATGTTAATAATTGGAAAATGAGGTGTAATTTTAATAAAAAATTTTAATAAAAATCTGAGAAAGATTGAATTTCTTGGATAAGATGCATATTTAAGTTTGTGCAACACCAAATCTAAGCTTCTAGAATTTAACTTTTATTAGTTCAAACTACTAAAAAGGCAAATGCCTGAGCTAACCTCTCCTGATGTTAGAACATCCCTCCAAAGATGCAATTACTAGCATATGCTTTAGGATTGATGCCTTTGACTAAATTGAGAAATGATACAGGGAACGCACTCCCACCCTGCAGCTTGTTGAGAATTAAGGAAGACTAAAATTTTAATTTTAAAATGAGAATTAAGGAAGATGCTAGAAACTCAACAGTCTCTTTGGGATCTGAGAAATATTTCTCAGTTACTGAAACCAGAAGAGCTTAGCTTCTCAAAAATGCTAGCTTGTTATCTTGGATTTCCTACAATTCAAATGTTTCAGAACCTCTTAGGGGTGCTTAGTAAAACTGCAGATTCTTCAACACCTCCCTCTGAGTTTCTAATTCAGAACTTGGATGGTACCTAAGAATTTGTATGTCTTGCACATTTTCAGGGAACCAATCCTAGGGACTACATCTTGAGAACCACTGCACTCAGGAAGCTCTGTTGCAGTCATCCAAATCAGAGAAGAGAGACTTCCTCTAGAGAAAATTATATCACAGGAAACCTTGAAGCATAGTTGAAAGACAAAAATTTCAGTGTCAGCTACTGTTAGGTCACAATCACATTCAGTACAACCTTCAAAACTGGCTAGGCAGGGGTGATGACAGCTGAGAAAGTCAGGGAATGCCTGGCCCCAGCCCAGGAGTTGGGAAAACACAACAGTAACAAGCAAGATGGTATAAAATGCCACGGGGGTGAGGAGGACAGAGAGAGCATGATGGGCTAAGCACATGCCTTCCCTGTGGAAGGCCAAGATATGGTTCCTGCCACTACATGGTCCCTGAGCACTGAGTTGAAAGTAGCCCCTGAGCACTGCAAGGTGTGGTCCCAAAATAAAACAAAAAAGCTGTGGTGTGAAAATATGTCGTTTGTCCTACTCCTCCTGTGTTTTTCTGGCTGGATGAAGAAGTGCTGGAACACAGAGAAGGAATTGAGTGGTCCTGTGAGATCACAGCATGGACTAGCTTATTAAGACAAACATTATGAAAATCCAGAATGTCTGGAGAATTAGAATCAATGTGGGAATCACACTAGAGAAGATTCAGCAAGCATATTTACATATGTTTTATTATGCAGTTTCTGTTAGATTCAAACAAATTTCTACAGTATAACCTTAATAAATGAAACAAAAGCATTTCTCACTATTCTCATACACGTAGCACTGTAGCACTGTTGTCCTGTTGTTCATCGATTTGCTTAAGCAGGCACCAGTAACGTCTCCGTTTTGAGACTTGTTGTTACTGTTTTTGGCATATCGAATGCGCCACGGGTAGCTTGCCAGGCTCTGCCGTGCAGGCGGAATACTCTTGGTAGCTTGCCAGTCTCTCCAAGAGAGGTGGAAGAATTGAGCCTAGCTCGGCTGCGTGCAAGGCAAACGCCCTACTGCTGTGCTCCATAGAGAATATAAAAAAAATTGAATTTGCAATTACTATATGGCGCCCAACAATCTTAGAACTGAGTGTATATTCTAACAAAAGTATATCAGTATCTCAAAGAATTATCTGAATCCTCATTTTAGTTGTGACATTATTCACAATATCCAAGACATGGAAACAAACTAACTATCCACTGATGAATAAACAAATAAGTAAATTGTAGTATACACACAAAAATAAAATGTGCTATTTGTGACAATATAGATGGACATTGGAGATAATAATAAGTCAAAGACAAATATTGTATGGTATTGCTAACATAGAATTTAAAAGCCAAATGCACAGAAACAGAAAGTAAAATGGTGGATTCTGAGGCCAAGGGGTGGAGAAAATGGGGAGCCACTGATTGATTACAGAGCACAAACATCTAATTATGAGATAAACAATTTCTGGGGATCTATGTAAAGCATGATAACAATAGTTAATAATAATGTTAAGTATAATTGAAAGTTGCTATGAGAAGTAGGCCTTCAATTTTCCTTCCATAGCAACAAAACAGCAATTATGCAAAGTGAAGGATGAATTAGCTAACCTTACTGTAATCATTGTGCAATCCATGTCTATCCAGTGATCACCCTGTACACCTTGCACAACATTTTACATCAATTATACCTCAATGAAGCTGGTGGGGAAAATAAGACATATTTTACTTTAAAATTCTGTCAGAATTCTGCGATGTCTCAACAGACTAAATCTCTAATTTTTCTGTATGAGGAATCAATGTAATTTTCTCTCTTTTTATATGCCTGTCCAGCTATCTTAATATCATTTATTTAAAAGTTCATCCTTTTCAACTAGTGGTGCTGAAACAACTGAGCAGTTACATGATATTAAAAAAAACCAATGACATCTAGAAAGCAATTAAATTTAAAAGAATATCAATTTTAGAGAGGAAAACAAAATTATTGGAATAAACAAATATTTCTTAGGTAGAACCCAAAAATAAAAATATATATGACAAACTAGATGTCAGCAAAAATAAAAATCTCTATTCATCAAGAAATAATTGAGAAACTAAAAAAGGCAAGCCATAGAGTTGGAGACAACATTCACAAGATAATTGTGAATCTGAGGAGCCAGAGCAACAAACAGTTGAGAGGGCAGGGCACTTGCCTTGCACACAGCCCAAGGAGGTTCAATCTGCAGCACCCCCATACGGTCCCTAGAGCCGGCCATGAGTGATCCCTGAGTACAGAGCCTCCTGGCTCTGTAAGTCCTAAGAACCGCTGGGTGTAGCTCCAAAATGAAAAAAAAATGGAAGGAAGGAAGGAAGGAAGCAAGGAAGGAAGGAAGGAAGGAAGGAAGGAAGGAAGGAAGGAAGGAAGGAAGGAAGGAAGGAAAGAAGGAACGAGGGAAGGAAAGAAGGAAGGAGAAAGAGAGGGAAAAAGAAAAAAGAAAGTGGTGAATCTGAGAAATAACTTGTAATAGAAGTTATTTAAAGAATTCATTCAGGGGCTGGAGCGATAGCACAGCGGGTAGGGCGTTTGCCTTGCACGCGGCCGACCCGGGTTCGAATCCCAGCATCCCATATGGTCCCCTGAGCACGGCCAGGGGTGATTCCTGAGTGCAGAGCCAGGAGTAACCCCTGTGCATCGCCAGGTGTGACCCAAAAAGCAAAAAAAAAAAAAAAAAAAAAAAAAAAGAATTCATTCAAATCAGGCCCAGACGAGATCTGGAGCGGCCACACACGAAACAGCTCCTCTGCTCCTAAAAGACTACGATCCCGGCGGCCTACTAACCAATTTTGGTACCCTGCAGCTTCTTACAGAAATGCATCTAGACTGTGAACTGAGCTACAACCCCATGCCGCCCCAAGAGGGGAAGGTCTTTCTCTCTCCGCCTTTTCTTTCTGCAGGGGACGCGGCAGTGGCAGCAGCCGTGGAACCCACGTGGCGACCGCCATCTTCTAGAGCCCACATCCAGAGGTACGAGTTTGCAGTGACGTGGCGTGCAGCAGATCTCGGGATGGGGGGTGGAGGGGTATTACCGTCACACTCTCCGCCCAGACGAGATCCGGAGCAGCCGCACACGAAAAGGCTCCTCTGCTCCTAAACGACTATGATCCCAGAGGCCTACTAAAAACTAACTCTCGACCTTTTCTTTCGGCGACTTCCGGCAGAAATCTCTCTGGATTTAATTACTAAAATATCAGAAATCCAAAACCACACGGCCGCAAGAGCGGCTGCACGAGCTCACATGTTCTTCATTCTCAGCAATGGAAAACAGACTATCAAATGATGTCTTTTCAGCAGGTTTGATTGTTGGGGGAAATTCCAAATAACAATAGTGAGTTTTCTGTTGAAATATTGAATGTATTCAAAGTATAAAGAGAATAAAGTGAAGACCATTAGCTACACAGGTGGAGGTGGGGCGGGAGGTGGGTATACTGGGGTTCTTGGTGGTGGAACATGGGCACTGGTGAAGGGATGGGGGTTTGATCATTGTATGACTGAGACTTAGACCTGAAAGCTTTGTAATTTTTTTCATGGTGTTTCAATAAAAAAATAAAAATTAAAAGAAAGAAAGAAAGAAAGAAAGAAAGAAAGAAAGAAAGAAAGAAAGAAAGAAAGAAAGAAAGAAAGAAAGAAAGAAAGAAAAAGAAGAAGGAAGGAAGGAAGAAAGAAAGAAAGAAAGAAAGAAAGAAAGAAAGAAAGAAAGAAAGAAAGAAAGAAAGAAAGAAAGAAAGAAAGAAAAAGAAAGGAAGAAAGAAAGAAAGAAAGAAAGAAAGAAAGAAAGAAAGAAAGAAAGAAAGAAAGAAAGAAAGAAAGAAAGAAAGAAAGAAAGAAAGAATTCAAATCAATCATAAAAACAAGACAACCAAAAATTTAAGTAGACACCATCCTTGCCTGGTACTCCATAAAGGAAGATATGTTAACAAGCTGCATAATGTTACTAGTTTCAATGAAAACATAAATTAAAATCCAATGATATAATCACTTCACACATCTATGAGGGCCAAAAATCCTAAAAGATTGACAGTACCAAATGCAGGGAAAGAATATAGAATGACTGGAAATCTCATACAGATGGTAAAACCATCTGATGCTCATTCTTATACTTTCACATGAATTTAAGCATACTCAGACAACTTTCTACTCAGACAACTTTCCTTTTAGGTATTCATTTAAGAAAAAAGAACACATGTTTACTAAATATCTTAATTAAAAATGTTTAGAAACTCTAAGAACTGGCAGTAATCACACGTCAATGAATAGGTGAATGGATAAATAAATAGTGAACTACTTATAAATGAAATAATAAGTTGGTAGCACTGGAGTGACAGCACAGCGGTAGGGCATTCGCCTTTCACGTGGCCGACCTGTGTTCGATTCCTCTGCCCCTCTCGGAGAGCCCGGCAAGCTACTGTGAGTATCATGCCCGCACGGCAGAGCCTGGCAAGCTACCCGTGGCATATTGGATATGCAAAAAAAAAAAAGTAACAATAAGTCTCACAATGAGAGACATTACTGGTGCCCGCTCAAACAAATCAATGAGCAACGGGGTGACAGTGACAGCACTATAGCACTGTCATCCCACTGTTCATCAATTTGCTCAAGTAGGCACCAGTACCGCCAACATTGTGAGACTTGTTGTTACTCTTTTTGGCATATCGGATATGCTGGGCTCTCCAAGAGGGATGGAGGAATCGAACCTGGGTCAACTGTGTGCAAGGCAAACACCCTACCTGCTGTGCTATCACTCCAGTCCTAAAAAGAAAATAACTGGTTTGTGCAAAAGATATTTGGCATAAAAAATTCATAAGATTTTATTTATATGAAACTCGAGAACTAGGAAAAGTAACCATGATGATAGAACTCAGAATAATAATTGAATAGTTGTCTTGAAATTCGAAGATGCAGTAACATTGAATGGGAAGTAGCAGAAGAAACTTTGTAGGGTTCTGAGAGAATATATTTTAGTTCAAACAGTGAATTCATTTGTGTGCACATTGTCAAAAGTTCATTTTACTATGTCAAAAAATTACTGTGCAGTTTTAGATAATTATACCTCAAGTTAAAAAAGGAATATTTAAAGTCACTCAATTTCTAAATGCTTTGAATGCTGCTTTTGTCATATATTACGTTTTCATATGCAGTTAAATATATTTCTGGATTTCTAAATTCTGTTTCAATGATCTTTCTATATATTATTGTATAACCTCCAAAATGCTTTCATTATAGAAACTGTATAACATATTCTAATGCCTGCCTAAGATTATTTCCCAGCCTCTGCATTGCTCTTTTAGGGAAGGAGATTCCTGGCTATTTTTGCTCCTATGCACTTACAAATAAATTTTATGATTAACATATTCTTTCAGAAAAAAATTTTATTTGGGCTGGAGCAATAGCACAGCGGGTAGGGGATTCACCTTGCACGTGGCCGACCTGGGTTCGGTTCCACCACACCTCTCGGAGAGCAGGGCAAGCTACCAAGAGTATCTCGTCCACACAGCAGAGCCTGGCAAGCTACCTGTGGCATATTCAGTATGCCAAAAACAGTAACAAGTCTCACAATGAAGACGTTACTGGTGCCCGCTGGATCAAATCCATGAACAACAGGAGTACAGTGCTACGGTGCAGTGCTACTGTATTGATATTTTGCGTTACTATAAAACATTATAATTTTATTTTGTGATGTTTTTTGTTTTTTGTATGCATATATGAAAAGCTTGGGGTTTTATACAGCAAAACGTGTAGGAGATTTTACTTTTTAAATTTTGTTACTGTATTAATTTATCTTGTTGTAATAATTTTCCCTTGAATTATTTGGAGTTGTTCAAATACATAATCATGTCCTCTTAAATAGCCTTGTTTAATGGCTTCAACTCTCTATTAAAAGCTACAGAACATTGTTTTAATCATTACTTTAGCAGAAAAGCTAATAAAATGCTGACTTTTGAGTTAGAGTACATATTTAGGATGTATATATCAAGTTCAGGAAACTACTGAGCGTCTGGACTATTTAAAAAATAAACACAAGGGGCTGGAGCAATAGCACAGCAGGTAGGGCGTTTGCCTTGCATGCGGCCCACCTGGGCTCGATTCCCAGCATCCCATATTGTCCCCTGAGCACCGTCAGGGGTAATTTCTGAATGCAGAGCCAGGAGTAACCCCTGTGCATCGACAGGTGTGACCCAAAAAGAAAAGACAAAAAAAACACAAATAGAGGCTGGAGAGATAGTACAATGGACATTGACCTTTCATATGGACAACCCTGGATCAATCCCTGGCACCAGATAAAGACACATCTCAAAATATATTCTAAGAGCAAATTCGAAATATGCACTATGATCAGATGGGGTTTATTTCAAGAATACAAAGGGATTTGACATTAAAAAAATTCATTAATATATAATCATCTTCACATATGCAGAGAGAGAGAGAGATTTAACAGGCTTCAATATCTATTTGTAGTATGTTTGTTTCAGTTTGGGGGCCACACCAGAAGGTGGTGGTGAGGGCTTACTCCTGGCTCTGAGCTCAGGTATCACTTCTGGCAGGGCTCAGGGAAACTCATGTGGTGCTAGGGTCAAATCACAAGCAAGACGAGAGCCTTTGCCCCTATTCTATCTTCTCCCCAGCACTTCCCTGCCCCAGCCATTCTTAAGGTACTTGTCTCGAATTTGTCTAGTAACTCTCTACAAACCCTTAATTTACTTCTCTTTCTGGCATCGTATGATAAAGTCCTTTGAAACTTCTCAAAAAAGGAATTCTGTTAGTAATGCAAAAATGTCTGCTTCCTAAATTAGGAGAGATCCTCAATCCTTAGACATCCATTGGTCACGCCTCTTCTGCCGCTGGTTAGAGGAAATGCTTTCATTCTTTCTTGATGAGTCATGGTTCCTGAGGATGGGCAGAAGGCTGCTTGCTAAAGCAGCAAAGATACCCTTGAGGTTTCATTTCATATTCTACAATAAATGCAGAATTCCCACAGAGCCCATAGCACTTTCAAATAAATGCATTAGGTATACATGTAGAGTCACGGAAAACTATCTGTAAGTATGCTTCAGTGAAAAATGACTTGACCTCTGTTGGTGGAATTCATAAATCCCCAGCCTGATTGTCCAGCTTTGAATCCTGGCAATGCCACTTGCCGATCACACTTTGTGAAATTTTGGAAAAGTTACTTTCTCTGTCTTTCCTTAGAAATTGGGATTGAGCCAGGTTGTTTAAGAATTAAAATGAGTTTATATATGCAAGGTTTTTTTTTAATGCCAGGCAGTTAAGAAATTCTCTATAACTAGATATGACTATAACATGATTCAATGCAAAATAAAAATTTTTTAATAAAAATTTAAAGATTAAAACCTAAAGAGTATATACTTTTTTTAAATAAAAATTTTATTTTATTAAATCACTATGTGGAAGATTACAATGTTTTCAGGCTTAGGTCTCAGTTATACAATGCTGAAACAACCATCCCTTCACCAGTGCCCATATACCACCACCAAAAAAAAAAACCCACACAGTACACCTCCCATCCCGCCCCCCCCACCCCCCGCCTTATAACTGATAAGTTTCATTTTTACTTTGGTTACATTCAATATTTCAACACAAACCTTACTACTGTTGTTAGGAGTACCCCACTAGATTCAGACCTACTGTGAAGACAAATGAGGTTGCGCAGCCGAGCGGTCGCGCAATTTTGAGTTTCTGTACTTTAACAACTAAGTCCAGGGAGATTTCTTCCAGATATTGGATCATTGCAGGTTTGAAAACCCAATCTGTGGTCGTCATAATATGGCGGACACCGCGCCCTTCATCCCCGGAGAGAAAGAGGCGAGAGAGAGAGAGAGAGAGAGAGAGAGAGAGAGAGAGAGAGAGAGAGAGAGAGAGAGAGAGAGAGAGAGAGAGAGAGAGAGAGAGAGAGAGAAATACCTTTCCCCTCCTGGGTGGGCACGGGGCCGAGGCTTAGTTCTCAGGCTGGAGACATTCTGCGAGGAGTTGCCCATGCCAAAAGAGTTTTTGCTGGGTCTGGATTCACGCTCGAGCAGTTGCGGAGAGGCCGCACACGTGTGCGGCCCCCAGGATCACATCTCGGCGGTGGGAGGGGCCAGTACCTCCCACCTTCCCAAGAGCACCCTCGTATCCTTTTGCTGCAGTTTTTGTTGTAAATCCCATGTGTGGTCGTCTTAATATGGCGGACAACGCGCCCTTCATCCCCGGAGAGAAAGAGGCGAGAGAGAGAAATACCTTTCCCTTCCTGGGCGGGCACGGGGCCGAGGCTTAGTTCTCAGGCTGGAGACATTCTGCGAGGAGTTGCCCATGCCGAAAGAGTTTTTGCTGGGTCTGGATTCACGCTCTTACAGCTGCGGAGAGGCCGCACACGCGTGCGGCCCCCGGGATCACATCTCGGTGGTGGGCAAGAGTATATACTTTTATTTACATTGTTATTTGTATATACAGAACTGGTTTTCTAGGGTTGCTCTAACAAATTATTACAGACTATGTGATTAAAACAAGAAAAAATGTATTTTTTCTTGAAAAAAAAAAGAACAAGATCAAGGGTTGGTTTCTACTGAGGCCTCTCTTTTCAGCCTCCCCTAAGCCTTTTGCTGTCACATGGTCTTCCCTTTGAATGTGTCTGGATCCTAGTTTCTTATGAGGACATCAACCATGAAGGATTAGGGCTGACCCTCATGACCTCATTAAACTAGTTGCTTCTTTCAAGACTATCTCCAAATGCAATCACATTCTGAGGTACTGGGGTTAAGTACCATACTTAATTGTAGCACTGTAGCACTGTTGTCCCGTTGTTCATCGATTTGCTCAAGCGGGCACCAGTAACGTCTCCATTGTGAGATTTGTTGTTACTGTTTTTGGCGTATCAAATACGCCAGTCTCTGCCGTGCCAGTGGGATACTCTCCGTAACTTGCTGGGCTTTCAGAGAGGGTGGAGTGATAGCATAGCGGGTAGGGCATTTGCCTTGCACTCGGCAACCCAGGTTCGATTCCTCTGCCCCTCTCGGAGAGTGATATAAGAAAATAAACAAGTTAATTTACACTTGGGGGGATGGTTGTAGGACATACTGGTGTTCCTCAGGGCTTAC
Organism: Sorex araneus; assembly: GCF_027595985.1. Classification (NCBI taxonomy): domain Eukaryota; kingdom Metazoa; phylum Chordata; class Mammalia; order Eulipotyphla; family Soricidae; genus Sorex; species Sorex araneus. Next base: position 42,908,205 of record NC_073312.1, read on the forward strand.
CCCTGGTTCTGTTCTCAGGGACTATACCTTGCCATGCTTGGGGTACATATGGGATACCAGGCCAATCACCATACCTGCTGTACTATCACCCCAGACCCTGTTTTACACTTTTTAATTGAAGTAGTACTGTAGCACTGTCGTCCCATTGTTCATCGATTTGCTCAAGCAGGCAGCAGTAACGTCTCCATTGTGAGGCTTGTTACTGTTTTTGGCATATGGAGTACGCCATAGGTAGCTTGCCAGGCTCTGCTATGTGGGCGGGATACTCTCAGTAGCTTGCCAGTTTCTCAGAGAGCGACCGAGGTATCAAACCCAGTTCAGCTGCATGCAAGGCAAACACCCTATCCGCTGTGCTATCGTTCCAGCCCTATCCCATATTAGTAGAGAAATTTAATATTTATTTGAATACTCAAATAAAGGATTCCTCTGTCTTCCCCCACCCCAGACCTTACCTCCTGTTTGTTTGTGTGTTTGAAAAGAGTTAGAAAACAATCAACTTGCTTAAAACTTGGACAAAGCTGACCCTTTTAGCAATACTTTTAAGAAGTCTGGTTATTTCTGTGTTAAGACCCAGTGGCTCAATGACTGCCTCTACTTCCTATTTCTTTCTATAAAAAAAAATGAGTATACATATATATGATCATGAAAAAAAAATGGAAGTCCCTGACCTTCCATTTGCTCTCAATGGAACGAACATCTCCGAATGCAGCAGCTATGTGTACATGGGTCGAAAACTCAACATGAGGAATGACTTGGCACCAGAACTGCGCAGGAGGAAGAGAGCAGCATGGAGTGCCTTCAGGAGCATCGAAGAAGTGGTTAAGAGGACGAAGAACCTCCAGTTCCGGGCACATCTTTTTGACTCCACGGTTCTTCCTGTACTAACATAATCCTCGGAGACCTGGGCCCTACAAAAAGAGGATGAGAATGCTATTCAGGTTTCCCAAAGAGGAATTGAAAGAGCTATGCTAGTAGTATCACGTTTCACTCAAGTGAGAGAAGGAATCTGGAGTTCCAACCTCCTCCGTCTATGGTCAAGAATCAGTGCACTGGTGGAGGGATGGGTGTTTGATCATTGTGAGATTATAACCCAAACATGAAAGCTTGTAACTATCTCACAAATGATTCAATAAAATTTAAAAAAAAAATAGGAGATGCTGTCTTGTTTGCAAGGTGTCAAAAATCAGATGGGCCGGACATGTAATGCGATTCAGAGATGACCGCTGGACTAGAGCTGTTACCGACTGGATTCCACGAGACGTCAAAAGACCGTGTGACTGCCCACCAACTTCTTCGTCAAAACCCTGAATGAACGATTTAACGCTCTTCCCGTTCCTAGAGCAAGCAGATATCATTGGGCTATACTAGCATGATGCGACAGGGACAAATGGAGACATTACTGGCGCCCGCTCAAGCAAGTCAAAGATCAACAGGATGACAAGTGATACAAGTGATACATATATATGTATATATATGTATGTATTAATATATATAGGCATGTAAGAAATGAGGAATATAACTTTTTTTATAGGGGTGGCACATTCGGCGGTGCTCAGGGATTACTCCTGACTTTGTACACAGGGATCACTCCTGGCATGCTTGGGGGACGATACGGAATGTCAGGGATTGAACCAGGGTCTTCCATGTGCAAGGCAAGTACCCTACCCACTGTACTATTGCTCCAGCTCCTGAATATATAACTTTTAAGACTTTTGATGGAGGACAATAAGATTTACTAAGATTTACCATGTCAATGTCTCCTCTTGCCATTGGCACAACGTCTTTTATCTTCTCTACCAGGCAAAAGATTTCAGAAGAAGAGACAGGAAATATAGTTCCCTCAGTGTGATCAGGATTAGTAGTTCTCCTGGGATACCTTGGTTCGCTCCAGCCTCTGCAAACAAAATAGACCCTCTGAAGTTTATGATTCTGGGAAGTGACTAAAAATGAGCCAGGAAGAAAAGGGTTGGTGGGTAATCTCAAACCTCAGGTCACTGAGAACACCATAGAGAGGATTTCCAATAAAGAGGGCAGGGGTTTCAAGTTAGCTTATAGAGTACATAACAACAATGTGTTGCTTTGTAAGTGGACACCTAAGTCTGATCTAGTGTGTGGAACCCTAGAGCAGCTTCTATTAGCAATATGAACACTCTAAGACACTTGGCAGAAACTCAGCATTTCCAAGTGGCCCATCTGGTTCAGAACTGAGCAGAGTGCAGGGGGCTAGACACTAGCAAACTACAGCAGCTAATTTAAAAACTATCCCAACTGCCCTGAAAGCTGAGAAACTGTGTCTGTGCACCACCCGCCTAAGGTGGCATTAGTACAAGGAAATCACCTGCCTAGTGACCCATAGATGTCCATCCTCACCTTTACCTACAGACACTCTGCCAAATCTGCTTCAAATTTAACTGGATCTTGAGAGTAATCACAAAGAAGATGCCTACTCCAGTTCACTGATCCGTGGCCAGTTCTTCCAGTAGAAATAAGAAGAATATGAGCTTCTCAGGTGAGCAAGACGTCCGTTTCTGATATCCTAAGTCATGCCAGTTTTGACTGAAGGTTCTATGAGACATTGGTGTCTAGGAGGTCACTGGATAAATGGAACATATTGGAATCCAAGCCTCTGGAAGAACAATTGCAATCGCCTCTCTACCTCCTGCTACACACGTATGCTTTGCGTCCTCTTCTCAGGCTCACTTCCTGACAAGAACTGCAATAGTGAAGCTGAAAGATTTACTGTGTATGTTGGAAAGACATACACAGTATGTCTAGTTATTAAATCACCATTATAAATTAGCCATTACTAGAAGTATATCAACATTATAAATTAGCCATTACTAGCAGCAACAACATTAAAATAAAAGTCTAAATATGTTTCTTGAGGGTTTTCAGTTTATTGAGGGTGGCAGTTTATTAATAAGAAAAAAGGAAGAGATTTTTTAAAAAATCAACAAAATTCAACCCGGTCGAAGGTATAACTAAATCAAAACTGATTTCGAGTTTGTGGGAAAGTCAGGAGGTATGTATTCCATAGCTTATAGGGGACGGAATTCAGTTGCACTGAGTTCGCTACCGTAGGGTGTGGCCTCACTTGTAAGGCCTGCATCAGCGTCTGTGTAGTAGGTATAGAATGGGGAGAGAGAAGGAAAGAGGCCCAAAGACATGCTCCAGCAGTCTCCCTTCAGTGTTTTCCTTTGCATTATCCTGAACACCTGGCACTAAGCCAGTGAAGCCCAGAGGCTCTGTTTGACTCACCTGACCCATGACAACTCCAGAGGGAAGGAACCAGGAATTGGAAGCAAGTAGAAAAATTGAGCAAAGTTTTCCATCCTGCCCATGAAGTTACTCTAAATGAAGTGGAAATATACAAGAAGCCAACAGGCAAGTCTTAAAAGTATAAGCAAAGGGGAGGTTAGAGAAGGAAAAATCACAAGCTAAACTCTGAATGCCTTTGATACTGTGTGTGTGTGTGTGTGTGTGTGTGTGTGTGTGTGTGTGTGTGTGTGTAGAGTATAACCTGTAATGCAGTGAGCATTCAAAAAATATATTTTTTTGAATTGGGAAGGAAAAGGCTAACCTTTTAGGAAGTAATAATATAATAACCTTCATGATCGAGGGGTAAGGAAATTGAGATAACCCTTCAGTTCTGGGTCCTGAGAAAGACGCTGACCGTTCCTCATGAAAAGTGACCTCTTGTTTATCTTACAGGAGAAAAATGCACAGCCAAAGCAGGAAGGATTTCTGATTTGATATTGCTGAGCCTTGCCCTTCCCTTTGTAAATGCCATTTGTCTGCTATGGCTGGAGAGGTTTTGTACTCTGGGATCCTTGCCAGGCGTCAGCATGTCATTGTTGAAGGTCCATAGACTCCTTTCCAAAAAGAGCCATTTCCCTTTCCAGCTACGCTGTGCTGTGGGTGGAGTAAATGCACTGTGGCTAGGACTGCTTCATTCCCGTCCATTGCTGGGAGAAAAGGCAGGGAATTCTGTAGAGATGGTGTCAATCCCCAAGGGCAAGATGGACACTAGAAGGTACCTCTGATTGTAAGCTGCAGTGTGGTGGAATTGAGAACAAGAATGGAGGGGTCCCCAGAATGAACCAAAACAGTTTTTCCAAAGTCAAAGTAATGCAATAGCACTAACATGGATAAGTAGTTTTCTATGCATTGAAATGAAGCCCTTAGGTGCTCCATCCTTCTGAATCATGATGTCAAAGTGTCGTCAAAGGGTACATTACTGTAGAGTATGTTATAGTTTGTATAGGAAAAATAAGTATATGTATATATACAAAAATTTGTACCTTCAAAGATTGTCTCCAGGGACTAGAATGATAGCACAGTGGGTAGGGCGAAGAAAGAGAAAATAGAAGAGACATGATTCTCTCCCTCCCATTAGATTCTAAAACAAATAGCTCATTTCATCTTTTGTATGCAGAATACAAAGTGGCAGAGTAGCAGCAAGTTTAAAATGCTGTCGCAGGGGGCTGGAATGATAGCACAGTGGGTAGGGCCTTGCACACGGCCTACTAGTGTTTGATTCTCAGCATACCATATGGTCCTCTGAGCACCGCCAGGACTAATTCCTGAGTGCATGAGCTAGGAGTAACCCTGTGCATCGCCGGGTTTGACCCCAAAAGCAAAAAAAAAAAAAAAAAAAAAAAGATCGTCTCTAGGATGATATTTGAGACATTGCTACAATGGTTGATTTTGCAAAGGAGACTTCTGTTACTAAGAAGTGAATGAGGGCTGGAGCAATAGTGCAGTGGGTAGGGCATTTGCCTTGCACATGGGTGACCCGGGTTCAATTCCCAGCATGCCATATGGTCCTCTGAGCACTGCCAGGGGTGAGTGCAGAACCAGGAGTAAGCCCTATGCATTGCCAGGTGTGACCCAAAAAGAAAAAAAAAAGAATGAAAGAAAACTTTATTTATGTCATAACTCTGATATGATTTTTCAAGATGAATAACATGAATAAAATATTTATTAAAAGTTGGAAATAAAAATGAGACAACAACAATAACAGCAACACCAAAAGCAAAGTACAGCATCAACAATTGGCGCAAGAAGGCTTGAGGAAGGAAATAGAAGACAAAATTAGGACTCAAGAATATATGATACAGAAAAGCCAAGAGCCAGGATTGCAGTTTAAGGTCCTACCAAGACAGCTGGAAAGAGAACCAAACAGAAAATGGGTAAATGAACATCAGATAGTAGGAGACATGGAGTGTGGTAAAAGTGTAGAAGTAGCCTTATGTTATTCATCTCTTAATAACAGTAATTTGCTTCAAAGGGTTAAAAATCAACTTTGTAAAATGTATGGTGTCATGATATTGTGAGCCTAATGAGATAAAAAGAAGACAGATAAGACTCTCCTGCAGGGATTTCCCCAAATCCATCCAGGTACTGGCCACATGTGGTGCTACCAGCAGATGCCTGCCCACCTCAAAACACTCAGGTAGCAATTCTGATTTCTGTGATTATGCAAACTCCAGGCCAGAAGCAATCCCAGCTCTCGTAATAGGTTAGCACCTAAGGGTATGGGGGGTGAATGAACTGGGACTTTCCCAGTTGGAGATAATAGTCCCTTCATCTCATGACCCAATCTCATATCATCTAGCACCTCCCTTCCCATGATGAAAATAAGAATTTTAACTTGATCCTCTTGAAAAGTGAAAGGGGACTGAAAGCAGGGAAAGGACAACATGCCAACAATTCCCACAGACCTAAATTTGCGTTATGTCCAAATACACATCAACATGCCAAAACTATGGCGGAGTTTTAATATCTTTGCAAATGAAAAACAGTGAGAATGTTACAGGTTGAACTAAAGAGAAATCGTTAGCCAATATATAAAAGATATGCATCTAGCATCAAATGGTTAATTATATAAGCAGAAAGACGCAAGAGGCAATGCTGATGTGAATGGGATAATATAAGTGAAAGGAGCCAAAGGTGTCTACAATAAAAGCAGCAATATGACTCCAATTATGTAAAATCACATATCTATTTATAGAGTGAAATATAATCTTAGTACAATATAATGAAAAAAATACCCCCCACCTCTCCCCAAAACGTTTCCCATTCTAGATGTTAGGAAAAGTTAGAAAATGCATTTAAAAGATGAAGACCTTCACAAAGATAGCATAATTATTGAATCAGAAAATAGGAAAAGAATAGAATTAATAAAACCAAACAAAGAAGCAAAAACAAATCAATAAATGTCTGATAAATTTAATAGAGAAAAAGGCTAAATACAATTACTACTCGAATCAGGAAGACGATTTTGAAAACATTCAGTAATGGACTTTTTAATATTCTCTAAATCATGTTCTCCCAAAGCCAGCCTGCCGTTATGACCTCAGGGAAGGTGGCCAAATGTCTGCCACAGGAAGGAGGCATTAACAATAGAGAAGCACTTTAAAGACACGTGTGGAAATAAAAGAAAGCCTTTGAGGTCCCAAAAGGGAAAAAGAGAAGATAGGCAAATAAATATGATATTAGATGCCAGTCTCCTTGTATTTACAGATCTTCACATAATGTGGAGTTCTGATGTTTACATGGGGAAGACTACAGGAGAAAATTATAGATCAGATCAAAATTCTAGAATGTTTGGAAGAATTCCTTTCACAGGGAGCTCCCATCTCATTGCAGTGGAGAGTTGGTAGCCTTGTCTGCTCAACAGAGAGAGTCTAGAAAGATCACACCCACTTACCCCCCGCCCCCCTCCACACACACACCTGTCTCTCTTGTGTAATACAGGGACCCAGAATTCTAGGCAGCAGATTTGAGATCAAATAAACCTGCTATAGGTCAACCTTCAGGAGAGCAAAGTGGCATTAAATCTTTGGAGAAGTTGGAGATACAGGTATGAGAGGGCTCTGGAACATAGAGCCTTTGAACCTGCTTTGCTGAGAGCTTGTGAGAATTGTTGCAAGCCCTCAGCCCCACTCCAACTTTACTGATTGACAAATCTTCCTGTGGTGCCCAGGACAAACGCCTCAAGTGATTCCTCTATATGTCAAAGCTTGAGAAGCACCAGTGAAGACACAAGGGTCAGGAGACTGAAGAAGGACGTGCCTAGACTTAGCAGGTTTGCAGAAATATGGGGCTCAAGGCTCAATTGTCACAGGGTCTTCCAGAAATGGAATCTCTAGATTCCTTGGCTTGATGTAACAGCAGAGAGCTGGGAGGTTTGCCTTCCCTGTCCCCAACACACATAAGTGCCCCTATCCGCCCAGATAGCAATTTCAGAAGTAGATGACAATACTGATGAATCATTTATCTTTAATAAGAAGCATAAACCAAAGGCGTTAACTAAACTTGCAAATCTCAGGTCTGTGTTGTTCTCATTAGCCCACATGATAGAGACTATCTTGTGTTAATGACAGAGGAATTTGAAGGCAGTATTCTTTTGTACCTGAGTGGACTGTACAAACCTTTTAACCTTACCACACATGCAGCTTGAATAATAAACTATATTTGTAATTGACTGTGAGTGATTAGCATATGCAAAATACCAAGAACATGTTGAAAGTGACTTATGTGAAGTGGGGAGAAGAGAGAGAGGTAGTAACCTCAAAGGGAAGTCTACCACTTCCCTCTCTGCCACATTTATCACCCCTGTGGAGTGCCTGGGAGGGTCAGGACTGATAGTCTGTGCCATCCATGTTTGCTTTCTACCAGTTCCAAAAGACAATCATTAGGTTGTGTCTGAGTCCCACTTGATCTGTATGCTGTGGGAATTAATCCCTGTCACCCAGTCTCCTGGAGAGCTATGGAACTCAGGATTGAGTAACAAATAGCTCTTTGCAGAAAAAAAGAAGAGCAGTCCTACAGCCAGAGATAAATGGATAAGTTGCCTCACATGCAACTGACCCAGATTTTATCCCTGGCCCCATGCACAGTCCCCTGAGCCCTGCCAGGAGTGATCCCAGAGCACAAAGTCCAGAGTAAGCCCTGAGCAGATCTGGGTGTAGCCCCCAAACAGACAAACAGACAAAAAGTAAAATTAGTCCTAATCCCTTTACAGGCCCATTGCTTCCCTTTCACAGAAAATAATTTCAGGAGGAAACCAATTTTAAAGTAAAATAGTTTTATTTAGAAATTATGAGGAAGAAAATGGAGAGAAGCACATAAAAAGGAAAAAATGGACTTCTCTAGAGGAAAGAGAGGGGAAGCACCCATCTCAAGTTGAAATGTGGACAATCTCCCCCAGACAGGGGAAGTTTTCTGTGTGAAAAGTTGGTTTTATAGGTTTTCTCCCAAATTTCTTCTACTTGTGGCTTTCTAAATAAGTAAGGGGTCTTATTCTAGAGTGCTGTCAAAGGAAAAAGACTTGAGCCTTTGCTAATTCACCTTCATGTTCTCATCATAGCCTTTTGTTTCTGCAGAGTTACTCTTCCCTAGAGGAAGGTTCAACCTCCTCTGGACTGATGCTGTAACCAGAGTCTCATTGGCCTCCGCTCTTGTGTCCACAAAGTGGATCAGATGCTCATGCTCATGCTCTTTTACCTAGTGTAGAATGACAGAGTGTGTTTTTTAAGTCACATTTTAGTTTTATTATTTCCTAACATCTCATTCCCAGCCCCTGCACTTCACCCCTGCTATTTATCTGACTGCTTCAAAGGATTCGGAAGTCACTAAAATTTATGTGAAATTTTTCTGACAATTATTCATGAGGTCTTCTTTTTTTGATATATTATTTTTATTTTATTTTTTAATTTTTTTTATTAATGAATCACCATGAGGGTACAGATACAGATTTACATATTTTCGTGCTTGTGTTTCAGTCATACACTGCTTGAGTACCCATTCCTCTACCAGGGCCCGCTCTCCGCTCTCCATTGATGACCCCAGCTTCTCTCCCACCCACCCCCATCCCATCCCTCCCCCCATCCCACTTCTGTGGCAGGGCCTTTCCATTTGTTCTCCCTCTCCTCTTGGGTGTTGTGGTTAGCAATGAAGGTATTGGGTGGCCATTATGTTCAGTCTATAGTCTGCTTTGGGCACGCCTCTCCCATCCCAAGCAGGTCCTCCCACCACACTTTATTGGTGTTCCCTTCTCTATCTGAAATGCCTTTCCTCCAGCATGTGAGGCCAGCTTCCAAGCCATGAAGTAAACCTGGTACTTATTTCTGCTATTCTTGGGTGTTAGTCTCCCATTCAGTTGTTTTATATTCCTCAGATGAGTGCAATTCTTCTATGTCTGTCTCTCTCTTTCTGAATCATTTCACTTAGCGTGATACTTTCCATGTTGATCCATTTATATGCAAAGTTCATGAATTTGTCTTTTCTGACAGCTGCATAGTATTCCATTGTGTAGATGTACCAAGATTTCTTTAACCAGTCATCTGTTCTCAGGCACTCGGGTTGTTTCCAGATTCATGAGTTCTTCTTAACTGGTAGAAAGAAAATTATAAAACAGTATTTGTATCACTGTATCACTGTAATCCCATTGCTCACCCATTTGCTCAAGCGGGCACCAGTAACGTCTCCAAGTGAGACTCATTGTTACTGTTTTTGGCATATTGAATACGCCACGGGTAGCTTGCCAGGCTCTGCTGTGCTGGCGAGATTCTATCAATAGCTTGCCAGGCTCTTCACGTGGGAAGGAGAAATTGAACCCGGGTCAGCCATGTGCAAGGCAAACTCCCTACCTGCTGTGCTATTGCTCCAGCCCAAAACAGTATCACAAAATTAATTTAGTACATAGACATGCTATGTTTGTGTGTGTACAAACACATATGAGGAAAAGAATGAAAATGCATTCACAAAATGTATCATGGGTATCTTGGCAGGCATAGGATGAAATATTCTAAGCAACTTTTGCTTTCTTTTTTCTCATATGTGCTGTCCATTTTTCTAAAATGAACGCAAATTACTGCATAATTTTGACCAGAAATGTACTAGGATATTTATGAAGAATAAATTAGGTTTCTTTTTATCAAAAGAAAATTCTTCTTTTGATAAAAAGAAACCCTCAATTTTAAAATGAGGATGGATCATTAACATAATGCTAAGGTCATTCTATATAGGCAGATTCTGAAACTGTATGTCCCCAAAGTCACACAGCTAGAGTGCTGCAGTCTTGGCCCTTCCTAGAAGACAGGCCTCTTAACTAGCACAGCTTTGTGCTCCGGGATTTGCCACTAACAGGGTATATTCAAAGAACGAGACCAGGTTTATTTAAATAAATAAATATAAGGCACTTACCTTGCACATGGCCGACCCGGGTTGGATTCCTCTGTCCCTCTCGGAGAGCCCGGCAAGCTACCGAGAGTATCTAGCACGCAGGGCAGAGCCTAGCAAGCTACCCGTGGTGTATTCAATAAGCCAAAAACAGTAACAACAAGTCTCATAATGGAGATGTTACTGGTGCCCGCTCGAGCAAACTGATGAGCAATGGGATGACAGTGATACAGTGATACATACATACATACATATATATGTATATACATGTATATATGTTATATTACATTTCCTTTTTCCAGATTTTAGGGCTATGAAATTCCAAAGGTCATAGGTGTAGCAGTTTAAGGGTATAAAGTGGACAGTAATGATGGGTATGAAGCAATAGCTTGCACCACTTGGTACCTCAGCCCAGTCCCCTTAAAAAAACATTTCTAATAAAGATCTAGTACTTTTTGCATTCTCTTTTTACTTTCCATAAATCATGATTTAAGATGATCTTTGGCATCACCTGCCCTTTTATTATTCTCTCAATATAGCTCAATTTCTATTCTTGGTTGAATCAATAAGCAGAGACTACTGAATCACGTTGACAGTGTTCTTTGTAGGGCTAGGGCTGTGCTATAGCCACATGTTCTTTCTTGTATAGCTTTGTGTCTTTCTTCCCCACAGTCCTAACATTCTTTCTTCCCTCCCACTGTACAATGCAGAACCAGGCTCCCATGCTACGAAGTACAGCACAGAGCCCCATTGTACAATACAGAACCAAAACAACCATGAAACTAGACTTCCATGCTATTAGGTATGAAGTAATTTGTCATTTTTTGTTCCAGGAGAAAGAATCTTTCCAATCCTTCCAATGCTCTACATTGATTTGGACTTGAGACCTTGATGTTACTTGACTAGAGAAGAAAGGATGAAATTTGCCAGAAGGGGTAATTAGGATGTCTCCCAGGATTCTAATACCTAGAAATGAGCCATTCACCCAGGAGGCCCCTCAGGTCATGCCCCAAATCCTAGTCCAGTTCTGGGCCTCCTGTTTATACTTGTCTCATGGGGTGGTGCCTCTTTCTTTAAGTCTCCACCTACCTTTAAACAGCACCGTCTCTGTCTGAGCAAGTCTCTTTTCCACACGAATCCCTTTAAATTATCCCAGTACTTTTCCCCAAATCTGAATCTTTCATCTTAAGCAGAACCCCCTGGATATGGGAAGGATAATTGGGAGCCCATACCCAATAACCGAGTACCCTAACCATCCTGGGCCTGAAATGTTCAGAGGCGCAGATACCGGGGATCCTGGTGGATAGATGATGCATCACATCCATGCTCCCTTGCCAACTCTGCACCACTGTAACCTCAAAGTTTTTTACTTCCTCGAGTTAACTACCTGTTAAGTCTCAGCATCAACACCCACATGGCTCAGAGACAAACACTAACGTTAATTGTCAAAGACAGTTCCCTAACCCACAATGAGGAAGAAGTTCTTCCCTGAACAGCCTCATAATGAGTGGCACGCCACCCTTCTTCCTGGGAATCAGAACACTGCATTGTTATGCTGTGTAGGGTTTGGTTTACTTCCTGCCTCTCCTTGGTGCTGGCCTGAAAAATAAGGGCACCACATCATGCTTCCGAGGAGGCTCCCTTGGTTACCCAGAGAGGGGCTAGGAAATGATTATTCTAACAATGCCTCCGTTTCACCCTCTGCCAAGAGCCTTTGTTTCCTCAAGTCCTTCTGAAGGAGAGGAAGATAGTGGCCAATTCACCCCTATTACAAGCATGTGCAGTTTGTTTCCAATTATATATATATATATGTATATATATAGGGAGAAATATAATAGTATGTATTGGGGGATGAAAAATAAATGAAGGAAAGAACAGTTTTCTCTGGGCTTGATACAAAAGTGATTATTTTTCTTTTCGACACATTTCTTCATTTTCCTATGTTAAAAAAATTCTTATTGTGAAATGATATTTAATTAATGTCTTGCAATTAGAGCCTGGCAAGCTATGGAGAGTATCCCACCCACACAGCATAGCCTGGCAAGCTACCGTGGTGTATTTGATATGCCAAAAACAGTAACAACAAGTCTCACAATGGAGACGTTACTGGTGCCTGCTCGAGCAAATCTATGAACAACGGGATGGGACAACAGTACTACAGTGCTACAACATACATATAAAAGGTAGCAAGTATAAAAGAAGTCATCCTGTGATTGAATTAGAGCCAGCCCATTTGGATACATCTTGGCCCCTGGTACATGGGAGTGGAAGTCTATGCAAGAGCAGGCACTACAGGATGACAAGATAGACCTCTGTCTATTTCCCCACACCAAGAATAGTGCCTCATGAGTAAGAGACACTAAAATATATTTTAAAAATACACCAGTGCGACCGGAGTAAAGTATACCAAGTAAGGTGCTTGCCTTGCATGCACTTGGGAAACTGGGTTTGATCCTTGGTACCCCATAAACTCCCTGCCCCAGCACTGCCAGGAGTGACCCCTGAGTGCAGAGCCAGGAGTAAGCCCTGAGCACCCCAGGTAAGGCTCCAAAAAAGCAAAAAATAAAAACAAAATAAATTTAATATATATGTATATATATATACACATATATGTATGTGGAAGAAACACCCACAAACCACCTCTGGCTCAGCTATATAAGCTCAAAGCCTCCACCCCTCTCAGAGAGCCTGGGAAGCTACCGAGGATATCCCGCCCATACAGCAGAGCCTGGCAAGCTACCCGTGACATATTCAATATGCCAAAAACAGTAACAACAACGTTCTCTTCATGTTCCTGGAGTGAGCAGACACCATTGGGCTACATTAGCATGCTACAGGAACACATAAAGATATTACTGGCACCTGTTCATGCAATTGATGAGCAACGCGATGACAGTGATACAGTAGTACAGTGATATACACACATATATAGATATAGATTAGAGGGGCTGAGATATTGTACAGTGGGTAGGGTGCTTGCCTTGCACATGGCCAATTTAGGTTCAATCCTTAGCACCCCAAATGGTGCCCTGAGACCTGCCAAGAGTGATCCCTGAGTGCAGTCAGGAGTAAGCCCTGAGCACTGCCAGGCGTGACCCCCAAATAAAAACAAACAAAACACATCTGTGGGTGACTGGGAGGGGGAAAATTTGCTAAGGTGGAGACTAATTCAATCAGGAAATTGCTTGTCAGGTAGGTACACCAGAGGGCAAATAGGACAGGCCAAACTCCTGAAGGTGGAGATTGATCCATTTAGGAAATAGTCTGGAGGAGGCTGGACACTGTGGCTCTCGGCTTTGTCTCTGAGCCAGACTCAGAGTCCAAACAGGATGTGTAAAAAAGCAGAGCACTGTCGCCTTCTAAAGACAAACACCCTGCTTTATAACCCTGCATGAGGATGCATGACAGAGGTTAGGGAAAATGATTTGTCATCCAGCCCCCTTTTCTTTCAAGACCACCCAAAATCCTTGGTGAACAGACTTTTCCATGAAGCCACGATAAGGCTGCTTCCGGGAGAGCTGACCAGGCACAAGGCTGTCCGCTGGTAGGTCTGAGCTGCTGAGCTTTGCTGCCGCGTGGATTACTGCCTTAAGATTCCTCTGGGCAGGGAAGGCTTGCTCACAATTTCCTATTGAGTTTCTATCTGTGTGTTTTCCCCTCCCAGCCAAGTTTAAAAGTTCATTCCTGAGCATCATAAGAAAAACATAAAACGAACGTGGAAAAAGGCACTTTGTGCCTCAGATCTGTTATTAGGTCTGTGGCATAACCCCTTCCCTGTGTTTATCTCCAGAGAGCACCACAATGCCGACAGTGATGTTCTAGGAAATCCCAGCTTCTGTAGTACTGAGATGGTGCTTTCAGATGTAGGGGACTGTTTTTTAACTTTTGTGGGTGATGAAACTGTTTGAAGTGTCCTGAATAATCATTGTTCAGCAGTGAAAAGAGCAGATGCTCCCAGATGTTGGGGTCACTGGGTGTAAGATACCCATCTGAAGAAAAGGAAAAAAAGTATTTTTTTTAATTTTTAAAAATCTCTGGGTTGAAGAGAAACATTGTCTAGAGGAGGGATCTAATGTTTTATTCTAAAATGGGATGAAGAGACTGACAAGCCCCCTCAGAAGTCTAAGTGGATTAAACATGGCTCGGTTTCTTACTTCTCTCTTTCAATCCTGTGAAGATCAATTTTATGTCAAAAAAGTTAGACTGAGTTCTACTATTGGCACAAATGTGAGATTGATGGTACTGTGAGGGTATTTTGTAGGTAGAATGAATACACAATCAGTTGACTTTAAGAAAATCAAAGTATCCTCTATAATGTGGATGGGTTTCTTCCCATCACCGGTGGTTCTGGAGGTTTGTAAAGAAGAAATTATGACTCAAGACAAGAATATAGAATTACGTCTGGATTTCTAGCTGATTATCTTGGATTTTGGACTGTCCAGCCTCTGCAATGAAACCAGTTAACTCCTTTTAATCAAACTATCTCTTCTTTCTTTCTCTGATTCTTTACCTCTCTCTTTCTCTAGACATCTTTCCTTTGGGTTCTGCTTCCTGGAGAACTCTGACAGTATCCACAAAGACACTTCCACCACCCCACTTTCTTTAGCTAGGCTCATCTGAGTGTCCTTCTTCACTGGGCCTCATCCTTGACCCGCTGAGTCCAGTTTCAACAATGAAGAAAATCCTGCTAATCCCATTTATGAATAACACTCTCTTACTCCCCACCCTTGATATCTAATTAAATGCCTTTTTTACTCCATGATATTTAACTGAGTTCCTGTTCATAAATTTCTGTTCTGTTCTCATCTGGCCCAGTAACTATAGATTTCCACTTGTCCCTCTTTGTATTTGAAGTTGGGTTTAGTCTTTCCTCTATTGAAACAGTTTCTAGTAGCGTTAAATATACTCTATTTTGCTTTTTGAAACTAGTGTCCAGTGAGTAATTTCTCTTTAGCAATAGCAGCCCTAACTCAAGACTAATTATTTTTGTGGGGAAGTCACACCCCACTGTGCTCAGGGCACACTCCTGATTCTGCATTCAAGAATTGCTCATTGATAGGATTCCCGATAGGATCCCTGATAGGGAGTGATAGGGATCATGTGTAGTGCCAAAGTTCAAACCTGGGTCAGTCCTGTGTAAGGCAAGTGTCCTACACACTGTACTATCTCCTGCCCCAAATGCAAGGCTATCTCTCTTGCCAAAAACCCAGATTTTATAATATTCCTGAGACAAACTCAGTTCCTCATGTGGCTGCTCTTTTTCATGTTTCTATAACTATCACGATGCTGAAATCAAAACTAACAGAAGGGTTTCCAGGCTCAGCAGGCTGAAGCAGGGAGACACTCTTCGGCATTGACTAAGTGGTGTTGTTGTAAGGACTGGAAGATGTTAGAGCTAATGAAAGATTCCAAGTCTTTTTGCCTGAGTAGGTGAAGCAGTCCACTGTAGGCAAGCTAATGTGTGGTAGGACCCAGGAATGAAGAGCAGGACTGTTTAACTAAAATAAGCTTGCATCTAATTGCAGGAAAGATTGGGAAGCCAGAATCTAATTGCAGGAAAGATTGGGAAGCCAGATTATATCATCACAGGACTAGACAAATTTTCTAAAAAGGACTGGCACCCCCCAGGGGAGTGATACGTTCTCCCCTGGGAGAGAGTCACAGAGACGAAGTACATTAAGTGTACAGTGACATCATGCTTCTGCCAGATGGCACTCACAGAATACTGAGCTTAGCTGTCATACGTGGCATAGATGCAGATGGCTCAACCTCTGGACAGAAGAACAGAGATTCAGGTGGGGACTCTAGTCCCAGGCAAATATCCATCAGAGAAAACCAGTCAGAAAATAGGCGAAGCTAAATGGGCCACTGCCAGAGAAACCGCCCAGCTTCAGAACCAATCTCAGAGTGATGCCAGCAGTTGACTTACCCCAGGTAGGCCCAGCCACCACCAGGCCCAGATCTTTGGAGTCTCAGCAGGATGGGGGTAGACCAAGTCCCCACCCTGCCAAAGGTCCAGTGCTCCACACACTCATAGCTGGCTCCTAGTACTGCCAGAGAAACTGCCCAGTTTCACCACTGGTGTCAGAGAGGTTTCGGAGAGATATCAGAGAGATACTAGCGGCTGATAGTCCCAGCCTTATGGCTTCTGAAGCATGCACCTTGCAGTACCTTCAAGTGTCACAGAGCTGACTGACCAGTAGAGGTACAAAGAATTAGATGGGAAAATTGAGTAGAAACCCACTAAGTTCAAGGAATGAAAACAATAACACAGAGGGCTCAACTTGCACCTGACAGCTCCCCAAATCCTCAAGCCGTGGCTTTAGCAACACCACTAAGACATATATGTGGTAACAGCAATGTAAATTAGTTTGCATCTGCTAAGGGAGTAGGCTTGAGAGGTGGGTGGGAAACTGGGAATATTGGTCGGGGGAAGGGCACGTTGGTAGTGGGACTGGTGTTGGAATGTTAAATACCTGAAACAATTGTATTGTGAACACTTTTGCAAATTGCAGTATTTGAATAAAGTTTCATTCAAGGCAAAAAAGAAGAGAAAAAAGAAAATAGGCTAGATGGATAAGAACAAGAATGGGATGGCCTAGAACTCAGTAGGCACCTCACAAATCCTTTAACTATGCCAAAGCAGGTAGGTAGAGGCCTGGACATCCCCCATCAAGATTGGGAATAGGTGGGGCCACCTTTGTAGAGAAATGTCCCTGATTCCAACAAGGAGGGCCCAGGGCAGTGAGACCAAGTTTATCCTGTCTTTCCAGATCTACTTCAGGGAAAAATAGAGACAAACTAAGGAGTGTCTCACTTTTATTTTTGAAAATGTGCAACTTTTCCTTCAGTGACCTGCATTACTTAAATATTAATAATATTAGTAATAAAAATAGCTACATACATACTTTCCATAGGTTAAGCCCTGTGACAAACATAATTGCATAGAATCAACCCCATTAACCCAATTTTACAGATGGGAAAACTGGGGCTTATGAAGTTAAGCAAATGCCTCCAAATTATACAGTAAGTAAAAACAATGTGAATGCAGACAATCTGAACTAACACTTAACCACCATGCTATTATCTTACCATGAAAGGTTCATCTCAAAGTATGGTTACTGCTGAACTTACCACATCTAAGATATAGCTCCAAGATGGGCTCCTGGCTTTAGAATGGGAGATTCATTCTCGTCTCTGGAAACCTAAGCACACACAAGAAATTCCTAGGGTGTTGTCAAGCATTGGTCAAAAAAGACCTGTTTTTGGATCCGGTCACTGTTCTAGGGCATTATCATCTAAGTCTTCAGGGATTTGTCTTTTTCTTCCACTTAAGAGGAATGTAGCTGTCTGTAGACTCTTTCCACAACCAGCACGCATTCTGAAGATTGAAGTAAAAGGGGTGGAGACAGGAATATTTCCTGGCTTCAAGCAGAGCCCTTACAATAATAAACAATTAACACATTTCCTCTCTAATCCAAGTGCTCTTTAGTTGCTCCGATGTAAGTCAATGGTACTCAATGTTACTGGCTTTCTAGAAATGTCAGCATCCAGGGCATACAGAGAGATCATACAGCAAGTCAAGTGCTTGCCTTGCTTGTGCTTAATGGCTGATCCAGGTTTGATCTCCAGCATCCCGTATGGTCCTTCAGGCCCCACCAGAAGTCATCCCTGAGCAAAGAGCTGAAAGCCAACTCTGAGGACAACTGCAGCCAAAGCAATCCAAAATCAGCCAACAAATAAAAAGTTTTTAAAATATCAGCACTCAAAGTAAGGAAGTGGGATGCTGGAGTGAGAGAGATCCAGGACTAACTTGTTTCCTCACTGCTCATCAGCTAGGCTAGCAATCTTTAACCTTTTCACACCTGTGGGCCAGCACCTGTCCTATACTTGTCCATGCATGTGGTTGAAGACGGCTGAGCTAAGGTGACCTTCAGTGAGTTCCTTTACTTTTCTGTTCCTTGGGTTCTCCATTAGTAGTAAAATGCCACAAAAGTTCCTGAGGAGCAAATATTTATAAAGCACTTAGACCTACCTATGATAAACATCTGCACTTTTCTTCCTTCTTGTTATAAAAATTTGAGAGTGTGAAGGCTGCTGACATTGGCTAATTCAAGCTTCTTCATTCTGTTTAAGAGCATTTTTGTTATTAGATGTCCCCATATCTGCTAGAATGTGTTTCCCATAGCTTCAGGGAGAAAACTGAGTCTACTCCAATGTCGCACCAACCAGTACTGGTTCGTGGAGCCAAATTAAGAGATGAGCTAATTCACAACTACTCGAATAACTAATGAATGCAGCAGATTAAATATCACTGGAAATAGAAGAATATGAAGAATACTGCATTTCCCAGAACTGTAGTCTCAATGAATATATAGAATATTTTGAAATGAGGGTTACATAAGCTAACTGGAGGCAGAGACAAGGGGAGGGGTTGATAAGAAAAGTTCTGGGCAGTTGCTCCATTAATACGTAATGTTTACATATTAAGTATCATCATTCCCGGTGATGTTTAATATGCTGTATTCAATAGAAATAAGAGTAGTTGTGAATTAGACCATATTTTAATTTGGCTCCTAAGTTTGCAATCTAAGAAAGGGAAGGCCAGATAGTTTTGGCCAAGTTTGAGGCCTCAGACAACGCATATGAAGCATGGGTAGCCTCATCCTGCAGTCGGTGTTTCTCTGTTTCTAACCTTTCCTTTGCAGAACCACAGTCTTTCCATGGTGGGTGGCTGGAGAAACAGTATCCTATACTGTTCTTAAAGCACTTGTCTCACAATCTTCTGACCCTGGGTTCAAGCACCCACCACTTATGATCCCTTAAGTAACACCTGGATCACTCCTGAGCAACCAGTGGGGTCATTCAGCACTGAGGTCAGGGATAGCACCTGCCCCCCCCCCCCCCGAATTCCCTCCCACTCCAGTTGTAGGGAGGGAAAGGAGAAGGGGGGTTGGGTGTGTAGGGGGAAACCACCACATACAACTTCTGGCCTTGGTGCTAAAGGACACTTTTCTAGATCCCCTATCTACTCTCTCTTCTCTCCACTTCTTTGGTTTGAAGGTTGGCTCACAGTTCTTATGGTCAGCTCATGTCGTCTGGTCTCTGGTTAGTCCTCTTAGCCAAGCTCCACAGCTCATCACTAGATAATTTACCCAACTGAAAATGATGCCAGGGCAGGTTAGAAATGCGGACACAGACTTGTTCCCACAATTACTGATTCAGCATTCGGCCTAAAAACCAACTCCCTGCTCAGGAATGTAATGAGAGTAACAAGTAGCCAGCTATGATTTATCGACTGTGTTCCAGACACTGTCTCCAGTCCTTTGACTGTAGAATTAAATTAGGTAATGGGACATAATAAGTCTGGATTCCAGCCTGAAAGACAAAAAGCACTCATAATTGTTGCTTTTTCTATTGTTATTTTCCATTTAATATTCTCAAAATCCCGATGCATCAATCTTACCATCATTATTCTACAGATGAATAGTCTTACACTGACCAACAGAACAAGACACGGACAATGCAAAGAGCTGTCATTGTGCCCATAGACTTAAGCTTGTGGTTTTCTGACAACCTTTGTTTGATATTAGAGAAGTGGTAACTAATTGACTGATGTACTAGTTTTCTATTGCACTGTAGCACTGTCCTCCCTTTGTTCATCAATTTGCTCGAGCGGGCACCAGTAACGTCTCCATTGTGAGACTTGTTGTTACTGTTTTTGGCATATCGAATACGCCACGGGTAGCTTGTCAGGCTCTGCCATGCGGGTGTGATACTTTCAGTAGCTTGCTGGGCTCTCCGAGAGGGATGGGAGAGTTGAATCCGGGTCGGCCGCATGCAAGGCAAATGCCCTACCAGCTGTGTTATCGCTCCAGTCCAGTTTTCTATTACTAAAAAAAAAAAAAGAAAAAAAGAAAAAACCTACCCTGAAACTTAGGAACTTAAGACTATATTTCATAGTTTATCTGGACTGGAATTTGGAAGAAGCCTACCTGATTAGTTCTGACAAGAGACCTTTTATGGAATTGCAGGCAAGGTATCAGTTGGACTTCTCCCTTCTGAAGCAGAAGGAGATGTACACATCGCCTCACTCCTGTGACCCAAAAATTCATGCTAGCAGTTGGTTGGAGGTTCTGGTCACATGAACTTTACTAGAGGATTTCCTGAGTGTTCTCATGGAGTGGAGACTGGTTTCCTCCAGAAAATTAATCTGAGAGTAAGATAAAAGCTTCCATCCTTTTTGATAGCTTTGAAAGTCAGTGTCAAATTCTGCCATTGATGCAATATCCTGTTGACCACACATCAGCTTTGCTCAGCATAGGACAGGACAGCATAAGGACTTAAGTCCCAGGAAGTGGGGCTGGAGCGATAGCACAGCGGGTAGGATATTTATTTGCCTTGCACGCGGCCGACCTGGGTTCGATTCCCAGCATCCCATGTGGTCACCCAAGCACTGCCAGGATTAACCCCTGTGCATCGCTGGGTGTGACCCAAAAAGCAAAAAAAAATAAAAGTCCCAGGAAGTGAGAACCCAATTGAGGACACTGGCCTATCACAATTTATAAAGAATAACTGTCATTTGTACATCTGTCAGGGCTGGAAACAAATCATTCTATCCTAAATCCCATGACCACCTGCCTCATATCTGCAGCAAATAGTTTTTTTCTATGTTCTAAAGAAAGGGGATGGCTACTGGGTAGGCAGACAAATGACAGTGCCTGCCACAGCATTATAAACTCTACAACAAGAAACCCTTCTTGTGCCTGCGATACAATTGGTCTCACACGTTTTCTCTCAGCTTATTAACAGAATAAATTGCTCTTGTGTCTTCCGTGCTTGGTTTGCACAAGCCAATGCTGTGTCTGTCTTGATTGAACAGATAGGCCATTCACGGGGTGGGGCTGTGTCTCTGGGCAGGGAGTAAGGGGGAGAGGGAGGCTGATGTGAAGAGTAGAGTTTCGTCATCTTAGTGGCCTGGGACTGCTCCCAAGGCCGTTGTCTTTCGAGGTATTGGAACATTTTCAGAGCAGCAGACACTGGAGGGAGAAAAAAGATAAAAGCAAATTTTTCAATAAAATATTTATGTTGCTAACAGTTCATTCCTTAATAATAAAAATAGCACAAATAAGTTTTAAGACAGGAAGCTGGGGTTGCCTTGATGTCACAGCTACTTTTATTTAGAACTTTTTTCCCCTCGAAACTTTCAAGAGTTCAAAACAATGGGTGGTAGATAAATGCTCACCTTGTAAAAAGATGTGGAGAAAGCAGACACTATCAATTCTGCTTCTTATTCTCATCAAATCCCACATCCGAGATTTAAATGCAATGATTTTCAACTAGAAACGTGACAGAGCTAGGTCTGGGGAAAATGCTTTGAATGTAGCTTGCTTTATTAATTGGATCATTTTCTCATCCACTTATAATGAGAGTGTTGTGCAAAGAGAAGAGTCACACCAAGAATAAAACCTGCCAGAGTCAACAGAGCCATTTCTGAAAGGATCAGGCAGATGAAAGAACTTCCTTAGACGGTGATACCGAGACTAGAGCAAGGCATGAGATGAATACTCATTACCATGACGATTAAAGTGAGGGATGGGGTGGGATGGCAATATTATAGAAAGAGTAATTGGCTGTTTTGAAAGGGCTCCAAATGACAACCTTTACTGCGTGAAAGCGAATTTCTCTTTCTTCCTCCTAAAATTTTAAATATATTCTTGTCAAAATCACAGGCTCTTTTGAAAAGCACAAGCTTTTAATTTTGATTAAAAGTCTGGTTTATTGGTTTTCCTCTTAATGCCAAGTTTAAAAACATTTATCCTTGCTCTATTATCTTATGGTTTCTTTCCTAAAAATGAACAGTTTTATGCCCGTGATTTTTCATGAGTTAATTTTTTTTTTATATAAAATGTGAGATTTACGGGCCCAGGGATGGCTCAGTGGTAAAAAAAAAAAAAAAAAAAAAGTATGTGCCTGCCGTCAGGCCTTGAGTTTGCTCCCTGGTGCTTTCTGTAGTGTATGATCTCTAGTGCACCATAGTCAGATGTGTGTTAGCACTGGGTGTGACCTCAGCAAGCACCAGAACTAAAATGTGTAAACACTACAACCAGGAGTGCAACTCCCAGTGAGCACATTTGTGAGCAACCAGTGACCTTCCCCCAGGAAACACTATCACCAGAATGCATTGGAAGCCCCACCACTAAGGGTTCCCATGAGTAAGTGTGGAAGCAACTAAAAAGTGTGTGAAACCTGGCAAGCACCTTGACGGAATGTGTGAGCTCCATAAGCAAGTGTGTAGGCCATTGCATCAACAACAAAGGAGGTGGAAACATTTGTGGGTGAGACTTTTAGGCCAAACTCATTGGTTTATTGGTTCTTTCCTCCCTCCCCCCTTCCCTTCCCTTCCCTTCCCTTCCCTTCCCTTCCCTTCCCTTCCCTTCCCTTCCCTTCCCTTCCCTTCCCTTCCCTTCCCTTCCCTTCCCTTCCCTTCCCTTCCCTTCCCTTCCCTTCCCTTCCCTTCACCTTCCCTTCCCTTCACCTTCCCTTCCCTTCCCTTCCCTTCCCTTCCCTTCCCTTCCCTTCCCTTCCCTTCCCTTCCCTTCCCTTCCCTTCCCTTCCCTTCCCTTCCCTTCACCTTCCCTTCCCTTCACCTTCCCTTCCCTTCCCTTCCCTTCCCTTCCCTTCCCTTCCCTTCCCTTCCCTTCCCTTCCCTTCCCTTCCCTTCCCTTCCCTTCCCTTCCCTTCCCTTCCCTTCCCTTCCCTTCCCTTCCCTTCCCTTCCCTTCCCTTCCCTACCTCTCCTTTTTCCTCCCCATCCCTCATGTCCTCCCTCTCATTTTCCCTTCTTCCTTCTGTCTATATTTACTCATAAACATCCAATTTTATCATCTTTGGGAAAGGTTATCCTTGTTTTCTCTTCTATTCTTCTAATCTATATGACTATAATTCTGCTAATACTATACTTTCTTAAATATTGTGACTATAATACGCTTTGGAATTTTTAGCTATACTCCTTTTGATTTATTATCCTTTAAAAATGCTTTCAAAGTATTTTACTTAGTTTTATTGTATGCAATTTTGAAAAATTTATATTATGGTTTTGGGGACTAGGATTTTAATGGGAATTCTGTCATATCTATATATCAGTTTGGGGAAATTAGCATTTTTACAGCATTGTTTTCCAATTCTTAAACATACTGTATATCTTCCTTAATTTAGATCTTCTCTGATTTCTTTCAATAGTATTAATAGCTTTTTTGCATACAAGGCCTGAATATATTTTCGTAGATTCATATATAGGTTTTTTTCATTTTTTTGAGAAACTATAAATGGTATTTTAATTACATTTTCCATGTGTTATTTGTTTATACATAAAAACAATTTTGCATGTTTTCTTTAATTCTGTGACCAGCTGAATTCAGTTATTCTAAGAGTTTATGTATTTCCTGAGATTTTCCACAAGGACAATATTGTTATAGGCAGCCTACATGCTACTTACTTTTTCTACTTTATTTATACTAAATGAAATTCTAATATTATATTTTAAAATAACACAGAAACTATTAAAAATAGGTGTCCTTCATTTCCTCCTTAAGAAGAAAGCATTCAGGAAAGTATCTATAGCACAGTGGGTAGGGCGTTTGCCTTGCACTTGGCCCACCCAGGTTCGATTCCCAGCATCCCATATGATCCCCCAAGCACCGCCAGGAGTAATTCCTGAGTACATGAGCCAAGAGTAACCTCTGTGCATTGCTGGGTGAGACCCCCTCAAAAAAAAAGCAAAAAAAAAAAAAGAAGAAAACATTCAATTCTCACCAGACAGCATTATATTGATTATAAGTAATTTGAAGATACTCTTTCTTCTCTGTTCCAACTGCTGGGTTTTACCAAATTTTTCTAATACACATCTATTGTGTGATTGTGTGATTTTTTATTTTTCAGTCTATTAGTATGGTGCATTACAATGATGAATTTTCCCATATTGAACTAGACCAGAGGTTCCCAAAATTATTTGGCCTACTTCCCCATTTTCAGAAAAAAATCACTCAACAATCCACCAGAAGTTTACCTCTTTTTAATTAAACAGATATAAAAAGCTCACCCACATTTGCACCCAAAGTGAATACTGGCCCCCTACATCGTTCTGGTACCTAGTGTCAGGGTTAGGGTGGTATCGCCTACTTTGAGAAAAACTGAACTAGGCTTATATCCATTGCTGGGAATAAACCCTTCTTGAACATTTTGTATACTTATTTTTATGTAGCTAATTCCTACTTGTTAAACTTCTGTTAAAGTTTTGCATATACATCCATGAGGTATATTAGTCTTTGATTTCCTTTTTACTTTTCCTTTTTAGGTCACACCCAGCGATGCTCAGGAGTTACTCCTGGCCTGCACTCAGGAATTAGTCCTGTCGGTGCTTGCGGGACCATATGGGATGCCGGGCACTAAACCCAGGTAGGCCGAGTCCAAGGCAAAAGCCCTACCCACTGTACTATTGCTCCAGCCCCTACTCTTTAATTTTCTTGTCTTAATCTAGTTTTGGAATTACGCTAATTCTAACTTTATAAAATGAATTGAGCAGTGTTCCCTCATCTTTTAGTTTCTGAAGAGATTGTATTGAATCAGTATTAATTCTTTATATTAAAATTTTTGTGTCTAGATATTTCTTTGCTGGAAGTTTTTAAATTGTAAAGTCAATATGCTAGTAGGGTGTTCTTATACGTGGGATTTAAAAAAAATAATAACATAGTAAGGGACTGGAGTGATAGCACAGCAATAGCACAAGCTCCCCGTGGCGTATTTGATATACCAAAAACAGTAACAACAAGTCTCATAATGAAGATGTTACTGGTGCCTGCTCAATCAAATTGATGAATCAGACGACAATAAAGAAGTCACAAATGAACTATAGTAGCAGAATCTGTGAAGTAGTCTGCAGAACTGAGTTTACCACAGTGGGTAGACAAGGAGAAGAGGGCTTAGGGGGAGGAGAACCCTGAGACAATGGTGAAAGGAGTGGACACTTTGGTGAAAGATGTGATATTAAAACAATTGTGTACTTCAAACTCTTTCACAATATTGTAAATCATAGTGACTAAAAAACTCAGTATCTTTGTAAGTTATTCAAGTTATCAATTTTATATGGAATGAATGGTGGTCAATCGTGCTTTTTTAAGGAATTAGAATCCATTGAATTTAAATTGTGAAATTTGTGTGCAGGGTTTTTATCCGTATTCCCACATTATTCTGTTGCTCTGTGTAATGAGTAGTAATTTTCTTGTTTTATTCCTGATACTTGGAGTTTGTATCTTCTCTCTTTCATTCTTTGTCATTCTTACTAGAGTTTTATAATTTGCTGACATTTTACAATTATGTAGGTTATAATTGTTTAAAAACAAGTTATTAATTTTATTGAGTTTTTTTAATTTTCAATTTTATTGGTTTCTTCAAACTTTTGTTTTTGTTTATAAGCCCCATCTTTCATCATTTAGTTTAGTGTTCAGAGTCACTTTTGGTGGTATTAGGGGACAATATGGTGCTGAGGGACCCAGAGCTGTGATCTCCAAGCCTGCTCCACCCAGATTCCCCATTTTTCAGTAGCTTGGCAGTCACAGCCACAAACTGCCGCCCGGCCGCCGTGTAATCCCATCAAAGGCCAAGATCCAGAGACAAAACTCTCGGAAGTGCGCAGCCATGTGACCTGTTATTGTCTAGTTCTCCCTCTCAGAGAACCCAGCAAGCTACCAAGAGTATCCTGCCAGCACAGCAGAGCCTGGCAAGATCCCCGTGACGTATTAGATATGCCAAAAACAGAAATAATGATGGATCTCATTCCCCTGACCCTGAAAGAATCTCCAATGTGGCACCATTGGGAAGGACGAGTAAATAGAGGCTGCTAAAATCTCGGGGCTAGGACAAATGGAAATGTTATTGGCTCCCGCTTGAGCAAATAGATGAACAATGGGATAACAGTGATACAGTGATGGTGCTGGGGATTGAGTCCAGGGATTCTGCATGAAAGCATGTGCTCCAGTCCTTTTATCTGCTATTATTATTATTTTCTTCCCTTTGCTTGTTTTGGTTTTATTTTGTTCCTCTATTTATGGGTATTTGAGGTTAGATTATTTTGCTGAGTAATTTTTCCCTTTTTAATGAATACATACACCACTTTCAATTTCCCTCTCAAGCACTGCTTTAGCAGTCTCACCCATTTTCACCTATTGCGTTTTTTTTTTTTTTTTTTTTGCTTTTTGGGTCACACCTGGCGATGCACAGGGGTTACTCCTGGCTCTGCACTCAGGAATTACCCCTGGCAGTGCTCAGGGGACCATATGGGATGCTGGGATTCGAACCCGGGTTGGCCGCGTGCAAGGCAAACGCCCTACCCGCTGTGCTATCACTCCAGCCCCACCTATTGCGTTTTAATTTTAATTTAGTTAAGTGCATTTTCCAATTTTTCTTGAGACTATCCCTTTGACTTGTAGGAAATTTATGAATGTGTTCTTTAATTTCCAAGGGTTTAGCAATTTTTCTATTTTTTTCTGTTCATAATTTCTAATTCCAATCCATTGTGGTCAATGATCATCATCTAATAATTTTAATTATAATTTCTAAAATTTGTTTCACATCCCAAACACAAACACTTACTACCCCTGAGCCATTGCCCTTGTCCCTGATGGTGTTATCTAGCTTCTCTACATTATGCCTGCATTTTGTTTAGCTATTTTCTTGATTATTTATAAGAAGTTGCCAAAATTTTCCATAATAAATGTATTATCTGTCTAGTTTTCTCTTATGTCCTATCATTTTTTTTCCCTTTTTGGGTCACACCCAGCAATGCACAGGGGTTACTCCTGGCTCTGCACTCAAAAATTACCCCTGGCAGTGCTCCGGGAACCATATGGGATGCTGGGAATTGAACCCGGGTCGGCTGCGTGCAAAGCAAATGCCCTATCCACTGTGCTGTTGCTCCAGCCCCAAGTCCTATCACTTTTCACTTCACAGATTTTCTTCTGTTGTGTGGTGAATATACCTGTAAGGTTGCTGTATCTCTGGGGAAGGCTTACTCTTGGCTCATTATAGAGACCATTTTTTCTGGTCATTTTCTTTGCTGTGAAATCAACTTTATCTGACTTTCAGGTACCCACTCTTGATTTCCCTCAGTGCATTGTCTTTTGTCCCCTCCATCTGCTCGCGGTTGACTCCTCCAATGAGCTTTTTATTTTACTTATTTTCAGTTCTAAAATGCTCCACTTGATTTTTCTTTATATCTTCTATTTCTTTGGTGAGGCTTCCAAATCATCTTTGTTTCAAACTTGTTGATAATTCAGTGTTGAAACATTTTTATATTGACTGCTTGAAAACCTTGATTTCATAATCCTAACTGCTTTCTCATCCTGCTATTGACCCTGTTGGTTGCTTTATTTCATTCAGAGTGAGATCTTCCAGTTCTTTGCACGATGAGTCAAACTCAGTTGAAATCTGAACATTTTCAGGTTATGAGTCTCTGGATGTTACTTAACACCAGCACGTAACACCAGCAGCTCACGCTGGAAAAAGATTTAATTTTATTAAAAGTGCAGTGCCAGAGTCAATGTGCTAAATCTTCTGTTTAGCTAGTTTTCTTTTAGGAGGTGTGATATCTCTTTCTAAATGCCAAGATGGAAGTAGATGTTCAGACTCTATCTGGCTTTTACTGGTACCCAACGTGCGACGAGGAGTCCCCATCCTTATCCAGCGGAGATACAGTTTCAGCTTCCCACAAGGTCTCCATCAGACCACAGCAGGGCTGACCTCACTACCCAAAACTGATGGTGATGAAAGTCCTGCTTCCTAACTGACTTTTCCTGACACTTTCTCAGCAGGGTCTTGGGTGTACTGGGAGAGTCACCGGAGTGGAAGTCTAACCCTCCTGCCTATTTTTTCCTGTCGTGAACGGGAAAGGAGGTCCACAGGGGGAAATTATTGTCTAAATGTTCTCTGTTTTGCCAGCCTGTGTCATTAATTCAGCTAGGAGAGCAGGCTTCTCCTGAGGGACCTGGGTTGTTTTTTGTTTTCTTTGTGTGTGTGTTCTTTTCTACATTAAATGTCATGACTGGGCTTCTGGCATCTTCAACTATAGAAAGAAAACACAGGGAACCCACAACATGTTACTCCTTGGCCCTGAAGTCTAGAGTCTTTTTCTCCACTCTTTCTGTTGTTTGCCTACACTTGTTCAGTATCCTATGTCTAGAGCTTTTAAAATTATACTAAGTGGGAGGAACAGGAAATAGAACAACATTGATTCCATTTTCCTGGAAGCAGAAGTTCTTTTGTTGCGGTTTTAATTTGCTTTTCCCTAATGGCTCTTGATGTTGAAGGTCTTTTTGTTTGTTTCTGGGCCACACCCAGTAGTGCTCAGGACTTACTCCTGGCTCTGCACTCAGGAATCACTCCTGGCTCTGCTCCTGTTGGGCTTAGAGGACCATACGGGGTGCCAGGGATTTAAGCTGGGTCAGATGTCTGCAAGGCAAGCACCCTGCCCACTACTAATTCCTGAACATCCTTTTTATGTACTTATTTGCCATCTGCAATCTTCAGTGAAATTCATTTTTTTAAAGTTTTTTGGGTGACACCTGGCTGTGCTCAGAGCTCTAGGCTCAAGGATCATTTCTTTTTTTTTTGGCTTTTGGGGGTCACACCTGGCAATGCACAGGAGCTACTCCTGGCTCTGCACTCAGGAATTACTCCTGGCAGTGCTCAGGGGACCATATGGGATGTTGGGAATCGAACTAGGGTCAGCAGCATGCAAGGCAAATGCCCTGCCCGTTGTGCTATCACTCCAGCCCCCTCAAGGATCATTTCTGGCAGCGCTTAGGGGACCATATGAGATGCTGGGGATGGAACCCAGGTTGGCTGTGTGCAAGGCAAGTGCCTCAACTGCTGTATTGTTATTCTAGCTCTACCTGAAATTAAAACTTTAATTTGAGGGGCTGGAGCAATAACACAACAGGTAGGGCATTTGCCTTGCACACGGCCGACCCAGGTTTGATTCCCAGCATCCCATAAGGTCCCCTTAGCACCGCCAGGGGTAATTCCTGAATGCAGAGCCAAGAGTAACCCCTGCACATCGCCAGGTGTTACCCAAAAAGAAAAAAAAACTTTGATTTGAACATTCTTTTCAATCTGACCAATCTTCTGACATTTCACTTTCTCCCTGACTAATAATAAATTTCCTTCTTTATGAAGGATTTTGAAGAAATCAAGTGGGACTTAAACTTATATCACTATGCCCACAAATAATCTGCATCTCCTTCCCTCTTTTTCTCTTCCTGCACTGGATTCTATCCCCTTATTATTCTTTGCAGAAACTTATGTCATTACTCATTGCTTATTTTTCCCATACCTTTATCTGTTCCTTTCAATCACTCTTTCTCATTAAGATAAACTTACTCAATATTTGCTTTTCTTAAACAAGAACATATGGAGCCCTCCCTTTCTTTCTCATTCTTTTATTTATTTCACCATACTGTTAAAATAATCACCAATATTTCCAGTTTGGCTTTTATTCCCTTCCCCTCACTGAAGACCATCTTTCCTCCGATCAGCATGGCACCAGTCCCCAAAGACAATGGTCATTTCCACATTTCTACTTGCTCATTCTCTTCTTCCTGAAACACTTACTTCCCTATACTTCAGGATATACTCCACTCCAAGTTTCCTGTGAATATTCTAGATACTCATTCTCTGTCTCTTTGTTTTTTTAGTTTTTTTTGGGGGGGTCACACCTGGCAATGCACACGGGTTATTCCTGGCTCTGCACTCAGGAATTACCCTGCAATGCTCGGGGGACCATATGGGATGCTGGGAATAGAACCTGGTTCGGCCGCCTGCAAGGCAAACGACCTACCCGCTGTGCTATTGCTCCAGCCCCGTTCTGTCTCTTTGAAGACTTATTTTTTTTCCCAGTGAACCATCAAGTAGGATTTTTTCCCCCTCTTTTCCATCTTGGATTTCTTTTTGAGAAGTCTCATGGATAACTAAGGTTTTAGTTATCATCAAATCTATGGCAGTTTGATAAGTAACCTCTCCATCTGGATTACTTTGAGCTTCAAACTCTATTCAATTGCCTTTATATTTCCACTTTGTTATCACGAATTCACATCAACAACAATATTAAGTCTTCCAATTCATGACTACAGAATATATTTTCATTTATTTGAGTGTCTAGCATTTTTTTTTTATGGAATATAACTACATATCTTTATTTTTTTTTAAATTTATTTATTTTTAATTAGAGAATCACCGTGAGGGTACAGTTACAGATTTATACACTTTTGTGCTTATACTTCCCTCATACAAAGTTTGGAACCCATCCCTTCACCAGTGCCCATTCTCCATCACCCGTAAACCCAGTGTCCCTCCCACCCTCCCCAATCCCATCTCCCCCCCACCCCACCCTGCCACTGTGGCAAGGCATTCCCTTCTGTTTTCTCTCTCTAATTAGCTGTTGTGGTTTGCAATAAAGGTGTTGAGTGGCCGCTGTGCTCAGTCTCTAGCCCTCATTCAGCCCGCAACTCCCTTCCCCCACATGGCCTTCGACTACAATGTAGTTGGTGATCGCTTCTCTGAGTTGACCTTTCCCCGGAACGTGAGGCCAGCCTCGAAGCCATGGAGTCAACCTCCTGGTACTTATTTCTACAGTTCTTGGGTGTTAGTCTCCCACTCTGTTATTCTATATACCATAGATGAGTGCAATCTTTCTATGTCTGTCTCTCTCTTTCTGACTCATTTCACTCAGCATGAAACTTTTCATGCCCATCCACTTGACTACAAAATTCTTGTGAGTGTCTAGCATTTTTTAAAGAATGTTTTTCCATGGAACTGGAGTGATAGTACAACAGGTAGAGTATCTGCCTTGCATGTGGCTGACCTGGGTTCACTCCCTGCCATCCCGTGCTGTTCCCTGAGCTCTACCACTAGTGATCCCTAATGTAGAGCCATTAGTAAGCCCTGAACACTGCTGAGTGCAGCCTTCAAAACAAACAAAACATGTTGCTATTATAAGTGTAATTATTTTCCTAATTTAATTTTCAGGTTGTTCACTGTTTTAGAGACAATTGCTATTTATAGTTTGATGTATCCTGTAGATGTTTTACTATAGTTTTTTTTTTTTATCACCTGGTAGGTTTTTTTAATGTGTATGGTTTCCTTAAGTTTTTCTTAATATACCAAATCATGTCACTTGCAGCATAATTTTACTTTTCCCTTTATAAGCTAGATGATTTTTTTCTTTTTTTGACTTCTAGGTGGAAGGAAATGGACCTTATTTATGTCTGTACCCTTTTTTTCCATCAGAGGCTCATCTTGGCATGTAACTGTGGGATAAAACGAGTGATTAAACCCTCAAAGAAAGTAACCATTGAGAGAATGTGTGTATATTGTCTTGGGATGTTATGGCTTTGCTTTGTAACCTGATAAAATCCTGGAAAAACTATTCTTGCATTTTTATATAGGTAGTTCTGGGGGGTTCCTACAGCCTTTGTGACTTATGAATAAAATGTCCCAAGGCCATTTTCATGATCATTGAGAGCCTCGGTTGTCTCATAGATGCGATGTAGACAATAATACTTAAGCCTTTAATATTATGCTTGTACAACTCAGAGGATTAGGTGAAATGACACATGTGGAGCCCGAGCGAGTGCCCAGCACTGTAGCTCATCATTATGCATGTTTATTTCTCTTGCCTTTCCTAACTGCCAAGAGTCCCTTAATCACTTCCTGTTTGACTCAAGCAAGGCTTTGGCAAATGCACCTGCCAAAGGCAGCTGATGAGCGATGGTGTCCTCAGCTACGGGATGCCTAGACTTACACAGAGTTGGTCTTTGATTTCTAATTTTTGGGGGTTGTTTTTAGGCCACACCCAGCAATGCTCAGGGCTTACTCCTGGCTTTGTACTCAGGAATTACTCGGCTGGTGCACAGAGGACCATAAGGGATGCTGGAGATCAAACCTGGATTGGCTGTGTGCCAGGCAAATGCACTACCCGCTGTACTATTGCTCCGGCCTACAAAGGTGTTCTTTGAAAGCCTGGTAGGTAGACAGAGCAATCAAGGTGCCTGTGCTTCAGAACAATACGCCATAGCCATGCCGCCAGACCCCACACCAGGCTGTTTCATTAGGGACAACCCAGAGGAGGCATGTGGGGCCCCTCCCCAACCCAACGAAGCCAGCCCTAGCAGCCAAAAACCTCCAGAACTCAACCGCCACCGTGCTCATGGCCTCTCTCCACACACCCGGATGAGTCTCACCCATGAGGGATCTATTCCAGGACCTTATTGTGGTATCTCATACTTTACACTTCTGATATACCAAGAGCAGCACACCACATTTTATGGGGTTTAAAGTTGAAGGAAACCAATCTTAGGGGGGAATATATTTATTAATTTACTTGTTTTTATTTTGCTCTTGGGGTCACACCCAGCAATGCAGGGGTTACTCCTGGCTCATGAGGGGTTACTCAGGAATTCCTCCTGGCGGTGCTCAGGGGACCATATGGGATGCTGGGAATCGAACCTGGGTCGGTTGCGTGCAATGCAAACGCTCTACCCACTGTGCTATCGCTCCAGCCCCAAGAGGGAAATATATTTATACAAATATATATGTATATATACATATATATGTAAACACAAGCTTTAATAACATGTTACTAATCTCTTATAGAAGGGCCTTATGGCTCCTGGGTGAAATACAACAATCTTCACACAGTTTCTTCTGAGAAACATTTTTCCGGATCATTTTCAGTGGATAACAAGCAGTACAAAATAAATTGTTTCGGTTCCGCTTTGGGGGCAGGGATTGGAGTTTGTAATGGCAACATCTGAAATATGGCGGTGGGAAGGTATAATGGTGGTGGGATTGGTGTTCAAATATTAAATGTAATCAAACATTGTGAACAACTTTATAAAAACAAAATAAAATTTTTAAAAGAAGGTGCCCATGCTTGAGGCTCCTGCACTGGCCTCTACGAATTCCAAGTCTCTGCTGCCTTGCGTAGCTGCCAGCATGAGGCAGGGCTTGTGAAGCAGTTTGCAGGAGCAGGAGAAGGTGGCACAGCCAGGACTGACCTAGGAAAGAAAACAGCCGCTGACTCTCTGGGAAGCCACATCAGCATCCTCTGAGCTCCCAGAAGGATAGTCCTGAGACAGGAGTCCGAGGGCAAGAGGTGCCGGGATTCTTCTAATTCTTTGTATTTTCCTGGTATGGTTTTCCTCCCCCAGATAAACAAACGAAAGCTTTTGTGTGTTCCAAATGTAAAAAGTCGTGTCATAGAGATAGTCCAGGGCCTAAGGTATTTGCTTCGCATTTAGCCAACCCAAGTTCAAATCTCTGATGCCAAATATGAATCCCTGATCACCTCCAGGAGTGATTCCTGAACATAGAACCAGGAACAAGTTCTGAGTATCCCGAGGTAATGGCCTGCAAAGACACAAACATCAACAACAGCAAAAAAATAGGTAAAAGGTTTGACTTTTGGGAGAAGGCGTCCAGTCTGGGAATTCTTACACACAGAGTGATGAAAGCGCCACCTTGCTGAGCCACACCCCTGACCCAGATCACAGCCGGCCTCAATCATCTGGCCCAGGGCAGGCTTGTTGCAAGTTTAGGATTAACACGGACTGTCCATGACACAGAGACATAATTCTGGGAAGCCTGCACAGAACAGCCGTGCTGGGCATGACCCCCGTGACCCACATCTCCTTGTCAGAGTCTTGACTCTGTTGGCTCCAGCTTCAGGCATCAGGATGTCCCCGAGCAGCAGAGCCTTTCCCCAGGCACTGGTCTCTCTGCCTGGGATGCTTGTTCCTTTGCCGCCTGTCTGCGCCAGGCTCATCTTGTAAGTCATTGCTCAGATATCTTCTGTTGAGAGAGTCTTTCCCGACCACCTCCCCACCCAGCGTGGGCAACTGCCTCCACAGCTACAGAAACAATGGGAAAGGGGTGGGGGAGAAATTGGGCTCAGCAAACATTTGTTTCATGACTACCCAAGAGCTGCTCAAGGTGAAGGTCCAGGGGGAGGGGCTCCCACAGTGCCCCCCAGCGGCAAGCACAGGCTGCGTGGAGAGTAGCATCTTCACAGTCAAGGACTCCCCGGAACAGTGGGTAGATCATCTGACCAGCCCTGGAGAGAGGCACAGGGAATACCTCCCTCAGCTGCTGGGGGCAGTTGGGGTGACTGCGAATGACTGAATGCTGCTGAGATACACCTCCGAGCCTGGCGGGATGGAGAATGGTGTTGGACTCTCACCCCCACTCCATGCAATAACTAACTGAGTCTAAGTTTGCACTTAGCCAGATGCCTGGCGCCTGGGTGATCTCTGTGTACCTGACTGTTTGGGGTTGTGCTGCCTCCACCTGGGCATGCACTTTCCTGTGCCATCTTTGAAAACCTCAGGCCCAAGATCAGGAGACTGAATATTCCAGACCCTCCCCCCTCTCTTTTCCCCTCCCCTTGGCCTTCCTATCTCCTTGCCATCCTCCCCACGACCTTCCTCTCTCCTTCCTGACCTTCCCCCCTCCTCCATGACCTTCCCTCCTCCTCCATGACGTTCCCTCCTCCTCCGTGAACTTCCATCCTCCCCCATGACCTTCCTGTCTTCTCCATGACCTTCTTTCCTCCTCCATGACCTTCCCATCTCCTCTATGAACTTAAGCAGAGTGTTTAACTTCTTTGTGCCTGATTTCTCTATCACTTAGAAGACTTACTCCCAATACCTTACAAACTGTATAGTCATGAAACCAAACAAAATCCTTGTGTTGAAGTTCTGGGCTCCCTCACCATTGGAATTTGAGAAATTAGTAGGATCAATAGGAGAGCAAGTCACTGGCAGAGATGGGGGTGGGTGGCAAGGGAGTATAAAAGAAATGGGCTCCTGGAGAGGACGCTATCTACACACAGGCATGCTCATAAGTCTGTGTTATTCACATCAGACAGCAAAGAACAGCCTCAGAGATGACTTGGAATAAATCGCAGCGAAAGCACTTCATAAAACGCAAGTGTTCATAGCGCTCCCACAAAATCAGTGGCTCTTAATCCGCT
The DNA here is from genome assembly GCF_027595985.1 of Sorex araneus. Taxonomy (NCBI): domain Eukaryota; kingdom Metazoa; phylum Chordata; class Mammalia; order Eulipotyphla; family Soricidae; genus Sorex; species Sorex araneus. Next base: position 42,943,473 of record NC_073312.1, read on the forward strand.
GCTCAGTGAGCATCACCTGGGAGCTTGGAGAGGCGCCAGGCCCAGAGGCCTTTCGGCTGAGCACAGGAGTCTGCGGGAGGACCTGGACTGTTCTTTGAAGGTCCGTGGGGCATCACCTAGAGGGAAGAGCCTTGGAAAAAGTCTGTTTAAATGGGGGGGCCTGGGATGAATCTGCAGACTAGATCAGTATTTCTCATCTGGAAGCCATATGACTTTCTGTGGGCCCCTAGGATCTTCCAAGGGGGCAACAGGAACAATCGGGTAAATGGGGGCAGGGGGGGAGTAGGGGGAGCCAGGGAGTGAGTTTAGGGAACCACCCAGTAGGACAGCTGGGCCATGGGAAGGAACCAAAGTTGGAAGGGGGTCACAGCTAGAAAAAAAGACTGAGAAGAGAGAGAAAGAGACAGGGAGAGAGAGACAAAGAGAGACAGAGAGAGAGACAAAGAGACAGAGAGACAGAGAGACAGAGACAGAGAGAGAGAGAGAGAGAGAGAGAGAGAGAGAGAGAGAGAGAGAGAGAGAGAGAGAGAGAAGGAGGGCAGTGTCCAGGTGACTCAGATGGGCAGACAGGCTTTGAGGATGTGAAGAGCTGCAATGGGGGTCGCAGGTGCACAATGTGTGGTGTGTCACCTGCACTCGATCATGACAACCCTCCCCCCCCACACACACACCTCTTTCTTGGGCAACTGATACGGAAAGTGATGGGTCTCCCTATGAGCCACGTTCTTAGAATCCGCCACTCCAGGCAGTCCCTTGGCGAACAAGCCCAGAGATGAGAAGTTTGTTCAACTCTGGTGAGTCCTTGAGTAAGCGGCAGGTCCTGGACGCATGCCCAGGCCTGTTCAACACCCCCGCCCTACACACACACACACACACACACACACACACACACACACACACACACACACACACACCCCACACCACGCTTATCAAGCTGCCTTGCTGCCTCCCTCCTCCGAGCCAAGGACTTGCATGTGTCGCAGCAGCTGCCGGGGCTGGGCGGCCAGGCCCGGGGAGCCGCGCAGAGACACAATGGAGGCCGTGAAAGGAGCAGCTGGGCGGACAGAAGGAGGAACAGGTGTGCAGAGTCCGGGCCAGAGAACGGCTTACACAGAAGCAGAGAGTTTCTTCTGCCAAGAGAAGGGAGGCTCAGAGATGAGGTCCTGGGTCTCCCCCGGGGCCTGCCTGCGCCTGTCACCTCAGAACCTTCTTGGCGGGGGCCTCTCCAGGGTCTGATTCTCAAAGCACAGTGCCCCAAAGTCTCTGGCCGCCCCGTGGGACAGCGTGTGTTGGTGCATGCAGGTGTGAGAGGCGGGGGGGAGTGCTCCTACCCCGTGTCCTGAATGAGCAGGTCAGACCTGGGCCTGAGCTCGGGGAGCTTTCATAGCTGCTCAGACGTTCAGGGAGTGTCCTGGAGGCTGAGATGGAACTCTGGGGCCGGTAGGTGTCCCTGGCCAACGAGTAGGCAAGGCTCTCGCCTTCAAGAGGGAAAGTTAGGATCACAGCACCCACTGGAACAGAAAACACAAAAGCTTTAGGCTTCTGACCCGGTAGGAAAGAAAGCCTGATGGCCCAGAGGAATGAATTCTTTCCGTCTCTGTTTCTGCCTTTCTGTTTGTCTGTCTCTGTCTCTGTCTCTGTCTCTGTCTCTGTCTCTCTCTCTCTCTCTCTCACACACACACACACACACACACACACACACACACACACACACACACACACACACACACACTGTTTCTGACCCAAGGTAGAAAAGAAAGCCTGACAGCCTAGAGGAATGAATTTTTTCCTTTCTTTCTTTCTTTCTTTCTTTCTTTCTTTCTTTCTTTCTTTCTTTCTTTCTTTCTTTCTTTCTTTCTTTCTTTCTTTCTTTCTTTCTTTCTTTCTTTCTCTCTCTCTTTCTTTCTTCCTCTCTTTTTCTTTCTCTTTCCCTTTTTCTTTCTTTCCTTCTTTTTCTTTCTTTCTCTCTCTTTTTTTTCTTTCTGTGTGTCTCTGTGTCTCCCTCTGTCTCTGTCTCTGTGACACACACACACACACACACACACACACACACACACACACACACACACACGTTTCCTGTTTCCCAGCACCTCAGGATCATGCTCTCAGGGTTGGAGGCACAGGATGAATCATCACTGAGACAGCACTGCCACCTCGTGGTAGTATCTGGGAACGCCACCACCCAAAGCTGCCCTATATTTGTGTTCCTCCAGCCTTTGTCCCTCCCCTCCCCTTTCCTCTGTATTTAGTTTATGTGACAGGACAAACAATAAGGACACATGTTGAGAAAGGGCACATAATAAAGGACACAACTTGGTGAGAGGAGGACTGATTTTTGTATTTGAGTAAATTGGGCTTTTGTAGAAGGGTCCCTGACAGAGAAGACAAATGTTATCAATTTCATGGTGAGGAGAAAGATAAATAATTTAGGCTCACAATCTTGCTGTTGAATTTATTTCTTTACGTGTAAAAATTGCAAAATTACCTTAATTTAAAGAGATGCTAGCTGTCACTGGGGCTAGAACTGATCTATATAAAGATGCAAATGAGAGGAATGGTTTCAGTGCCTGACACAGAGATGACTTCGTCCTTTACTTGTGACTTTAATTCAGCTCATGCCCTTGTAGGCAGAACCACGGTTCCCAACAAAGTGATGGGCTGGGACAGGGCTCCTATTCTAGTCCTCTCATATTTCTTTACTAATGATCCTACCGTAAACTCTGAAAGCAATGGATCTCAGCATAGCAGATGATGTTGGGAAACAAATATGTGTCTAATAAAATTTCATACAATTCCAGGGTTCTGGTGGGCTCTCGAGGTGGGGGCAGTGGCTAAGTTCAGGATCCTTTCTGCTGTTAAGCTATTGTATATTATTATTATTGCAGAGCCTGGCAAGCTACCCATGGTGTATTTGATATGCCAAAACCAGTAACAAGTCTCACAATGGAGACGTTACTGGTGCCCATTCGAGCAAATCGGTGAACTACGGGATGACAGTGCTACAGTGCTATTATTATTATTGGGGAGCTATGCCTGGAAGTCCTCAGGGACTACTTCTGCCTTTAGCCTCAGGGGTCGTTCCTGGAGGTACTCAGGGATAAGAACTGAACATGGCAACCAAGGCAAGCTTCTAAATCTCTGTAGTATCTTCTCTGGTTCTGCCAATTGCTTTCAGCCGTGAGTTTTGATGCGATATTATATTAGTCTGCCACACTGCATGCTGGGGGGCTTAGTCAACAGAAATTTATTATCTGATGTGGCTAGAGAATAGCACCAGGTGTTGGAAATCATCCCCCTAAGGAAGCCCCAAGGCGGGAACAGCCCCCTAGGCCAAACAATTCAGATCTTTTAGAATATAATCAGTCATCAAAGGAGCATCCAGAAAAGAATAGACTAGATGACAAAACGAGAGCCCAGGAAAGAATAAAATAGCTAATGGTTTTTAGATGTAGAGGCCAACGCAGGCAAAAATGGAATAGGAAGTTGTCCTGACCCTATACCTAAGAGTGCCTGCTGACTGGCTCTGTGGAACATCCCAGCCTCTTCTGGGAATGTACTCGCTGACTTTTGATGTGCTTACAAACTGTTGTTAATGTCTTTGTCAACTTGAACAATAACTCCAGTCCTGGGAGTGAGGGTGGGGGGAGCGATATTGTATTGATGAACAGTCTGTGCACTCACTTATGGCTGCCCAAACAACCCCAAAGCTTGGTCTGTCTTCGTGTGTCTCTAAGCAAGTCTCCAATCTCATCTGTCTGATTCTCTGTGGCCAGCCCTGCTGGATGAAGGTGCCGTCCGTCCTATCCTGTTGGATGACTTGCTTTATTGTGATAAATTGCCACCTCAGGGGGTTAAGGTGCTTGCTTTGCATGTGATAAATCTGGGTTTGATCCCCAGCACCGTATGGTCCCCCCAAGTTTCACAGGGTGCAGCCCTGGCAGCCCTGGAGCACCAGATCTGGGGGCAGGCTGAGTGGGTGCAGGTTCATCTGCACACTTGTGTTGTCTCCCAGCTCTAAGAGGAGACATGACAAAGATGCCAGGAGGTTGGTGTCTCTGGAGTCCCTCTCTACATGTGCAGACCTCGCTGTCCTCATCTGGCCTTCCCTAGATTCCTGGGAGCAGAGAAAAAGACAAAGCTCTCCTGACAGTCCTGCCGTAGGGAAACACTCATCAGACCTGGGTCCCACGCTCACCTAATCTGACCACCATCACTCAGTAAGGTCTGCTCTCCAAAGCTGTAAGACACAGACTGTTTTTTAAAAAATTTTATTTTATTGAATCACCATGACAAAAGTTACAAAGCTTTCAGGTTTAAGTCTCAGTCATATAATGATCAAACCCCCATCCCTTCACCAGTGCACCTGTTCCCTCACCAAGAACCCCGATATACCCTCCTCCCACCCACCCCCAACCTGAGTGGCCAATGATCTTCACTTTATTCTCTCTATACTTTGGATACATTCAATATTTCAGCAGAGAACTGATTATTATTATTTGGAATTTCCCCCCAACAATCAAACCTGCTGAAAAGGCTTCATTTGATAGTTTGTTTTCCATTGCTGAGAATGAAAATTATAGGAGCTTGTGCGGCCGCAACAGCAGCCACACGGTTTTGGATTTCTGTTGTTTTAACTCAGCTCACAGTCTAGATGCATTTCTATAAGTCTCTGGGTGCCAAAATGGGTTAGTAGACCTCCTGTATCATAGTCTTTAAGGAGCAGAGGGGCCGGCCGTGTCGTGCGCAGCTTCTCTGGATCTCATCTGGGCCGAGGGCATGCCGGTAACACCCCCATCCCATGATCTCTTGCATGCCACGTCACGACAAGCAAGTACCTCTGGGTTTGTAAGACACAGACTCTTGGTGGTCTTTGTGGCCCTTCTGTCCTCATCCGAGCCCACTAGTATTAGACAGTGAAGGGGACAGTCCAGCGAGGGCTTGTGACCTTCCTGGGGCCACCCAGGGCAGAGTCTGGTCCCAGGGTGAGAGACTAGCAGGGTACCGTCCTCTGGAAGGTTGGTCTCTGCTTAGAACTTCCCGAGGCATTCAGGTTACCAAGTCAAGCTGAAGGAACATCACGCAGCCATTCAGAAGGGAGTGGAAACATACTGCTGTCGAAAGCCAGGGGTGCAATTCTGTGGACTCAAACGGGCACACCACGCCCACAGATGCTCTGTGAGCATGCTTCATTGCTTTAGCTTGAGGCAGAAGAGTTTTGTATTGCAGGAAAGATTTGCAGGAACCTGAAGGAAATGTCTTTTCTCCTTTTTGCTTTTCATTTCCTTTTTTTTTAATTAAACATTTTCCTCATTGATTTCTCATTAATTTTTGACCTTGAAATTTACCCAGGGTTTAGCTTCATAGTCCGTCTGTGTAATTGTGTTCATGTCATATGACCCCCCCTTCCTGGGACTCATCTGTGCCCTAATTTCTGCCACTGACTTTTAAGCCTCGCCAGCGATGAAGTCAAACTCACAGCTGCCTGGGGAAGCTGGACAGGCCCTGGGCCCTTCCTGCGGTCACTGGAAAGGGTCCTGGCATGGGCTGAGCCTCTCAACACAGAGACCCAGGGGCCGAGGTTTTGTCTTTCCTGACTTATCATTAGATTCTTCTTTAGTGACAACCTCTACCATGACTCTGCCTGACAACCCCCTCATTGCTCGACACGAACCTCCCAGGCCCCAGGTACCTGCCATACCCAGACCCCAAAGTGTAACTGTGTGGATTGTGTGGAAAATGCAGACCCCCCCACCTCCCGGACGTGGCCCCCAGTGGGACTGCCACACAAACAGATGGGCCCGGAAGGAAAGTGCGAGCTGGAGGGGATGGGGGTGAGGGATGGGGGGTGGGGGTTGGGGATGAGGCTGGGCATGGGGCAGAGCCTGCTGCCTAAGCCCTGAAAACTGTCCCATGCGTGGGGAGGGGTCTCTTCAGAACTCTGGAATTTATAATCAGTCATTCTGACATTTCAGGGTTGGCAGCAACGCTCTGAGGAGCGCATGATCTTTGCCTGGCGCTGGCAGCTCAGAGAACGGGCAATCCCCTTGTCCCCTTGGCCATGCCCATCTCCCAGGGGGAAGCACACAGGGTCATGGTTCAGTCTGTGGAGTCAGTGCCTGCAGGTGCTCCCAACCCCTGCAAGACTCCTCCTGGCTCTGTTGTAGTGAGCACTTCTGTTACTTTGTGTATATAAGTGGCCCTCCCTGGGGCAGGGGCTGCTCTGCCTGTCTTGATGTCTGTGGTCAGAGAGTTCCCATTAGGGCCAAGGGATTAAGCTGTTAGCCTTGGAATGCAGCTGCCCCAATCGTGATTCCACCCCCAGCACCACGTACAATAATCCCCCTGAGAGCAGTGCCAGGAATAGCTTCTGAACGCCACTGCGTGCAGACCAACCCCCTCCAATAAAGCTCCATTTGTTTATATGCTTAAAGTACTTTTATTTGGAAGATATGGGAGAGAAGGAAAAACCCCATGAGGGAAAAGAAAGGAATCAAACAACCCAAGTTGGGCTGCTGGCAGCTCCAAACAAAATGCATGTCACTTGCTTCGGTTCCTTGTGAATCATTCGAGTTGAGGTGACATGACGTCCATAGGGTTGGCGGCCCTGGGCTGGATGTCCACAGCCACGGCACCTTCCCCACCACCAAAGCGCCCGAGCCCTGCCCCAGCGCCACTTCAGAACAGGGAAAGTGACTTTCTCAAGGTCTCTGGGCCTCTGTGCAGGGCTGTGGCCAGGTCTGTCCAGATCCAAAGTCCCGCCCTCCCACTCATGCAGCCTGATTCTCTCAGCAGCCCCGGGTTCCACTGAAGGCGCGGCTCTGGGGCTACACTCGAAAATGAGCGGCGAGTGTCTGCATGGAGCTGGGCTGCAGATTGGGACAGGGTCCTCTCTGTAGGGGGGTGGGAGGGGTGGGCCTGGGTCCCAGCAGCCCCTCGGAAGGGCTCACAGGGCTCGCTCCCGCTCACGTCTCTGCAGCCAGAGGCCTGTCCGGAATCCATTCTGCACCATCCCACTGCCCAGCCCGTAGTGGAGAGCGTTGACGGTAGGCACGGTCTTGGCGATGAGGGCAGGGACCTGTGGTGGCAGGAAAGTCCAGAAAACGAACTTCATGGCCTCAGGTTCTCTCCCTGGCCCCACCCGGTCATCCCAGACATGGGCCTTGCTTGGACCCCGCAGCTTCTCACCCTGATTTGAACCCTGGCAAGCCAGGGTCCCCGAAGCTCCGGCCCCAGCCCCTGCGCCCAGGCAGCACAGATTCACTTTCCATCTCCCTGTTCTCTCATCTCACATGAGGCCCAAACCAATGTCCAGAAGCCGCCCCCCCAGAGCCCCCCACCCCAACCCGGGAGACAAACATAGGCAGTGCACAAGGAAAGGTCCAGGGCAAGGAGAGAGATGGACACGGAGGCCAGAAAGTCAGGAAAGTGTGGGGTGAGGCAGAGAGACCGCCAGGGGGAGAGGGTGCTGGGGCGTGTCTGTACCATCTGCAGCTTGGGAGAGAGGGACGTTCCGCCCACGACGGCTGCGTAGAGGTACAGGAGAGCGTAGGGGCCCCAGCCCAGCAGCAGCGCCCTGGCCGGCACGGTGCTGTTCACCTGCGGGATATCAGCACAGGAGGGCAGTCTGTGGGCTTGCGCTCCGGCTTCTCAAACTGTGGCATGAAAGTAAGACGGCGGCAGCTCCATGGAACCCAGTAGACCGAAGCGCCTCTCTCACGCACAACAGAGGACCAGCCCCTATCCTAGCGTTGTGGAGCCCCAGAATCCACAGGCGCATCCTTCGTTGCTTTAAGGAGCCCCTTTCAGAATATATCTCGAGGGCACACACACACAAAAAATGCACAGTAGAAATGACATCTGCACCTGTCTGTTCACTGCAGCACTGCTCACAATAGCCAGAATCTGGAAACAACCCGAGTGCCCGAGAACAGATGACTGGTTAAAGATACTTTGGTACATCTACACAATGGAATACTATGTAGCTGTTAGGAGAGATGAAGTCATGAAGTTTGCTTATAGGTGGAGAGACTTGGAGAGTATCCTGCTCAGTGAAATTAGTCCGAAAGAGAGGGATAGATATAGAAAGGCTGCACTCATTTGTGGAGTATAGAATAACATCACATGAGGCTGACACCCGAGGACACAAGGGCCAGGGAGATTGCTCCATAGTTGGAAGCCTGCCTCATGAGTGGGGGAAGAAGGCAGCTGGAATAGAGAAGGGATCACTAAGAAAATGTTGGTTGGAAAGTCAGTTGGGATGGGAGAGGTGTGCATGATAACCTTCTGTATCTGCATTGCAAACCATAATGCCCAAAAGTAGAGAGAGAGTATGGGGGAAATTGCCTGCCATGGAGACAGTTGGAGGGTGGAAAAGAGAGGGGTATACCGGGGATATTGGTGGTGGGGAATGTGTACTGGTGGAGGGATGGGTGTTTGATCATTGTGTGATTATAACTCAGACATGAAAGCTTGTGACTGTATCTCATGGTGATTCAATAATAAATTAATTAAAGAAATTTAAAAATAAAAGGAACCCCCTTCAGCCTCTGTTTCCTTGTCTGCAGTCTGGGGGTAACAAGGCCCTCCTTAAAGCATGGTCGTGAAGAGGAAGTGACAGGACGCAGAGGAAGTCAGCCTAGCGCCTGGCTGGGGATGATTTTCTTTTACGTCTCTGAGACTGGAGAGGACTCATCTGCCACAGACTGTCCAGGTGACAAAGCTAAAAGGGAAATGTGGCCAGGGGGTGTTAATGCAGGAATTCAGAGATGGCTGGGAGGTGGAGGTGGAGGTGCTTATTCTGAAGCTGCTACTTTTCTTGAATAAATGTGTTTATAGGTGTGAGTTTACGTGGTAGGTAACAGCCTGTGCCTGTGATGGAATTAAATAGCTCAGAGCAATTTAAAAGTAGCTTTTTAGGTCAGGCATTTAACTCCGAGGCTGAGCACATAGCTTGTATGTGTGAGGCCTGGGTTCAACCCTTGGCACCTGCTGCCCCCACCCCAAATTTTTAAACGGAGTTGCATTTTAAAGCATGTGATTTCACGTGACCCCTGCAATCCTTAGAAGAGTGAGGGGAACGGCTCAGTGTGTGTGTGGTGGGGGGAGGGGTTTGGCTGCCAGGCACACACTCTCGGGGTTCTGGGTAAGGCTTAAGTATCTTCATTCCTCCAGTTCTTAGTGATGCCCAGCCATGAAAACACTGAATTTCTAACCAACCCCTACCTATGCGCTATGCAGTTGCATTTTCTTCTGATGGTGCAAATGACATCATTTAAATTCCCCGGGCTCCCTGAGAGACAATTCTCCTGCTCTAGGTGCAGCAATAGCACAGCGGTTGGGCTTTTGCCTTTCATGTGGCCAACCCGTGTTCGATTCCTCCGCCCCTCTCGGAGAGTCTGGCAAGCTACTGAGAGTATGGAGCCCGCACAGCAGAGCCTGGCAAGCTACCCGTGCATATTGGATATGCCAAAAACAGTAACAATAAGTCTCTCAATGAGAGATGTTACTGGTGCCTGCTCAAACAAATCGATGAGCAACGGGATGACAGCGACAGTGACAGGTTGTGCTCTCACCTGGGGTTGGCCCATCTTCCCGAGTTTCTGCTCCATCAGCCGATAGGATGTGACCGTGATGAAGAGGGGCAGGAGGAAGTTGAAGAAAGCCATGGTGAAGAGGAAGCTGATGAAGTTCCTGCAGGCAGAGGGAAGGGAGGATAATCTCTCAGGACTGCTCACCTGTTGGCCAAGGCTCACCCGCCTTTGCTCAGGGCAACCCGAGGCCAAGGGGGCTGCCATCAGACAGGTTCGCAGAGCCGTGGTGCGACTTGGTGGGTCCCAGCTAACTCGCCTCTGAGTCAGGTGATCACTTAATCTCTAGCACTTGCCCTGGGGGCTGGGAAGCTGAGCGGAGAGATGCTCTCCTTACGGTTCTGTGGCTAAAGCTCAGCCCTGCTCTCTGTGTGCCCAAGCAGGGACAAAGGGGCATTTGATTCAGGGCAACCTATTTAGTCATCGGGAGAGTCAGTAAACCAAGAAGAAGGAGCCTCCAGGGAGTGTTATGGGCAGTAACTAGCAAGGCACCCGCACAAATCCTGCCGTCTCTCTGAGCTGGGGGAGGGCCCGGATGGCGGGCAGGAGGAGGACACGGCAGGAGGAATCACTCCAAAGCAGAGACCCATCTTTTGCAGGAAGGGGCGGGGAGGGGGGACCATGTCACTTTGGGTGTAAAGAGGCATTTCCCAAAGGGGTGGACACAGTCAGGGAAATACCTGCAGTGAGAACATCAGAAGGACATGGGCCATGGCCAGTGGCTTTCCTGTGGGGCCTGGCTTCAGGGCACATACTTCATGACTATACATGCATGGACATGGAGAGCAGTGGAATGCAAGGCAATCACTGGGAGCAAGAGGTGGCCAGAGCCCTTGTCACTGTCCCCCACAGCCGCCATAAGGACCTGATTAGAGTCTTGGTTTGGGTCAGAATCTGACTCTTCAGACAGGCTCTGACAGCTCAGCATCTGTGCTTCCTTTTGAGTCCGTCTTTCCGTCGCGTCACTTGGGAACTGGCTCTCAACACACCAACCGTGAGTTCAGAGCTGATGTTTGGGCCACTCGCAACCAGGACACATTTTGCACTAGGAACTGATCAGAGCCAGAGCCAGGCCAGCTGAAGCGGGCATGGGGGTGCAGTGGCTGGTAAATGACAGAGGTTGGGGGGCTCACCCCGGGCAGCCCCAGCTCTGTGTCTCTGTCAGCACAGCGTCCCCGCACGTGGCCAGTCGCAGAGTGGGTCTCCCCTGTCCCTCTGACTGTTATCCATGGGTCTCATGAATCTGAGATAGGCTGGGAAATTGTGCACATGTCCCCACTTGAATTTTCAGTGGTGACGTTGCTGCCCAAAGGACTCAAATGTTCCCGTGGAGGGGGGCTTGCAGGGGCCCCTGCTCCTCACCTGCCCCCCCTGGAGTAGTCCAACGTGCAGCAGGTCCCGAGTGGCTCATAGTCATAGTGGCCCCAACCCAGGAGGGGCAGCGCTGCCCAGAAGGCAGAGGAGAGCCACACAAAGATCACCAAGGCGATGGCCACGTCCCAGGCCAGCTGCCTGCCTGCAGAGGACAGAGGAGAACGGCTGAGAACTGGAGAAAGGAAAAGTTGACGGGCTTCCCACTCACCAGGAATGTTCCAAAGTCCTGGTTCTGGCATGTCTGAGTCTTGCAGGCATGTTGAGACTAAGGTTCATTTCTCTGAGCCTTAGGTTTGTTTACCACAAAATGGAAACAGTCTGCACCTCCGGGGACTGCTTAGTGAAGACTGACACAGGCCCTCGATGGTGGTGGCTCCTACCGACATCGTGTCACTTCCTGCTCGGGCCCGGGAGGGGGTGGAGAAGAGACAAGAGCATCCTAAGGTAGCTTTAGGGAAGAAGCACGGTCAGGGCTGCAGGAGCGAGAGTCCGAGTCTGGACTGGCCCCGTGCCCTGCTCTGAAACCTTCTGAGAACTCACAGCCGGGGGGTTGGGACTCTATCTCTGTACCAAGGGCAGAGGCCTGGGTCTTCGGGCACCTTCTGCTGTGACCAGTGCCTCCTTGTCCCTGCACCTGTGTCGCTGCCACGGCCTCATCCATCTCCTTCCTTTGACACCCAGTGGGCAGGGGCCCTCCCGTGGGCCCTCCTGGGCTTGGCTTCCTGGTGCCCTGACCAGGTGTCGCCTATCTGTGGATAGTTGCCACCTTCCTTTGTAGACTGGACCCCAGGGCTGACAATGGGGCTCGATGGGGATTTCATAAGTAGAGAAAATAGGCCTCTGATTTCCCCCTCCTGACACATGGCTTCCGTTAGTCATCTCCGAGGAGAGTTTGCTGGGCTGTCACTTCTGCTTTGTCCCTCCAGCATCTTTAGACGTTGAAACCCTATTTTCCATGTGACACTACTTAGGGGAAGGACCTTGGTGGTGGTGGTGGTGAGAGGGTAGTAACCAGGGAGGGCCCCTTGATAGGATCAGTACCCTTAGAAAGGGGATAATTTGTGGAATATAGAATACTGGATGAAGAAATATATTGCAGTAAAAGGTGGCTGCTACATCACATGTTACCCCAGTGTTTAAAAAGGACAGAGAAGGAAAGAAATCAAGCTGGGGAGAAGAGAAGGGGAAGTAATAGATGAACAGATATCAGGGTTTCCGCTATACGGATGGTATAACTGAACGGTCTAGCCAAGTAGCCAAACTACAGACTCAGCAGAATGAAAACACGAGATCTAAGCTGTGGCTGCTGAAACTTTACAATGTGCCCGTCCAGTTGACAGGCAGGGATGGAGGTGGTGGAGGTGGGGAGGGGAGGGAATACGGGGACACTGGTGGAGGGAAATCGACACTGATGGTGGGATTGGCGATGAGATATCACATGCCTAAAACTCAACTATCAATAATTTTGTTAATCACTGTCCTTTAATTAAAAAGAAAAAATTTTAAAGGGGACTATACAGTCCGGAGCTTACGTGCACTCTCACACCCCACCCCCCCCACCCCCGTCTTTTACTCCCTCACCGCACAGTCTCGCCCACTCGCACGCAGCCCCTCCCCCACCGGACCTGGGAAACTGATCAGCGGCGCAGCGTGAACCCCCAAAGACTTACGAGTGCAATAGTGGTGGTAGCGCCCCCAGGCGATGGCCGCGCTGCTGCAGATGCTGGCTAATGCGGTCGCAAAGCCCTGGAAGCCGTGAGCCTGGCAGCCGTCCGGGCCAAAGGGCCAGCGCCTGTGGGAGACACTGGGCACCAGTGACCCGTCCCCTCTGACCTACCTGGCAGCTACGGGGCGGGCAGCTTCCTGAACACTGGCCCAGTTGCCAAGAGGGCCTCGGAGCTCCTGTTCCAGCTGGGGCGTCAGAACTGAGTTCCCTGGGACGCAGACAGAGCTCACGTGTGACTGCACCACAGCCGAGCCAAAGGGTCTCTCTGCCTGTGGAAAGGGCCCCCATCCCAGAGAGGGGAACACCCTGAATGGAGGGAGAGCTTAGGTCTTTTTTTCTAGAGACGGGGAAACTGGAACTCAGAGAGGGGAAAGGTGCTTCGCCAAGGTCACACAGCAGATGCATGCAGAACCGAAAGGTATTGCTCAACCTCGGGCCACATCATGGCAATAAATTCAGGGAAGGGGCAGGAGGAGACCAGGGGCAGGCACTGACATAGATCCCACAGTCCTGAGCATGCATTTATAGCATCTCCGGGCACGACAGTCAGAAATAGGCATGTGCGGTGCACTTGAGAAAGTGGTTTTATAAACACCTCTGAGGCCACCTGTGACCTTGGTTTGCTTATAGGGAGCTGGGAGATGTTCATCAAAACTGTGTGTGCTTTTTGATAGGACTTCTTAGCTGCTAAGCATTATTTTGTTTTTGTTTTGCTTTTTGGGTCACACCCTGAGATGCACAGGGGTTACTCCTGGCTCATGCACTCAGGAATTACTCCTGACGGCATTCAGGGGACCATATGGGATGCTAGGAATCGAACCCTGGTCAGCCGTATGCAAAGCAAATGCCCTACCCGCTGTGCTAGTGCTCCAGCCCCTGCTAAGCATTATTTTAAGGTATTTACAAACAGTAACTAGGGGGCTGGAGAGATAGCACAGCGGGTAGGGCGTTTGCCTTGCACGCAGCCGACCCGGGTTCAAATCCCAGCATCCCATATGGTCCCCTGAGCATGGCCAGGGGTAATTCCTGAGTGTAGAGCCAGGAGTAACCCCTGTGCATTGCCAGGTGTGACCCAAAAAGCAAAAAAAAAAAAAAAAAAAAGTAACTAGTCAGGACTTGCAATGATCATCTGACTCTGGTTGGTAGAAGCATCAGGAGAGAAATAGGGAAACCAAGATTCACCCCCAGGCAGCTGGGCAACAGGCAGCAAGTTAAGGTGTGGGCCCCGCCTGGGCTCCAGAAACCTCCAGGTTCTTTAGGGACGGCCTGGCCTTCGCTGGTAAGTCTCCCTCTACCTGTCCATCCTCTACCCCTCTGGTTTTCTCAAGGTGAGGAGAATGAGGCCAGCCAGGATGTCCTGTGGCCTCGGGCATAGCCACGCCCAGGAACAAGTGCAGGGGCTGATACCGGAGGAGGCTGGACGTGGCTGCGATGAAGGCATTCAGGCTGATCCCGCTGTCGGCCAGAGCCAAGCTCAGCACCAGCAGGTGACTGGGGCTCCGCAGCGCCGGGCTCTTGCAGAAAGAGAGGATGGTCAGGCTATTGAGACCGAGGCCGCACAGAGCTGGGGGGAAAGGGTGAAGGCCAGCATCAGGGCTGGAGAGTCGCTGCTCCCCCACCCTGACGTCAGGCTCGGTACCAAGGGTTGAAGGATCAATGGAGTGTTGGGATCTGCCTCCTTCATGCTCAGTTACCCTGCAGGGCAGCTCAGCAAACAACAGCCACCGGGGCTAGTCGCCTCTCACTTATCCCCCGCCCTCTACCAGCTCACAATCCAATGGGGAGACAGACAAGGCAGAAAACGAACAAGGTGTGGCACCAGGGTCCATGCTAGAATAATCATAACCGTCATTGTGGCCGGCCACTGAAGCAGGCTTTAAGCACCTGTTGTGGGGGTATCATTCATTCTTTAATCCTTAGCATCTACAGCTGGGAACGGAGGTGCAGAGATGCTGGTGAGTGTGCATCAGGTACGCTGCTCGGGACGGGTGGAGCCAGGGCTTGGCCGCGAGGCCTTGAGGGAGACAGCTGGAGAGGAGAGCTCAGAGCAAGGAGGGCTTGGAGCAGGTGGTCTCCACACAGCCCAGCCGAAGGGGCACCGGACACTCATTGGCTAAGCCTTGAGCTTCCCACCTCTTGGCTTCATCCAACATAAGTGGGAAGAACTCTGCCTCCAGCACTCGGAGCTTTTACTAGGAGGGCAGGGTGTGGAAAAGCATTCTGGGAGGGTGGAACAGTGTGTGCCAACACAAAGCACAGCATGTCATGGTGTTTGTGAGGGACGAGAAGGATGCAAAAAGGCTGGGAAGCGAGTTCCCGGAAGAGAGGGGCCTGGGCTGGGACGACTGATCCGGGCCACCAGGAGCAGCCCAGCCTCTGGCACTGCTCACTGCTCTCCACTGTCAGCTCCTGCTGGGTGAGGCAACGTGCAGATTCTTTCTTGGGGTTGGTGTAGACCTGTGTGAGGTGGGCCTGATTTCAGGGCCTACCGCCTCAGAGAGCATCTGAGGGATTCTGAGTTAAAGCAAGCATCTCATGGACTCAGGACTCCCCTAAGGGAATTGGAGGAGGAAGAAATGATGGAGGGAGGAGGGGAGGTGGAGTAGTGGGGAGTGTTTGGAGAGAATGAATTTAACTCCCAGAGCATCCAGTCTAGCGATCTCTACCATCTAACACAGCACTTGGACTGTGCAGTTTTCTGAGGTGAGAGAGTGAGTCACTGGCTGGTCCCAGGGAGCAGGGCAGAGCCATCAGCCCCCTCAGCCCACCCTGGTCTTAGATGAGTCTTCGCAGGGTCCCAAGGAGGGCAGTTTAAGCCGTCCAGTGGAAACAACACAGAAAGCTGGTTCTTCGTGCTGGGCATATGAGGCCCTCCATGTCCCTCCCCTCCTGGCTCTTACTGGCACCTCTCTCTCTCTCTCTTTCTCTCTCTCTCTCTCTCTCTCTCTCTCTCTCTCTCTCTCTCTCTCTCTCTCTCTCTCTCTCCCCCGCCACCTCACACCCTGCCTGCAGGCTGTATCCCTCAGTTCAGGCATCTGAAGACCCCAGCGGTCCAGGCACAGGAGCAGGGTTTGGGGACTTGCTCCTTTCCAGCTTCCAGGCTGCAGCCCGGGCACAGGGAGCCCTCTGGATCACGCGTCTACCCCTGGCTGGGCCTGACTCACCTTCCACCAGCAGCACTGTCCCCACGGCCAGCACTTCCACTTCCCTGAAGCCGGCGGGCAGGGCCCCGGACTCTGTCATCTTTGACCTTCTTCCCAGCCGGTCAGTTTCCTCTCTGATTTCCCCCAAGCCAGACCCTGGGCTTTAAAAGAGCCACCCCACGTGCGGGCACATGCAGGTGATTATACGAGCCCTGGGCTCCTGCTCGCTGCTCCCAGGTCATCCTCTTGGCCCCAGCAAAAGGCTCTCGTTCATTATTGGGACAGAGCAGCCTTTGTGGGGCTGCACTGCAGGGCTGCCTCATGCATTTCGGCTCCACCGGTCAGGATTAAGGACCCGGATCCAAAGAGTGCCAGTGAGAGCCGAATTAGGAAAGAGTTGCATAACGTCGAAACGGGTGGGAGTGAAAGCAGGGGGTGGAGCCCCTCGCTGTGACTGAGAATTGTTCAGGATCCAGTCCCTCCCAAGGCTGTGGGCGCTGACAAGCAAAGTGCATGGGTGCATGTGTCTGTCAATCAGATGGGTACACATGCTCACCTGTGTGAACTCACATGTGGAGGGAGAGGGGATAGAGTGAGTCGAGGGGTCCTTTGCTGTGATAGAAAGAACTCAGGTGGACCTGGGGGTGGGTTCTGGTTCTGAATGTGTCATTAGCTAGCAAGGTGCCCTAGAGTGACAGCACTGGGCAATCTGAGTTTCCTCCGTTCCAATATTAACATCTTCCCCCATGGCCTGTACCAGTCTTAGTCAGAAAAACTTGACCATGAATATAGTATTTGTGTGTGTATTGTTGTGTGTCTATTTAGTTTAATAATATAGTTCTAGACCTTATAGAATTAGAACTGTGCTTTATGCAGGGGAAATTACAGGAAAAAAATGGTCCCAGGCCTGCATCCTGTACATTTAGAAGATGGACTACTCATTCATTTATTAAATAAGCAATTACTAAGTGTTTATTTGTCCCAATTATGTATACAATTATTTGTCAAATAATAGGTAAGTCAAGCACTACAGCATAAGCCGTCGGGAAGAAGTAACTGGAGAAATGGTGACAAAAGGAGAAGCTAAATGGACTAGACAGGATGACTAGGACTCTAAAGACTAATAAATTGCAAAAGATTGTGTGTCAGGAAGGCACTGAAAGACTGGACTGAAGTGGAATAAAGAATTGTTTCAGTCCTAGACTTGGTGTGACATGGCTAGAATCAGAAGTTGAACCTGAAAAGAGTGACTTCTAAAGTCAGTACTTGAGCTGCAGGCATAGTACAGGAGATGAGAGGAGGTCTTTCCTTCATGTGGTCAACCCAGGTTGGATCCCAGCACTGTTTATGGTTCCCTGAGCACCACCAGTTGTCACTTGAGCAGAGTCGGGAATAGTTCCTGAGCACTGCTAAGTGTCACCCACAACTCAAATAAATAAAGTCAGTGCTTGAAAGGAGGAGATCAATTTGGGTCCCGTAATAGGAAAAGGAAGCTTTTCTTCTGAGAGTATGTGATCATGAATATAGCATTTGGGACTGTGCAACTATCCTACAGAGTCACACACGGGCATAAAAATATCCACATCACTAGCTAGGGGTAGAGGCACTGCTATTCTTATAATCGGCCACTCAAAGCTTGGATTCCACAGATGAGGTTTTGGTATAATTTATTTCTTGATTTGGGGTGAAATTTATACCATAATCTAGGGGCTTAGAAACTTAACTCATCTGGGATAAAGGAACCACAGCCCAGAGTGCTGTTGGCAGTATAGCTAATGTTCAGTGACTTCTTGCAAGACGTCAGACACAGGGCCTAAATGATATATAATAATTCCCGCAACTTCAAATGAGAAATCTGAGGCTCAAAACAATTTAGAGTTGGCCTAAGGTCACATACTAATTCATGGTTCGAACTAGAGCAAAAGCCAGATTTCCTACTTTCCTGGGGTCCTGGTCAAACACAAATCCTATTCTAGAAAAACTTATTTTCGTGTCTCTCGTCTGGTTCTCATTCACCCAAGCCTCAGCGCCCCTCAAGCTGGGCCAATAGTGCACATCCTCTTGGAAGCCTTCCTGAATAATCCAGTTATTTTCTAAAAGTTCAGAGTGCCTAGCCTGTCCAAGTTCTGTCTTGTATTATAGGTTCAAATGTCAGTATTTCTTTGGTTTTATTTTTTCCTGCAAAATCAAGGAAAGACAGCAGGAAATAAGAGAAAGCAGACTGAAATCAAGAGTAGATTCAGAAGAGAAGGGAAGGCAGCTGTTCCCCACATGAAGAAATAAAGCGGGGCTGGAGAGATAGTGTGGTGGGCAGGGCACTTGCCTTGCACAGTCTAATTTCTCCGTGGACAGGGACCCCTAAGTGCCCTGACCCTAGGCTCTTATTCCTCACAAGAGGGCCTCTCTTCCCACAGGCAGCCATGGGCTGGAGTAACTTGCTCCATTTACAAAACTGTCCCGAGTAGAAGAATACCGTTGCCCTTTATCAGGGACCAAGAGGCCAAGGGAGGTCACGTGACTTCTGCATGTGACTCAAGCCATGTGATGCAAGAGCACAATCTGTAAATGGGAGGGCTTGAGTTTTTGTTCTGTTTTGGACCACATATACCTGGGGATGCTCAGAGCCAGCTCCTGGCTCTTTGCAAGGGGGTCCCTGCAGACAGTGCTCAGGGGACCATGAGGTACTAGGGACTGAACCCAGGCCTCCAGCCCACCCACACAGCCTGTGCTCAGTGCTTGCAGCTACCTCTCTGGCCTGAGGGTGGCAAATGCATCCAGGTAGCTGGTCCTGGGACTTCGCTCTCTTCGATGTCTCCCTGCTTTCTCTCTGATCTTTCACAGTAAGTTGGGGCCACAGGAGGGAATTTCCTCCTTCCTGGCCCTTATTCAAGGCCTGTCAGGGCTCATTCCCAGCTTCCACTGAGCACTATAGCCCTCAACCTGCCTGGCATTGGTGGGATTTCCAGGTGGACAACATAGCTGGCTGGCCCAGGAACCTCCAGTCCCTGGGGGCTGCTGACACCTGCCCCTCTCTCCTGCCTTCCAGCAGCATCCTGTCCTGTCTGCACAGGGTGAATCCCCTTTGCCCCAGGAATGGGCGCCTCCAGAAAGCGCTAAGCCGCTGAGCCCTGTGACCGGGGCTCCCCTCTTTAATCCCAGCCTGTCCGTGCTTATCCGGTGGCTTCAGGCAGAAGGGCCCTGGGGGGATGGTGAGCCAGAGGGCAGCAGCTGGGCCGGAGGGGCCCGCGGGACAGAGGCGTCCAGGATGGGCCCCTGACTGAGCTAGAGGGGAGCCAGGAGGCATGAGGGTGGCGGTGGGCACGCTCTGGCTCCTGGCTCTCTGGGGGGCCCGCCTGGCCCCCGGCTTCTGCCCCTCTCAGTGCAGCTGCAGCCTCCACATCCTGGGAGACGGCAGCAAGACCAGGTAGGCAGCAGAGCAGGTGCGGTTGGAGGGATGGGTGCAGGGCCCTCAGACCACGGCCAGGTGAGGCCCAGGGGTTTTATGGGTGGGAGTAGGGGCAGGGGGGGTCTACACTGCACCGTAACCCAGCAAGCAAGCTGGAGCACCTCCTCGGTGGGTCCTGGTATATTTATACAGGGACAGGGTGGGGCATAGGGTGGCACTCCTGGAAATCCTTGCTGGGCCCAAGGAAAAGCATCCTACGGGATGCTTTCCTTTATCACTTTTGCAGAAAGTCTTTCCTTTACCATTTCCTTCCTTCCTTCCTTCCTTCCTTCCTTCCTTCCTTCCTTCCTTCCTTCCTTCCTTCCTTCCTTCCTTCCTTCCTTCCTTCCTTCCTTCCTTCCTTCCTTCCTTCCTTCCTTCCTTCCTTCCTTCCTCCCTCCCTCCCTCCCTCCCTCCCTTCCATCGTTTCCATCATCTTTTTACACCCTGCCAGCCTTCTCCTCAGGCGACTTCAATCCCCTGGTCCCACCTCTCAGAGCTGCTCCCACACCTCCTGGGAATTTCTGATCACCTGCTCACAGCACCCCCTGCTTTCACATGCTCAGCCCCCAGGGGCTTTCATTAGGCCAGCCCCTAGGGGCCTTGCCTTAACCTTCTGGCAGGGGATCTCCAGAAGCAAACTGCCCTATCAAGGCAAGAGAATGTGAGGGCTGTGAGGGGAGGCAGAGAATCAATGGGAGAAGGAGACAGAGGGAGAGAAGGCGGGGGTGGAGAGACAGAGAGAGAGAGAGAGAGAGATGTTCACCCTCGAGGGCCCTCCTGAAGGGATTTGAAAGCAAGATTCCCCTAAGAAAAACCCTTCTCGGGCCTCGGCCTTTGGGCCCTGCGCCCAGGTGCAGACTGGACCTGCCCCGAGGCCGGTGCTGGGCGCTGGGGGAGAGAGACGCCCGGGGCGGTAGCCAGCCCGCTCAACCATCCCTGCTTTCCGCGGCCAGGATGGTGCTGTGCAACGACCCGGACATGACCCTGCCGCCCGCTTCCGTGCCCCCGGACACCTCCAGACTGCGCCTGGAGCGGACGGCCATCCGCAGGGTGCCCGGGGAGGCCTTCCGGCCGCTGGGCCGCCTGGAGCAGCTGTGGCTGCCCTACAACGCGCTCAGCGACCTCAGCGGCCTGATGCTGCGCGGCCTGCGGCGCCTGCGCGAGCTGCGCCTGCCCGGGAACCAGCTGGCCACGTTCCCCTGGGCGGCGCTCAAGGACGCCCCCCAGCTGCGGCTGCTGGACCTGCAGGCCAACCGCCTGGTGGCCGTGCCGGCCGACGCCGCGCGCTTCCTGGGAAACCTCACCTTCCTGGACCTCTCCAGCAACCAGCTGCTGAGGCTCCCCCAGGAGCTGCTCGCCACCTGGACGCACCTGCAGACCGGACCCTTCCATCCAGGTCGCAGAGCCAGGCTGGTCCTAGGTAAGAGACGGGAACCATTCTTGCTGGGCAGGAGGCCTTAGGCCAGTTACCAAAGCCTCTCTGTTTTTGGCTCAGTGCTCAGGGGTCCCTCCTGGCGGTTCTTAGCAGGTCCAAATGCGCTGCACGGGGCGGAGATGGAGGGGGTGGGAATATCAAACCCAGGATGGCTGCGTGTAAAGCAAGATCCTTGATCCCCCTCCCCATCACTCCAGTCCTCTGAGTCTGGTGTCTTTGCCCCGAGATTACAAAGCATTACCTGCTCTCTGGAGTTGAGTGAAAATGGAAATGAGTGAAATGAGAAAGCGCTGTGTTGGCGGGTTCAGGAGTTCCAGCTCCAAGTTAGATGGCTGTGGTTCAAATACGTGCTCTGTCTTTCACTTGCTGTGTGTCCTTGGGTAATTTCCTTGGCTACTCTGTGATTTGGTTCCCATTGGTAAATAGAAGCCAGTAATACCATGCCTCTACAATGGTTGGAGTCATGGGCGAAGGCAAAATGTTTAACATGCAGAAGGTTCAGTTATCAGCAGGTATGTGCTTCCCCGGTCCCCATGGAGACAGGAGACTGCCCAACGTTAGCATGTGGCTGGTGGCAGTCTTCATCCCCTGGGGATGCTGGGCTGCAGGGTCACCTTGCTCAAAGCTACACACACTTTCTCAGGACGGCTGGCCTGAAGATCCATCTGGCAGGATTCTGATGGTCAGCCCCCTGGGGTGACACTGATGAGCTGTTTCAGCTCTCAGCTCTCCACATCAGGTGGCATTGCTCCTCTTCATCACAGAGTCTGCTTCTGGGGAATCCAGTTTCCAACAATCTTCAGAGCTTGTGACTTTCCCTTACCACGGAGTCTCCTGAGAGGGATGAGTTCAATCCCCGGCACCACAGGCTACCCTGAGCATCACCAGGAGTGGCCTCAAATGCAGCCTGCAGAAGCCCCCGAACACTGCTGGTTGTGGCCAAAGTATAAAACACAAATAAAATTGTTAAAATAGGCAGAATGTGGCCTCAAATGCAGCCTGCAGAAGCTCCCGAACACTGCTGGTTGTGGCCAAAGTATAAAACACAAATAAAATTGTTAAAATAGGCACAATGTTTAACTTTTGCCAATAGTTTTACTATTGTCTAACTTTTCCTTTTAAGTTGATTCTTCAGAGATGCTGCTATAATAATAGATAGAAGCCAAAAAGCTCAACACCAGAGCTTGGAGTGAGGAATATGTATGTAAAGGTGTACCATGAAGTGCAATTAACTAGTGGCACGGAATAGTAGATATCAATGGGCTGGGGTGGGGTGGGGATGGGAGAAGGAATTAACATCCTCTCAGCCAGGCTCCGAAGCACCTGTGAGCCAGACATACAAGCACATTGGAGTATACCCTCCCAATCCTCTCTCAAATATATCAAAATATGTGTACGTAAATGTGTGATATCCTTTTGATTATTAGACCACACCAATAAGTTTAATAATATTCTTGGGGGGAATAAAAAGGATATCACATGAAATGCATTTACTTTGGGGTCAGTGGGTGTGCTCAGAGGTTTAGAGCACTTGCATTGCATGTAGAAACCCTGGGTGTGATCCCCAGCTTTGCATGGTCCACAGAGCAATACCAGGAGCAACTCCTAAGCACTAAGCCAGAAGCAGCCCCTGAGTACTGCCCCAGAGGAACAGAAAGGAATGCATTTGTTCTGTATTCCAGAATACAAGCAAAAACAAAGGAAGCATGTCTTACTCTTGCAATCACAGCATCTCTACCGGCCTCTTGGACAGAATGGGTGCCGTGATGCTTTCAACCTATAAAGATGATCAATTTCAGTACTTTTTGGGGGGAAAGGATTACTGGGATTTACATGGGGATTATTCCTGACTCTGCACTCAGAAATTGGCTTGCTGGCTTGCTAGGGGCCAATAAGGGATGCAGGGGATAGAACCCAAGTTGGGCAAGATGATCAGTTCTAAAATAAATCTGTATATGTGACACGGCACTTGACTTCCTGGCACGCTTACTTTTCTTCTAATCCTTTTGAGCCTATGTCAAAGGAGCCACGGCTCAGACTGCTCTTCACAGCTGGAGTCATAATGAAAGTGCCGCTTAGGCTGGGAGGACAAGGCTGAGGGTTGGAAGTTGTGAAGCATTTCTAGACATGCATTTTACATATTGGACTAGAGCGATAGCACAACAGATAGGTCGTTTGCCTTGCACGCGGCCAACCGGGGTTTGATTCCTCTGTCCCTCTTGGAGAGCCTGGCAAGCTACCAACAGTATCCTGCCTACACGGCAGAGCCTGGCAAGCTACCCATGGCGTATTCGATATGCCAAAAACAGTAACAACAAGTCTCACAATGGAGATGTTACTGGTGCCCGCTCGAGCAAATCAATGAACAGCCGGACAGCAGTGCTACAATGCTACAATGCAGTGCAGAAATTATTGCTGAGATACATACTGCCTGGCCAGGAGGATTAGTCCCAGGATAGTACTTGCCAATTTCAATTGTATACACTATGACCTGCCCAATGCCTATTACAATTTGCTCGAAGCAACTCTGAAAAGGAAGTAATGCTCTCATTTGAAATGAACTTGGCTTAAAGGGCTGGAGAGGGGGCCAAAGAGACAGATGAGTGAGTAAGACACTTGCCTTGCATACTACTAACCCAGGTTCAATCCCCAGAACCCCTTAAGGTTCTATGAGCCCTGCCAAGTAGAGATCCCTGAGCTCAGACCTGTGAGTAAGCCCTGTGCACCAACCAAAAAATTTTAAAGTGAGGATTTTTTTTAAACACTGGACAGGAGATAGTTCAATAAATAGGGTACTTGCCTTGTATAAAACCAACCCAAGTTCTGTTCCTGAGACCTCATATAGTCCCTCAAAGCACACTAGAAGTGATCCCTGAGCTCAGAGCCAGGAGTAAACCATGAACACCCTGGGTGGTAGCCCCAAACTAAAAAGAAATAAATAAAATTTTTTAAAAATTGAAAGGCCTAAGGAGATACTGCAGGGATTAAAGTGTTCACTTTGAGTCAGCCCTGGTTTGATCCCCTCATGGTCTTCTGATCGCCATGAGGTTACCCTGGCAAGCCCTGTCCCCACAGGACCCAAGCAGCACCACATCCTTGGACCCTGACATTGGACCCCTGGTCTGGGTGGTGGACTAAAAGGACTCCATAGTCCTCCTGGGCACTTACTGCTTGGGAACTTCCCCCACTATCAAAGGAACTAGACTTAAGGCTGCAGTTAGCAGGAGCTAGCCCTACTTCCAGTTCTGCTGACTCAGAATCCAGGACCTACAGTGCCCTCCCCCGGGAGACCAGGGAGCTAGGCCCAGGGATCTGACTATCTAGGGCTCACCTCTTGCTGTCCCCCCATTTCTCTCTGCAGGACTACAGGACAATCCTTGGTTGTGTGACTGCCAACTCTATGACCTGGTCCATTTTCTGGGAGGTTGGAGCCCAAACCTGACCTTCATTGAGAAGAGGCTGAGGTGTGCCAGTCCACGTAGCTTGGCAGGAGTGGCCTTTAGCCAGCTGGAACTGAGGAAGTGCCAGAGCCCGGAGCTTCGTCCAGGGGTGGTCAGTCTCAGGTCCCCTC
This sequence comes from Sorex araneus, assembly GCF_027595985.1. Classification (NCBI taxonomy): domain Eukaryota; kingdom Metazoa; phylum Chordata; class Mammalia; order Eulipotyphla; family Soricidae; genus Sorex; species Sorex araneus. The sequence continues at coordinate 42,967,757 of NC_073312.1, forward strand.
TGGGAAGTGCAGTGCTGCTGCGCTGTGGGGCCACAGGGGTTCCTGGACCCGAGATGAGCTGGAGGAGGGCCAGCGGGCACCCACTCAATGGCTCAGGTAGGTGAGTGGCTGGGGTGGCTGTGCTGAGGTCCCGGGCTGGGGTGGGTGGATGAGGGGCCCAGGTGGAGGTGAGGCTGCCCAGGAGGAGGGGGACAAGGTGGGACCGTGCACTCCCTTTCTGAGTAGACATGGAAGACTGCAAGCAGGCAGGCTGTGCAGACACTCTCGTGATGACTGGCTCTCCACCTCTCCTCGCTGACAGCCAATCGAATAGACACTCAGAGCTGACCTGAGAGAAACAACACTGGCATTTTGGTATAAGATACTTCCTTGCAGATACTGTATTTAAGTTCCTGAGTTGTAAACCTGAAGCCTGTATCACTTCCTGGCATGAGTTACCACCAATGGAATCTTTTGAGTCTGAAGTCTTATGTGCATCAGCTCATAGAGCTTTAATGAACCTAATTATCTTCTGATTTTACATGTAAAAGTAAACAGAGACTCAGGAAGGCTCAATACTTGTTCTTCATCACACAGCTTGGATAAGGAAGATCTGGGAGTACAATGTGGGTTAGCTGAGTTGCCAGCAGGACCTCCTTTCTTCTGTGTGTGAGCTCAGGTCATTCATCTTCGGCCCCGGGCAGGTTGGCTGTAGGCATTTAAGTCCCCTTTACTTGAAGAAACAGGGTTGAGGAGGAAAAGTTTCCTAACACATGGCCAGAAAATGTCATCTCCTCCCTTCCTCTCTGATTTCTTCTTTTTGTCTCTTGACTAAATTGTCAAGCATTGCTCTACGGCTAAAGGGTTTGAAAATCAATGTATGAATAAAATTGTATAAGAAGTTGCATCGTTTAGAATAGAGTCAAAGATGCTCTGATTGTTCTCCACTGCTGGTGGGAATGCTGACTGGTCCAGCCCCTTTGGAAAACATATTGGAAAACAATTCTCAAAAAATTAGAAATTGAGCTTCTATTTGATCCAGCAATACCACTTCTGGGAATATATCCTGGAGAAACAAAAAAGTATAGTCGAAATGATATCTGCACTTATATGTTCATCGCAGCACTGTTTACAATAGCCAGAATCTGGAAAAAACCCGAGTGCCCGAGAACAGATGACTGGTTAAAGAAACTTTGGTACATCTATACAATGGAATACTATGCAGCAGTTAGAAAGGATGATATCATGAACTTTGCATATAAGTGGATCAACATGGAAAGTATCATGCTAAGTGAAATGAGCCAGAAAGAGAGGGATAGACATAGAAAGATTGCACTCATCTGTGGAATATAGAACAACAGAGTAGGAGACTAATACCCAAAAATAGTAGTATATAATACCAGGAGGTTGGCTCCATAGCTTGGAAGCTGGCCTCACACGCTGGGGGAAAGTCATCCCACATAGAGAGGGGAACGCCAAGTAATATGTGATTGGAGATCCTGCGCGAGAAGGTAGATGCGTGCTGAAAGTAAACTAGAGACTGAACAGGATGACCACTCAATACCCTTATTTGGAACCACAACACCCAAAAGGAAAGATAGATATCAAATTGGAATGCCTCGCTACAGAGGCGGGGTGGGGTGGGGGATAGGACTGGGGGTGGGTGGGAGGGATATTGGGTTCATGGGTGGTGGAAAATGGACACTGGTGGAGGGATGGACTCTTAAACATTGCATGAGGGAATAACAAGCACGAAAATGTGCGAATCTGTAACTATACCCTCACTGTGACTCACTAATTAAAAAAATAAATTAAAAAAAAAGATGCTCTGATTGAAATGGCAGTGGAGCCAGCAAGGGTGGAATGGACTCAACCCAGGGGGCTTCTGCCTCTGCTTCACTCCATCCACCTTACACCGAAGACACCTGCCCGTTGCCCCTGAGTGGTCAATGCTGCATAGCTTGAAGTTTGAACATCTCAGATTTAGAAGGTAAATTTGTCTCTAAGACTGTCACGAACTGGGCTCCCCAAATTTGAACCCAAATTATCTCCATTCTCTTGCTAATAGAAAGAAAGTTGAACAACTCCCATGCCTTCCTTGGGATAACATGTCCATAGTGTGTGCATCTGGAGGAAGTTGGGATACTTGGACCCATTAATTCTCTCACATGTGCCTTTTTCCCACAGTGTACCAGGAAGTCTCCAGTGACGGCACGAGTTGGACATTGTTGGATCTGCCTGCTGTGTCCCAGCTGGATGCTGGTGGTTATATCTGCCAGGCCAAGAACTTCCTAGGAACTTCTGAGACACTTATCTCTCTGGTTGTCACTGAGCCACAGACTTCCACAGAACACAGTGGGGGCCCAGGGCCTCTGTGGGCAAGGACAGGTGAAGGGGAGAATGCTGCTGCTTACAACAAGCTGGTGGCCAGACATGTCCCCCACCTACCGGAGTCTCCTGCCATGGCCCTTGAGTCCTCTGTGTCCCACACAAAGGAGGAGGAGCTGGCCCTACAGCCTTTACAGATGGGTGCCCCAGGGGGGCACTTGGATGGACAGGCCAGACCCCAGGAAGCCCAGATGGTGAGGTCTCTTAAGGTGGTGGGGGACACTTACCAGAGTGTGACGCTGGTGTGGCGGTCCCCCCAAGGAGGAAATACAACTGCCTTCAGTGTCCTCTACACCATCTATGGGCAGCGTGACATGCAGCAGATAATCGTGCAACCTGGGAAAACCAGTGTTACCATCCACGGGCTGTCCCCCAAGATTAAGTATGTGGCATGCGTCTGTGTGCAGGGCCTCATGCCCCGGAAGGAGCAGTGTGTCATCTTCTCCACGGACGAGGTGGTGGACGCGGAAGCCACCCAGTGGCTCATCAATATAGTGGTGGTCAGTGTGGCCGCTGTCATCGCCCTGCCCCCCACACTGCTTGTCTGCTGTGGAGCTCTGCAGAGACGCTGTCGCAAATGCCGCCATGCCACCGGCTCCCCAGAGGCCACAGGCACCTACCTCAACCTGGAGAGGTTGGGCCACAGTGAGGATGGCTCTGAAGGTCTCTCTCGGCACAGTCTCAGTGAGGCCGACAGGCTCCTCTCAGCCCGTTCCAGCCTGGACTCTCAGGCCTTGGGGGCCCAGGGAGGCAGATGGATGAATGAGTACTTCTGCTGAGAGCTACTGCTTTCTCCGTGCACACAGAGGCTGATACACCTGCTCTCACCTATTTCCCCTCTTCTACTTTGGCTCTGGCACAGGAGTCTGTGCTCATCCACTCTTACCCACATAAGGATCTGCTTTCTCACATGCTTGTACCCAGCAATAGCTAACATGTATGAAGCACTTTTGTGCCGGGAACTGTTCTGAACGCTTTATAAGCATTAACTCACTTCCTTCTTAGAACACCACGGGTATCCTAGAGAGAGAATAGGAGGTTTAAGTTAGCTTGCCTGTATCAGTCAGTTTTTTGCCGTAAAACAAGTACAATTAGTGGTAGTGGTATACAATTAGTGGTAGGCAGTTTAAAGGGCCTTGTTTTATTTTCTTTTTTGGCTTTTAGGTCACACGCAGCGATGATCAGTGGTTACTCCTCACTGTGCACTCAGGAATTACTCCTGATGGTGCTCAGGGGACCATATGGGATGCAAGGGATTGAACCCAGGTCCGCCATGTGCAACGGAAACACCCTACCCACTGTACTATCACTCCAGCCCCCACAGATCAATTTTTATGAGACTTATAAGTACAGGTTGACAGGAGTGGCTCTGCATCTTATATTTCATTTGGGACCTGGGATGGACATTCAGTCACTTCCCAGAGCAGGTTCCTTTATACAGAGGTCAGAGGCTATCAGAAGAATGAGCACAAACATGCCTGGCCTCTTACGTTCTTCACGCACAACTGATACATTATCACTCCTACCATGATCTGCCAAAGAAAGTTCCAAAGCCAAACCCAACTTGAGAGGGGCAAGAAAGCACAGTTTTCCCTTGGAGGTGATGGTGGAGTAGGAACTATTTTGCCGAACAATAGATGCTATCCATAATTCCAGAGCTCGGGGTGACAGCTCTGGATTTCTGAATAAGCAATTGCCTCCAGAGTTGATGTTGCTTAATGTTCTCCTAAACTGCATCATGATTATATGCATGCTAACTCGTAGGCTTTCACACAAGTCTATTATTAATCACATCTGTGTACACACATAAGCACACACTCTGCTCACACTATGCACATTGACAGATTCTAACATTCTTTGGGTGCCATTTTGCCTAGAGGTGTTGTTTTTTTTATTTTCAATGAACTCTAGAGGATTGGATAATGCCTAAGAGGTTACTGCTTATTTCCTCTTAGAATAAGTCCAGCTGTAGGGATTGGGCAGGTGATGTGGTGCGTGGTGCAATATGCCCTAGCTATCTGGCACACAGCTTGCCTCTTCTCCTTTGGAGCACTCTTCATGATTCTTACCAAAACTTTTCTGGGATCCTGAGAGATTCTCAGAGACTTATTTGTTACTCAGTAAGCCACTTAGTAGGGGATTTCTGTTCAGTTTGCTAAAATCTGAGCAACCTCTGGGATATCTCAGTGCAACGGAAGAGATGAACTTTTCTAGCAAAGGGGCCAAAGTCTTGTTTGTAAGACTAAACTCTAGTGAGAGGATCACTGAAGATTCTTTAGATTAAAAAATAGAAAATTGTAGGGGACAAGTGATTCAAGGAAACTACTTTCCTCCTCTTGCCTAAAAGATTCACTACTGTGTTGAACATATATTAGGTATAAACCAGTGTGACACAGTGGTTTTTCTTTAGGGTGTGAGCATTCCTGGTCGTGCTGGGGGACCATGAGGTGCTGGGATGGAACCCAGGGTTTCTGTATGCAAAGTATGTGCTCTGATGGCAAGCATTTAAGCCGCTCCCATCCCTGACATCACCCTAGTGATTTCTAAAGGTACTGTACTCACTCTCATATTTATAAAAATAGTACAAACATATTTATCACTTTATCTAATTTCATCCTCAGAAAACTTTATAGATCCTAGGTTATTTGATTTAACAGGCAGGAAATTGAACCTCAAAGAGTTTAAAAATTATAGATGATGACCATAGATTCTCTTGGAGGATTCAAGTTGTTGGTAAATTTCAGTGCTGTCTCTACAATACAAAATTCAGAAGGCTCACTGCAAAAAAGAAAATTTTGAGCCACTGCAACCCGGCATCAGAACCATGAGAACACCAGTATACATGAAGTTGGAATTTCCATACATGAGTATTTACAGCTGTTTATCTCCTAGAATGTGCATCTGACTCTAGCTTGTGAACCTTAGACATTGACAAGAGAACTTGTTTGGTTGGAAAATAACAAATTCTGTATCATGATTCAGCCAACTATTTTTGCAATAGAAGCCAGAGAGGAAGTATTATAGCCTTTATTGCTAAGACCCAACTCTGCCGATGCAGTACAAATATAATTAGAAACAATCCACAATTTAATGAACTTGAAAGCATTCTAATAAAATGTTATTTATTGTTAAATAATACAGGTAGCACACTGGATTTGATTTCCAGGATTTGATTTGCTAGCCCCTATACTAGATTTATAAGGGCATTTCTGCTGTGCCTTGAGAGATCAAAAACTCTATTCTGATTGCTTCATATATGAGATTGACACTCACCTCCATATTTAAACAATTGTAGATTCCACCAATGAAAGCAGTCATTGACTAAAATGAGCAAGATATCTTTAAATGCTATGATGATTGAAGAGTATTCTCCCAAAGATAGCAGACAAATATCCAGTTGGTATTATAGAAACTTGCTTGAAGAAAACTCAGATATTTGAATGCAAGCAATCAAGAACATAGTGTGTGATAGTGTGTGAGTGAGAGAGAGGGAGTGGAGAGAATGAGAGAGAGAGAGAAAGAGAGAGAGAGAGAATTTTCAGTGAGGATAAGAAGTTACCTTGTTGGTCTGGGCAGAATAGTCCCATAGATGGTCAGCCTCCCAATATCCATTTGCCAACCCTCCTTTGTATATTCTCTTTTCCCTCTTTTACTTTTATAGAGAAAAGTCACTCTGAGACTCATCAAGATACTGGAAAAAGCAAACTCCCATTCAAACCTCTGGAAAAAAACAATTCTCATTGTAAAATAATAAAATGATTCTGGTATAAACCAGAATTAGTTTTTCTGTATATTTATTATGTATTAGTTTTATGTATGAGTCTGATTAGTATGTGTCAATTCATAAAAATAATGTCTTATCAAAGTTCAGAAATTTCTGGTCTCCCAGTGCTGAAGGTCAGCTGCACTCTGGTGGTTCTACAGCATATGAAAACTTGGACACCTTGTCTGAGATTGATCAGAATTGTAGCATCTTTATTCCTTTTCCCCTAAATGAAAAATGGCTCTATTCCTCTTGCCCTATGTAGAGGGTAGAGTCTGATATCATTATCTGCAGAGGCATGTCTACAAGAGGCAGAGACTCTCTCTTCACCCACTCACCTCTACCCAGAAAGACAGTAGAACACTATAGGACTTCTAAGTCCAGATAGAAGGCAGAACCAGGATCAGCTCAGATGCCCAGACAGACAGATATTCCAATCATATGCCCAAACAGACTGCAAGACTAGGCAGGGCTCTTATGCTCAGAAAGACTGCAGGACAGCAGGAATCTCACCTACAAGCATGTGGGCTGTGTCCAGAAACTAAGGATAGCTGAGGTGTTGGGGAACCAGTCGGGTACAGTCTGTAGAGGCCCAGTGACAGACAGGAAATTGTAAATTGATTAGAGAATGGCATAGGGACAAGATCAGACTATTGTACACTGGAAGTGAGCAAAGAGAAAGAGATAGGACTTTGGGTGTCCTACACTGGATCAGTCATCGAGAGACAGGATGAGGGATGTTGTACATGGGTCCAAAGGACATTGAAGAGAGACACCCATCTCTTGTACTATACAGTAAAACTCTACATTCTTTTGAAAAGAGAGAGAGGCAAATAGATAGTCATGCATATTTTTAGATTGCATACATCCTTCGTTTTTTACAAAGAGTAAAAATAACAGAAATTATGTTCTATAAAGTGGATGCAGGTTACTCAAACTAGGATACCAATCATGGGACTCAGTGAAGTACGTGTTTAGAAGATTGGAACTGCAGTTATTTTGTTGTTGCTGTTGTTTTACTATCACATAACTTAGTAGAGGATATAATCAACTTCCAAGGACTTGCACATATTTTATTTGCTTGCAAATACACTATCATTAGGTGAGGTTAGGCTTATGATGTAGTTACAATCCTTAAATTTCAGTGACTTAACAGACAAGTGTAAGCCTGCGCTCACCAAAGCTACCTGAGTCAGGGGTAAATGGAGAAGGAGGAAGGTTGTGCTTGGGGATGAGACTGACGAAATCTCCATCACTTGGAACTTCAATAATTGCTAAGACAAGGTGAAAGAAACTGAGGAATCATCTTGGGAAAATTTCTTGGGTGCTTGGAGGAATGCAAGGCCCAGCTTGCAGGCTCCATGAGTTACAATCCATTTCACCTGGGGTGATAAGAAGGATGAAAGAGTGTCTGCATTTCAAAGCCAACCAGGGTCTGAGGTCTGTGAGAAAGGGAAGACTGCTTCTTTTTTTTTTTTTTGCATAGACCTTAACAAGAAATAGTTTTATTATTTTATTTTTTAATTTATTTTTATTTTTATTTTTTAAGGGTACAGTTACAGATTTATACATTTTTGTGCTCATGTTTTCCCCATACAAAGTTCAAGAACCCATCCCTTCACCAGTGCCCATTCTCTACCACCAGTAAACCCAGCATCCCTCCCACCCTCCCCAGTCCCGTCTCCCCACCCCCCCACACACTGCCACTATGGCAGGGTATTCCCTTTTGTTCTCTCTCTCTGATTAGGTGTTGTGGTTTGCAATAAAGGTGTTGCGTGGCCATTGCGTTCAGTCTCTAGTCTACATTCGGCACACATCACCCTTCCCCCGCATGACCTCCAACCACATTTTACTTGGTGTTCCCTTCTCTGAGTTGCCCAGAATGAGAGATCAGCCTCCAAGCCACGGAGTCAACCCCCTGGTATATATTTATCCTATTCTTGGGTGTTAGTCTCCTAGTCTATTATTCTATATTCCACAGATGAGTGCAATCTTTTTATGTCTGTCTCTCTCTTTCTGACTCATTTCACTTAGCATGATACTTTCCAGGCTGATCCACTTATATGCAAACTTCATGACCTCATTTTTTTCTAACAGCTGCATAGTATTCCATTGTATAGATGTACCAAAGTTTCTTCAACCAGTCATCTGTTCTAGGGCACTCGGGTTTTTTCCAGATTCTGGCTATTGTAAACAGTGCTGCGATGAACATATAAGCGCAGATGTCATTTCGACTATACTTTTTTGCTCCTCTGGGATATATTCCCAGCAGTGGTATTGCTGGGTCAAATGGGAGCTCAACCTCTAATTTTTTGAGAATCGTCCATATTGTTTTCCAAAAGGGCTGCTTCTGGGCCTTTTGGCTAAGATCAAGTGAAGACTGCTTCTTTGTTCTGCCAGGAGTTAGAGTAATGCCAGGTCACTGAGGAAAGAAATGTTAACCCTTTCCAGATCAGTCAGATTCACAAAAAATCGCTCACCCATTCGTGAGTGGGGTCCAGGGTTCTGCCCGCTTGCAGGTCAGTCTCTGAGAACTCATCTTATAACCTGGCTAGGCACCAACAGGGACCATCTTAGACAAAGCTGACGGAGGAGTGAGGGAAGAGAACCAACTTGAGAAAGAAAGGAAGACAGCCTGTCTGTTCCCTGATAGATAGCCTGGTTTTCACAAGAGCTCCCCCTCCCCCATATTGTGTTAATATTGGGTTGGTATTTTCCAATTGAATAGATAGGGCATTCTTATTAAGATTCTATTAAGACAAGTCGGGGAGCTGCTTTCTGGAAGTCATGTATATCTAACCATTTTTTTTAAAGCACAGATAAAGTCCTTTCCCATGATTCCTTTTCTACTTATAACTAATAACCAGGTTCCTGGAAAATACTCAGCATAAAGAAAGATAGGATTGTAACCTGTTGGGGCCCCTTCCCATAATTGTTAAATCTCTTGAGTTTAGGGACTCTAATTAATACTAGATACTTAAAACAAGAGACATGATCCAAGCTAACCAAAATTGTCCTAGTGTCCTGCCTTACCTGACAACATAGCCATTCACTGTCACTGTCATCCCCTTGCTCATTGATTTGTTTGAGCGGGCACCAGTAACGTCTCTCACTGTGAGACTCTGCCGTGAGGGGGCGATATTCTTGGTAGCTTGCCGGGCTCTCCGAGAGGGGCGGAGGAATTGAACCCAGGTTGGCCGAGTGAAAGGCGAACGCCCTACCCACTGTGCCAGCCCAACATAGCCATTGCTTATGTCCAAAGCCAAATAAGGAAACCAGAGGTTGAGGGTTTCAGGAGAGGAGAAGGAGCAGGGAAGATCCAGCCTGAGTGTGCTCAGAGAAGATAGGCCAGCGCATATTCTTCTCAAACTGTCAGCAAACCACTGGAACGGTGGGGTAAGCTGGATTCATTTGCAGAGATGCTAAATGAACAGAAAGGAAAAAGGGAGAGGGTAGGCAATACAACTGCCCTTATATTTGGGGGAAAGAAGAAATTTATTGGTAGTTTGTAATAATCATGGATTGAATAGGGACTCGGAGAAGTGCAAGTACTTCTTGCCACGGAGCATTACCTCATTCCTTGAAGAGGATATCAGAGACATAATTTTATATCTGTCATGAGTTTTTGTTTTTCTTTCTTTTTTCTTTTTGAGTCACACCCCCCGATGCACAGGGAAGGGGTACTCCTACGTGCTTGGCGATGCTTGGGGGACCATATGGGATGCTGGGAATCAAACCTGGGTCAACCGCATGCAAGGCACATGTCCTAACCGATGTACTATCACTCCAGCCCCTCTGTCATGAATTTGCCTTAGGAAGAACATTGGAGATCTACCAGATTGAAGAATTAAACTGTCTGGAACCTATAGCATGTGTATTTGGTTTGAATGGAAATCCTGGAGTGTAATCAGCTTAGTTGGTGACCCATTTCCCCCTCCGTGGTTAGTTACTAAGCGGATTTTTTAAAACTGAGGCCTTTTGTAGGGTATAATGTATAACATGAACCTTACAGGAACCCATAAAAGTTAAATATTTGTTAAGTATAAACCCATGAATTTAGAAAGTAGACTTGGTAGTTCATTAAGAATCTACATTTTTTTAAAAAAAACCCTGTAATAGTGGGAGATGAATTAAAAATTTAATGCACAACTGCTATATAGTAGGTATTTTATTCTACATAATATCACCACTTTTGAAAAATTCCATGAAGTATATATTTATGTCTTCCCTTTTGCAGAAGACTCATAGAAGTTTAACAATTTTCCAAAGATATCAGTGCTAGAAAGTATAAACTTAAGAGTGTCTATCAATATAAATAGTAAAACATTTTTTCTTATCACTGCAGTGTTTTCACCTAGAACATATATGGCTTAGAATATATAATCAATAAATTATTTGTTCAATGAACAAAGAGTGGAAAAGCAAGTATCAGGAGAACATATGGGACGCTAGGGATCAAACCTGGGTTAGCTACGTGAAAGGCAAATGCCCTTCCTGCTGGATTATGACTCCAGCCCCGCTAAAAGCATTTAATTTAATTAATTTGTTTATTTTTGCATTTTTCATATATAAATAAATATATATGCCTCTCGGAGAGCCTGGCAAGCTACCCAGAGTATCCCGCCTGCACGGCAGAGCCTGGCAAGCTCCCTGTGGTGTGTTCGATTTGCCAAATACAGTAACAATAAAAGTCTCATTCCCCTGACCCGGAAAAGAGCCTCCAATTGTTGGGAAAAACGAGTAAGGAGAGGCTGCTAAAATCTCAGGGCTGGGACGAATGGAGATGTTACTGGCGCCTGCTCGAGTAAATCGATGAACAATGGGATGACAGTGATGACAGTGATGATCACTTTAATATATAGGCTATTAGTTTGTATCTTGTGAAACTCAGGAAACTCAAAAGTTGTGATATAAATCCAGGAGAAGAAAAACCTTTTGGTTTAATCAGAAAATACAGTCTTGTGTTTTAATATCTGTACCAGGATGCCTTTCTCCTGTGTTAGTGAAGTTAGGGCATGATTCTAGCATCTTAGATATTAGAAAGAACATTTTTACTACTTTCTGGGTAAACAGAATGATGTACCTAACATCTGCACTTACAGAGAATGATTGTACATTGAGACTGATGAATTTTATGGCCCAAAGTCCCAAACTGTGGTTTGAATAGCATTATCTGGTTGCTTTTCAGAATGTTGATATAAAATTGAGAAAAAGCAGTGTCAGGACTGAACTGGACCTCTAGATTAAAGTTACTTTATGTTTTCAAGAACAAAACAAAGGGCAAACTTTTTCACTGATATCAAGAAACAGCTCTTTTTTATGAGTTCTTATTTAGCTTGTGGTCTGGGATATTGGCTCTCACAGAATCCAGGCACCTTTGCACTGCAGTGCTGACCTACATCCCCATGGATTACTCATAATAGGATTTGCTACTAGGAAGCTGGGACTGTACTTATTCAAAACTTGTGATGTAGATTCTCACAGAGGAATATGGTTGCTCACTATTTATTGTTAGTTCCGATCTTGCTGGATTCACATGCCGTCCAGCCATCTTGTCTGCCAGGATGTACCTGCTCAGAGGAGAGCTTTGGCAGGTGTGCTATGCTGACAAATTATCAGCTGGTTGTATGGGAAGAGCCTTTTTTGGGGGTGGGGATGATGTGTAGTGAAGTGGGCTTATATTTCACAGAAATCAGTGAAACATCTCTGAGACACATTCTAGTTGATATAGAACTTTTGTTGAACTTTTTATTTCAAATGAATAATGCTTTATTTTCCCTTTGACTCATGAATCCAGTAGCAGGTTTTGTCTGATCTCACTTCCAGGTTTTTATTTTCATTTAAAATATTTTCTGGTTTCTTGTACAAGACTCTGACATGCACATCCATCTCTTTAGGGAAGATCCCAGGGAAGATCCCAGGGAGTTCTTGGTCATCTTGACATATCTGGACCTACCCTTCAACAGGCTTATCGTCATGTCCACGAATGTCTTCTTGAACTGGCCGGCCTACCAGAAACACCAGCAATCTGGCCGTGGGGCTGAAATTCTCTCCAGCCTGGTACTGGCATTGCACAGTAATCCTTGGCTATGTGACTGTAGCCTAAGGGATTTTGTCCAGTTGGTCAAGGATCTCTGCTTCCCTGTCATCCTGGTGAATTTATACCTGATGTGCCAAGGCCCTCTCTCCAAGGCAGGTCAAGTTTTTCATAAAACTGAGCTCAGTGTTTGCACAAAGCCATAGATCTCAATCCCTAATACCAACGTGACCGTTCAGGAGGGACAGAATGTGACCCTGACATGCTTGGCACAAGCCAGTCCTTCACCAAAGATCACATGGACTTATCCCCTGAGCATATGGAGGGAATTTGATGGTAAGCTGTGCGTACTCTCGACATATCTGGAGCCATGGGGAAGTCTGCAGCAAACTTATATTTAATAGAGAAGTTCTAACTTGGGTCAATTATGAAGAAGATACATATGGAATTGGGCATATATGAATTATACTCCCCAAATAGATAAGATACTAAGGTAGTATTCTAAGTGTTTCTTAAATTTTTCTATTTTCTTTTCATTGATAGCATGTTTATTTTGTTTTTTTGGAGCAGAAGGTGGATTCCCAGTAGTGCCCAGTGAGACCAGGAACCACTCTGAGAGATGTGTGGCCAACTGTAAAATAGTTTTATTTGATAAATAAGACTAAACAAAAGGAATTATATACCTCAAGTTGGGATGCAGGCAATCCTGAAATGAAATGTTTATAGGTATTTAAATAGATGCATACAGATCATTATAGACCATGTAAACATATGAAAATATATGTATTGGAACTGACTTACATATTGTATAAGTATTATCATTGTATATTAGCAAATATGGTTTTTAAATCTTCCAACTCAAAACTGTATATAATATATACATACATACACATATATACATATGTACATATGTATTATATATATATGGAGGGGGAGCACCCCGAGCTGTGCTTAGGATTTACTCCTAAGTGATCTCTGAGGCTCAGTGCTCAGAGATCAGTCCTGGTGGTGTTTGGGACAGTTATTTAGTGCCAGGGATTAAACCCCAGTCAGCCAGGTACAAGGCAAGCACCCTGCCTGCTATACTATCTATTTGGCTCACATAATATATTTTGATGGGATTTTTAACATATTCAAAGTTAGAAATACATAACTTATTCAAGTTAACATCATAATTTGATTATTTAACATTGCTTGATGGGAAACATTAAAAATTTAGTTATTTACCATTAATTTGTAAGCCTGTGAATCTCAGAGTACAGCTTTATACCTTTATATGGAGAGAAAACATTCATATGTTCCTGAGCACATATGTATAAACCTCGTTGTATCCACCACCAATATTCTGGTGCTATTTCTATGATCAGCTCACAATATTGCACAAACGCACAGTTTCAAGAGCCTTTTCAGAAACTCTTGGAGGACTCAGCAAGATCCAGAGAATTTGGTGGGAGTTGCCAAAGAAGTTGAAATGTCATAGTTTTCATAGACAACATAGATTTTTAGAGCATTTCTGGACAACTTTCACCATGATTTACCGGATACATTATTCCAAATTTTCACTTCCTATGTATAAAACTTAGGTACTTTCTCCCTTGTGCATAGATAGTTACAAGGTTTCTATGGCAATTACCTAGCCTGCTAAATAGAAGGTCACTGCCACTTTCAAATCACACCCAAATGTGGCATGGCTGGACACTGCCTCTGTATCGTAGAGCGCTATCTCTCAGAGCTGTTTTGCTGTCTTTCCTCCCAGTATCCACCTCCTCAACCGCAGAAGACGCTGCTCTGTCGAAGCTGGTCATCCCTGCTGCTCGCCTGGCAGACAGGGGCAACTACACCTGTGTGGCCTCCAACTCCATGGGCAGGAACACGCTAGTCGTCTCCCTCCGTGTCCAGACCGCCCAAGCTCTGCCTGCACCCCATCCTCTTTCTTCCTCTTTGGAGGCCAGTGCGTACCTTGACCTCTGGGTCATCAAGCAGATGGTGCGTGGGATCCTGCTGCAGTGGCTTTTGAAAGCTGACACCCCAGAGACGTGGTTCACCCTCTACGTGCCGTCAGAAGAAACCGTCCATGAGGAGGTGATCCACATTGGTCCTGGAATCAACATGTGTGCTGTGGAGGACCTCCTCCCTGGTACGAAATACGAGGCTGGCCTTAGTCCTGGAGGCCAGCCTGCTCACCAGGGCAGGTGTGTGGTTTTTATGACAGGCAGAGATCATGGGAGTGTGGAGGATCGGAAAGGCCTGCTGCACATCACTGTGGTCCTCTGTGCGGTGCTGCTGGCTGTGTCTGTGGGCGCCTTTGCCGGGGCCGCACAGGCTTCTGGGAGCAGCATTGGGTGGGGCCTGCGTTGCTGTCCTCCTATCAAGAAAGTCCTGGGTCGCCCCTATGCAGCCTCAACACACAAGCATGACTCTTTCAGAGACCACGTAATTGTCTATGAGGCTGTCAGGGACCCAAAGACAATGAAAGGGACGAGGAGAGAGGAGAGGGGGGGAGTGAATGGAGAGATAGCACTGAGGGAGCAATCATGTGGACCTTGGATGCTCAAACCTTCCATGGCAACTCAACTGGGCTTCATCCATTTATTCACTGGATTTTTTTTAAACTTTATTGTGCATCAGGCACTGCACTCCATAGTGACTGAAGACAACCAATTCTTATCTTCATGAAGCTGATTCCAATGATGCATTTCCTGGCCACTGAATGTATATATTTATACATGGTGGCTGAAAATTATTGACTGTTATTCCTTTTATGTGCATGGCCGTATAATATTTATATGTTTATGGGTAACACGTACATATGACACTTCACAAATGTTCTCTCACTGAAGGAAGGTAGTATTCCGTTCTTATTACAAGAGTCTCAATTACGATGACTGATATCAGATGTCTGGCAGCAGGCAAAGGCAGCACTTAAAAGAGGTTCTAATTCCATTATTTCCTGTAACTATCCACTTTGCAGACATTTCTTTGAGGTGTCTCCCATTGTTATTTTACAGTGTTTCCCCCCCCCCCCTTAATGACAAACTCCCAAAGACATTTCCTGACTTTGTTTCAAAGAGCTTCCCTTGGGCACCATGAGAATCTGGGGTGTGACCTGTTTCTGTTTGCAGGTGATTGTGTTCCTGGAAGCTGTCCTTCGTGTCCAGAGCGGCCTGGATCAATGGAACTAAGAAGCAGGAAACTGGCTGCATTCCCAGCATATGTTCTAGTGACTAGTCATTGGCCTGGCCTTGCCTTCCCTTCATGTCCCCTTACAGTCCCTCTTCTTGTTCCCTCCATTTCCCTCCCCTCCCCTGCTCTCCCCTTCCTTTCCACCCCTCTCTCTCCTCTCCCAATCTACTTCCCTTCTCTTCCTTCTCCTTCTCTTACACTGCTGAATCTCTGAACTAATCCCAAAATACATTTTTTAATTGAAGATAACTTTAATATTCAGACCAATTGTTCCCTCATTTATTCAAGTTCTCATTTATTGCCTCCTGAGCATTAGAAGAAAAAGCTTAGCTGGTGAGGGTGGGCCAATGTTTAAGGGATCTGGGGTCACTTCTGTCAATACTCTGGCAACTGGACCAGAGGGCTCAATGTCAGCCCCTCACACAGTGCAGCTCAGGACCACCGGTGTTGGGGAGGTCGTGGGGTGGACAGCAAAGCTAGCAGTGCTGGGGGTGGCGTGCAGGGATGCAGTGCCAGAATTTAAACGTGAGTAGTTGTGCACTGTTGGGCATGTGCCCCTGAGCACTTAGTTACCTTGACAGCATCTCAAAACATTTTTGTAATAGAAAAAATTGGTTATATCAAAAGTAGAGAGACTTTCATTCCCCCAGACTTTCAGTACCTTTTAATCCTTTTTAGCATTTTCTAATCTTATCTCATCTAGTCCTTGCCTTCAAATGTTCTCTAAAAAACTGAAACATTTAAAGTCAAATACCAGTTTCACAGCCATCCTGTAGTTTAGTTTTAGCTTTTTAGTTTTATTAAAAAGAAATTTTTAATAACAGAATTATGCTGTTATTAAGAATATATGTTAAGATATATCACTGTCATCCCGTTGCTCATCAATTAGCTTGAGTGGGCACCAGTAACGTCTCCATCTTGAGACTTGTTGTTACTGTTTTTGGCATATCCAATACGCCACGGGTAGCTTGTCAAGCTCTGCCGTGTGGGCAAGATACTCTCGGTAGCTTGCCAGGCTCTCCTAGAGGGGTGGAGGAATCAAAGCCGGGTCTGCCTCGGGCAAGACAAAGACCCTACCACTGTGCTGTCACTCCAGCCCAAGAATATATATATATATATATAAGAATATATATATTAAGTCATATGTGCACACATATGCCCAACTCCTGCACAGCTTGGGTATGGTCCCCATAACAAAAAAACCCTGACCTATATTTAATTATGTATGCATATATATGTACTACTAATATACATGCATATATATGTATGTACGTAGTATAATTGAGAATTTGGACATGAGGAATGGTCCAGGATACATTTTTGAAGAGTAATGGTTAGACCAAAGCAAGAACATGTTAAATACGCTTCCTTCCATAGCACCAAAGGCCATCCAAAGATCTTGGGAGTCTGAGCAGTTCTTGGTGGCCTGGGACTATACTGAAGGCAGGAGTGACCTTCTGACCTCGACTCTGGCACAGATAACTAGGGTGGATATGGGACTGAGGGAGCAGGAGAGAAGGTCATGTAACAGAAGCATCACCAAACAGAGTCAACGGAGATGAGCAGGGCAAAGTTTAGTTGAGTCTGTGAACAAGGATATTTCAGAAAAAGGAACAAGGTCTAGAGAGCTTCCGGAAATCTGATAGGTTAAAGTCCTTACATTACCTTAAACATTTTTATCTCTTACATAAACATTTATGTAGCTCAGATCCATTAGATAATAGGACAGGAGGGCTAAAAGCATAAACTCTGGATCCCAGTTTCCTGGGTTTAAATTTTGACTTTGCTTCCTATTGGCCGTGTGATATAGGGTAACTTGTCCAATGTCACACTGCCAATAAGTGTTGCAGTTTCTGTGTTGTAGTTTCCTCATCTGATAATTGAGGGTAATAATAATACCTGTTTCATAGAATCATTGTGATGGATATGTGAGATTTTATATGTAAAACCTCAGAACAATGCCTGGTGCATGCAGAATTCTCACTGTTAGCAGATTTTAAGGCATCTATGTCCATTTGTGGCATTTTTGGAGGAAGAAAGGGTGGGTTTGGGCCACAACCACTGTTCTCAGGGCTTACTCCTGGCTCTTTCTCAGGGATCAATCCTGGCAAGGCTCAGGGTACTATATGTAATGCCTGAACCTAGCGTTGAACCTAAGTCAGCTGCACACAAAGCAAGAACCTTTCCCCCTACTATCATTTAGGTACCAGTTTGTGGTTTTCTGAATGACTTGACAGACTAGGCCATCATGAGCTTTAGGTCTCATTAGGATTATGCATGTGTATATATGTATAACTATACAGGTAATGGTATGATATCTATGCTGATATCCTTCATATGGACATAATAAATTAACTTTCTAGATATTCCATAGTTTTCAATTCATTTGTGATGATGTTGGGAAATGCATTTATTTAAAGTTTAAATCATATCAATTTAAGACAAATGCCAGAAGATATTTTTAAGCAGCTTAATTACTCTAGATCAAAAATTAATTCTCAATAAAAAAGACCCATCACTAAGACCTAGGTCTCTGATATTAGTAATTTGAAGGAGGAATTTTGAGTTTTTAAATATTTTTTTGGTGTTTGGGTCACACCCACTGATGCTCAAGGATTACTCCTGGCTCTGCACTCAGAAATTTCTCCTTGCAGTGCTTGGGAGACCATATGGGATGCGGGGAATCGAACCTGAGTTGACTGTGCAAGGCAAGCACCCTACCCACTGTACTATCTCTCCTGATCCAATTTTTCACATTTCTTCTGCATTGCTAGAATCTAAATTTCTCACATCTAGAGGAAGATTCAACATAGGCAGAATATTCAGATCTTGTATTATTAAAGGAATAATTAGTTTTGTTGTTGAGTAATAAACACATTATTGGATCTCATTCTGCCAAAAAGATGCATGCCTATGCTTTCATAATGCACCACAGATGTCCTTCCCATTAGCCTGTTGCTACAAAATAAGGTCATTTACTTTATTTATCAAATCATAGTAGCTAAAACCATCATCATTTTATTCTGAGAAGTAGTTCCTTAAGAAACAGCTGGTCCCTGAGTTATTTTCCATAAAGTTTCTAAGTAGTCTCTGTATGATTCATGCCAATTTGGCAACCATTTTTTTTTTTGGTTTAATTTTGTGCTACATATGGTAGTGTTTAGGGTTTGCTATTTGCTTGAAGCTCAGAGACAACTCCTGCAAGTGCTTGGAAAACCATATTAGGTGCAGGAACTGAACCCAGGTTGGCCATGTGCAAGGCAAGCACCCTGTTCGCTATACTGTCTCTCTAGCTCCTGGCAGCCTTCTTATTTGTGTGGCACTATCCCCACTCTCCCTGGCTATCCATCCATGGTGAGGGTCTTGGAGACATCCCGAGAAGCCCCACTCTGCCAACAGGTGCCAACACCCTTGATAGATAGTCTGACCTGAATTTTCTCAAGGTGTCCAGGCTGCAGAGTAACAGAATTCCTGAGATCCTTCCAGAAGCATGAGACTCGGGCTCCTCCCCAACTCTTGCCATGTTTTTTCAGCTGAGTTGAGGGACAACTGCGCTCTAGAGTCCTGTTGCTTCTCTCAGGCCAGTCTCATTAGGCTACAATTCCACTGGAGGGCAGAGAGAGAGAGAGAGAGAGAGAGAGAGAGAGAGAGAGAGAGAGCGCACAAGTCTTCACTTTCCTCATCTCTGCACTGCTGCTGTGAGGATGAAGAGAGGGAGCTATGTATAATTGAAGTACTATTGCCAGCTTTGTACCTGCTGATACATGACCAGCCTCCAGGGCTCACAGCTCCTCTACTTGCCTTTGTCCACTCAGGTCTCTACACCTTCCTTGTACAGAGGAAAGATTCCCCCACTCTAAGCGGGTGGGAACATCCTGAAGGAGAGGATGTGTGTGGCGTGGGGTCCCGTCCTCCAGGTGATGGTGACTGGTGCTTTCTAAGGTGGCCCAGCGGTTATCCTCCATATCCTCTTGCAACTCTGTGAATTGCAACGATTTCCTGGTCACTTCCTGGTCACCAGGAAGTTAGAGCACCAAGAATTGGGAGACTTGCAGAAATCAGGGATAAAAAGGGTTTGAGAACAAAGGAGTGAGTTGCTCTCCTGTTAGAAGGGAAGGCCCTGACTGGTCAGCTTTCTCAGCTTTTGCTTTCTGAACTCCGCTTGCTTGATTTATACTACAAAGCTCATTGCTTTGTGTAGCCTTTCAGATACTGGACCATAACACTATTTCAAAGAAAAGCTCAGCTCAGGCCTATGGTGGCCACACTCATGGATAATGGAAGCTGGGGACCAGCTTTGAAAGCATGCTGCTGTTGTGCATTCAGGTGGAAATTTGAATCATATTTTGCATTCTCTTGCACCAGATCTGGGGGCTGGGGGTGGATCTGTCCACTCAAGATGGTGGGAGCAGGCAGACCTGGGCTGTTAGAAAGACGAGGCAGCTGATATGAAAAGAAGCAGCAGGTCAGCCTGGTCTTCGGTTCATAGCTTTTATTTACCATTTACAAAAAACTGTTGATTGCATGCAAACTGTAAAGATGCTGTATTCCCAGTGGAGGGCAAGCATGACCCAGTGCAGCCTGTCCTGAAATACAGATGCAAAATACCTGGTTGTTCACTCAGGGCTCCTGGTTTGTTAAAGCCCCCCTCTTAATACTCTCTGGGTCGGGGCAGCAGAAACCCCAGCAAGGAGATGGTACACTGACACAATTGAAGAACAGTTAAAAATACAGGCCCAGGAATCATGAAACTCTATGTAGATAATCTCTTTAAATGAAATCGCTGACGTTCTAGAAGGATTATTAGAGTTGAGAGAAATGCAAAAAACAAACAAACAAACAAAAAACCCTATATTCATTATCCCACCCCAACCCCCACCCCACCACTCTCCACACACTTTTAGCTTTCCTTAGAGTAGTAAAGTCAGGCAGAATTTCTTTGCATGAAATTTTGAGGCCTACATGTCTTCTCTCCTGGGGGATGTTGTCACAAGTTGGCCAGGTTCCCAGTGCCCAGCTAGAGGAAAAAGCTGGGGGCCCCCAGACCAGGTCCTTGCTGCCACCATCTCCATAGCTTTGTGCAATCACTCTTTCCTTGGAAACTCATCTTTAGACATCTCTGCAAATCAGGTGCTGAGGTTGAATGCATTGCCCAGTGAAACGGATGGGGAGCTGGGCATGTCCAGGGCAATGCCAACATCCAGCTCTGGCTACCTAGAACAGGGCGTGGCTCCCAAACCTGGCGCCCCCAGGGGTCTTTGGCAGAGTGGCTGCCAATGAGTTCCTAATACTTTTTTGGCAGAGCTGCACCCCAGAGTTCTGGCCTGCAGAAAAATACTTTCCATTTGTGCTTTTTTGCGCTTGGGTAAAGCCCTACTCACCACTGTTCACTTCTGACTCTAGACCTGGGCATGAGCAAACAGGGTTTCCTTCTTTCCTTTTCTAGGCAAAGAAGCAGATGGCTTCCCACTCTTAGACCCCATTAGCAGAAGAACTGAATGAAACCCGGGTGTCTCCCAGATTGATGTTCATTAGAGTCCTTGACCCTCACAGTCTTCATGGAGGGGAGCTCTACCGAGAGGGGCTTTAAAAAATTTGGTCTTTGGGTCACACCCTTGGTGCTCAGGGGTTACCCTTGGCTCTGCATTCAGGAGTTACTCCATGCTGGGCTCAGGTTGACTGTGTGCAAAGCAAATTCCCCACTATGGCTTCAGCCCCATCTAAAAAGAGAGTCTCAGCACTTCTAGTACATATGGTACTGCAGCTTGGACATTTCTGGCCAAAGACAGCTCTGGCCAAAAGCAGTACCTGTCCTCATGCCTTTGGGACCATCTTACCCCTCAGGGTTCCTGGTCCCACTTGGGTTTCGCATAAGTCCAGAGTCTCTGCCCAGAGCCTGTCTTCTCCTTCTTCTTCCCCCTGGCCATCAGGCACAGTATTGCACTTAGAGAGAGTTTTCAGGGCCTCTTTGACCTCCCTGATACATATGCTGAGGTTGACCATCTTCAGCCTTAGCCTCAACCAGCTCTCAACTTCCTTTTCTAACTCCTGCTTTTAGCCAGAGGTTCCAGGATCTAGGGTCTAGTTGTCCTTGTCCCATTGGTCCAGGGTTATACTATTAAAGCAGTGATGCTGAGGCCCCGGGAGGAACCAAGGGATTGTGAGGTCTGGAGTTGGTAAAAAGACACTGAGAGCTGGCTCCTTCCTGATCCCCAGCCTCTGTTGAATGGAGCACATCTTAGCTGTGTCAGGGACCTGGGTGATGGAGAAGCACTGGTCAACGGCGCTCCTAACCAGAGAGATCTCTTGACCAGGTGCTGTCCAGAGCCCTAAATATGGGGTAAGGAGGAGGGGGTTGACGCTAAGGTATACAAAACAGGGGAGAAGCAAAGGGGAGGAGAGCAGGGTCCAAGCAGCAGGACAGTTGGGGTAGGAGAAGAGGGTACACCACACACACACACACACACACACACACACACACACACACACACACACACACACACTCTAGAAGTAGGCCTTGTTGTCTGACCTCTGCTCAAACTTTTGCCTGAGCTCAGACACCAGAGCGGAATGGACGGGGCTTGCAAAGGCTGTGGGCCTGGGGGGCTGCAGGGGCTGCTGAGGAGTGAGGGAGCCAGAGACGGTAGGCACAGTCCAGGGGGGCAGGCCTAGGTTGGGCGCCGTGCTGGGGGGTGGCGGGAGTGGCGGGGCTCTGGGGGGCAGCGCACTCCCAAGGCTGTTGTTGTTGCAGTTCTCATTGGGAGGATCCTCTTTGAGCACAAACTTGGCAGCGGCCTTGGTCCTGCGGAACTTGAGCCACTCGATGCGGACGGTGCGGGGAGCAGGCCGGGGCCGCTTGCGGAGCACTCGCCTCACGGGCTGGACCTTGTTGGACTTCTTGTTGCGCCAGAAGGTGGCAGTGGAGATGAGGACGGTTATGGCCACGATGGTGGCCATGATGCCGGCCAGCACGCCCACGGCCTTCATGGGGTTGTCTTTGGTCTGCATCAGGAAGGCGGCCATGGGGTCCGGAGACAGCGTCTGCAAGGGAGAGACACCGGATGGAGCTCCCACAAGTCTCCTGATTTTTAAGTTTTCTGGTGTCACATATCCCTGGAAACTCTCAGGAGCACCAGGGGCTTCAACCCAGAAAAAATACGCAGAGGGAGAGGGTGATGCAATAAACTTTTCCCTCATCTTTCCCCCAAAGTGGCAGAGGTGGAAGGAACACCAGGGCTTGAGACATGCCACTGGGCGGCATTTCTGGCCCTCCAGCAAACAACCCCCTTGGGACTGAGAAAACCTCGCATGAACTGGACGCTGCTCTCGAGACAGTGAGGCATCACTTACTTTAATCATGGGGTCACTGCCCTAAACGATCAGGAAGCTCCAAAGGGATGACTTAGTGCCAGACCCTGAGCTGAGAGCTACACATCACGATTGTACTTCTGCCTGCGACACCCAGGTGAAGCGGCCATCACCCCGCGCTTTTCACAGGATAGAGGGCAAGGGCTACCAAGGCACAGCATCCGTAGATGTGAAGACTAGAATTTCAGTGACTTCCCTGCCTGTGTGCTGAATAGCTCCAGCAGCTTTTTAAGAGCATCAATGATGTTGGAGGGAGGCCGGAAAGGGTGGGTCCCTCTGATCACACTGCAGCAGCAAGGCCTGAGCCGGCCTTCACACCCACCTCCGTGTCTATGATGTCAATCTTGAGTAAGGCCGTGGTGCTGAAGGATGGGGAGCCACGGTCCTTGGCCTGCACTTCCAGGGACCATGTACGGTCCCCGTGGGGAGTGATGTTGTGCAGGGCGTCCAGGGAGCGGATGGAGTTCTTCAGCCGAATCTCCCCTGTGCGGGCATCAATGTCAAACACATTGGCTGGCTCTGCATGGGTGATAGAATAATCCACTAGGTTGTTGGGCTCCTCCGCATCCTGGTCTGTGGCCTGGGAGAGAAACATGGAGTCAGGTTTCCAGGGTGATACTTGTGTTCCCTGGCTAAATCAGAAGGTCACACGAGTCTGGCTGAATTGATGGAAAATGATCATTATTGGTGGTGGGGGAAAATGGAGTTGGGTTTTTGGGCCACATAGCGGGGGTGCTTAGGGTTTATTCCTGACTCTGCACTCAGGAATTACTTCTGGGTGCTTGGGGGACCATATGGGGTGCCAGGGATCGGACTTGGGCTGACTGCATATGCAAGGCAAATGCCCTACCTGTGGTACTATCTCTCTGGCCCCAATCATCATCTTATTTAGACTGAACCCAAATGAGGAGAGGAACTGAATGTGTGCCACACAGGAGTCGGAGATTATGCCAGGCCCTGTGTATGTACTATTCTAATCCGTTCTCAGAATACGTCTAAGTATTGTTAAAACAAATAGAAGAGAATGAAAAAGAACTGAAACTCAGATGCTTGGTAACTTGCCTAAGTAAACAAAAGAGAGGCATTGGGATTCGAAGTCAAGAGGTCAAAGTTTCTGCATTTCTGCACTAAGTCTGGAGTACAGTGGGAGAGACATTGCTTTGAAAGCACAGAGCAGCACGATTTGGCTGAATCTTACCTTTTAATTTTGTAATAACTCCCTGGCTCAGAGATTATTTCTGAGGTTGAGGGGTAAGAGGAGATAACTATCCTTGCCTATATGAGGATTCTCTACATTTTAAAATAAAATAATTGGGCAACAAAGATCATGCAACTGCTGAAATCAGGCTTTTTAGGGAACGCAGAAAGCCTGTGAAGCCCACCTCAATTTTCACAGGGGTCCCCAGCACCATTGTCTTCTCTTGGATGCTCTTTCCAAATTGGGGGTAGTGGTCATTGACATCCAGCAGAGTGACAAACACCTCGGCCAGGCTGGACCTGCCCTCCATATCCTCTGCCTTCACATAGAAGTTGTACCTGGCCGTGGCCTCAGCGTCCAGATTGGCCCAGGGCTGAGTAAAAATGATCCCAGTAGTTGGCTGGATTAGGAAGCTGCCAGGCAGAAAGGGCATAGGTGTGTGTATGCACAGGAGCATACATATATATGTACACACACACACACACACACACACAACACACACACAGGCCTGAAGTCATGAGAGGCCTCTAGAGAGAAGCAGTATTGTCTTCTGCAGCTTCTCCCATAAGCTCATTTCTCTTCCCTTGTAGCCTGACTGAGGAAGGCAAGTCCAGCCAACCCCTCACCCATCTATTATTATCAAGCTTAAGCAAAGTCATGGACTACCCCTCTTCTCCTAGGGGCCTCCCTCCTTCCTAGTCCGACACACCTGCCTGGTTCCTGAGGCCAGTGCCCACAACTCCAGCCATGATGCTGGTGCCTCTTCTCTTACCAGATGTCTCTACTTCTCTAGCTCAGGCTCAGCCTTTCCTTCCTCTGCTCCTTGTCTCCATACTGCCCAACTCATGTCCTTTCTTTTCCAAGTGTGGCACACCCCCTCAGCCTGTCCTCAGCCAAGTCCCTGCTGTCCTGAGACAATGGATCTACTCACAGGTCTGCCCCAGATCCGTAGATGGAGTATCTGACTTCGCCCCAAGGACCCGTGTCTGGATCCACAGCCTGGAAGAGAGAAAGCTCCCAGTGGCACCTGCCCCGTTGACAGGGCACATCTGCAGCTGTGCATGGAGTCTGAGAGTTGGTTTCTGTTGCGATGTGAGGATGTTTGCTTAATTGGAGGTCTATGCTAGAGCCCTGGTTTTATTTATGCCCAGAAGGGGCCAAGTGTTGGAGGAACCAAAAGATTTACACATGAAAATAAAAAAATCTATTCCTCCTCTGTAAATGAGGAAGGAAAAGAGATAAGTTTTGTGCTAGAGACTTGGGACTGACATTTATGCCTTCCTTTGAGCCCTGGGGGACTTTTCATCCTCACTGTACATAAGAAGAAACAGATTTTCCAGGGGCAGGTGGCTGGTCCAGATACTGGACAAGGATAACAAAGGTGAGCTTTGAGATTCAAACTGAAACCCAGGTTGGTCTGACTCATCAGGGACCCTTCAGTGGGCCTCCCACCCCACACTCCCAGCCTGTGGGTCAGTTCCCAACTCACTGTGACAGCCATCACATTGGAGCCCCCTGGGGTGTTCTCAGGGATCCTGGCAATGTAGTACTGGGAAGTAAACTTGGGGACATTGTCATTGGTGTCCAGGAGCTGGATCAAGACATCTGCCGTGGAGCTGAACTTTTCTGGGGTATTCACTTCAATGGCCAGGAGCTAGGAAAGGAGGGGAGGAGGGTGAAAGCATCACTCAAAGTCTCCTCACTTCCAAATCAGGACTGTTCCAGCCCCACTGACTTCTGTTTCCTTCTTACACTCAGCAGCTGACTAGCTATTCTATTTGTGCCACCCGTACGAGGGGCATACACTCCCCCCGCTGACTGTAATGCCTGCTCAAATTCCCATTGGAATCTGAGACCATTTCTTTTATTTTGTATTTTTATAGTTTCAATTAAAACATTATTTTGCTTCATAATAAAATCCAACTTTTGTTGGAACAAGTTTCTCTCTCATAATCTTTTCTTCCCCTGAATTTCCCTTATAGACTCGTAGGTTTATTTCTTCAGATAGAAACTGGTTGAATTGTGACAGTTTCCTTAACCACCTTCCCCAAGGAAACTATAGATAAGACTAAAGTAAGGTGACCCTGAAATCTTTGCTAATTGAATGGAAGTTTACAGTTTTTAACAAGATGTGCCTTTGTTTTTCTTGTATTCTTTATGGACCTCATTACATTTTTGCATTTTTTAGTCATTTAGGTGCTGTAAAATTATTGTTATGGATATTCCTAGAAATGTTATAATTTAGTTGTTACTGTAGAAAAGAGTCTTTTGATTGTATTTTCTCAGTGTTGCTTGTTCAATAGGAAGACCATGGGATTTTGAGTTTTAAAACTGTGATCAATCCTGTTAGCCATGCTTCTGTGTTTCTGAGGGGTTTTCAATAATATCTATTGCTATTCTAGGAAATAATCGCCTACAAATAATGATCAAATCTCTTTTCTCTCAAATGTTTGTACTTTTTATTTCCTTTTTTTATCCAGGAATATTGTAATTCCAAGAATAGTATTCAAAGAATAGTATTATGTAATATTGATGATAACAAATATTCATTCATGGAATTCATAGAAGCTTTTAGTAGTTTCTTTTGTAACCATGATGCTGTCCACAGATATGCAGGTGTATATAATTATAATTACAAGAGAAACAAGTGTTTCTGACTAATTTTATGTTGTATAATATGTATTATTTATAAGTTTATCATTTTAAATAGAATAAGAAGTTTTATTCACCTTCCGTTGAAGGTTTCTTTTTTATTTTTTGGTTTTTTGGGGTCTCACTCAGGGATGCTCAGGGGTTACTCCTGGCTCTGAACTCAGAAATTACTCCTGGCGTTTCTCAAGGGACCATATGGGATGCTGGGATTGAACCTGGGTCGACTGTGTGCAAGGCAAACACCCCACCTGCTGTACTATCACTATGGCCTCTTCTGGTGAAGTTTTATGAGATGACAGACACCATTGCTGTGAGAGAAGCCTCTTCTAGACCATCCAATGGCTTTTCTCTCTCTCTCTCTCTTTCTCTCTCTTTCTCTCTCTCTTTCTCTCTCTCTTTCTCTCTCTCTCCCCATCTGGTGCCACAGCACACTCATATCAGGAGCTTCCCTTTGAAAGCCCTGTAAACAGTAGCCCCTTGTATCACTCTTCTTCCCCCTTCTTGGAGGCTCCCCGAATCCATAATGAGAGGTAGAGGGCCCTAAAGCAATAGTGGGCCAGCAGTAATAAAGTGCCTGCAAGAATGAATCCAGGTGACCTCTGAGCATCCCCTCATCCAGCACAGTGTGAAGCATCGCCTTACCTTGAAGGTTAACATCTTAGACTTTTCAAAGTCAATGGCAGCTGAGTTCTCCACGATGATCGTGACTTGGGCTTCATTTAGGACTGTCTGCGGGACCACTCGGAAGATGCCCCCAGGGCCCACCAGCCGTAAGTTGAATTTGGCATTGGCTCCCTGAGCAATTGAGTTCAGAGATAGGAAGCAGGGAAAATAAATGAGAATAGAAATACATTGTATATTCATGCTAATCGAGCAGCCTCCATCTGCTCCTAACCTAGGAAGGATCATTACTTTTTTTTTCTGTAGGTGAGAAAAGTCATAGAGCAGAAGGGTTTAATGGACTGTAAGGAGTAAGTCAGGTAACAAACACACAAGGCTTTGGCCTCCACCAGATGTAGGTGACAGGACACACTCACAGAAGCCTTCCCAAGGGCAGATATAGATCATTTTTATTGAGCTGTCAAGATAACTCAAAGGGCTGGAGCACATGCTTTGCATGCAGAAATCCTCCAGTGCTTGCTCACACCCCGGCACAGAATGGTCCCCCCAAGCATCAACAGAAGTGACCTCTGAGCATAACAAGTTGCAGCTCAAGACAAAGAAACAAACAAATGAAACAAGCCAACAATGCTTATGTTTGACTGGCTTTTACTTTTTAGTGAATTATGACTGTCATTAAGCAAACAAACTAGAGCCACAAATTTAAGGCACTCTCCCACCTCGTCTTCCTGATTATACCCTTGTTCATTTATCTCCCAGCAGTCGGGCCCTTGAGACAGAGGCAGTGAAATCTGGGACAGACTGAGCTCTGGCACCTTGGAGAGGGGGTGGAGGGGTGCAAGGCTGCACCACATACCTGGTCTGAGTCATTGACAGTGATCTTGAGTCCACGCAGGATCTCTCCCTGCGGTGGGTGCTCGTACATGGACAGCTCAAATCTGTTCTGGGGGCCATTCTCGCCATAGAATGTAGGTGGATGATTGTTCAGGTCCACGATCCTGATGGTGACAGGGGCCATGGCCTGGGCAGCTGGGATCCCTGCAGCGCTGACCTCAGTCACCTGGAGTGGAAGGATGATTATAGCGGTGTGGCATACCCTCAGTGATCCCCACCTCCTGCTATTCATGCCTTTGTATTATCGCCTCACCTTAAATGTGGGTTGGCCTAGCAACATGCTTCTACCTGAGGACCTGTGGCAAAGGCAACGACATATGACTTTCCGATTAGATGACTACAGACCATGGCTAGGGTCTCACTTACTGGCTTTGATGAAAGCAACTATGTCCAACGTGCTCAGACTTTAAGGAGCTCATTATAATCCTCAGCCCAAAGCCCACAGGAACTAATCCTGTCGGTCACCATGCAACTTGGAGGCTGCTCCTTTCCTACTCAAGTCTTCGGTAAAAAATGGCTAATAATTTGACTTCAGTGGAGTGAGAGACCTTACAGGAGTCAGCTATGCTGAACCTAGATCCTTGCCCACAGAAACTGTGAACTATAAGTATGTGAAATTTTGAGACTCTTAAGTTTACGGTACTGTCACTAAAACCAGAAAATACTAAATTTCGTCTGCTGAGAAATTTAGAAGAAATTTCCCCACTTTACAGAGGCACAGAGAGCAGTGAGACAATCACCCGGTGTCACACAGCCGGTCAGCTGCCAAGCTGAAATAGGAGGAACTCCAAGCTGTCTGACCCCTTAGACAGTGCTCTTTTCACCTCACCCCTCCTTGCGGTCAGACATGTGTTCCAACCCGAAGTCCACCATGTTTTGACCTTCTGTCCATTAGGTTGTGGGGGAGGCTGCAGGGAGGGGAGATATGGAGCTGCAGCAGTGCATAACTAATACTTGCCCCAAATCCAACGCACACATAAGTACCACACGAACCACTTGACAAACATCATGAGTCCCCTAAGGAATTCCTTGTTTAGTAGGCATGCTCTGGATCTTGGGTAACTTAAAATCACCCTCCCTGTCACCTGACTCTGTCACACCCTAGGTGCTGTCCTAGTTCTCCCCTTCTTGCCGCATTTGATTAACCACTCAATGTTCAGCCCTTTTCACAGGCAGGCGTCTTCCCACTGGCTTCCGTGCTCTATGCAGCACTGGCCATCTTTTCCTTCCCAAGTGCTTTATTTCCTCACTAAAAGTAACTCAAGTCTCTGCTGATCTCTCCTCCACCTGTTCCTTGCCTCTTCCTCACTCTTAAGTCACAGGTGCTCCCCTAGCTGTGCTCTTGACAAGAAAACATTTTCCCTCTCCCCATAAACATCCTCCAGGAAATTTCATTTCCATTCATCCTTTCAAACCCACATGTATGTTGATACTCTTCTAAATCCCAAACCTGTTATACCCAAGTTCAGATGTTTCAATTTGAGGGTCCTTGAGGCACCAAAATTCATCATGTTCATGCTGCTTAATTTTCTTCCTCTCCTCGGTTCCCAAAGGCACAGTACAACCCAGCTTCATCCACTCCTCCTCTCCTTTCCCTCCCCACACTCCCTCCCATAGAGCCACATCCCATGGAGTCTGCCACGCAAGTACTTTGTAGTGTCTCCATGGCTGCCACTCCACCTTTCCTCATCCCCGTGTTCCTTCTTCTTCCATCACCTTGGTTAAAGGCTCTGCCTCTCTTCCTCTACTCCTTTCCTCCAAATCTGAGTATCATGCATCTCAACTGCTAGGATAGACTAGAGCTTAAAATAAGCAAACACCTGAGTTTGTCCCAGACATATTTAAGGCTCAGGACCAGAGTGAGTCCTAGAAATCACTATTTTCCAAGCTCTCTGGATTTGAGAGATTAGACTATTATTTAATTAGAGCAACTGGTCAAATTACTGCTAGAATGCACTCGTGCCTTAACTTTATCTATTTATTTATTTTTGCCTTAACTTTAATTCTTCTCAGCACTCAGATGTCCTTTATAGTTCTCAGGAAGGATAAGCTACAAAATTTACAGGTTTAGTGACCATAGGTAGCTCCTCTTCCAAAATATTACTAAAAATTTTTAAGACGGTAGTAGCAGGGCATTTGGGCCAGCCTGAAGTGCTTCTAAGCATAGATAGTTGCTGTTTAATAGCATAGATCACTTGTGCATGAAGCAAGCCCTGCTCCAGGGAAAAAAGCTGTTCTGAGACAGGCAGGTAGGTGGGAGAGGGCTCATGGCAATGGAATTTCTGAGAAGTAATAAATTCAATAACACTGAAGCTGCAAGAATTAAAGCCTAGACCTGATAAAATCTTCCTGGCACCAGTGACGACCCTGAGGAGGTTGGACCCCACAGAGACACGAACATCAGCAGAACAGAGACTGCAATTAAGGACCTGAAGGAGATTTATGACACCTGAAAGACCCCCACTTCTGCCGGATAAACTCCAAAACAAAGCAATCCCCCACCTTGTGGCACCCCCCAAATAACAAACTCTTACCGCGCTAGAAATCGCCATGTGGGGAGAGGTTGGATAAACCCTTTAAAATCCACCTTGAACAAAGAAAGGGTGCTCATAGACAGTCCGAGCCCATGTGCTGCTTGCGCCTACATGGCTGAACACATGTAGCACCCAAACACATGTGCCACCCGCATCTGCCCTCTTGAGATGTGTACTGAGACTCTCTCTGCCTTTGGAGAAGCCCGACTTCTCCCATGAGCGGGTTAGTCTCTCTCACTTTCTTTCCCTCCTTCCCCTTCCTAAAAACCTCCAAATAAAATCTGTTTTTACTTCACTGCTCATCCACTCCCGAACTTCCTTTCTGCGAGGAAGACAAGAAGTTATAAACCCTGGCCGTCCATTGGGGCCCACCGACTTTAATACTTCGTATTGGGAGCCTTTGCTTCTCTGGCCCTAGCTGAAAGCCAATCATTTCTCATTCTCCGTATTCCCTCTCAGCTCCAGTCCCACTTCACTTCCCCTAATACATCCTGTGCCATCACCCTCAATCTTGGCTCACTGGGTGCTCCTAGCTGGCAGCGACTCCACTGCACCCCTACCCTGAACAATATTCCCCTTCACTTGTCTCCCCCTGTTGGGTCTCATCCACACCTGAGCCGTTACTACTTCTACCATATGTTCTCCTGCCTTGTCATAAATCTCTGCTTGTGAATTCACATCTCCCCTTGCCAGGGCCTTTGGCATCTGTACTCGCCTTTTACAGAAGTTGCCTTCTGTAGATGTTCCTAGGAGCAACACCTAGTTTCCTCCCCAGGCTATGAGCCTCAAGGGATAGAAAAGAAAAACTTGCAGAGGGGGAGGGGCTGGATCATATCACCTTTGTAGCCCTCCAGTGTTGGAAGGCAGTGAAATCCACGAGAGATGGAAATTACCTGCACAAACAGCTCATACACCTCTTTCGGGAGCTGGGCAGGGCTCTGCATGACGGAGATGGCTCCAGATGTCTTATTAATTTCAAAGGCTCCTTCACTTCCTGCCAGAGAGAAGAACCCTGCAATTCTGCACAATGCCACAAGGGGCGCCGAGGACTGGGTGGCATACAGTCAAGCAGTATCTCCTTGAAGTCCCCATAGTATGTAATACCGTCTACCTGTGTCTTGCCAAGGAGAAGACTGACTCTCAGAGGAGTAAGTAACTTGTCTAGGAATAAACATAGACATTAGATCTGGGCTTAGAAACTTTTGTGTCTGGCTCCCAGGTTTCATTATACTTTGTATCTCTCATGCTCAGTGTGCGTCTATGTATTTAGATGTGTGTAAAAGGAGAAGAAGCAAGAAAACAATACTGTTACATATGTATGGAGACAAGAAAATGGATATAGATAAAAAGAGAAGTTAGGGAGGTAAGAGGAGAGAGAAAATAGATGATGGAAGAGAAGATGGGTAAGTGTTTGTAATTGTGTAAAGATTTGCAGTGACGTGGGGAAGACAGGCAGGTGGGAACTCCTTGCTTGGAAAAAGGTGACTGTGTGAGATGGGGGGCACATTCATCACACAGGAGTGACTGGAGGGGAATGTACACGGGGCAAGCTCCAGGCTCACAGTCACAGATGTCTGAGCATGCAGGCCCCAGTAAAGAGCCTAGTCCTTTAGGGACCACCTACTAGGCTGCAGAGAAGACTCCAGGGCATGCTCCACCAGCTCTGTTGGTGATAAAACCAGGGTCAGAGCCAGAATACTTAGGTTTCAGCTCACTTGTGGGACTTGGAACACCATCTAGCTTGCGTGAGTCTCAGATTTATCATCCATGTAGAGGGCAAGTACCATACTTACTATAGGAAAATACAATATGGTGCCATCATCATTGCGTTTTATTGACTTCAAAACTATGTCTACACCAAAAACCGTGAAGAGTAAGAAACAAATATAACTCCAAAAGTATAAGAAATACTAACAACCATTCCCATCAAAAAGTGTATGCCTATGTGAAATAGAGAATAGATCTGAGCACCTAGATCTATGGGTAGCACTCGCCCCCCCCACCCCCTCCCCACCTCCAGTGTTGCTCTTTATAATAATAGTTGGAGAAAATGTACCCAAGGGGACTTGCTGTGTCCTGCAGAGACTAGCATCTCAACACCGCCCCCCCGCCCTGTAATTCTGGTCCTATGGGGACAGAGCGGTTGGAGATCCTCACTCTGGCCATTCGGGAGATGGAACTGTAGCACGGCCACTGGTCTGTCTTGAAACAGCCCCAGACTCACCATTCACGAGGCTGTAGACAATGCGGTTGGGTTTGCCCCGATCTCCGTCAATGGCGAGCACCGTCAGTACTTCTGAGCCCTTGAGGACAGGAGTAGCTTCCTAAGGCTGAGGGGTGAGATGGGGCCTTTCCCCTCCCCTGATAGGGCTGTCTCCTCCCCTGATACCAATCACAGAACTGGGATACAGTCCACCTTCAAAAAGCTCACATGGGATGCCCAGCATTTTGCTGCCTTGCTCTGTGCTCATCTCTCAGCTGCACACTTCTGAAAAGGTCCTTAGTCATGAATCCTAATTTGGACACTGCCCATGGCAAAGGGTTGGGGGGAGGGGGGGTCCCCATGACTTATTTCCATTGCTATATAAAGTTAGAAATTATTGAGAATGCAATTGAGTCCCACCAAATCTGGCCAGGAGGGGACACAGAAATACACAGTGTGCCCAAGGGAAGGCACACATATTGGGGGGGTGGGGGGGCCTGGAAACAGAGGGGAGGCACTCCTGTCTCAGAAGAGATGTCATGGATATTGGTGTCTGGGTTGACCTGTGAAGGTGAAGGGAAACTTTCGTGGAAATTTTTAGGAAGAGGACTAAGGCACTGGGGTGAGAGAGATTGAGGGCATAGAGTCCAGGTGAGCTTACAGATAGAGAGAAGCTCAGGTATCAGCACCAGGCTCAGGGGCAAGGTCTTCGCTGATAGCCCGGGGTTCAGCAGCTATGAGGTGTAGAAAATGCTCGGAAAAAAGAGGGGAGCTCAGGAAGGCCATCTTGATACCTCACAGAACTCAGGAAGGAGAAGGGAAACCAGGAAGGTTGTCCCCATACCTCACGGGACTACCTTGTGGTGACTCAGAACACTACAGGCCTCCAAAGTTTTCTGGGCTGGAGAGGCACCAAGCCTGACCTCTTGCAGAGGTGAAGGAAAGGCCTCCCCCAAAGCAAGCTATGATGCAACCAGCCTCTCTTCTCTGCCTTTTTTGTGTGGCTGACATCTGTTAGTTGGGTGGTGGCTAAGTCTGAGTGAAACAAGGAATGTCTGGCATGGTCTAAGCCATCCACGTACCCAATTGATACTTCTCCAGCTCAGAGACAAAAATAGCTTGAGCCTAATAAAGTACGGAGCTGGCTTTTGCATGAAGGGGTCAACCCAAGGGGCCCATCCCAACCATCCCATTGGAGGGGCCACTGGGCAGCAAGAAGGACAGGGGAGGAGGGGTACGGAGGGACACTGTGCTGAGAAGGACGTCTACTCACTGGAAGAGTGTCCTCATACACATAGCCGTAGTAAGGGGTGCCCACAAAGACAGGGGCCATGTCCTGCACGTCCTCCACATTGATTGTGATGGTGGTGGTGGCGGAGAACACCACATCAGCCCCTCGCAGCCTCCCTCCACCATCCTGGGAAAGAATTGAAGGATGAAGAGGGCCGGTCTGGGAGTGAGAGCAATCCTGGTAAAATCCTATTTCCTGCTATTTACAAGCTGCAGTGCCAGCTGCTGTCTGAGTTCTGTTTGCTCCCATGTCACCTGCAGAGAGCTTTCTCTTCAAAGGCATGAGGAAACAATGAAATGAGAGGACGCATGACAGTTTTCATCAATAACAGATATGTAGTAGGCACGCACCACGTAAGCCTGTACCAAAATAATATACTGGCAAGGTGCACCTGTGGGAGTCGAGTCTTCTGGTCTTTTGGTAGAGGCCAAAAGGTGGGATGTTTTCGGCCAACAAGTGACCACAGGGCCTTCTTGGAAAAGGAAGCCCTGGGCCTCACTGGGCAACTGGGGGAAGAGCCCCTTGGAGCCTGCGCTGAGAGTTCCAGGTTCTACATCATGTTCCTTAGAGATATGAGGAACTTAGTTAACTGGGTACAGTCATGGCAGAATACAGATGAGGGAACTGAGGCTAGGAGAGTGAAACTGGTCAAAGAGAGCTTGAAAGGCCGTGCACAGACCTAGCAGAGATGGAGCTGCCTGGAAGCCGGGTAGAGGAAGTGTTAGTGGTAGGAACTGGGCCCATTCATCTTGGAGTGGGGAGTTTGGGGAGACACATCTGCAACCAATAGACACCAGCTTCTCTGAGCATATATCTGGTGGGGTCCACCCAGCAGTGATTCCAAGCAGCTCTTTCCTACTCCCTACCCCAAACTCTCCGAGCTGCTCCCATGCCCTCCTGGAAGGTCACTCTGCTCTAGCTTAAGGGAGCATCCTCTGAGAAGAGCACAGGAAGGACAGGATGCTGCCCCAAATCCTTCCTTTCTGTTACCTTGGCAACCACGGTGACAAAATGGGCTCGGGCCTTCTCGTAGTCCAGGGTGCTCCGAGACTGGAGGCGCAGCACCCCACTGTGGCGGTCCAGGGTGAATTTGTTGGAGTGTGGGTTCTGCAAGAGTGAGGGACCGAGTGAGCCTGGAAATGGGTCCAGGCTGGCCCCTGGAATGCCTGTTCCACTTATTAAGAAGGTGGGGGCAGGGGTGTGCAGATTTAGCCTTCATCCTTTGCTCTCAGGTGGAGATGTAGATTTCAGGGCGTTCAGACTTTTTGGACCTGCCCCCCCTTTCTGAGATCTCTGGGCTTAGACTCCCTTTCTCAGTTTAAGTCAGAAAGTTCTTGGGTGGTAGAGCCTTGACTCTTTCCTCCGCTCATGGAAAAGAGTCTGCTCACTGGGCCCTGCACGGGGTTCAGCTCTACTTGGGAAGTTCTGGCAGGAGAAAAGGCTGCTCGTCAGCAGAGGGTCCTGAGCCAGGCTGCTGGGGCTCACCATCCCTTGTGACAGGTAGAACCTTCTGGATTTTAAACCCCACCAGATAAGTGCCAGAGGCTGCTCGAAGTGGCCTCTGGCTTGGGCTGAGGGAGCAAGTGAGATGAGTTGAGGACGAAAGAGAGTCTTGGGGGCCGGAGCGATAGTATGGAGGGTAGGGCATTTGCCTTGCACACGGCTGACCCAGGTTCGATCGCCAGTATCCCATATGGTTCCCCGAGAACTGCCCGAGGAATTCCTGAGTGCAGAGCCAGGAGTAACTCACGAGCATCACCAGGTGTGACCCATAAAAGACAAAAAACCAAAACAAGCAAAACAAAATAAAACAAAAAAACGTGAAGAGAGTCTCATCCTAAAGGAGGGTGTCTGAGAGCCACGGCCTGTTCCGGATCCTTGCTCTGACTGACCCTGACAACAATCCAGTTTGGAAGAACTTTAGTTTCTCCCATTCAACGCATGAGGAAGTTGACACAGGAGTTAGGAAAGAGTGGGGGTGTCCCCCAGTGGAGAGTTTGGTTCTTCTTGGTACCCGTGGAGGGCAGGAAGTTTCTCTAGGGCACATTTTGCTATTGTTAGTTTGGTTTTGGGTTTTTTTTTTTGCTACAACAATTGAAGCTTAGGGTTTACTCCTGGCTCTGTGCGAAGAGATCTGGTGGTACTTGAGAATCATATAGCGTCCCAGGCATTTCATCCAGGCTGGGCTGGATACCAGACAAATTCCTTAACTCCTCATCTCTCCAGCTCAAACATGTCTTCTTCAACCACTGGGCTAGAGCACCTTGGAACTGTGAGGGTGGGAGAGCCCAGGGAGAGAGAAGCAGAAGCGCTGCTGTGGGCAGCTGGTTCCTGAGCAGCCAGGAGGGGGCTGTGAGCAGGATGCTCAGCCTTTGACGGGGTGGGATGGATGGATGGGGTGGGACAGACTGAGGGGGTAGGACCGACTGATGGACAGGGTGGGCAGTTCAGCCCTTGGAGGAGCACTGTACTTCTGTGCTTTTTCCTGAGATTCTGGGCCCAGAGCAGGTTTTTTTTTTTTTTTTTTTTTGGATCCTATATGAGCATCAAGTGCCAGGGCCTTGTCCTGGAGAAGAGGCAGGGGCTGGATTGCTGAAGGCCCAAGACCTGGGGAGATGGAATGCAGTGGCACAGAGGGATGGGTCTGGCAGGGGAAGCAAGTTCTGCTGGAGCCCCTCTCACGCACCCTGTTATCCATCCAGCCCCACAACTGATGACTAAGGCTCCCAGGTATTCCAACACTTAGCAGAGCACTGAGCTAAAGGCCGTGGTGATGGAGATCAGAGCCATTAGGTGTCCCTTCTAATTGGTGGTGTGTCCTGTGTGTCCCACCTTACCTGTAGGAAGTAGTTGACGCTCCCTCCAGAACCCGTGTCCTTGTCCACTGCTTGCACCGTAAGGATACTGCTCCCAGCAGGCGTGTCCTGAGGGGACACAGTTAGGCAGGGAAATGACAGCAAGTTCAGGGGAAGGATTAGGCGAGCATGGGAAGGTGGGGTTTGGGTGAAAGATGTAAAAAAAGGTGAAATATGGGGGAGGGCAGAGTGGGTGGGGCACATGTCTTGCACTTAGCCAGCTTGGGTTCAGTCCCTGGCATCCCAGGTGGTCCCCCAAGTCCCACCAGAAGTGATTCCCGAGTTTCAGAGTCAGGAATAATCCCTGAGCACTGCTGCTGTGGCTCGAAAAGAGCAGCAAAGGAGGTGGAACATGATGATGAACCAGGGAGTACTGAGCCTGCAGGAGTGGCAGGCATGAGGGGGGGGACCCCTCAAGAAAAAGAGGCACCATCCTCCTGTGAAGGAGAAAAGCAGACAGCCAGCTGCCGCCCTAGGAAGCTGGAGGAGGGCCCAAGAGAAAAGCAGTTCTCCAAATAGAGAGCAGGACGCGATGATTCACAAGCGAGCCAAGGTTAATGAACACGAACTGGGGGGCGTCACCCAGGATCAAACACATACTGCGCAGGACCAGAATGAAATCTCTCCTTCCTACTGAAACAGCAGACATGAAAAAAAATTCAAGAACAGCTCATGGGGGCTGGAGCAATAGGACAGCTGGGAGGGTGTTTGCCTTGGAGGTGGCCGACCCGGGTTTGATCCCTAGCGTCCCATATGATCCCCTGAACACCACCAGGAGTGATTCCCTGAGAGCAGAGCCAGGAGTAACCCTTGAGCATAGCCAGGTGTGACCCAAAGAGACAAAAAAGAAAACAGAAGAAAAGAGCAGCTCATGTGTGTGAGTGTGAGGGTAGGGCAGGTGACCCTCATCCTGGGGAAGAGAGCGAAGTGGGACCCCTACAGAATAATCACAGGCTACTTGGAGGACCTTGGCTCAGGGGAGTCAGATCAGGCGGCATCTTAAGAAATAACTCCCATTAGAGAAAAGGAAGTTTTATGTTCAGAGTTTGACCTTCCAAGGACAGGAAGCCTTGAGAGCATTTTCAATCTTCCCCCTTTACCCCGCCCGAAAAAAATTGACAGATCAGGCAACTAGGCAGAGTTCTCTTAAAGCAGAAGTTCCTAAACTTATTTTGCCTGCTGCCCCCTTTTCAGAAAAACAATCACGCAGCACTCCACCTAGAAATCTACCTTCTTTGGGGGCTGGGGAGATAGTATGGTGGGTAGGGTGCTTACCCTGAACACGGCTGACCTAGGTTTGATCCCTGGCATCCCTTATGGTCCCCTGAGCCCCACCAGGAGTAATTTCTGAGCACAGAGCCAGAGTATCCACTAAGTAAGCCTGGCATGACCCAACAACAAATATATTATTTCAGTTCTGCTTTGGGACAGGGATTGGGGTTTGGGATGAAAACACCCCAAATATGGTGGTGGGAAGGTATAATAGTAGTGGGATTGGTGTTTGAATATTAAATGTAATCAAGTATTGTGAACTGTAGCACTGTAGCACTGTCGTCCCGTTGTTCATCGATTTGCTCGAGCAGGCACCAATAATGTCTCCATTGTGAGAATTGTTACTGTTTTGGGCATATCCAATATGCCACGGGTAGCTTATCAGGCTCTGACATGCGGGCGGGATACTCTCAGTAGTTTGCTGGGCTCTCGGAGAGGGACGGAGGAATTGAACCTGGGTTGGCTGCGTGCAAGGCAAATTCCCTACCTGCTGTGCTATTGCTCCAGCCCATTGTGAGCTACCTTATAAAATTAAAAAATTTTAAAAAAAGAAAGAAATCTACCTTCTTCAACCTTCTTCAAATGATAGCAACCCTTTCACCTCATAATTGTAGCTGAGGCTCCTACAGTTCCCTGGACGCCCACAGTAAACCCCACAATCAGGGCAGGAATTTCACCCACTGGTTTTTGAATGTCTTTCTTTCTTCTACTTCTGTATGTATTTCATACCTCCAGAATAAATGTGTAACAATAATGGACATTAAAGAAACCTCTATTTGGAAGAAAAATGGTGCTGCATGGGAAGGGGACAGATGGATGAGGAGGGCAGAGTGAGGGCTGCCCAGTGCGCAGCAAGGGCTGACGGCTGCTGACCACTCTAGTGCCCTATTTCCCTGGACCATGTCTTAGGGCAGCCTCAGAGGGCAGCATGGGTGTGGCTTCCCTACCCTGGAATCCCTCTGCTTACCTCAGGAACCTGGGCCACATAAGGCTCCTGGATGAACCTGGGTGCCTCGTCATTGGCATCAGTGACCAGGACGACGACTTTTTCTGCCACCTGGGAAGAGGAAGAGAGGCGCAGAGAGAAAGTGTTCTCTGGTGCCCCAGATCTATAGACCCTCCCCTCCTCTCCTCAGTCCCTTCTCTTACCTTTCCCTCCCTCCCTCCCTCCCTCCCTCCTTCCCTCCCTCCCTCCTTCCTTCCTTCCTTCCTTCCTTCCTTCCTTCCTTCCTTCCTTCCTTCCTTCCTTCCTTCCTTCCTTCCTTCCTTCCTTCCTTCCTTCCTTCCTTCCTTCCTTCCTTCCTCCCTCCCTCCCTCCCTTCCTCCCATACTTCCATCTTTCCTCCCTTCATCCCTTTTTCCCTTTGTTCCTCTCTTCCTCCTTCCTTCTTTCCCTCCCTCCCTCCTTCCTTCCTTATGCAACTAGTATTTTTAAGGGACTTTGTGGTGCCAAGCACCGTGCTGGTCACAGAAGGTCTGATATTTTGCAGGATGAGGGGGCGAGTCAGGATCAGTATGTAAAATGAGTGACAGCAACCAGGCAAGGGCCTTGCGTCATTGCCTCACTGCACTGCAGCACTCTAGGCACCCAGGACCCCAGCGGCTTAGGCAAAAACATCCGTTGGTGGCTGTGAGTGCATGATTCCAGAGGCTGCGTGCTGAAGCCCCAAGAAGAGGCAGTTATTTCAGCCTGTGGTGGACAGAGAGTCTCCACAAAGTGGGAGAAGCTCTGCAGCAGTTTGTCAGGTGAGAGGTGAGAAAGGAGGCAGAGAGGGCTTCCAGGAAGAAAGAAGAACGTGTGCAAGAACAAAGAGGAAGGAGGCACATGGCGAGTTCAGACGATGTGTAGATTTATTGCTAGATGGTAGGTAGGAGAAATGGTGGGCTGGGCGAGGCAGATGGTGCGCAATGGGGGACCCGCATGCCTGGCTGAACCTTGGCCCTCGTCCTAAGGGTAGTGGCAGCCAGCTCTTAGTAGCGTCTGCCTGGCGGTGCCAGGTCTGTACTCCACAGTCATATTCTGACTCATCCTGACTCGGACCTTTGGTCCTGGGGGGCCTGGAGGCAGGGAAACCCCTGCAGCTAAGCCAGGAAGTACAGACAAGGCTGGAAAAGGGAGGGGTCCGGTGCACAGATGTTCAGTGAGTGACTGGGAAGAGTCAAGAAGTAGGTAGGGAAGCAGGTTCCAGGAGATGCTCTGGAATGTACCACTGACTGCCCTCTCCTTTCCTCTCCTTCCCTCTCCATCCCTCTCCATCCCTCTCCTTCCCCCTCCTTCCCCCTCCTTCCCTCTCCTTCCCTCTCCTTCCCTCTCCTTCCCTCTCCATCCCTCTCCTTCCCTCTCATCCCTCTCCATCCCTCTCCTTCCCCCTCCTTCCCCCTCCTTTACTCTCCTTCCCTCTCCTTCCCTCTCCTTCCCTCTCCATCCCTCTCCTTCCCTCTCCTTCCCCCTCCTTCCCCCTCCTTCCCTCTCCTTCCCTCTCCTTCCCTCTCCATCCCTCTCCTTCCCTCTCCTTCCCTCTCCATCCCTCTCCTTCCCCCTCCTTCCCCCTCCTTCCCTCTCCTTCCCTCTCCTTCCCTCTCCTTCCCTCTCCTTCCCTCTCCTTCCCTCTCCTTCCCTCTCCATCCCTCTCCTTCCCTCTCTTTCCCTCTCCTTCCCTCTCCATCCCTCTCCATCCCTTTCCTTCCCTCTCCATCCCCCTCCTTCCCTTGCCTTCCTCTCTCCATCTCTCTTCTTCCCTCTCCTCCTCTCTATCCATCTCTGCCCCTCTCATTCCTCTCCCCAGTCCTCTCCTTCCCTTATCCATCCCTCTCCATCCCTCTTTATCCCTCTCCTTCCTCTCCCCAACCCTCTTCATCTCTCTCCTTCCTCATTTCTTGTCCCCTCCCTTGAAGCCCGTTTAGCCCTTCATGCAGACAGTTGGGGACGGTTCCTTCTGGGTCTCGAAGGAGGTAAGCGGGCAGAAGGATCTCATGAAGGTGAAGGAGCTCCTCGCTGCCCGGACAGTGGGCCAGGGGAGAGTCCGCACTCACCAGATTCAGGCCGTCGGAAATGCTGATGATGGCTTCAATCTCATCCTCCCTCTGTGGAGCACAAGCACTAAGTGAGTGTCCAGGAGTCTGGAGCCCCCTGGGCTGTGGGTAGTGGGCACAGTGAGCCTTCCCTGCTCCCTGGAGTGCATCAGAGAGCCCTGGAGCAGGGTGGAGTGAGGGGTGCTGAGAATATGCCTGGACAGGCCTGAGGCTACTTCTCCTGGTGTGGTGATGGGGTTCCCATGTCAGGACTTGTCAAAAACCCTTGAGAAAACAACCCCCTGCTGGAAGAGGAGAGATGCTAACTCGGTGTTCTGGTAAGCTCAGGAAGAAGGAATTTTCTTTTTCCTTTTTATTATCTCTCTCCCAGCTTCGCATAGCCCAGTCATTTTGTCCAAGACATGGTGGGGCCTCCCTGAGGAAGGGCGTTGGGATCTCCAGCTTCCCAGAGGTGCCAGGGAGGGACAGAGCAGCCAGGCCAGCACCGCGTCCCTCCAGAAGTCTCCGAGATTCACCCTTTCCTCTCTCTAGCCTGGCCTGTGCCTCCACCCGGGTTACCAGCAGTGCCAAGGTCAAGGTCTGGTTACATTGAATCCTTCCCATCAGCCCGGTGTCGGACTCCACAGAGAAAGGCAGTACATGACTTGCCACCCATAGGCTCCAGGGGCCGGTGGTGAGGTTTTTATTTTATTTTTTTCTTTTTGGGTCACATCCGGCAATGCACAGGGGTTATCCCTGGTGGTGTCCAGGAGACCATATGGGATGCTGGGAATCAAACCCCAGTCGGCCGCGTGCAAGGTCAACGCCCTACCCTCTACCCGCTGTACTGTCACTCCAGGCCCCCGTGGTGAGTTTTACCAGACTCAGGACCACTTTGTAACCCTTGTTTCCTGTCTTGATCCACTGTCTGAGCTTCCTGTCTGTGGAGGACCAGAACTCTGCAAGACCTCTCTAGGGGATAACCCAGCCCCCAGCCTGCAGCCCCAGCAAGCAGCACTCACCATGGCACTCCTTACATACCTCTCGATCCAGCGCTTCTACCAGAGTGACGTTTCCCAAATTGGGGTCCACTGAAAAGACACTTCTAGCGCTGGGGTCAAAGGTGATGTGGTAGGTGAGGGGGTCGCCCTCAGGGTCTGTTCCATTCAAGGTGTACACGTGAGAGCCTGGGAGGGAAATGGAGGGGAGACCTAGAATCTGATTCTTGGTTTTTCCAGAACATTCGATCCAGGGCTGACGAGAGAGGCTTGGAACTGGAAACTGGCTGCTGGCTGCTCCTCCCCTGCCCCCTCCCCCCCACCGTCTGGGTGCTGCTCCCTTTTGCTTGATTCTGGAGCTCCACAATGCCAGCCCGCTGATAGGTTCCTAAGGCACTTGGAGATTGCATTTTAGGACGAGCTGGGGGCTCAGGGCCCACCGGGCAGCTCTCAGAGCTCAGGAGTGACCTCTGGTCACTTGCTCATATGATCAGGGGCCATATGCACCCGTGGGGATTGAAGTCTAAGGGTTGCATGCCAGGCAAATGCGTTCTCTCCTGCCCTAGCTCCACTTGCCCATTTCAATCTGAAATAGATCACGGAGGAGCTTTCCCTGGCCTCTGCTACCCTCTGGGGTGGGGTCAGGACGCCTGATCGTGACCCCTGTCTTGTGGAGGGGATATAGGGGAAAGAGAGGAGCCAGTAAGACAGAAGGGGTGACCCCCCCCTCTGCAGCCAGTCCCTGAAGCTGGGGTGAGCACTTCAGGGGGTTCTTCATACTGCTCGGGCCTCAGCCCCAGCAAGGTGAGGGAGAGGGAAGGTGAGAGCTCTCACCTCGCCTCCTGCACACACTCCTGTTTCCTGACCCAGGGAGCTGGGTGATCTTAGCCGTTTAAAGGCCTGAAAGGTGTGTGTGTGTGTGTGTGTGTGTGTGTGTGTGTGTGTGTGTGTGTGTGTGTGTGTGTGTGTGCGCACGCGCTCAAGGTCACTCCGTGGGTGAGCAACCTGCTGTGGAGTGGCCAAGTCAGCCGGCAGCTCTCTGCTGCTCGCTCCCCGGGGCCCTCTCTGGTCTCTAGGTCCTAAGCAGGTCTGGCGGGAGTCTCCATAGCAGCCGTGACCTCCTTCCCAGCAACTGCCCTGGGGATTCCGGGCGCAAACAGGGCGCCCGGGGTAGCGCCCGCAGCCTGACTCTAAGGATGCCCCCTGTCCAGTGTTCCTAGGAGCACCAGCGGTTTCTGGGGGCGAGGCCCGGGAGACAGAATGGGGTTCGGTGGGTGCCAGGGCTGCTCACCTACGGGTGTGTCCTCCGGGAGGCTGAACAGAGCCATGTTTCCGTTGGTACTGCCGACCCCGTTGTCCAAGAAGTGGGGCGCGAAGTTGGCCTGGGCTGGAGAGCAGGGCAGGACAAGAGCTGGACACCGGGCGCACGGCTGGGGCAGCACCGAGGCAGCCCCGCGCGTCTCGGGGTGCGATCCTAGACCCTGGACTCCCCAGTTCCCTCGCCAGGGAATCAGGCAAGATCCCCCCATCTCTTCTACCTCCTTTCGCGCGCCCCGCGCTGGCCACCGAGTTCAAGCCCCTGGGTGGGCAGACCCGGAGCTTGCGCCCAAAGCGGGGCAGTGCCCGGGCCAAGGTCACAGGAGAGCGGCGGAGGCATGTCCCCTGTCCCCAAGACAGCCCCCACTCCTGCCAACCAAGTCTCGCCCAAGCAGCAGCAAGGTCCGAGCTCCAGAGCCCCCGCCCCACCACTGCCCTACCCCCCGCCCCGGCGCCCCCCAGCACCACCACCGGGTCCCCGGACCACTGACTTCTGGAGCGCGACCCCGGTAGCGCTCCCAGCCCTGAGCCCCACTCTGGAAGCGAACGATGCAGACCCGGGGTCTCTCAGAGCCCAGCCCAGCCCTCGCCCCCCGTGCGGGGCTCCCGGGACCACTCACCCAGGCAGAGGTGCAGCAGCGCCAGCGCCA
This sequence comes from Sorex araneus, assembly GCF_027595985.1. Taxonomy (NCBI): domain Eukaryota; kingdom Metazoa; phylum Chordata; class Mammalia; order Eulipotyphla; family Soricidae; genus Sorex; species Sorex araneus. The sequence goes on from NC_073312.1 coordinate 43,011,972, forward strand.
GGGCTCCCCGCGGGCGGCGCCCCATGTCTCAGCCGGCAGTGGCAGCCGGGCGCAGGGCACCGCGAGGGGTGCGGAGATGACGGCGGCGGCGCGGGAGGGGCGCGGGGCTCTAAGCGGATGACTCGGGGCTCCCGCCAGCCGCCTGCAGAGACCAATTAGCGCGCCCAGAGCCGAGCTCCTGGCAGGGCGGGGGAGCGCGAGGGGATGGGGTGCGCGGGGCGTGACCCGGGCACCCGCTCTGCTGCCACGCCCCCTTCGTCCAGATCAGGTGTGCAGGAGACCCGGGTCTCCAGGTCTGCAGACCCGACAGTCGGGGGAAGGGTCTTTCCTTCAGGTTGGTAGAAGCAGGGCACCAGAAAATTGGGGTTTCTTGCAGACTGCTCTAGTCCGATTGTTTTTCTCTTTTTAAAAAAAAAAAAATCGTAGTTGAGGGGCCAGGTTGCTTGCTTGCCTTGCACGCTCCCGACCTGGGTTCCATCCCCAGCTCCATCCGTGGTACCCAAGAGCCCGCCAGGAGTGATCCCTGAGTGCAAAACCAGGTGTCAACGCGGAGCTCAAGCTGGCTGTGACCCCCAAACAAAACAAAAATTGTAGTTGAGGTTATGCTAGTTGTTGTTAACGTTGTTGTGCCTTTGTTACTTATGCCAAGTTGCTGCACAAGCTTTTGGGGGGGTTAGTCTTGTTTTTGGACCACACCTGGTAGTACTCAGGGCTTACTCTGGTTCTTCACTCGGAGATCACTCCTGGTGGGACGAGAGTCAGCCACGTGGAAGGCAAATGCCTGATCGATGCTGTACTATCTCTCACCTCTCTCAGCTTTTTTTCCCCTAGTGCAGACAATTTTTTATTTTTATTGTAGTTAACATGATTAAAATTGTGTTAACACTGTGCTTTTCATGTACAAAGTGACCATACCTCTACCACCCCCAAGTCAAGGACCCTGCACCACACATTGCGCTGCTTAGGGGATACTCTTGGCTTCGTGCTGGGTTCGCCTGGTGGTGCTGGGGGTCCACGAGGGCCCTGAATGGAACTCCTGTCTCTTGCACGCATAATATATCCTCCAGCCTTGGGAGCTATCTCTTGGACTGAAGTTCTTTTTTTTCTTTTGGGCTGGGAGACTCCCTACTGGTACTCAGGAGGCCTCAGATCCCCTCCCGCTATTCTTGTCCAACTGGGCCTGCAGCTCCAGGTAAGCGGCCTGAGGATATGGTGTCTTCGGGGCAAATACCCGAGCTGCCTGCTGTACTGTTGCTCTGGCCCCAACAACCAGCACATTTTTAATGAACTTCTTCGGTGTCTCTTTGGGACTTCACTAGTCTCTCTGCACCAAACACTGTAGGCTAGAAAACAGACTCCGGGGAACAGGCTAACCTCTCTGAGGACTTCTTCCCTGGAACAGCAATGGTATGTGTAGCAGACAAGGGGGAGGGTCAGCAGGGGATGCAGATGGCCTTCGGTTCCAGGGACAGGGCTCCCCAAAGCTTCGGGGTGAGAGCAAATAAGGGAGCAGGAGAGGAGAGGAAGAGTGTGACGTGTTTCCCAGACCCATATTCAGGGCTCTTAACCCATTCCTGACCTCCCCCCAGGTGAGTTCTCCCAAGTGAACTCAGACAACTTCTGGACCAGGCGATGCTATTCCTGCATGTTTCCAGCCTAAAGACAGTAGGAGGCCTTCCTGGTTGCTGGTGGATTGCTCTGGGCTTGTCCCACCTCTTCCTTTGACACTCTGAGTTTGACTTGTGAAGTTTGTCTGGAGAGAACAGAGCAGTCCCTGAACCTGTCCTTGGGAGGGTTGTCTACAAAGAGCAGAGACCCTTTTGTGTGCTCCCCAGGGGTCTCAACAGTCCCCTGTGGGGACTTCCCTGCAGCAGAGCACCCTCTTTTCTGGGGCCAGCCCTATTTTTTCTCTCTTCATGATTTAGGAGAAGGTGAATTGGTGGCCCCAGGGTATTTGACCATTTTGTGGTCCAAGTAACATAAACCCTTCTTGTTGAATCCCTTTGAACCTGGCCACTTGGCTGGAATGATACATTTAAAATTACTGAAGGGATGGATGTTGGAACATTATAAGACTGAAACCCAATCGTGAACAACTTTGTAACAGTGTGTACCTCATTTTGAGTCAATAATAAATAAATAAATAAAAGTTAAAAAAATATTTATTGTGGTTTTCAGGGAAAAAATTAAAATACCATGTATACTTTTTCCCCTTGCACTTTGTGTGACAAAACTCGGAGTAAAGCCAAGATATTACCTATGTTCTACAGAGGGACAAAGAGACTGAGGTGATCATCCAATAAGCTGGAGGCAGAGCCGCAGCTTCTGGGGGCCTATATCAGTGTGCTGAGAAAATGTCAGCTCCCCCTGGGTCTCGTCTGCTCTTCTCCTTAAAACGTGGGTCGAGGTTATGATTACACTCAGTTAACTCACTTGACAGAGATGAGAAACAGAGGAGGAGCACTCTCCACAGTGTGTGTGTGTGTGTGTATGTATGTACATGTATGTGCATGTGTTTATGTATGGGTGTATGTGTAACCAAGTGTGTGTACTCTCACTCATATCTTCATATTCTCTCACATAACCCGCAGCCTCTCCTGGTGTAATTGTTTCTACTTTAGGAATAAAGATGTTAAGACACAGAGAGGGTAAGCCATATGGCTAGGCTCAAAATGCCAGTGAAAGATAGAGGGTCTTGATCTATAACCATTTTGTGTTGTCCCCTTCTAGAGCTGGAACTCTTTAATTTTTAAATTTTAATTAATAATTTTTAAAAATTGAATCACAGTGAAATGCACAGTTAGAAAGTTGTTCATGACTGGGTTCAGTCATATAATGTTCCAACACCTGTCTCTTCACCCGTGTACATTTTCCACCACCAATGTCCCCAGTTTCCCTCCTGGTGCACCCATCACCTCTTTGGCAGGCACTCCTCTCTCTCTCTCTCTCTCTCTCTCTCTCTCTCTCTCTCTCCATGCACTCACCCATACATCTATCCACAAATTGAGACTAGAATAATCAAGGGCATAAACTGAATTGACTTTTGAGCGAGGCATAAAATGGAGATGTTTTTAGTGATTGAATGAAAGGTAATACGGAATGGTGGAGATTATGGTACATGTTTATTTACATCCATCGCATATTAAAGCATTGACTTGAACATACAAAACTCTTGCATTCTGATGTATAAAAGGACATTTTCAGTTCTTACTTTCTTGCTATTTTTCACCTCCCACCCTCTGATTCACACTCTGCAAGTCCTGAGGGGCAGTGCAGTCTGACAGAATAATCAGCAGATAAGTGCCAAGACCTTTTCCAGAAATGGAGCTGTTGATAGCAAATCTGCCAGTTGCCTCTGGAGTCTGTTACCAGACTGCTGGTAAACAGGCAAGGTCAAGCCATCTCTCCAGATTAGACCAGAGCCCGGGACACACCCAGTGGTTCCATAATGCTTTTTCAAGGCAGAGAAAATGGCTGTCAGTTAGTGGGGTCCCATGTGGGGTCATGCAGGGACATTATGCAGCCAGAGATAACCGAGATCTTTGCTTGTACAAAGATAAGCTTTGATATCAATTATCAGAGCAGATGTGCACACTAGATTATAAAATATATGTTACCAGACAAAGGTTAATAGCTGGGGATGAAAGAGGCCAAAGTACTCCACCTTGAAAGGGGTTGAGAAGGAGGAGAGGAGCCTTTTAGTCTGACCTTCTTCGTTTGGTGGAAACAGATCTGGGGTGTCCATTTGGCTTCTATTTTAGAGCAGGCATCTCTATGTTCCATTCACTCTGGGGCAGGTACACTTAGTTTTGTTTTCAAAAGGGTATCTGGCCTCCCTGGTGTCACACAGTGGGCACTTGTCCACATCATTGGAACACAAGTCAGTTTCTGAGATGGGGGTTCTACTCTATTAAGTACACCAAGCTTCCCACCGAGACAGGCAGTATGAGCCCCTTTAGTTGCCATAGAGACTGTATACTTTCCTAACTGCCACGCTGTAAGCTGAAGAAGTGTCCAGAGAGTCCAAGAAGTCCGTTAGGGCAAGATAAGAGTTTCAGTCTTGGTGCTTGAACTTGGTGCTTATACAGTTCAGTACAGAACTGAACCTTGGTACAGCAAACCCAGGTTCAGTCCCCAGCATCTCATATGGTACTGGGAACCGCCAGAAGTAATTCCTAAGTGCAGAGCCAGGAGATAGCCCTCATCATCACTGGGTGTGCCCCCCAACCCCTGCAAAAAAAAGTTTCAGTCTTATAACTAACAATCACTTCCAGGTGTTTGGGTGTTTGGGTTTTCTTTGTACCCAATAGTCTTGAATGGGGAGCAGGGTCAGGATGGGGTGCGCAGAAAATGGCTAAAAGTGCTGACACACATATTTTACTTATGGGAGCTTTGATCCCTGGAAAACTCATGACCCCTGAGTACAGCCTGGGGAGTCCTGAGTACTGCACTGGGAGTGGCCGGCCCCTGAACATCTTTGGGTGCGGTCCCCAAAGAAAACTAATAACAGCCTTGAATAGTCTTTATCTCTTCCCTCAAGAGGTAGTCTCCCCCTTGAGGGCCACATTCTCCCATCACTGAAAAATTTGAAAAGTCTAGGTCAGTCACAGTTTTATTTCTGGAGCTGGCATCACACGGGTGGGGAGAGCGAATGTTTCCAGTGTTTTCATGGGGAGTAGTGCCTGCCTTCTGAGGAGAGTAGGCCTTCAGCTGCGACCAGCATCTCTTAAGTCTGCTTGGGGATGGGTCTCAGGCTTCTCCCCTCTCCTCAGTGGGACGACAGGGGCAGGGTTTCTCTCAGACTTCCCACTATTGACCTGGGATTCTGAGGGGCTGGTGTCTGCTCAGCCACCCGAAGCTGGTCTATTTATAGCACTGTCTCCTGCAAGCTGGCGGCGCAGAGCTGTGGGCACTGCATCCTAGCCCTCAGAGATGGTACCCTTACTCTTTCCAAGGGCCGTGTCTTCCTTTGATCTGTGTGCCCTACATGTCTGGTCTTTCCCCGCTGCACTACTTCCAGAAGCCACAGGTTTGGGGGTTCCTGCTTCTTGCGCCTATGGAGGGACTCAGTTCAGGCTCTGACAAGTTGCCCATGAATTGTGTCTTCTGGTTAACTCTGAAGCACATGTGTTTAGGTTTTTTTTTCCCCCCCTGGGGAGTGTGTAGGGCCTTTAAAGAGGAGGGACAAGGATTAGGAAGCTTCAGCTCTGGCATTTTTGATGGGTGAGTTCTGACAGCACAGAGAAGTCACTGTGGACTTGTCTCCACTGTCCACCTTCCTCCCGAGTCTGCAAGGCCACTCCACTGTTGTTTCGAACCCCTCTCCTCCGGCCCCTCTGTGCCGGATCATTGGGACATGATCATGATCATGTCCCAATCCCTGATCATTCCCGTTTCCTTTCCTTACCTGGGCTCTGTTGCTTAGACATAGCTCTGGTTCTTCATTGCCTTCAGAATCAAATCCAAATAGTAGGTGCTAGATCCTCCTGTGTTCCCAGATTGTCCTCCACTTGCCCTTTGTTCCCTGAGGTGGCTGAATTTTCCTCAGACACTAAATCTCCCTGCCCAACCCATACTGTATCTTCCCTGCATCTCCCACCCCCAGACACCCCCCCCACACACACACACACGGGGGGCATGGGCAGGTATGTACCTATGCACTAGCTCTTTAGGGACCAGAATGACAGTGCAGCACATAGGGCATGTGGTTTGTATGAGGCCAGTCTGGGTTTGATCCCCTGCACCCCATATTGTCCCTTGAGCACCACTAGGAGTGAACCCTGAGTGCAGAGTCAGAAGTAACCCCTGTGTACTTCTGGGTGTGGCCCCCAAACAAAGGAAAGAAGCACTAACTCCTTGTCACTTCACCCCCTCTTTTGTGCTCTATTCCATTCTTACCTTGTGCTTATAGCCTTGGAAAGCAATGATCAGTTTTCAGACTCAAGGACTGTTTCCATCTCTGAGTCTGAGGAGGATGCAGCACAGTCTGGCCACTACCTGCCATGGGGAACAAACTCACACATGAAGCTTTCGAAAGGGAAATGAAAGGTCTGGCTTGGAACGAGGGAAGGTCTTCTGACTTGCCCCGGGACTGCTTCCCCAGAGACCATCCACCTCATTCCTGGTGGGCCTAGTATTCTCAGCCCTGGCTAGGCACATGAGAGAGGGGCTTCTCACCTCCCTGACAGAAGCCGATTAGATAGGAGCTTAATTGAAGTGTAAGCCTCTTACATGGAGCCATCTGTGCCCTCTGAGCCTCATCCCTACAGCTCTGTGCTCCCAGTGGGCAAACACACTCCCTTAGGCTAGCACAGGGAAGTACCCGCCTCCCCTGAGCCAAGCCCTTTGATGTATCAATACCTGACTGTGTGGCTGATTTATAGTCGTGGTGCTGGAGCCTCATACCTGCCCCATGAATCTCCCTTGCCCGGGTCACACAGAATATCCTGGGTAGGACTGAGATTTGAATTCAGGTATGTTGGGCAAGACCAAGCCCCAGTGCTACTGCCTCTAGGTCTTCATCTTCCCCCTCTCATCGATTACACTGTGCTGGGAGGTGATTCTAAGCGCGCAGTTAGTGGAATGTTGTGGCTTCTGTCCCAGACTTTCTCAAACAAGGAAAGGCGGTGCATTTAATTTATTTTGTGATTTATTTGGTTGGTGGTTTGAATTTTCTTTCCAGCAGATTCACAGCAGGGTAGGAAAAGGAATTCTTTCAGAGCTCCCCAGGTAGCATAGTTAAAGGGCTAGGTGTGTCTCAGAGCCCAGCTTCCGTCATCCTCGACAGCCAGTTGCTCTTGGGCATTTGATACTCTGCACCTATCCTTTTGAGTGGTCTCAGAAATACCTGGATTTATCGCTGCAATAGTTCACGATGGAATCCTAACTCTCAGAAAACTCAGGTTGGGTCTAGTGCTAAAAACCTCTAAAGGTTGGTGGCATGATTAGGACCAAGATCTAGAGTTCCAGAACTTTCCTTGAGCCCTTGCTGCCTGAGGCGAGCCCTCCAACAGTGCACCACCCTGGACTAAAGGGTGGAGTGAACTATGTTGGAGCCTATGATTGAAGGGCTTTCCCTTGAACATTTTTTTCTTACTGGATTTTAAATTTCTGAAGCCAACATGGAACCCAGAGAAACTTGAATATTTGTCCAAGGCCACTAGAGCAAGGCAGGCAGGCATTCTAAGGCTTTGCCATCTGAATCCAGGTTTAAGTTTGCTGAAGAGTTTGGTCAGCTCTTCTAAGAGCTAGCAAGGACATTAGCCCATCCCAATGTGCAACAAAGGAAGATGATGTCCTTAGTGGAGGAAACTTGTGGTTTTCTTTGTGGTCACAGCTCTCAGGAACTTTGACATCAGATTCAGCTTTGGTGAGGAGCATCCTGGGAGGAAATCAAGGTTTCTGGGATCCTGGGATACCAAGTAGGGGTATTTCAGCTGTCTGAAGCCTTGTTTTGCTAACATCACACCTGTGGGAGTGCCCCAGGTACCACCCAACGGCGGGGTTGTGGTTTCAACTTGCAAGGTCTACAGATCTTCATAATGCGTCCTGGGAAGAAGCAATAAGCAGAGAAGAGAGACAAGACAGGAGGCAAAGTGGCCGAGAGAACCAGGGGTGGGGGAGAAAGGAAACCATTAAGATCACTTACAAACACCCAAGCCATTCTTAAACCAAAGGATGAGTCAGATCTTACTCTCCTTCCTAGCATCTTTGAAGGCAAACATGACTAGTCCTGGGTCCACTAGAACCATTAGGGAGAAATCTGATTTTAATGGCAGAAGGCGGCTTGTCTACTAAATTGGCTTGGTCAAGAGCAGTGTCCCCTTGAGTAGAGGGCTGAGGAGCCCTGTTTCTGATGACCTCAGTAGAGGGCCTGCACCCCAGACCTAACACTCTCCACCCAAACAGTGTCTCAGTAATGCTAGCTACTTTGACAAGTCAGTCTCACTTGGGGGAAGAGTAATCAACAGAGAAGTAAAACCTTCATATATTCAGTAATTATTTTCAGTTTTGTTTGTGATAATAGGAAAAAAATGTGAAAAGAATCTAGCTATCCTAATAGATAAATGGTTAATTAGTAATGGTATCGCCACAATGCCAATGTTTCATGGTGATAAAACCTGCCCATTATCAAGATGATTCACAACAGGAAGGAAAATGCCCACGGTTGTACTATTAGTTTTAAATGAGGTACAATAAAAATAAAACTAAAGTAAACATGTTTGTATGGAAAAAAAAAAGAGGAGGCTGGAGAGGAAGTATAGGAGGTGCTGTGTTTGCCTGGCTTACATCTTTCTGATCCTGGTCCAATCGCTGTCAGCCCCAGAAGCCAGAGGGTGGAACCTGGGCAGGCAAGACCCAGTCTCCATTCTCAGAGAGGAAAACACAGGCGTCCTGCTTTCGCTGCTCTGGCAGGGCTAGGCTCTGCTCCACAGCAGGACACTGGAGCATAATCTGGGGGGCACTCAGTGCCAAATTTATAGTCGTGACGGTACAGACTCCTCAGTGAGGGCCAGTCTATAATCAAATCCCTTTACAGATGAAGAAACTGGGGCTGGACAGCTGGGCAACTTGCTGAGGGCCAGGTCGGCTGGGGGGAAGCAGAGATTCCAGCCCAGGGTTACTTCGTGCTCATGATTTCAGGAAGTCTCACAAGGAAACTTGCTCTCTATAAAAGAGACCATTGTAAGGGGAAGAGGTGCACAAACCCAGGTTCCTGAGTTTGCCTCTGAGCATGAATGCCTTCTGCATTTCAGTTTCCCCATCTGTAAAATGGCTACAATGATTCCCCAGTAGTTTCTAATAAGATTGCATGATAAGAACCCAATAAAAATGCTTCTTGTTCTTCTTCCTGTTCTAAATTGTTTTCAAATCCCTGCAATTAGTATTATCTTTATTATTATTATTTTTTTGTAGTGGGCTATGGGTAGGGAAGGGGGCAGTTTATATCCAAGGTTCAAAAGGCCGGGGGGGGAAGTTACTTGTGGTTCCAGGCCAAGTGGACATGGGGTTCAATATCGGGGGTCCAGGATGCACCTAGGATTGTTTTGGCCACACTGGCAGTGCTAGGGTCCTCCAGAGTTATACCCAGCAATGTTCAGGCGGCTCTTGTGTTATCATCCAGTTCCTTACGCTTGAATTTTAAGAGTCTGTAAACTGTAAGGATCCAGATCAATATGAAAGCCACAAATCTAGATGCTTTTCTTTAAAATATTACATGGCGAACTAAATGTTGCTTCATGCTGGCACACAGGGGATTAACCTGGCTACATGTCCTTTTGCATGCTGTGCAGGTGTCAGGTATGTGCAAATGTGTCTGTGTGTGCATGTGTGAATCTGAGCTGTGTGTAGAAGTGCCTCCATGTCTGAGCAAGGCCCATGCTGCCTCCTTGGTGGAGGAGGTTAATTCCATGGATGTGGGCACACTCTTCCTCAACCAGGTGGGGGCCTGGCAGGGGTGCGGATAGAGCTGCAGTCAGTGCACTCGTCCCACCGTCCCACTGGGCGCCTCACACTCCTGCGTCAGCGTGTGAGAACCGGTTATTTTTATCCAGCCCTGGCTGGGTGTGATGCCAGTTTGGAAGGAGCCGCTGCCTCTGCTGCAGATGTGGCCTGAGGCAGGGCCGCGCAGTCTCTCTCCCTCCCGCTCATTTCACACCCCAGCGTCTTGGGAGCGGGAGTGGGGTCAGGGGCTCAGGCTCCGGCCAGAAGCTCCCAGGGCCAGAACCATAGAGAAGGCAGGGCTGTAGCCTTCTCGGACCCCCGCAAGCGGACCATGAGACCCCAGAGAGAGTTGGGGACTAGATTCTGGGTTTTGTTTATTTTGGAGTTTTGGTCACACACAGCTGTGCTCAGGGCTTACTCCTGGCTCTGTGCTCAGGGATCATTCCTGGTGGTGCCGGGGTCGAACCCAGGTCTTTTGGTAGCAGACAAGTGCTTTCCCTGCTGTACAATGTCTCCAGCCCAGGTTTATTTCCGGGCTCAAAAGTTTTTCCTTGTGAATTCTGCCTGGCCCAGACCCTTGGGCCCACCTCCCAAAGGTCAGCAGAAGTCCTGCACTGACACTCCAGATCAGGCAATGGGCAAGCGTTAACCTACCTGGGTACTGACTCCTGCAGCCATCCCTGGGCCCGTCTGTCTCCCTCACCACTCAATGCCCCTTTTCTGTGGAAGATCTTTGCTCTTTTAGGCCACACCCTGGCATGCAGCTGTGCTCTGTGCTTAGTCTGGTGCTTGGATGGAAACTACCCGCCTCTGTCTGTGGGGTACTCTGACCTTGGTAAACTTCTGACCCTGTGTATCCACCTACCTGCTGGTTGCCCCACCTCCTGGGCCATCTCTTGGAGTCATCTGTACCTTGGTTTGTAGCTACCATGAGCACCTCCTGACCATTTCTCCCCTCCCCGGCCCCCAGCCTTTAGCTTCTCATCTTTCTTTAGGCCTGCTCTAATGCCTCTGGCAGTGTAGAGGTACATCTTGTATGTTTTTTTTTTAAATTTATCCTGTTCTTTTCCTTGGCAGAATGCAGTCCACTCAGAATGATTTATTTGTTGACTTTGGGGAAGATCACCTTCCCCCTCTTGACTAGAAGCTCTATGAAGCTGAGCTCGCATGTTTGCGGCTCCCTCATCAGCACCGGGTTGCCGGAACACAGTGCCTTGTTCCTGCCTCCCCAGAGCTTCTCTTTACCATTAGGGTGGTCCTTACCTTTCTGGGTCCCTGCGACAGGGCCAGCAACCCTGGGGCAGCAGCTGATTCTTGAGGACTTGGACGGACGCCTAGGATGCTTTCTTCCTAAAGGCAGACAAAAAGAGGGGTGGGTCTCCCTTAGCACATTTGGGGATATCAGGGGGCCCACTGAGCGAGCTTCCAATCAAGGCTCTAGGCAACAGTATGGCCCCGGGAAAGAGCCGTTTCTTGTTCCTAATACAACTGGCATGGGGAGACATGCTTGCCCCACATTTGCGCCTTGTTTTCCTGCCTGAGTGAAACTTCAGCAACATGACCTGGACGTCTTTCCTTAGATAGTGAACTTTCTTGGACAGTTTATTTTTATTTTTATTTTTTGCTTTTTGGGTCACACCCAGCGATGCTCAGGGGTTATTCCTGGCCCTGAGCTCAGGAATTACTCCTGGCGGTGCTTGGGGGACCATATGGGATGTTGGGGATCGAACCCCGGGTCGGCCGCGTGCAAGGTAAATGCCCTACCCGCTGTGCTATCGCTCCTGCACCTCTTGGACAGTTTAGCTATAGAAAATAATCCTAAGTAAGTGCTTCATGTATATACATATACTTTTTACTACACATCTAAAATCATGTCAAGTTGTGAACCTCCTAAAGATATAAGCATGTAGATTCATCACAGTACAGTCTCTCCCAGGCAAGGTAAACCTAAGTCACCACTGCATTGGAGACTCTGCCAGAGATTCCTAAATAAATAAGAAAAAATTCTGATAAAGGCAGTCATTAACATAGGCACCCTCTAACTTGTCAGAGATCTAATACACTGCATTGCTATGAATTGTGTATTAGGAACTCTAATCAGTTTTCCATATCATATATATGACAATGTTGATTGCTGAAACCTCAGTGAACAAATACTTCCTAAAATTTTATTGCTTGGAGATAATTGCTATTGATATCCTGGTATTGATGCCTTTAGAATAATTTAAATATTTGGGTGATAATGATAATGACAAAATTAAAAGGTACAACACTGAACCTATAAAGGTTTACCAATCATAATAAATGCTTGCAATGCAATACTGAAAGGAAACATAATGACTAATATTGGGTTATGGAATTATGGGTGCTTTTCAACCTTATATAGTCCTGCATCCCCAACTCTAATAAATGTTAACCAAAACCACGAAAGGAAAGAACCGAAAGTAGGAAGTATTTGAGGGTCAAGCAAGAGAAAGCTATCTCAATCCAGACAGACAAAAGTGCCAAAGTTGCATGTCCACATAGCCGGAAGGTCCATCTTGCACACTTCTGAATATGAACATGTGCCCTATCATGAGCTTTCTCATGCCATCTGCCACAGGAGTTTACTGCCCATAAAATTTGGAGATGTTCAGGCTCAGTCTGAGTAGTTTATGTATTCACTCAACCTAAATTCACTGTACTCCGGGCATGATACAAGACCAAAAGAGCAGCTTCAGATTTGTAGCCAGGTAGGATTTAAGAGCATGAAGCAATCTAGCTGCACTGGTGCATGCTTGCATGCTAAGCACTTTCTTTAACTTACATGTATGCTGGGAGAGCTGGGACCTGTGGGCTTCAGACCCATGATGCTGCTAGACAACTTGGGGACACACAGGTTTATAGGAGAACACATCTGTTTAGGATGCAGGACTGCCTGTAGGGCACCTGAGCTCCACCCTTCCCAACACCGGGATCCCTGCTCAGGGCACAGCCCCCTTGAAGACTGTCTTACCTTCCACGGAGAAGACGGAGAAGCAGAGAAGCAAGAGGCAGAGCAGGCTGCAGAGGACTTGAAACCTCATAGTGGCAGGGCTGGAATCGCACGACTTGGGGAGCAGCTGAGCCACACAAGTGCACCCTTGGGCCCACTTCAAACATTTATAGAGCGGTAAAGAGGCGTTTCCCAATGGGCTGAGAGCCAGCAGCCTTGGAATTTTCACAAAGGGTACAGTCAGCCCCTCCCAAGAGGAAAAAACCAGCTTTTCAAGAAGCTAGAGCATTTGGTGAACTGTCATACAACTGTAAAAGGCCAAGCCCTGAAAGTTCCCAGGGTCTGCCTCACTGATCAGAGCAGGAAGCTTCTGCCAGGGAGGAACCACTTTTCAGAGTTGAACGTTAACTTTTAGTGTCAATAATAATTCCATCACAGACACATCTTCCTGATTATTCATAGATGTGCCAGATAGAAGGATCACAAACTCCTTTTTTTTTCTTTTTTCTTTTTGCTTTATGAGTCACACCTGGCGATGCACAGGGGTTACTCCTGGCTCTACACTCAGGAATCACCCCTGGTGGTGCTCAGAGGACCATATGGGATGCTGGGAATCGAACCCAGGTCAGCTGCATACAAGGCAAACGCCCTACCTGCTGTACTATTGCTCCAGCCCCCAGGATCACAAACTCCTTTACAAAGCCACAGGGAAGAGTCTTGAGTAAAGCGGAGAAACAAAGCCTGAACTCTGACAACCTCACAGTACTAACTTGAAGTTCAAGTTCTTACTCCACCATATGTTTGCCATGTTTGCCACTGAACTTGCATTGAATGTCTTCAAAGTTGCTTCCCATATGTTCAATGGGTAGGTCTAGATGAGTACACACTCAAAATACGCTGCCTGCAACAAGATGAACTCTTATTATAGGACAGTGCACTAGAACTTGATGGCTGTTTAAGAAAGTGATGAAACGAATAGGCAAGGTATAAGGTCAGCCTGAGAAAAAGCATGGAGGGAACATTTTATAAGGGTAGCTTTGGGGAAAAATCTGCCATTGACTATCTATTGGACAGAGGATGACATGTGCTTAACCCAGGGCACAGAAGGCACAGAATATTTTGTCTCACGATCTCTCTGTTAGTGGAGGCAGCTGTGCACTGTTTCCCCTTGCGGCATCATGTCCAACTGTCCATTGCCTTACTAAGTGTGCCCTGCCTGCCAAGGCAAAAGCTCTGATTCTCAGCTGGGAAGGGCACATTAGAAGCCAGCATCTGGCTCAACTCTCCAGGGTCTTCCTGGGTCCTGGCAGCCATTCAGATTGTGGCACCCCGACTCGACCTCCTTTTTTGCTCCAGTTAGAAGAACTGAAATCACAAGCTTAGTCATTTCTGGCAATAAATAAGTAGCCTGATAGCTTGTATGGTTTTATGACTTCACAAAAAAATATCAAAACCAACCCACATAAAATTGGTTGAGGTTGCTGGGCTCAAAGACCATGTGCTGTGTGCTATTGTCACATGGCACCTCCATTCTGATTCTCTTTCCAGCCTGTGTTCTGAACCTCAGTGCTATGCTGGGAAGCCCATCACCACAGAGGACAGGGACAGTAAGATCTGGGAGTTCATCAAGGAAAACTCCGGAATTGATGAAGGGTGTTCAGAAGAGGGTGACATCAATGATGAGGCTGCAAATTAGCAGTTGGCATGCTGTTGTTAGGTTGTATGATAGAGGTCTGTACAGTCAGCAGTTTCCTGAAGATGCTTTCTAAGAAGAGGGTTAACATATGCTCCATATCAAGGACTAACCATACCTTTAACCTTCTTTTTTAAAAAATCTGGGTTATCTGGGGTATTATCACTGAGGTAACTAGGCAATCTTTAGCTGTATATGAATTGTTACCTGTTATAACAACCACCCATTTGTGTTGGAGTATTTTTTGTTATGGCTTTTGGCAAAACATCATCATAGAGGAAAAGAACAAACTACTTCGTAGAGAGTCAGGGATTAGGTCAAATCTTAAGGAACAATTACTAAGCAGTGATGCAGAAATGATGATTCTGGACCAGTGAAGGGAAAGATTCATCTGGATCCATGTCCAATTATGTGAGGACTTGGGTCATTTTCCCAGGTCCCTTGGCAACTCAGTTGTGCAATCAGAAATAGATGTTCAGTTCTCTCTACAGCTTTTTTTTTTCTCACCGAAGAAGAGTCCCAAGGGCACTGCTTAGCCAAGTGCAGAAAGAACTGCTCTATCTTAGGGGTTCTGTTTCTTACACACTCACACATGCAATTCACAGTTTTCCAGGTGTTTCTAGGACCAAATTTTTAATCAGAATAGAATCAGATGCCAAATTCTACCTGCTTTTAAAATGCTTATGAAAATTATTAAGCAACGCATGCCCTTATTAAGTAATCAGGGAAAAAAGTGAAAGTGCCACCCAGAACTCTCCTTCCCAGAGACAATCACCATTCACAGATTTTCACATGCTTTTTTCTTTTTCTTTTTCAAAGATAGCTGTCAACTTACTTTAAAAAAGGAAGAAACACCTATGGCTTTTTAGAATATCTGAAATCTCATGTTGAGCTGAGAGAGGTGAAAATGAGCAGCATTTTAACAGGAACACCTGTTAGTTTTAAGAATATGCAGTTTGGGTATAAAAATAATCCAATTGTGGCTTTGAATAATTTCTAAAGATGATTCTGAAAAGTTGGCTGTCTTACTGAGGAAAAAAAGTTCCTACTCCTTAGAACTCCTTAGAAGAAAAAAAGTAAAAGTTTTTATGATTTCTAAGGTCACTTAGCATCTAACACTTCACTCCTGGCCACTTAGTTGTTTCCCAAAGGTGTTTTACAGACCCTGTAATTGATTAGAAGAAACTTTCTCATTTCCCTATCAAATTGCCTATCAGCTGAAAATGGAGAGCCTGTGGTCCTTTAATCCTCCTAGCACTACATGGACAAGCATTTAAATCCATCTTGCAACAGGGAAAGTTTTCTTTCACCTCACCAAAAGTGCCATGGTGTACTCCTTTTCTCATTTTTCCAAATTATCTACACACACACACTCTTCTCATTTTCCAAATTACCCCCCCCCTCCAGTTTTATAGCAGTCCCCAAGGTTGAGGTTCTCTTTTGATGCTGGTTCCCTGAGAGTTCACTGTCACCCCGTTGTTCACTGATTTACTTGAGCGGGCGCCAGCAATGTCTCCATTTGTCCCTGTTGCGTTCAGGGTCAGGGGCATGAGGTCCATTATTGTTACTGTTTTTGGCACATTGAATACGCCATGGGCAGCATGCCAGGCTCTGCTGTGCGAGATTCTTCATCGATCTCTTCCGGAAGCTTTGTTTTATAGTCTCTGGATCTTGGCCATTGATGCGATTACATGGTGCCGGGGGCAGTTTGTGGGTGGGACTGCCAAGCTACTGGGAAATGGGGGATCTGAGTGGAGGAGGCCCGGTCCCAATCTGAGTAGGCTTGGAGTTCTCAGCCATGGGTCCCGCATACCTGGGTTTCTCTGCCAGTTCCTTCATGGGTGAGGCTCATCCGAGCATGTGGAGAGTGGCCTTGAGCATGGCTGCGGCTGGGTTCTGGAGGTTTCTGGCTGCTGAGACTCTGCTTGGGGTGGGGAGGGAAACTCAACCCGCCCCCCTCTGAGGGAGCCCTGGTGAAGACAGCCTGGCACGGGGGCAGGAGATTCTGCATTGCTCTTTTCTGGGAATTTATCCTTCTGAGAGTTAATAGTTGAAAATAACCCACAGCATTGATGAGCTCTTGATACCTCTGAATTATACCCCCAAATGGTAGCTTCCTGATTTTACAATTAAACTGAACTTCCTGACCTTTTGATTTTGCTGCTAGTGTCAGGCTGGTAACTTTGGGCTCTGTCTTTACCCCTTTTTTTGATCCCCTTAGTGCTAATATGTGAATGTGAAACCTACCCCTCACCCTCAATTGTTGACTCACAACTCTTGTGACTTACACATGCCTTGTTCTGACGCTAGCAATATGAAAGGCCAGAATGTCACGTCTACTTCACTCTACAAGAGAACCCGAGAGATTGTATTCTATTCCAGTACTTTCCAACCTATTCTATACTATTATTACCATGTTGTTGCCAGACTACCTATGAAGTCACTTGGCATTTTTTCTGCTTTCTCTGGCCTTCTGTTCTCCGTTTTTATCAAGCCCACCCCATGGTACCCAGAGCTCTCAATTTCTATCGGCCTACATCCTCCACTTGCTAAACACATAAGCTCTAGTCACATGATTCCAGTTTTAAAACCAGCATTCTGATGCATTTTAGCTGTGTGAGCCTGGACTCAACTTGTTTCTGTTCCTCAGTGAAATAGTGGCTGGAGAGGAACAGATTCTTTTGATGAACATGTTAAAGTGTCCTATTGTGCTAAAGTAATTAGGTAGCCAATTGTGGGAAAGGGACATACACAGCTTTCAACTATTTGACTCTAAAACACAAACACAAAAACAAAAAAACGCACCATTGTGCTCAAGTATATGGGATGGTTCTAATAAAGAATTTGCCAGAATTTAGGGGCATACTAGAAATTGAGGTCCAAATGACTGGCACCAGAGCCACCACAGGTAGTGGATGACAACCAGTATAACAAGAGTGTTGGGCAGAAAAAGGAATGGGAAAGCCGGAACTCCAGATTGGAGAACCAAAGGCAGGGCTCCGATAAATCCTGTTTATCTGTGTCTATTCTGACCTTGCAGGTTTCCTAGTAGGTAGGCTTCCCAGAAATGTCATCTTTCAACATTCACACGCCCCATATCTAGCACTCCCAGGACAGGGTGGATATGTGAGGTGTGGCCAGAATTCTGCATCCTGAAGTAAACTCTAACCCTGATGTCACTGTTGACTCAGCATGTCGGGGCTCCACAGCCTTTGAAGACTTCGTCCCTTTCCACTTGGAGATGTGTCAAAGAACACAGGGTAGAGTCAAGTTCTACTTCACCAAATCGTCCCAGTGGGTTTCAAGATCAGGAATATAGCATAGCGTTTTGATGTAATTTCTCTCCATACCTGCTTTCCTTAAGTAAGTTACCTTTAACATTATATACGTCACTGTAATTTGCTACCAAACACCGACTTATTCTCTCAAAATATAAGTAAAAAACCTTGTCATAGTTTCCCCAACTTTTAAAATGACTCTCCTACAATTCACGACACAGGTAATCATATTCTCATCTTTTTCCTCATGGGGAGGATGATTTGTGAGCATAAAAACAATTATGCACATTTTGTTTGCAGGCAGAGGCAGCCAGGTTCTCTGCAAATTAGGTCAATACATCCTGTGATGTATATGGAAACTGCCTTCCCACTTCATAAAATAGAGAATCTAACTCTTATGTGCTGGCAAATAGGTACTTATGGTCCTGAAGTCACTTGGCACAACTGTCCTTTCCCTAAAACAATCAGCCTGGATAATGCTTTCATAGCACCTGAGTGATATTTCTCACATTTTAACTCTATGGTACCTCACAGAATTAAAATGTGAAGTGACTTGTGAAGATAAAGGCTGAATTTGGGCCCTAAATTCCCCAAGCAACAGTAAGGGAAATAACCGTACTTCCAGCATTCCCTGTTCAAAGGTCTGTAGAACTATAGACTTTCTACTACTAGATCTCTTATGGCTTCAACCCTCTGCCTCTGACCATCAACGTGTTATTTTTAGACATGGTTATTTCTAGCTGGGAAGAGTGTTATTGTTTTTCTCCAGTTAATTCCTTTAAGGAGGATCAACTGAACAAACTTAATCCCTCACTTTCCTTATGACCATACCAAAACATTAGTAGTTTCTCTTTCAATTTCCATTATCTTTTTGGGGAGTCATTCTGTATTGCTGAGAAATCATTTGGCCCATATGACCTACTTCACTGGGTGTGACTAGCCTGTTTATACTTTCAGGAAGTGGCACTCTGAATCATCAGTAAAAGTTCACTGTCACTGTAATCCTTGTTCATCAATTTGCTCGAGCGGGCGCCAATAGTGTCTCCATTCATCCTAGCCCTGAGATTTTAGCAGCCTCTCCTTACTCATCCTTTTCAACGGTGCCGCATTGGAGGCTATTTCAGGGTCAGGGGAATGAGACCTGTCATTGTTACTGTTTTTGGCATATACAGTATACCATGTGGAGCTTGTCAGGCTCTGCTGTGTGGGTAGGATACTCTTGGTAGCTTGCCAGGTTCTCTGAGACGGAGAACTAGACAATAAGAGGTCATGGCTGAGAGATTTGTTTTATAGTCTCTGGATGTTGGCCATTGATAGGATTACACAGCACTGGGAGTTTGTGGGTGTGACTGCCTAGCTACTGGAAAAAAGGGAATCTGAGTGGAGGACCCGTCAGGATCTGAGCAGGCTTGGAGATTTCAGCCCCAGGTCCTGCACACCTGGTCTCCTCTGCTGGTTCCTTCATGTGTGATGCTCATCTGAGCATGTGGAGAGTGGTCTTGAGCATGGTTGCGGCTGGGTTCTGGAGGTCTTTGGCTTCCGGGGCTCTGCTCGGGGTGGGGAAGGAAACTCAACCCTCCCCACTTTGAGGGGCCCCAGTGAAGACAGCCAGGCATGGGTGCAGGAGACTCTGCAGTAAGTTACTGCATCAAATTACTGAGATAATCCTTTAAATTCAAGGACAATTATTTAAAAAATTATGAATGGAAAATAACATAAATTCCAAACACCAGATTTTAAGACATGCTATTTAAAAGAAAATTAAACACATTGCAAAATGTGAAAAATTGAACACAACTAATGAGCAAACTAAGATCTCTAGCAATCTTTCTAATAGTGTCCTAATTTCACCATGTTGAGTAACTATATAAAACCACTCTAGAATACTAAGGTGAGTTGTCCTCATATTCTAGGCATACAGAGCTAGTGTGGAAATTTGTGCCCATCTGACACTGTACCTTATTAGGCAGCCATTATAAAAGGGTTCACTGGTAACTATTAACATTAGATGTCTTAAAAATGTTTCTAGGGGCCGGAGCGATAGCACAGCGGGTAGGGCATTTGCCTTGCACGCGGCCGACCTGGGTTCGATCCCCGGCATCCCATATGGTCCCCCAAGCACTGCCAGGAGTAATTCCTGAGTGCAAAGCCAGGAGTAACCCCTGAGCATCGCTGGGTGTGACCCAAAAAGCAAAAAATTAAAAAAAAAATTAAAAAAAAATAAAGATGGCTTTTAAAAAAATAAAAATAAAAATGTTTCTAAATTCATGTGCCCAGAAAAAGAGAATGCCAATACAAATTTGATTAGAAAAAAAAATGATTTAATGCTGGCTGGACATAGCAAGTAAGACTGTAAAACCTTGTTGAATGTTAAAACCTATGTTTGGGGCACAATATGACTTCACAGAGGTGTGGCTACTGCATATGATATTATTCTTTCTTTGATTGTTTAGGAGAAAGAGAATAAAGTTGGATGAATTCAGTAAGGTTTTTAGTGCCCTGCATTCCCCATGTTTTCATGCCTGCTTTTTGAAAACTTTTCTAGTATGTTATGTTAAGGATGCTCTTGATAGAATTGGTTTTTTTTTTACTTATTTATATTTTTTGGTGACAACCACTGGTGTTCAGGACTGACTTCTGGCTCTGCATTCAGGGATCATTCCTGGTGGGGCTCTGGTGATCAGAGAGGGTGCTGGGGATAGAACCCCAGGTCAGCTGTATGAAGCGCCCTACCTGCTGTTCTGGTCCCCCAGGAATCCTGACGTCACAAATATGTACTTCTTGTTAAATGTTCATATCTCAGTATATTAGTAGAGGATAGGTTGTATTCCTTATCTCAGAGATCTTTTCTCCAAATTACAACCTTACTAGCTTTAAACTATTGACTATGTTATAGATTATGATGGTAGATTTAAACTAGTCAATAGTTATGTAGGTAGCACATATAAGAGGGGGAAAAAATTCCTGCCAGATAGCCCTAAAATTAGCTTTAATAAATTTTGCTAACAATTATTGTGTCATTTGTTTTCAACAGAGAAAGACTGATAGCAAAAAGTGAATCTTTTTCTCACTAAGACAGTGCTCGTCTTAAATCAATCTGTTGTTGAGTCTTTTTTTTTTCTCTAGTTTCTGGCTTTTATAAATTTAATGTAAGAATACCCTCACTGATAAGTCTCTGAATGGTTTAATATATGTGTGTATATTTCTTTTATTTGTTGGTTGTTGAGCTACACCTGGAGGTGCTCAGAGCTTAACTCCTGACTCTCTGCTTAGAGATCACTCCTGGTGAAACTCTGGGGACCATATGCCTTGCCTGGGATCCAATTCAGGTCTACAGGGATCTAAAACAAGTTGCAAAGTAACTGTTCTACCGTCTATACTGTCTCTCCAGCTCCTAATATTTCCTTAAAATAAGGACTGTTGAACCAAAGGATTTTATTTTTGTGGTATTAAGTACCACCAAAATGCCTTCAGAAAAATAATACCAGTGTTTGTTTCATCACTAGTTAGTGCTTGACTGGATAGAACAGTTAGCAGTGATTATTTTCTTCCCATACTAATAGTAAGGACCGGAGCGATAGCACAGCCGGTAGGGCATTTGCCTTGCATGTGGCCGACCCAGGTTCAATTTCTTCATCCTTCTTGGAGAGCCCAGCAAGCTACAATTCTTTTGTCCCTCTCGGAGAGCCTGGCAACCTACCGAGAGTATCCCACCAGCATGGCAGAGCCTGGCAAGCCACCTGTGGCGTATTCGCTATGCCAAAAAAAAAATGTTACAAGAAGTCTCACAATGGAGACACTACTGGTGCCCTCTCTAACAAATCGATGAACAATGGTACGACAGTGCTACAGATTCTCCTTTTGCTGTTATTAAGTGCAAATACCAGAATAACTTCCGTCTTCTCAGATTGCTTCAGAAGAGAGAAATTCTTAATGTCATTGCTTTTATTTTTTCCTGAAAGCTGACTTCCATTTTGAGTGCTACACTAAGTACACCATGTACTGAGATGGAGGATTTCATCTTCTTAAGTACACTGACTTTAATAGTTAATTTTTAAGACAACAGAGAGGAGGGCCAGGAGAACTGATCCATGGTAGGATGCTTGCCACAAGTGGCAAGGTAGTACAGTTAGGACAGAGATGGGACCACTATGAAAATGATAGCTGGAAATGATCAGTACTCAAAGGAAGTAGTGATATGCACAGTAACCATTCAGTAACAGTACTGCAAATCACAGTGCCTAAAATGAAAAATACGGGGGGAGGGGAAGAAGGAAAGGGAGAAAGAAAGTCTGCCATAAAGGCAGACTGGGGGTAAGGAAGTGGTAGGAAAACTGGGCACATTTGTGGTGGATAATGTATACTGGTGAAGGGATGGGTGTTGGAACACTGAATGACTGAAACTCAATGATGACAACTTTGTAAACCATGGGGGAAAAAAAAGTAATTTGTAGTTCCAAGTGGAGTAGGCACTCTGGTATTTGAATTAGGGCAAATAGAAGAGCATCTGCCTTCAGACACTGCAGTCAATCTCTTTTGGTAAAACAAGTTCTAATGTTCTGGATATTTTTAGCAGAATATGTCTAATTTGATCATTTTAAAACAGAACTTACGACCCCATAGAACTGATCATGAACTCCAGAAAATACATGGTTCTCAGTCATATATATGACCATATATGGGCTCCTCTGGAAAGTAGTAGTAATTATTCTCAAAAAAGTCATACTTCTTTATAAAGGGATTAGCACACAATATGCAAAATATTAAATTCAGTAATTATGCCATCCCTTAGAAAATTGTTCTATTTCCATAATTTGAATGACTTGTTCATGACCAGAGCAAAAATGTACAAAGGTAAGTTTGTTTTGAACAGTCCAAAGAGAAAAAAATAAAACCACCAAACCCAAACCCCATCCAATGATTGCTTTGTTGTTTTAGACTTTTAAGGTGGAAGTTTATTCAAATATCAGAATCTGTAACATATTGAAACTAAAAAAATCTATTATTAGCTATTCCTGGCATATCTGCATTCTTCTCTACTGGAATCATGCAAATTTCAGCATTGGTGTCAGGAACTTATGGACACATTCCTCCAGATTAAAATTTTTTAAAGGAAAGCATAACTAACTGCTTTTTGTATAATGTTCTTATAAGAAAATATTCTAGGATTCAGATTATGGTATAGAACTTATTTATTGTAAACAGGAAGTCAGGCTTCACAGGGAACATTCTTTCCTTGCCACCTCTTACCCTACTCCTCACACTTCCTCCAATATCGAATGTCAACTACTTTCACTTTTTTTTTTAAAGTGTATGTGCTATTCAAGCCAGCACTCCACTACTTTTTAAACGAATGATAATCATTAAATATTTCCTTCTGGGACATCTTGGAAACATCACTCACATTTCAACTTTGTTCACTTCTTTTCTGACACTTACCACAACAGACTATTTGATGCTTCAGAAGACAATTACTTTTTTTATCATTGTGACGCTAGACCCAGTTAATGTGGTACCTAGTCAGTAATCTCTTATTATCTGATTGAAATGTTCATTAGACACCATTTTATACTAACTCAAAGGCTTTTCAAAAGAATTTTTTAGTCACACATTTGAGTTACTTTTTTAACACTTTAGATGACAATGGAAAATGAAGTAGATATTTTTCTTTTTGCCTCAACCTATCAATTTCAGGCCTTTATTCTTCCTGTGATGTGAAGGAGAAAAGTCCAATGATTAATAGAAGCAAAAGAGCTAGTGACTTCTTCCTGCCCCATCACTTTGTTATTTTAGAAATATTCAAACTATTTAAAATGTATTAAGTAACCCACCTTTTAAATAAAGGTCTTCATTGTTTTAGAAAAGTCAGAAAAAGTGCTATAGTATCTTTAATTTTCTGGATCTTCTGCCCTGTATCTATTGTTGAACTGCTATAGATTTTTTAAATGTAGGATTAACATTCAAACAAGGATATAAGGTTTGGGTTCTATTATATGACTACAGACAAGCCCTTTAAAATCAGTGATACTGAATCAGGAACTAGAATGGGGGGAGGGGGCATAGTTAGGATACTTTGTTTTAGAAGACTAAAACACAAAAACACACATATACCGTGTTAGCTCTATGTACATATATATTTTATGGCAAGGATAAGAAATATACACATATACGAGGAATTTCTCCAATGATTTGCATCTGGATGGTCCTAATATCATATAATCAAATGCCAAATATTTGTCTGTCCTTACATCTACATTGTAAAGATAGTACTGAGGAACAGCAAGAAAATCAATCACCTGTACCTTGTTTTTAAGCTTAGTATTTTGTAAGTTCAGCAGATAAATGCAGAAAGTGATGACTTGTTTATTCCTATACATCCAGACTTTCACTGAATCACTGGTATTTATAAAAGTGCTAAACTTCAAAGTTATTCAAAGAGACTAGGGATGATTTTTTTTTTTTCTTTTCGGGGTCACACCCAGCGATGCCCAGCGATTACTCCTAGCTCTGCACTCAGGAATTACTCCTGGTGGTGCCCGGGCAACCACATGAGATGCTGGGAATGGAACCCGGGATGGCCTCGTGCAAGGAAAACGCCCTACCTGCTGTGCTACAGCTCCAGCTGTGACCTTTTAACTCTTTTAGTCAGTCCTTTTACCAAATCTCTACATACAGATCACATTATCTAAATTCCGAATCCAAAAAATATAAAGGCAGAGTGATAGCACAGAGGGTAGGGTGTTTGCCTTGCATGCAGCTGGCCCTGGTTCGATTCCTTTGTCCCTCTTGGAGAGCCCGGCAAGCTACTTCGAGTATCCCGCCCACACGGCAGAGCCTGGCAAGGTACCTGTGGCGTATTCGGTATGCCCAAAACAGTAACAAGTCTCACAATGGAGACATTACTGGTGTCCACTTGAGCAAATCAATGAACAGCGGGGCGACAGTGCTACAGTGCGGTGCTATGAAGGCAGAAATCATAACTTAAATTATTACAACTATAAAACAAATCTTAGTTTTCGTATTTACTGTAACATTTTAGAATTACTCAAACATGAGAAATGGAAATATATCTGCTTATTTAGTAGAGAACGAATGAATTTATTCTTCAGAAAGAAAGCAAACCTGAAGCATCATATTATTGGAACATTTGAAATGTGTTGATAAGTTCTGATTTTTTAAACTTCAAAAGCTGCTTGAAGAAATGAATGAGTATCAGTGCATATTAAACGAACAGGATATCTGAAGTATTTTCAAAGTCAGAAGCAAAGTCACTTCACTTTCTGTTGCCTCCACCACTGGCCAGAATACTGACAATTCGCATAAATATGTTTAGTGTATCCATGTAGATTCCCAGCATCCTAGAAAATAAAATTATGCTTATTACATATTATGTAATTAAGATACTTTGATAATTTCTCTAGGAATATAAAATAAAAATTAGAGTAAGATGCAAGGAAGATCTAGACTACAAACAGTGCGATCTTCTTTTGACAAATTACCCCTTTAAACATACAGTTTAGCATTCTATATGAGTATGACATCTTGTGAAAACAATTGGTAACTGACAATGAAATAACCAAAACAAAATCCAAGAAATACCTTTAAAAAATTGTGTCAGATACCAGTCTGGCATTTAAAAATACAATATGCTATCCACAATGCCTACTTGCTCCCACAAGAAAACTGGACAAATACTAAGCTCAACTTAAGTTTTTTCAGTCATTATGTTGTTTCAGTTTTAAATATTTTTTTTTTAAATATGAAAAACATAGGCTGAAGAGATAGTACATTGGATAAGGTGCTTGCCATGCACATGGCTGACCCAGGTTCAATCACTGGTACCTTACACAGTCCCCATGAGCCTGCCAAGGGTAATCCTGGAGTGCAAGCCAGGAATAAGCCGTGGACACCATCAGTTGTGGTCCCAAAACCAAATACATAAAACACTAAAGAAACTATGAACTTAAGACTTGTTTAAATATTCTACTTTGCTGGAGAGGCTAAGAGAAAAACACATTAACATCTAATATTACAGAACGTTAGCTATCTTTCAAAATGGAATTTTCATATTGAACTGTTTCCAATTTTTAAAAACATCCAACTAGATTCTTTTTCACCAAATATGTTTATTTTAATTTTTAAGTCTGTCAAATCATTAAAAACATTTAACCAATGCAGATGGCCACAAAATCAATTACAGAAAACCCTGAATACCACTTATTTGAGACAATCAAATTTCCATTAAGCTGCTCACTAAAAAAACCCCAAAAAAAACAAAACAACAAAATACCCCACCACATCAAACAGAAAAAGTAAAATTCAGCACAAATGCTGCCGGAGCCCATGTGCTGCTTGTGCTCACTTGGCTGAACACAAGTGGTGCCTAAGCACGTGTTGCCCGAATCTCCCCTCTTGAGATGTGTACTTTCATGCTTTCGTGTCTAATGCTGGGATGTGTGTAGGGGCTCTCTCCGCCCTTGGAGAAGCCTGTGTTCTCTCTTGAACATGTTACTCTCTCTCTCCCCTAACCCCCATCTCCCTCTCCAAACCTTCAAAACCTCCAAATAAAATGTTTTAAAGAAAAAAAAAAGTAAAATTCAATCAGTTCCATAGTAGTGGGCTGAATTCAAGTTATGCTAAAGTATAAAAATGAATAGACCAACATGACTATTATATTTGAAAGAAAAGGAAAAACAGACACAAAAAGATTATCAGTGAAATTGTGAGATAGATTTATGTGATCTAAGGCAGGAAATACCACTGACTGTTGGCCATTACAAGAAGCTAAAAGAGAAATATGAAAGAGGTTCTCTTTTGACTCCTCAGAAGGTATCAACCATTATGTATCACTGCATCACTGTCATCCCCCTGTTCATCAATTTGCTTGAGTGGGCACCAGTAACGTCTGTATTTGTCCCAGCCCTAAGATTTTAGCAGCCTCTCCTTACTCGTCTTTCCCAATGACTGGAGGCTTCTTTCAGGGTCAGGGGAATGAGACCTGTTATTGTTACTGTATTTGGCATTATTGAATACGCCACGGGGAGCTTGCCAGGCTCTTCCATGATGTAGACCTTTAATGGGAACATTCGTCAGGATGTACAAACACATACTGGAACCCTCTCTCCTGTTACAATCCTCTCTCCTATGACTTCAAATAAAATGGAAGTTAGGGCCAGGGAGTTAAGTTGCTAAGTCAAAGGGCAAGAGCCCAAGCTTCGCACGCAGGAGAACAGGGTCCAATCCTCAGCACCATAAGGTCCCCTGAGCAACAAGCCCCAGAAGAAGCTCCCTGAGCACTGCTGGGGAGGAGGGGAGGTTCAAAGCACAAAAACAGGAAGTCAAATATTCCTTCTGAACATTTAGTTCAAAGACACATGTCAGGAACTGACAGAAACAAGAGGGAGAGCATGGCTACTGGGTCCCTTATAGTCACAAAAAAATGTTCTGGGCTGAATGAGATGTTCTCAACCTCGACTAACGCTGGACAACTACACATTTACCCACACCACACTCACACTTCCAACAGGTGAGGGATCTGGGATGGACATTAGACCTCAGTAAAAGTGGTGAAGAGAAAGCATCTCAGGGGTCCCCTATCCCTGCCTCAGGACATCACTCCAAGCCCTTCTCCTCACTGACAATGGTCATGGCACTATCCCCTTCTGAATGTCAAACTTCCTTTCCCCTCCACAGCAGGAGGAGGAATGAAAAACCAACAGCACTGCAAAAACATAAAAGAGGGCTGGAGCCATAATACAGCAGGCAGGGCTTTTTCAGTTTGGGAAATCGAGAAATTAAGTGTTCCGTTTTAAACCACCCAGTTCACGACTTGTTATGGCAGCCTTATGAAACCAGTCATTATAAAAAAGAAGGTCAAAATGTCAAAACACAAATGATCTTAAGTAACAAAGACATAAGATGCTAGAAAATACTTACGAATTGATGGGATCATATTTTTGAGCTCCATACAACGGTGTTATTTCTGCACGCTTGATTACCTTCTGGGTATCATAGAGAAGGAACATGCTGAAAAGAACTAATCCACCGTAAACTGCCACTGAGTACAAGGTGGCACCAGCCACAGAGGTAGGTGGAAGAAACATAGATCCTGAAATTGAAAGATGCGAGTTTTTTTTAAAAAAAGAACTTTTCTGTAATTAAACATATTAGCATTCATTAAAAGAGACTGGTACAATGCATTAAAAAAAAAAATCTGTTGGGCTAAGGAGTGATCTCAGTGAACTGGATACCTGTTTGGCATGAAGGAGATGAAGGAACCCGAATTCATCCCTGACAACACATATGGGAATCCCCTAAGCACCAAGCGTGACCTTTAAAGCAATGAGCTGGTTAACAGCCCCCAAGCACCAGAAACTGTTGCTAAAAATAAAACCCAGTCAAACTGGCATTTTCCCATATTTTTAAAAGTTTAATTTTTGTTCAATTAACACTGCCTTGTAATAGAAGTTAAAATTAATTCTTTATCGGAGGTGTTCCCGGCGCGCCTTCTGCCCAGAGATGAACCAAGAGCCGCGGCACGAGAAGCAGAGCCTCCCGCCTACTGACTGTGATCCTGAAGTCTCCTAACCCATTTTGGCACCAGAGCAGATTCTTGCAGCCATGCATTTTGACTGTGAACTGAACTACAACCTCGTGCAGCCCGGGGAGGGATTTTTTTTCCCTCTCCACCCCATTTTTCTGAGCGAAAATGGCGGCAGCGGCAGCAGCCACGCGGTGAGAGCCACCCTCTAAGACCCCTCCACCAGGAGGTAGGACTTTCTTTAGTGACGTAGCCTGTAGGTGATCCTGGGAGGGGAGGTGTTCCCGGCGCTCCTTCCGCCCAGAGATGAACCAAGAGCCGCGGCACGAGAAGCAGAGCCTCCCGCCTACTGACTGTGATCCTGAGGTCTCCTAACCCATTTTGGCACCAGAGCAGATTCTTGCAGCCATCCATTTTGACTGTGAACTGAGCTAAAATATTAGAAACCCAAAACCACGCAGCCGCGATAGCCGCAGTAGACTCAAAGTCTTCACTTTTACCAAGGAAGAGAAATTATTAGATGATGCTTATTCAGCAGGCCTGATTGTTGGGGAAAATTTCCAATCAACAATAGTGAGTTCTGTATGGAAATATGAAATGTACTCAATATATAGAGAGAATAATGGGAATATCATCAGCTACTTAGATGGGGGGTGGGGTGGGAGGGGGGTGTATTCGGGTTCTTGGTGGTGGAACGGGTGCACTGGTGAAGGGATGGTGGTTTAATCAGTATTTGACTGTGACTTAAACCTGAAAGCTTTGTATTTTTTTTGTTTTCACGGTGGTTCAATAAAATATTTCTTAAAAAAAAAATTAATTCTTTATCTGTGAACACTACATCATGATCACCACACCAAGAATCTAGTGTCCATTAATAGGGCACACTAGATCCCTTTTGCTGGTTCCACCCACTCCTCTAACATTTAGCTTCTAAACAACTTAACAATGACTTGTAACAAATACCTTTCATTAGAACAAAGACTACATTAAATGATTTTAGGACACCACGAACTAAGAACAAGTGTTAAAGCACAGCAGCTTACCCAGTGACGATGCAAAGACGACACCCAGGCCCACTCCTAGAGGTGCTCCCATGTTCAGAAACTTCTCACTGGGTGCACACATGGCCACAGTAGAAAGGCCTCCCACAATGCTTGCTGTGTACCATGCAGCTCTGATGAGAAGAGGCCCCCCCAATATGGTCAAAGGAGCCACTACTGCACCCATCACACCTGGAAAAAAACAAGTATAAATAACCAAGGGGGAAAAGTTACTTGTAATCAACTTTGCATTTTAACATATTGTACCTACTGTTAAACAATATGATAGATAATTTTAGATCTTCTCCCCCATTGATATGCTACTAGTCCTCCCCCAAGTTCCAGAACCAAAATTTGTGGCTATTCAAAATTCTAAATCACAACACTTATGTTACTTCTAGCCACAGTCACAAATCACAAGTATAAAAACTAGCATTTTAATTAAACTTATCAAATTCGACTCAGTTCAATTTTTGATCTAAATTTACCAATTTTCATAATGTTCATATATGCAAGGACTGAGATTACAAAGTCTCTAAAATGACTAACTCAAGGCCAAACATTTTACTACCAAAAGGCAATAAAGATCAGAGAATAAACACATGATGCACATCTTTTCTTTCTCTGGATTTTTGTTGCTATCATGATGACTGGAGGTTGAACCCCTGCCTGGCTATGGTGCCAGGTATTACAAATGGCAAGTGCCAACGTGATTGTGCTCACCATGAGGGACAGGCTGGGAGAGGGTAAATCAAACCCATGCCTTCCTGTCTACAAAACAATCTTGGGCCCTCTGATCTTTTTAACTTAAAAAACAACAAAACAAAAACAAAACCACCCCAGACACGAATACACATTTCCAAAGATCTTTGTTTTGTTGTTGTCTTTTTGGGGGTAACCTCCCTAGTGATGCTAAGGAGACCATGAGGTAGCAGTAAAACTTTGTAACTAGAAAGTGAACTGAACCTAAGGCATTATATATGCCAGACATGCGCTCTATGACCTTCCTCCCCTGTCCCCTCTGCTTGCTTTCTCTCAATGCTCCCCAGAAGAACTTTCTAGTTCTATTTATTCACATATCTTACTTTCTTCCTTCTCTTTTCTACCCTCCAAGTTTCACACTTTTTAGAACACCCAGAAAGAATGGCTCTTTAAGAACCAGGCAGATAGTTCACAGAACTGAGCACATGCTTGTTACATGGGAGGCCTGGGTTTTGACCCCTGGTAGTGCATGAACCCAGAGCACTGCTGATTTGGAAGTAGCCTCTGAAAAATGATTCCAGTGCAAAAAACAACAAAACCCCTCAAGTACTGTGTATCAAGACTGGAAATCACGTAAGCTAAAACAAACAAACAAACAAATAAATAATAAATAGAAGGACAAGTGGAAGGGAGGGAGGGGGCAGGGGAGATGGTGGGAGGGAAACAGGGGTCACTGGTAGTGGGAAACTGACACTGTTGGAAGAATGAGTGTTGATCGTTGTTTGACTGAAACTTGACCATGAACAGCTTTGTAACTATGTACCTCACAGTAACTGAATTAATTTTTTTTTTTTAAAAAAGGACTTCTTTGCATATGCTAGATAGGAGGAAATATGAAGAGTCTCATAGTCTTAGTTTTCTCATGGTTTCAGCTTCAGAATCATTAATTTTTCATATCAGAATTCTGGCAGTAGCAAACAACTAATAAAATTGCAGAAACCTGCTTTCTAAGGATAAGAATAATGTAAACGTACTTTACAATTGTGACCAGTCACCCAAATTAATTGTATTCATAATTAGCCAGTAATAATTTCATATTAGAACATACCTGAATGCAGTAACCAAGCAAGATGCTTTGGGCCTGGGCTGTTTTCATAGGATATTGACCGTACCAGCATTCCAGCTCCAATCATAGCAGCAAAGGTTGCACCAATTGTCTGAAAAACACATACTAGTTAAGAGAAACTAATCATTATACAACAACAAGGAAACCGACAAATTTAAGTTCAGTTAATACCTATTCAGTTAATACCACCAATGAAACCATTTTAAAATATGAATAATTGAATTCCACATTTTAAAAAACATATTAAAAGGCCTTGAGTTTATGTCAGTTTGGGTGAAGTTAGCAAGAATGCTCCCTATTGCCACTTACAATGTTTTGCAGCTAACTTCAAGTACACGATTTGAGCTTCCTGACATCTTTTTAGAAGTTATTCTTGGAGCCAGAGGGATAGTATAATACGGAAGGTGCTTGCCTTCAGTATCCACCCCTCTAGATAGGAAATAAGATCCCACATTCTTATCTTTCCAGGTACTTAATCCTTATTTTTCTTTGTGTACCTTGGACTTCCAGCCTTTCCATGTTTATAACCAGGAAGAAATGTGTGTCAAGGTAAAAAGGATAAAGGTGAACATTCCTATAATTTAAAGAAATTGAAAACTTGAAGTGCTTGGCCAGAATCAGGCAGATGTATTTTGATTATGGCCTCTGATTAGGCACTCTTCTTGGTAGGCAATAAAATATTCCCTTTCTAAATGTCTTCTTCATATTTTAAACCTCAATTTCTCAGATTTCCTGGACTATGAAATTACCTCTAATGACCACTGCATCTCCTTTCCTTAAACGGTTTTATAAATTTAATAATAATTTTGCCATTCCTTAAAAAAATTGTTTCTTTTTAAAAGTGGGATTTCATTCCTGGTTGAGACCTCTGCGGTGCTTTTGGAGCGGGATGGCCAGCCCACCCATACAAAAGGCCTAAAAGATTAGCTTAGAATGTACTTCATATTGTCATTACTGTACTAATTCAGACATTAACAAAAATGTATTCTAAAATTGGATAGTCATTCCACTTAATACCCACCTCCCAATGTTTTTGTCTTTAAAATTTATTTTTTTTGGGTTTTTTCATTTTCATTTTTTTCTAGAGATGCACAGGGGTTACTCCTGGCGCTGCACTCAGGAATTACTCCTGACAGTGCTTGGGGTACCACATGGGGTGCTGGGAATCGAAGCTGGGTCAGCTGCAAGCTAGGCACACACCCTACCTGCTGTACTATTGCTCTAGCCCGTTTTTAATTTTTTTTATTAGTGAATCACCGTGAAGTACAGTTACAGACTTACAACTTTTCATGCTTGTGTTTCAGCCATACAATGCTGAGTACCTGACTCTCCACCAGTGCCCATTCTCTACCACCGATGATCCCAGTATCCCTTCCACCTCCATCCCATCCACCTCTGTAGCAGGGCATTACCTTTTGTTCTCTCTCTCCTTTTAGGTGTTGTGGTTTGCAACAGAAGTACTGAGTGACCATTGTGTTTGATCTATAGTCCGCTTCAGCGCGCGTCCCTCCCAATATTTTTCATTTAATATTTTGATTATTTCATGGAAAGTAAAACATAAACAAAATGACTTACCACCCAAGAGCCTCGCAACATGAAGTTCATGAGAACAGGAGTTCTGGTCACTGCCAGAGCAGACAAAGCTGTCACACCAATACTTCCTGCTAAGTACATGTAGGTAGAATGAATTCTATCCCTCACATACTGAGGCCAAATTCTGTAAGAAACAAACAACAAAGTTATAGAACTGCAGACATAAATTTTGGTTAAACCATATATAAGCTAGAATATACTGAAAAATATCACTCCATTGCCCTAATTCTTATTTGTTTCATTTATCCTAAAATTATGTGTATCTTGGAGTTATAAAAACTTAAAGACACAGAAGCACTTGGCCCATCTATGTATAGTTCTTTGCTTAAACGCAGAGAGTCTTGATTAAAAATTATTCAGATTTGAGTATGTGCAAAACAAACAATTCTATTTTCATTCATTTATTTATTTTTTACAGTGCCCAGTGATCAAACACAAGGTTTCACACATGCAAGGTAAGCGCTCAGTCGAGAGAAATAATCCAAGCCCCTCATGCATAATTTCTACAAAGCTGGAAAACCAGATATTAAACATTTCAAAAGTGGTAAAAATGAAGATGAGAACACCAAAACATCTAAGGCTAGAACTGTTAGGGAACAATTTACTTACACAGCCTTTTCGATAGCTCCAATCTCATTAGACATTCCCAAGCCATAGTAGCATAATGCTCCAAGACCAACAGCAGCCCCTCCAGCAATAAACCATCTTCCCATCTGATCAACTGTGGAAAGCAGTAGAAAATACATATTAATACTGTCATGTCCAACTAAATTAAAGTACTAGTAAGTTCTTCATAGTATTTGAAGAAAATCAAATCTACTATATCTCTTCCCAACAGCTAAAACTGTCTGTATACAGTTTTATGAGAAAATATTAAAATTGCCTCAAAATAAAGGGACCAGTTAATAAAAATATTCCAATGGAAAAAAGGTGTGCAATCAATAAAAAACCTTCAGACTTGCATTTTTACTCTTGTTCCATCAAATTTTAAGGAAACAGTGTATGTAAAGATGTGGAATCTTTGATACAAGCTATTTTATTACCAAGAGGTGAGGCTGTGTTCCTCACATTCTTAGCAAATTGACGCCATTAAAGCACTGTTAACAAATGACGATGAGGCTAAGGGAAAAAGAGACTAGACACTGAAGACAAATCTAAACAGCAATACAAATACAGCAGAATAAAGGGAGAGGGTGCTTTCTAGATTATTAAGAAACACTGTTATCAGCTGGGGGTAGGGTGGAGTTATAAAAGCATCTTATTCCCCTTTTCTATATTTATTACATTGTCACTATGATTACAATTTGTTTACTGAAGCTGACTTATGAAAAAGAAATGCCCTAAAGTATAGCAATTGGTAATCTCTTCCAACATGTGATATATTGCCATTTTTCAAGATTAAGGAGCAGTAGTACTTTTTTACTTTTGACAGATTACTTAATTTATAAGCTGAAATCCATACTGTGAACCAAAGTTAATTTCAAAATTTCAATTGCTGAGAGACCCAAATGGGTAACCAATTAAGAGAAGACTTCTTGAAAAGCTAGACTTTACCACTGATTTGAAACACACACAAATGTTCTAGATACCCAACTTCAAATGAAATTAACAATTATTTTTAGATCAACGGTCTGTTAATAAAAAAATCCTTAAAAATAAAATAATGAAAATAAAATCTGGGAACCACTGAAACCACACAATACCAATTTTTGGGGGTCACCAGATACCTGAGAATGATAGAGTATCTAACTTTTTTTTTTTTTTTTTGCTTTTTTGGGTCACACCCGGCGATGCACAGGGGTTATTTCTGGTTCTACACTCAGGAATTACTCCTGGCGGTGCTCAGGAGACCATATGAGATGCTGGGATTCGAAACCGGGTCGGCCTCGTGCAAGGCAAACGCCCTACCCGCTGTGCTATCTCTCCAGCCCCTAACTTTTTTAATTACAAAAAAATGCACCTAAAAGTTTGTATATACTTCTGGGAAGCTGTTAATGGACTTTTTTGTGTGTGTGGGGGGATAAACCCAGTTATGCTTGGGGCTTACTCCTGGCTCTGGGTTCAAGGATCAGTTTTGTCAGGGCTTAGGGGACTTTATGTTTTTTAGGGATTGAACCAGATGGCCACCTGTCAGGTAAGCACGCTGCTTCGCTCCACACCCTTTTAAAAATACATCCATGTACTTGTTTTAAAATGATAAAACTACCACCTACTTTTAAATATCTTTTCCATCGATGGTTCAAATGCTGCCTCTTTGAGTTCTTGAGTTTTGGTACGCCTCCCAAATCTTGTCTTTGTGGCATAATCCTGAGTATATAAAAACGATGATGTATAAGAAACTTGTTAACACAATGAAGGATTTCATTTTACTAGGACAACACAGTAAAGTTCATACTTTCTACATATGTAATTTCACCGTTAAATGTGTTCGTCTATCTAAATATGTACTCTACCTATGCTCTAACTTCAATATTCTAGATTGTCACATGTTTATTTCATAAGCCAAAGATTTTATTTACACCTATAGAATGATATTGTAATCACTAACTTAAAAAAATACATTCAGAAAGTACTGATTGTTTTTATCTGGTAAATAGGATTAAAAAGGCTCTTGGCGCTGAAGAGATATTGCGGGTAGTGTGCTTGCCTTGCTTCCAGCTGACTGGGTTCGATCCCTGGCATCCCATATAGTCCCCAGATCCCTGCCAGGAATAAGCCCAAAAAAGAACTAAGAAGGTTCTTAATACAAAACCAAAAAAAAAAGGGTAATTACTAGCTCTATTTGAGCTCATTTGCAACAGTATAAATATTTAAGAGGGGAAAAAAGTGTACCCTCTAGGCCAAAGACAGCTCAATGGACTGGAGCACATCCTTTGCATGCCTCTTGGGTCCCTGGCATTGCATGATTCCAAATACTAATAAAGCAACTACCGAGCAATAAGTTGTGAGTAGCCCTCTGGCACCACTGGGTATGTCCCCCAAACCAAATAAGAAAAAATATTTCTTCTGGCATTTGCATAATACCTTATATACTTTTCATTTGAAAATTTATGGGTGTCCTATTTTTTGATTTGTTTTGCTTTTTAGGGTCACACCCAGCTATGCTGAAGGGTTGTTACTCCTGGCTCAAGCACTCAGGAATTACTCCCGGTGGTGCTTGGGGGACCATATAGGATGCCGGGGATTGAATATGGGTCTGCTGCATGTAGGCTAACACCCTACCTGCTGTACTATATCGCTCCAGCCTCCAGGGCATTCTATTTTGAATACTACGAGGGACCTGATTATAAAAGAAGCCAGTTTTCATTCTGAAAAAGATTACCATTTTCTAAACAAGAGCTAAAATTGCATCTTTAATAACTTAAGAAACTGGCCAACAGGTAATACTCCTGGCTTAAGCTTTTTATTAAACTATAGGCTCCATGATCTCTGTTAATATGGAGCTCTAAATTCCTCACAATCAGTCTAAATTCTCTGAATGAGAAACTCCAAGATGAGTAAGAAAGTTATGGAAACTTTTTCATGTGCAATAAGGATGGAAATGAATGACAACTAATGAAAAGAATCAGTTATTTCGGACATTATTAAGGCTGACTGCTTCAGTGAATAATAGTGATAGAGTCAATAAAAAGTCTACTAGGAGCACAAAGACAGACAACACGAAACATTCAGATTATGTTTACCCTGCTGGGTGTTAAGCGCCATTGATTCTTCGTGATAGAGTTCCTCAAAACAGGGGAGGCTTTGGTGAAAGTTGGGTGGAAAACCCTGGAAGGTAGTGTCCTGAGACACACAAGTCTTGCTGCCAGCATGGTGGTACACTTGGTTTACCAAGCAGATCTGAAATGCTAGAACAGACAGGAAAAACAAAACAAAACCCCAAAATTAGAGATTACGGAAAAAACAAAGCAAAACAAAGAACCCAAAATTAAGGAGTCATCAACCACCTTTTGAAAGAAAACAAAACGGAATGTGACCTTTTAAAATGTCATTATGGATTCTCTACTTGCCTCTTGCAATAGGAAGAAATCCATCTCACAGTTTGAGACAAATCATCAAATTCAGATTACTGTTCCAACAATGACTCAGATCATTCTTTCCAGAGAAACCCATTTGGCCACTATCATTCGGTTATATGTTACCACTACATACCAGGCCCCAATGTCAATATCTTGTCCATATCTTCAGAGAATCACATCACCAAATGCGCTCTCTCATTTGTGGGATAACAAATGGCCGTAAGTAAAAGAACAGGAGAAATGAGCAGGTGGGGACAGGCCCAGAATGGAGGGTGGAGGGAAGTAGACAATTTGGGGGAGGGTGCAGCACACTGGCACACCCGTAGGCCACCATTAACAGTACTGTAAAGCATGGTGTCTCAAATACGATTAAAAACAAAACAAAAAAAAAAAAGGCAGCGGTTCAAAAGGAAAATTTAAAAGAGAGCTCTGTGTAGAAGGTTTGGAGCAGAGGAAAAAAATGTCATCCTAAGGGCTTAAGTAACTTTTCGAGGTGATACTCAATTACCGGGTTCTAGGACAGCAATAGAATCCAAACTAGGAATCTCTGCTCAACTTGCCACACACGTCTTCCCCCACCACGGGGAGGAGGGACCCGACTCCAAGGCAATGAAACCACGGGGGCTGCATCTTAAAAATGGAAACTCCGGGGCGTTAATACAGCAGCTAGGACGTTTGCCCTGAACAGAGCTGACCTGGGTTCGATTCCCCAGCATCCCATACGGTTCCCCGAGAACCACCAGAAATGATTCCTGAGTGCAGAGGCAGGAGAAACCTCTGAGCATCACCAGGTGTGATTCCCCCCACCCCCCACAAAAAAAAAAAAAAAAAAGGAAATGCCTGGTCTTACTTGGGTCCTCGCAACTCAAAAAGAACAGGGTGCTGGAACACGCACAGAAAGCGGCCCCCTTCCTCAGACCCACCATCCCACCATCGCCCCCTCCTCCAGCCAAGAACTGTCGCTCTGAATCAGCCCTCGGGGCGCACTTCCAAGCCGGGAAGTCGATGAGCGGATCCTACCGAGTGACCAGAGCGACCAGCCGGCGTCCTTTGGCCGCGGCCCAAGTCCTTCGGGTCCTTTCACGCCGTTACATCACTCGGCCGAGAGGGCTGCCAGCCCCGGGGCTCGCGGGGTCCGCGCGACTCCCTTCCCCGGCCCCCCGCCCCCAACTCCAAGGCCCTCGCGGAGAGGTGGTCTCCGTGTCCCCGGTCCCCGCCGCGCGCGGCCCTTTCCCGACGACTCTAGTCTTTTAACCTCGGAGACACGGGGGGCGCGGAAAGGCGGACGACGAAGGCGACCGACTCCGGACGCCGGTCACCCCCCGCCTCGAGAGACAGAGAGAGCGAGCGCGCGCTGACCCCGACTTACGGACCAGCGAGCCCCCGAAGCCAACGTCCGGCGGGGCCGCGGGGCGGTGGCGACTCGGCACCTCGCTGCCCCGGGAGAAGAGGGCCACGACAGCGAGGGCAGCCCCGGCTTCTGCCCCAAGCCCCGTGGCGACCGGCCCCCCAACCCCCGGTCACCCGCAGGACGCGCGCCCTGACGTGCCGCCAGCTTGTGACGCAGCTCGCGGCGCCCGCGTCTCCGGCCCTTCCTCTCAGAACCAGCGGTCTCGGGGGGCTGAGGGGGGGTCCCAGGTTACTAACACCGAGCTGGTCTCCCCGAGAAGCCGTACCTCAGTACCCAGTCACCCAAAACACGCGGAGTCTCCCTTCCGGACTCGGCGAAAGGCGGACACGCACAGCTTAGTCAACAACCCCAGAGTCCGGACGCACGCAAGTCGCTTCTGCTTACAGCGTGACGTAATATCCGCCGCAACACATCAGCCAATCACCAGCAGATTTCTGGTGGATGGGCGGGCACAAGAGGGAGGCGGGGTTCCGGTGGAGAGGCGGGCCCGAGGGAGATTGTCAGGAGCTTCTCCTTAAGGGCCCCTTGGGCTGTGGGCTGAGGAAGCTCTTCAGCCATGTTAGCTATGGGCAGAGATGGTAGCTTGTTTTTTGTCTCAGCAGTTTCGTTCATTACTACAATTATTTAGATATTAAAGAATAAGGTGAGATTTAGATTTAGATTTAATATCCCATTGTCCCAGCCCTTTCTTCTAGTCGCCTCGTTGTACCTGCGCAAAAATTTATAATGTGAAGGAGTCTGCCAAATATGACTGTTTCCTGAGGAGAAAAAAAAAAATCACAGGGTCAAGTGAAAAAAATTAGTGAAAAATATTTTGTTTCCTTGACTTTGTTTACTCTTCTGTTCTTACCACTTTCTTTTACAAGTTTCTTCCTCTGTTTTTCCTTTACTCATTAAACAGATACTGAAGGCACCACACAAATGAAAAGTAAAAGTATTTAACATGTATCTCCTGGGACATAGTAGGGAAGCAGTAGAACAGGGCTGGTGGGTGAATAAACATCACTCAGAGTTTATTATCAGCGGGAAAAAAAAAAACCGAGACAGGATTCTTGGTATTTATTTTGCCCTGTGATCCCCGAAGAACCTACGTTCAAACTTCAGCCTCTGTAGAATGGGGCATGGGACTAAATCCACAATCCCCTGGAATTTGTTTTAATTTGTTTTGCTTGTTTCTTTGCTTTTATCCTTCCCTAAAACAGTTTGTCATTTGTACATTCCCTTTGAAATATCTTGGTTACATTTCCCCCTTGACTTTCTTCACTCTCCTGCTCTTACCTACTTTTTTAAAAAATTTTTTCTTCCCCTTTTCTCATTTACTCATTAAACAGATACTAGAGACTGCACAAATGGAAAAACAAAACAGGCAGTACTATTGAAGTCTGTACAAAATGTAGTCTCCCTTGTGGTGCTTGCTTGACATCGTTCTTTTTTATTTACCATTTTTATTTAACTCAAACCCAGCAGTGTGATAATAAACATATCTAATTTCCACTGTTTCATAATACCCCATATGAAGTATTTTTTTAAATAACAGAAGTTTTTTTTATATAGACTAAGGTTAATTTGACTCAATTATTCTTTTTTTAACAGTTTTTGTTTTGTTTTATCTTTTTTGTTTCATTGATTAATTTTCTTTCTTTCTTTCTTTCTTTCTTTCTTTCTTTCTTTCTTTCTTTCTTTCTTTCTTTCTTTCTTTCTTCTTTCTTTCTTTTGTAAATCACCATGAGGTACAGTTACAGGTTTACAAACTTTCGTGCTTGTATTTCAGTCATACAATGCATGAGTACCCATCCCTCCACCAGTTCCCATTTTCCACCACCAATGGTCCCAGCATATCTCCCACCACCCCCACCCCGTCCCTTCCACTCTGCCCTGCCTCTTTGGCAGGGCAATCCCTTTTGCTCCCTCTCTCCTTTTGGGTGTTGTGGTTTGCAATAGAGGTATTGAGCGGCCATTATGTTCGGTCTACAGTCTACTTTTGGCATGCATGTTCCAACCCGAATGGGCCACCCAACATCCTTTACTTAGTGTTCCCTTCCCTATCTGAGCTGCCTTTTCCTCCAGCAGGTGAGGCCGGTTTCCAAGCCGTGGAGCAAACCTCCTGGTCCTTATCTCTACTACTCTTGGGTGTTAGTCTCCCATTCTGTTACTTTATATTCCACAGCTGAGTGCAATCTTTCTATGCCTGTCCCTCTCTTTCTGACTCATTTCACTTGATATGATACTTTCCATGTTGGTCCATTTATATGCAAATTTCATGACTTCATCTTTTTTAACAGCTGCATAGTATTCCGAAGTGTAGATGTACCAAAGTTTCTTTAACCAGTCATCTATTCTTGGGCACTTGGGTTTTTCCAGATTTGTGCTATTGTAAATGAATATACAGATGCAGATGGCTTGACATCATTCTTGATGGAGGTAAATAGCTGGGAAAAGCCCTAGAAGGATTCCCTAGCGAGAGGATAAGGTGATTAAATTCTAGTGTCTGTATCTTACTTCTTACTCATTTGTTAACTGACTTCTGATAGTCCTCTAACCAGATCAGTCTTGTCGAAGGCATGTGGATTTTGTTTTTGTTTTGGGCCATGCTCACTTTGCTCAGGTCACTCTTAGACAGCTCAGTACTATATTGGGTGCTTTGGACCAAACCCAGGTTGAGCATTGCAAGGAAAGCACCTTACCTGCTGTACTATCTCTTGGGTCCCAAAGCTTTGTGTTTTATGTGTGTAATAAAACAGTTACACAGCAACACAGCTCTCATTTCTATACACTAAAAATGGGAGGAAAACACTGTAGAAATTTCTGGCACTTGTGAACAAAAAATCAGATCAATTTAATCTTTAAGATCTTGACCTAATTTGATTGGCCAGTAATTAGGTCTGTGTTTAACTCTCTTAGAGGTACTGTTCCCTCAGGGTATTTATTTATTTTTAATTTAAAAATTCATTTTAATATAGAAAAAAGCCATAACTGTTCATACAACTCTAGAATTGAAATTGATTAGATAATAAAACTTTAATATTAAAATTAGTATCAGGATATCTATTTTTAATTTGAAAATGATCTTATCTGATCATGAGGTTAAGTCCTTACCTAAGAATTTGTTAAGCTGTTTATTGCTAGTTGAGCCATCTGTTATGGTTTTTGTTTGTTGAGTTTAGCTGGTTTCTGTGTTTCTTTACATCTTTTGTGTTTCTTTACATTCAGTAGGAGCACACATATGCTCTTATTGGAATTTTAGTATTGAGGAATATTAGTAGGTCATGTATGTGGCCACAGGGTACAGAAACTTACTGATTTATGGTTTGGGCCAATGAGTTCACACAATGGCTGTGGGAAGTAGGCATAGTTGTTGGGACTTCTGAAAGTATGGGGGTGGGAGAGATGCTGCCCGTCTTGACTCTGAGAAACACCAGAGTTTCAGCCTCGGTTTGGGGATACCTGAAATTATTCACAGTTTGTCATCTCTAGTGAGTATTTGTGAAGGGTTTGAGCCCTTGGCTTGGTTGCAATGGTGGGGTGTCTGTACCCTAGAGTTCTCAGCCATGGGAACCAGTGTGTTTCCATGGATTTTCGCTGCTTGGTATGCATATCTTGGGAGATTCAATCAGGAAACAGTAAAGCAGGGCTGGTGAATGAGTCAGCATCCTCAGAGTATTTGTGAATCAGCAAAGAGAAATGATTTACACTGGGTCACTGTTTGACATTGAGTACACTCACAAA
Organism: Sorex araneus; assembly: GCF_027595985.1. Taxonomy (NCBI): domain Eukaryota; kingdom Metazoa; phylum Chordata; class Mammalia; order Eulipotyphla; family Soricidae; genus Sorex; species Sorex araneus. Next base: position 43,053,518 of record NC_073312.1, read on the forward strand.
AAAATCAATGTAAAATTAAAGACTTGGATGTTAAACTTAAAATCACAAAACACACTGAAGGAGCCAAATCCTCCATGATAATGACTTTGGTGTGGTCTTTGGTATTTGACTTTGATCTCAAGGGAAGAAAAACAAAAATAAATGAAATTAAGTAAAACTGAAAAGTTTCTGCACAGTGGGAGAAAATATCACTAAAACATTAAAGCATCCTAATCAGTGAAGATATTCATACATCATACATCTGACAAAGGGCTAAGTGCCAAGATATATATGGAACTCACCACAAAAATCATGGAAATGAAAAATGAAAATTTTCACAAAAAATGTGAAGGAGAACTGAACAGACACTTCACCAAAGGAGACATACAGTTTGCCACAGGAACCTGAAAAAATTTTCACTATTACTTTTTATCAGGAAAATACAAATATAACAATGAGACAGTAACTCACACCAGTAAGATGAATTACATCAAAAAGGGCAGGGCCAGGGCAACTGTACAGTGGGTAGAGCACTTACCTTGTATGTGACTAACCTGGGTTTGATCCCTTTCATCACATATGGTCCCTACACCCCATCAGGAGTGATCCCTGGATACAAGGTACCCCCCAAACAAAAAAAAAAAGTAACAAAAAGTGCAGAAACAATAACTGTAGATAGAAGGATGGAAAAAAATGAACACTTGTACAGTATTGGTGAGGAGGTAACTTAGCCCATTCTCTATGGAAAACAACATGGAGATTTCTTCAAATATTGAAAATATACCTCCTGGTCCTTATCTCTACTGTTCTTGGGTGTTAGTCTTCCATTCCATTACTTTATATTCCACAGATGAGTGCAATCTTTCTATGCCTGTCCCTCTCTTTCTGACTCATTTCACTTAACATGATACTTTCCATGTTGACCCGTTTATATGCAAATTTCATGACCATCTTTTCTAACAGCTGCATAGTATTCCATTGTGTAGATGTACCAAAATTTCTTTAACCAGTCATCTGTTCTAGGGCACTCTGTTTTTTTCCAGATTTTGGCTATTGTAAACAGTGCATGGAAGCCAGTCTCAAATGCTGGGGGAAAAGGCAACTCAGACAGAGAAGGGAATACCAAATAAATGGTATTTGGAGGACCAGCTCGGGTTGGGAGATGCGAACCGAATGTAGATCATAGATCGAACACAATGGCCACTCAATGCCTCGAGTGCAAACTACAACACCCAAAAGGAAAGAGAGAACAAAAGGGAATGCCCTGCCACAGATGCAGGGTGCGGGAAGTGGGTGGGGGAGGGCATTGGTGGGAGGGATACTAGGATCAATGGTGGTAGAGAATGGGCACTGGTGGAGGGACGGGTACTCTCGATCATTGTATGACTGAAACGCAAGCACGAAAGTTTGCAAATCTGTAACTGTACCCCACAGTGATTCCTAATAAAAAAATTTAAAAAATATTGAAAATATATCTACCAGATGACCCAACAGTTCTACTCTTAGGTATCTATTCTAAGAACACAAAAGTCCTAATTTGGAAAGATATATGCACACCTGTACTCATTGCAATGTGGTTTAAAATAGCCATGATCTGTAAACAACTCAAGTGCTCTGTTGGATGAATAGATAAAGAAAAATGTATATATATATTCTATATACACAATGGGATAAGAAAAGATGAAATATTGCACTTTGTGACAATGTATGGAACTGAAGGGAATTATACTAGCAACATAAGCAAGAAGGAGAAAGAAAAATAATGGATGATCTTGCTCATGTATTGAATACAAAGAAACAAAGCAAAGAAATAGAGAAAACAAATTAAAACAAATTCTGGACTCTGATAACTGAGGCTACCAAAATTGGAGAGTAGGGGGCTTGAAAGAGTGGAAGGAGTTCAATGGTCAGTGGTAGGACAATATGGGTGTTTGGGTGTAGGAATCTGATGTGGTGACATATTTTGAAGATGTATAAAATTGTAACTGAAAGAAACTCTTGTAAAGCAATATTACCTCAATACATACATTTTAAGTAAAGTAATTTGCAACACAGTATCTGAATAAAAAATAACTTTCCAACTCATGTGGTTTCCTTCAAGATTATTATTAAAGCTTATTATCTTAATAGAGCAAGAACTTTTATGATTTTGTATTTTCTTTTCTCAAGTTGGAGCTGGAATTGTTTCTACTGGTGTTAAATGTTTGAGACAAGAGGGTTAGTAGATCACATTGGGGAAAATATCCACAGTGTTGGGTGGGGAGAGGATTTATTGATTGGAAAGTCACTTAGAAAATTTATTGCAGTTGTTAAAGGAAAAGGTTGTGAAAGGGGATTATAAAACTGTAATTACAGAGAGGGTTTGTTACAGACATATCACTGAAAAGGAATTTACAGAATTTAATCTATTTAATGGCTGAATATATCTAATAAGATGAGGGAAGCACACAGGATTCCCTTTGGTCTGATAGAGTGACATTGAAATGGTAATTCACCACCAATTTACAACATGGTACAGGAAGAGACAGAGATGTTGGGGAAGTGGATACCTAAAAGTCAGAATGAAGTTTAAAATTTTAAGTTCTCTGCTTTTAAGACCTTAAAGCATAGGACAGATAACAGAAAAGACACAAATCACAAATTCCACTAGCGTGACTGGAGCGATGGCATGGCAAGTGGAGTGTTTGCCTTGCACGAGACCAGCTCAGGTTCGATTTCTCCATCCCTCTTGGAGAGCCTGGCAAGCTACCAAGATTATCCCACCTGCACGGCAGAGCCTGGCAAGCTACCCGTGGCGTATTCAATGTGCCAAAAACAATAACAACAAGTCTCACAATGGAGATATTACTGGTGCCCCTCGAGCAAATGGATGAGCAATGGGATGACAGTGATACAGTGCTACAGTTGTGAAATGATTTCTATGTAAAATGAAATCAGAGGATGGAAAAGAGAGTCTCATGTACGTTCCTTCAGAAGAATGGAGCTTATTTCTAGTATCTTATTTCTAATTGCATAGGAATATATCTATTTATCCTGCCTAAAAGTAAGTTAAGTCAAGATGATGAAACTGCTTGTAAATGGTTTATTTCTGGGAAACCTCACAGAATCTAAGGAGAGGAAATGTAGCTGTGTGTCACAAAAACTGGAGCTACAGACTTAAAAAGTCATGAAACAAACATAAATCCTGTATAAGTTACTGTTTAACCAGGGCAGGGAACTTTGAGTTTTGTAGAGTGAGGAATCTCTAATGGAAATAAGAATTTACATAATTGTGGGAGTTTCTGAGCAAATAAATCCCTGAATGGACAAGAAAAAAATGTCACTAGCTTTGGTGTAATGAAATGTGTTGGAGTTACAGTATGCTGGCTTCCCACAGTGTATAGAGAACAACAGGAAAGGGTAGAGAAACCCAAGGTAGATGTGGTTTATTGTGGCTCTATGCTTACCTCTGAATTGTCAGTGAAATGGTGATGGAGGCTGGGATCCATGCTGGTCATAAAGGTCGGCAGACAGGAAGGTGAATTCACTGGGAATCAGGTACAAGAAAGAATGACTTGAAAATCAGTAGTATTTTTATTTTATTTTATTTTATTTATTTATTTTGCTGTTGGGGCTGGAGCAATAGCGCAGCGGGTAGGGTGTTTGCCTTGCATGCGGCCGACCTGGGTGTGATTCCTCCACCCCTCTTGGAGAGCCCGGCAAGCTACCGAGATTATCCCACCCGCACGACAGAGCTTGGCAAGCTACTTGTGGCATATTCGATATGCCAAAAACAGTAACAAGTCTCACAATTGAAACATTACTGGTACCTGCTTGAGCAAATCGATGAACAATGGGATGACAGTGACACAATGATACAGTGCTTTTTGGGTCACACCCAGCGATGCACAGGGGTCACTCCTGACTCTGCACTCAGGAACCACCCGTGGCGGTGCTCAGGGGACCATATGGGATGCTGGGAATCGAACCCGGGTTGGCTGTGTGCAAGGCAAACGCCGTACTTGCTGTGCTATTGCTCCAGCCCCTCAGTAGTATTGTTAATTTGCAGTCTTTAGTTAATGATGCCCTTCAGAACACCACCTGCTCAACCTTTTTTCAATCATGCTCCCCTTCAGACTTGTGTCTCTCTTGTGCTGCCCACCAAACCCCCAACCTACCAGCTACAAAATGGCACGTTAGTATTGTTCTATGACCTGCCCTTTGTACAATTTTTACTCATGGCTTCCTCGAAATATTTTGTGGGCCCTCATGGGACCACATATCCTCTCATTGAGAAGTGCTGACCTATTCTACCTCATTTGTGCCTCTCAAATATCAAGCTTTTCTTGTGGTAGAGAACTTGTCTTTTGTGTGAAAGTGTTGGGTTCACTCTCCAGCACGACTAAACACCCCTGAATGTGGCATCCACAACATAAAAACAAACAAAACAGGAAAGAACCACCAAAAATTTCTGTTTTGTACAAAATCATGTCATGATTTAGCTTTTTAGTGTGTCTTCTTCATTTGATTCCTTTCATGTAGGTGTGTTAAATGTATATCTAAAATATAGATATATTATATGAAACTCTCTACAGGATGTCTTGATTCTAATAGATATTGGCTAAACTAGAACTGTGAAGTATAATTTCCATAGACTAGAGAGAAAGACTGGCTGAAAAACTGGGCTGGAGTGACAGCACAGGGGGATTAGCACACGGGCATAGCACAGGGGATTAATTCCGGCACGGGATAGCACAGGGGGGTAGCTGGGGATTTGCATGAAGCTGACCCGGGTTTGATTCATCCATCCCTCTTGGAGAGCCTGGCAAGCTACAGAGAGTATCCCGCCCTCATGGCAGAGCCTGACAAGCTACCCGTGGTGTATTTGATATGACAAAAAACAGTAACAACAAGTCTCACAATGGAGACGTTACTGGTGCCCGCTCAAACAAATTGATGAACAATGGGATGACAGTGCTAGACAGTGCAGTGCTACAGAGAGAAAGAATTCAACTGGGCAGACTGGATCAAAGGTCTATCTCTGACACAGACAGCAGAAGGGATGTGTCAACCAGACAGTAGTGTTATACTCCTTTCCTTGTCATTTCTAAAAAAACAAAGCACATGTAGGCACATGTATTGGTATATTCATGATAGTTGTCTATTGTTAAAGGAGAATAGCACATACTATATATAGGGTTTTGTTTTGTTTTCTTTTGTTTTGTGTTTTTGGGTCACATTCAGCTATGCTTAGTGTGGTTACTCCCAGCTTTGCACTCAAGGATCATTTCTGGGAGTTTTCAGCGAAATATATGGAATGCTAAGGATTGAACTTCAGTCAGCCATGTGCAAGGCAAGCCCCTGCTCACTGTACTCTCTCTGCAGCTATATAGTTTTAATAGTTGTAAGTCAAAATTTGAAGGCTTAAAGACAGAGAAACATTGACTTTGTATAAGAAAGAACTTGAAGGGACCGGAGCGATAGTAAAGTTGGGAGGGCACTTGCCTTGCCCGTAGCTGATCTGGGTTCAATCCCCTGAATCCCATAGGATCCCCTGAGCACTGCCAGGGGTGATTCCTGAGTGCAGAGCCAAGAGTAACCCCTGAGCATGACCTCAAAACAAAACAAAACAAAACAAAACAACAACAAAAAGAGTCTTCTAGCTTTAACTAAACAAACAAACAAACAAACAAACAAACAAACAAACAAACAAACTTGTAATTCTCAGAATGCTCCAAAGGCAGGATAACCTATATTCTATATTTATTATTTTAAGGTATAGCTTGTAAAACTCGTGAGTGAGTGAGTGAGTGAGGAGTGAGTGTGTGTGTGTGTGTGTGTGTGTGTGTGTGTGTGTGTGTGATTATGTGTTGGAGTGGGGGCTTCCAAGCAATATTCAGGGAGTCCAGTGGTCACTTCCAGTAACTCTTGCCTAAATGAGCTTGTGCCCAGTGATACAATGCTGCTCAGGACTAATGGTTCTGGAGGCCATTATGGACACCAAGTGGTGCCAGGGATCAAGCCAGGAACTTTACTGCATGAGAGGTCTCTGGCCTTTTTTTAAAAAATTTATTATCTCCTGGGTTCCTAAAACCATTTTTTTAAGTTCTGTAAAAAGTACTACAGAATTTAATAAGCAAAGATTGTATTTAAGTGACATAAAATCAATTGCAATTTTCAGATATCATAATGAAATAAAAACATAGAGACTAGGACTGATATGAGTTAAAATACTGACTCTGACACCCCTAGGTTTGTTTGTCAGTGTCCTGATGATACGAATATGGCACATTGTAAAATAATAGGTAATGTTTAATAAAGTTATTTTTTCACTACAGAGTGTGAGGTACAAAGAAAATCGAAAAGGGATGGCCACAATTCTTGAGTTGGACAGAATAGAGAAAACTTATGTCAGCCCGTTCTTAGTCAAGCAACTTATGTCAAGTAACTTCCTAAGAAATCTTTAAAAGATAGTACACACACTGAGGAGAAACATCACAACTTTAATAATGGCAGGCATAGATATAAATGTGTTTTTTTCGCTTCACTCCTCTTATGATTTTAGGTTGAGGGTGGGTTAAATACCCACAAATGTGTAATTTAGTCAACATTTAGGGAAACTTTGTATCTTTCTGGCTAGAGGCCTAAAGAAAGGAACCTTAATCAACTGCAAAAAATGAGGAGAATTTCTATATTTTCTTTTTATTTCCTTCCTTCTCCACCCAGTCCTATCTTGAAGACAATACACTTTTCCAGTGAAAATATTTTTCAGGCACTGAACCTATAAAAACATTATGAGGTAAAGGAAAATTAAAGTAATTTTCACCATAGATCTACTGTAAACTATAAAAAGCAACTCAGGATGAAAAGAGGCAATTCTTCAGGATATCAGATAGAAACTTCAGGAATGAAAGAAAAAAGAAATGATAAATAAATGGGCAGATATAAGAGTCAATTTCTATCCTTTACTCTTTTCAAAATAATATGAGTATTAAGAACAAAATTTATAATGGTATGATGGGTTTTAATGTAGGAAGAATGTCAAATATATAAAAACTGATTAGGATAAAATGAATGTATTTCTTCTTGACTCTAAACTCTACTCAGAATAACTCACTTCTGATGTAGTTGATACCAAATGTGGGCTTTTTCTCATACAGAAAACAATTCTCAAACACATTATGAGTGTTTTATAATTTGATCTAGTTCTGATACTATCTACCAAGTCCCATAGATTGAAGATTCAGTTCCATGAGACTGTATCCTTCCACCCTGATGAAAATTTCAGATGCCAGCCTCAAGTCTAGAATGTTGCTTGTGTTTCTAACAAAATTGACAAAAAGTTAAGGTTTTCATGAGCCTTTCTCAGACTCTATTAGTTTTCTAAAGTGGCTTACAAAACTCAAAAAAGCAGATTCCGTGCTATATTGCCAATGTATTGTAAAAGGAAACAACTCAGAAGCACATAGATTGAAGAAATTCACAGAGAAATCTGTGAGAGAAGGGGCACAGATTCCATGCCTTATCTGAACATACCCCTCTCAGTTCATTTATATTTTCACCAACTGGGAAATTGCATATCCTCTTTTTAAAATTTTTATGGAAACTTCATTATATAGAGACTATGGACTAAGTCATAGACTACTGAGCATTGGTTCAACCTCCAGCTTCTCATACCTCCCAGCAGGTCAGAAGAGGTAAGCTGAGAATAGGAAGGTTTGGTTAAAAGTCTCACCTAAATATGACTGGTTACCCTGACAACCAGCCCCCATCTGTGATGATCTTGGAGCTTTCCAAAAATTACTCACTATTAAAAACCCAGTTGTGATTGAAAGCAGTGAATTATGAATAGCAAGGTACCTCTTTAGCCCCTATTTTGTTCTTAACACTTAAGAAATTCTAGGGGTTTTAGAAAATTTGTGCCAGGTACCATGGATATATATATGTGTGTATATATATACACACATATGCATATATTTGTGCATGAATACATACACAATATTACACTAATCTTAACAAAAAGTGAATTAATAAGAATCCAATATGATGACAAGATTTAATTTTTCTTGAAGTTCTAAAACACTAGGCTGAAGTAGATTGTGAAAATCAGGTATGTATATATTATAATCCCTTGAGTAACAACATAAAATAAAAAGCAACCCCCCATAAAAACCTCATAAAGTAGCAACAACAAAAATCATACAAGGAGAAATAACAAATAAGTAAATTGAAATGGGACGCTAAGAATAGTCAAATATCCCCCAAAAGAGGCAGGGAAGGGGAATGGAGGAATAAACAAAATGAGGTGTTGAACAGAACAAACAATGTAATTTATTTAAATTCAACTTGTCAACTTAAGTAAAGAGATACTGAAGCAAGCACAATACACCAAACACTGATTTTGTGGGGAATAGCATGATGCATTTGCAATTTTTGGGAAACACATGCTATAGCAAATTATATGCCCTGTCATTGTTTTTCAACCTATTTCCAACTTTAACCCCTTTCAACCTCTTTCCTTCTTGTGCCCTCTTCCTCCCATCATAGTGGTTGGACCCCTAGTCCTGTGCCGTGGCCTGCACTTACGCAGTTTACACCTATGACCCCCTTGAAGTACTTTACAGTCTACTAGAGACCACGTGGCCCCAGTTGAGAAGTGCTGGGCTACAGTGTAGTTAGGATTTAAAGTGATAATTGTCTTCATGGGTAAGAATGCAAATAGGGGGGTTGGAGTGATAGCACAGTGGGTAGGGCTTTTGCCTTGCATGCGACCGACCTGGGTTCGGATCCCAGCATTCCATATGGTCCTCTGAGCACTGTCAGGAGTAATTTCTGAGTTCATGAGTAGGAGTAACCCCTGTGCATCACCAGGTGTGACCCTAAAAGCAAATAATAATAATAATAATAATAATAATAATAATAATAATAATGCAAATAAGGGGAAGCTTAGCCATAGTTCAAGTAGTAGCACTGTCATCCCATTGTTCATCGATTTGGTCAAGCAGGACCGGTAATGTCTCCACTGTAAGATTTGTTACTGTTTTTGTCATATCGAATACGCCACGTGAGCTTGCTAGGCTCTGCTGTAAGATGAAATTATTTTCATTTAATCAAGCAATGTAGGTTCACAAAAAAGTAAAAATTGTACAAAATTCAGAAAAATGTGCTAGAGAAATTTTTCTAGAGAAATTTTTCTAGAAATTTTGGTATCTCAGACTCATAGACTTCTAGTCATATTAATTCAGTCTTTCATAACCCAGCTAGAAAATTACTGAAGATACTAGATAGATTTATACTAACATTTCAAATTGGAATTCCTGACAATTATATTCATATTGATCATCAAGTCATAAAGTTAATATTCTTTAATACGCTTGGAGTCCACCCACACATATTAGCTGGGCTTTGAATGGTGCTGTTTGGTGAGATCCTACAATTCCTTTGGTGTGTAATATATCCTTCTGGGAGTAAGTTTTATACTGGGTTTTGCTGAAATGTAATTCTTCTCTTTTGGGCCTGGAGCTAATGGGGAATGTCAATGGGAACATGAGATTCTTTATCTCTTGTGAGTTGCAGTTATAAATTTTTTTTTAAATGGCAAATATGCTGTTTTCCAGCAAAGAAGATTAAAGGGCATTTGGGAGTTTAAAAATTGTCTCATTAGTATGTATCTGCCCAAATGTTGCCATGGTTCTCTTCACAACATGTACTTACCTTAGCATAAGAGACTTGGCAGTTTTTCCTCAGTTAATTCGTGCTACAATTTCACAGCCTTTCCAATAAGTCCTGAGCTACATTTGTTATGTGGCCTCAGGAAATAAGAAATACTTAGCTAGTATGCATGGGTTACAGAGATGACTTAGAATTAAAATGCATGCTTTGCACTTGGGAGCTCAGGGTTTGGTCCCTGGCAGTGCATGTTCCTCTGAGCACCATGGAAGTGGCCCTAAAACAAAACAACAAGTAGATGCTTGTAAATGAGATACTTGTATCTTATATCCCTTATTGAAATTTGAATTACAGATTTTAGTGTCTTCATTCAACTTTGTCAGAAATAACAAGTGGTCCTAACAAACTTTGTAATGATCTTTTGCCTTTGTTTTGCTTTTGGGCTACACTCACTGATGCTGGGTTAATCTTTATTCTCTACTCAGGAACCACTTCTGGTAGTGCTCAGGGGACTGTATGGAATACTGGGATCGGACCTTAGGTTGACCATGTGCAAGGCAAGTGACTTTCTACTGTGCTATCTCTTCAATCCCAAATGACCGGTTGTCTTAACAAATCATTGACAAATTTTGTTGTGTAAACTCAATGTGATAATTACCTTCAACTTCTTTCTTAGGACCTTGACACCATTTCTTTTCACTACTAGTAATAATATGAGTAATTATAAAACCTTCACATTTATTGAATATATTCTATGCTCTCATCGAATGTGTGAGCCATTACAGAATCCCATTTTGACAGTCAGTCTCCTGGGTAGCACTGCACTGTAGCACTGTCGTCCCGCTGTTCATTGATTTGCTCAAGCAGGCACCAGTAACATCTCCATTGTGAGACTTGTTGTTACTGTTTTTGACATATCGAATACACCACGGGTAGTTTGCCAGGCTCTGCTGTGTGTGCGGGATACTCTCGGTAGCTTGCTGGGCTCTCCGAGAAGGATGGAGGAATCGATCCTGGGTCAGCCACGTACAAGACAAATGCCCTACCCACTGTGCTATTGCTCCAGTCCTAGTCTCCTAGTCTCCTGGGTACCACCTATTATTGTATTAGCACCCAGTAGGGAACAGAGAGTACATTAAAAAGAGACAATTGAAGAGAGTCTAATGAAGTCACTATTTGTAAATGTCTGTGCTGGCATAATACGTACCAAAACACTCTGAAATTAGCAAAAGTGCGAAGCTTTTGCCATAATGGATTGAGAGGGGGGACAAGGGGCAAGGGAAGGGAAGGTGAGGGTAACCTAAACTTTATAAGAATATAGGTAAATGATCACCAAAATGGAGCCATGCCCACCAGCAAACACACAGTATGGTAGGACAAATTAGGGGATAAGTACACAGAGGCCTTCTCACCCTCTCTAGGAAAAATTAGGGACATAAATAAACAGACTTTCTTACTCTCTGTTTACCTAGTCATACTACTCAGTGGTTTGCCTTTAGCTCTAAGTAGAGAGAACAGTACAGTGCTCACTTCAGTGGTGAGCTGGCTGGGTATATGGGAGTGTGGGTGTGGAATTTCTCATTTAAAATCAACTGAAATGTTTTCCCTTCTATTCATTTGATGAAGCCTTGACCCCTTCAAGGAGTAAAGTTAAATGAGGTCATGAGCGAGACCTTAATTTGGTAAGACTAATGTCCTTTTGAGAGGAAGAGACATCAGCTACTTCCATCCTATCATACATTTATGCTTACATTCTCTACCATACTCGTACCTCTAGGAAGTCACATGCTCACACACTCATTGTCTTGTACTCTTTCACACTCAAACTTGGACAGTCTCACACATTCACACTTTCTTTTTTTTTTTTTTTTTTGCTTTTTGGGTCACACCCGGCGATGCACAGGGGTCACTCCTGGCTCATGCACTCAGGAATCACCCCTGGCGGTGCTCAGGGGACCATATGGGATGCTGGGATTCGAACCCGGGTCGGCCGCGTGCAAGGCAAACGCCCTACCCGCTGTGCTATGGCTCCAGCCCCACACATTCACACTTTCATACTCTGACACTCTCATTCACTCTGCATTATGCCCCCTCTCTTGCACTTTCATTCTCACCTTCATCTCAAGCTACTGATCCTCTCATGTGAAATTAGCAGAAAAACACTTCCACACACTCTTTCTCTCTGACATTCTCTCATTCTCACCTTCTCTCAGTCTCTCATTTGAGGACACAGGACTAAGGCAGCTTGGGATAAATCAGGAAAGGTACTCTCGGCAAGCCCCAACTCTGATCTTGCTAGTTCTAGAATGATGGGACAATAAACATCTGCTGTTAGTCCACCCGGTGTGTTGTTTTATGACAAACAGAGAAGACTAACAAATCCTCTTTAAGATGAGAATTGTAATATGTATCTCTTGTGATTCTTATGAGAATTAAATGATGGAATGTGAGTGATTTTTGAACCAAGTTGTTAGTAACTATTATTTCTGTTATCTGTTTTACTTAAACATTTCATTTTATAATTTTTTCATAATGTTCATTTTTTTGAGCTTCAGTGATTTGCTGAGGTCAGGTTAACCAAACAGATCTTCATATATTGAATATATTATGTGCTTTAGGGATACCTTTTTACATTTTATTTGTCATTTGTTTTTCTTAAAGTCTCACTATTTCCCCCACACCTCTGAGCATGTTGGATTAGTGTCTCATTTTAGTAGTTTATAATGTCTTCTTTACTCATTTATAACAGATGGTTCTGAGCTCATTATTCTATAAATATAGATTGTATACACTTTTTTTTCTGAGTGAATTACTTTCTATCAATCCCTGATGAAGCTTACCTACCACATTTCAAAATGTTCCTGTCAAATAGCAGATTTGACACAATTTTTACTTTCATCTCCTGTATTTTACATCTTGCCTTGCTTGTCTTTTTAGTACATAAATGCTTATGGGCTGAAAGCACTCATTTTATATCATTTCATATGTCAGTTTCAAGCATCAAGACATACTGATAGTTTTAAAAATAATGAAAATCCTTCCATATAAAAGAATTTTGTAGTTTAGAATTTGATGGATTTGGTTTACATTAGCAACGAATATGCATGTATTAAAGCACTGCCAGGCAGACATTTCAGTAGGGGGGCACACGGTCAGGGCCCAGAAATGTGGGTTTGAAGGGATCTTTAAAAAAAGAAGAGAAAAAGTATAACTATTAAGATCGTGCCACTTTAGCAATAGAAGGCAATGAAGCTTATTTAAAAAATTTGGGGGTGGGACCAGAGCCACAGTACAGCAGGTAAGGTGCTGCCTTGCATGTGGCTGACCTGTGTTAGATCCCTGGCATCTCATATGGTTCTCAGTGCCCTACCAGGAATGATTCCTCACTGCAGACCCAGGAATAAATCCTGAGCAAGACTGGGTGTGACCTAAAAACAAAGAAATTGGAGGGGGGGGGTAGGTTTACAACTATATTCCTATTAGAATTTCTGGCCATTTTCTGCATCTTCTCTGTGACTCCAGCTTCTTCTGGGTGATTTGATTCAGTTTTTTTTTTTTTTTTTTTATTTTCTAAGCTCACCTCTTGCTTTGTCCTTCAGCCTAAGGATAACAAGTGTCTATAATATCTGGTTTGCTTTCCTCCCTTGCTTTATTTCTCAGTTCTAACACACCCTTTATATAACCAGTTTTCTCAGTTAGTTCCCTCTGTTTAAGTGCTGCTAGTGATTCCACATTTCCTAATGGAAATCTGAGTGATATAACATGATAAAGACATTTTCAGAAGCCAGGGAATAGAAATCTTGTTCTGGCATAATCCGTCTTAGGAATTTCATGAAGATTTACTCCATAAAAGCAAAAATGCAACTAAAAAAGAGGCTGGATGCACTCAAAGAAAACAAAAGGGCACAGGGGACCCAAGAGGGAAGTGAAGAAAAATCTAGAAGATGAGTTATTCCATAGGCCCGGAGTTTCTAGCCAGAAATAGGAATACAGAGTCTCCAAAAAAAGGCAATTTAAAACCACCCCTCGGGGCTGGAGTGATAGCACAGCGGGTAGGGCGTTTGCCTTGCACGCGGCCGACCCGGGTTCGAATCCCAGCATCCCATATGGTCCACTGAGCACCGCCAGGGGTGATTCCTGAGTGCATGAGCCAGGAGTGACCCCTGTGCATCGCCGGGTGTGACCCAAAAAGCAAAAAAAAAAAATAAATAAAAATAAAAAAAAAATAAAACCACCCCTCAAAATATCATCCATATATGATCATAAGCTATTGTGAGCCAACTTGAAACATAATACAATATGCAATAAAATAATCACAATGGATAGAGTATTAAAAATAAATTTCACCTTGATAGGAGGATCATTTTCCTTTCCATGACCCAGGGGTTATGACATTGGATTTGTGAAAAAGAAAATGTAATTCTAGTCCTATACTTGGCCTTGAAGCAAACAATTTATGGTCATATTAATGTAAATGCTGTATATTATATTTTTTTAGTTCTAAAAGTCAGCCTAAATACAAAGACTAGAAGATTTTTACTGTGGTTACAGCAGAGAATATAAATGTTAACACCTTCGGTACAGTGAAAGTTGTAGGTCAGGATGATATGTTGAAGGAAGAGAGGAGAGAGGTATTGTAATCTCATTTTGCAACTAATCCCAACTAATGGATAAGTAGAGAACTTCTGATTTATTACATAACAATTTGTATATTGTATTCAGCAAGCACCTTAATTGTTAAATAACAGAAGGAGGAGTAGCAAACTTGTGCCCAATAAATATTGCCTTTAATTACTAAATCAAGAAAGAGAATGTCACTTGGACAAGGGCTGGGGATCAGGTATGGTGGTGGGTAGACTATATATATATATTTTTTCCTAGCCAAAGCTATTGCATTCTTTATACGAGGGTTTAAAACATATTGGAATAAAGTGTTAGAATAAAATGTTAATAGCCTTTCTCTGCGAAATAAAAATTATAATCCTTGCTCCTGGGCTGGAGGGTAGGGCATTCGTCTTTCACACGGCCAACCTGTGTTTGATTCCTCCGCCTCTCTCGGAGAGCCCGGCAAGCTACCGAGGGTATCCAGCTCGCGAGGCAGAGCCTGGCAAGCTACCCATGGCGTATTGGATATGCCAAAAACAGTAACAATAAGTCTCACAGCGAGAGATGTTACTGGTGCCCGCTGGAACAAATCGATGAGCAACAAGATGACAGTGACAATGAATCCCTTGCTCCTACTTTTTGCTTTATCATTTGAGTTATCTACAATCAATGGACATTTTAGCTTTTCAAGGAAGCATGCTTACTTTTGAGCCATAAAACAACCGTTGCACTTTATTTTGGAGGGAATTAAAGTTAAATACTTTATTATTAAGAGGCATATGGTCTGTATGGGTGGGTCCTATAAGTCTGGTTAAAACCTTACTGATCTCTACAAAATTATGCAACTTCACTGTATTTCAGTTGTCTGTAAAATTGAGATAATAAATATAATGCCTACCTACTATTGCAGTTGGAATGGAGGTGAGCGGCACCTGATAACTTAGTTAATTTAATTTAATAGACCTGGAGTTTCTAGCCAGAAATAGGAATACGGAGTCTCCAAAAAAGGTAATTTAAAACCACCCTTCAAAATAACATCCGTATATGATCATAAGCTATTGTGAGTCAATTTGAAATCTTTATATCTCACTCATTGAAATTGCATTCAGCCAAAATAGTTACCGGGATGGCTGGATGTGGGAGATTGTAGGAGACTAAAGGAAGCCCCTGGACAGGCAATGTTGTCATTGACCCCCGTCACCTATGCCCAGATGGAGCCTCAGAGTTTCTCACCCATGCATATGTGACAGTGACTCAAAACCAAGGAAAGCCAAGGGAACAAAGAGCCACTTGGGTACACCCTCGAAGGGCACATTAACTGGTGACCAAGAGTAGTCTCCAGCAAGGGGGACATGGGATACAGGGTTTCACCTACAGATTTCAGACCAGGAATGGGTATGCTGGAGAGACAGTCTTGTAGGGACAAGATCATGCCATTGTACACCAGAGTCAGCAGATGGCCAGGGACAGAACCAAGACAGAGTAATCTAGACCAGGCATCAAAGTACTGGATGAATGTCATCATCCATTGGTAAAAAGACAATGGGGAGGGACCTGGACCCATTTACTTAAACTTTACAAATAACTTTTTAACTTCTTAAGCATCTGAGCTTTGTGTGCAAATATTTCATACATTTCTCAAGAACCCACAAACTCAGGAATATATCCACTTCTGCAGTAACACTACCACTTGCTCTTCTGCAGACAACTGAATTAATATATGGATAGTTTAGGGACTGATACCTGGCATGTTATAGACACTATGCAAATAGGTACTATTTTATTACTTTGCTGCTGAATATTCTTTATGAACATATTTCTTGATTATGGTAACTTTCCCTGTTCTTTCCTGCTTTCTTTCTGAACTGTTGGCTACTCTATTTTATACAAATTCATTTTTTTTTCAGCTTTCCTTCTGTATGAATCTCTTCACTTCCAAATCAAATTTTTTCTTCAAAGCCCTGCTAACATATCACTTCTTCATCTGACTTTCGGTGACCTTCCCAAGTAGAAGTACTTCTCCCTCCTCTCCCATTGGCAGCTCTCATCTGTGCTGAGATGACACTGAATGCATCCAATGCAGTATCCTATTATTTGTACAAGTGCGGATCTGTATTTCCAATTATATTGGATGTTTAATGAGGACAGAGTGAGTACTTTACTTTGAGGTAGCTGGTAGAAAGTACACATCCCCTAAATGTATTTTAATGTACAAGTTAGAGAAAAAGGGAAGGCAATGTGGAATCGCAATTAAAACTAAAAGGTTTAATAATCTTTCCCTCATTGGTAGAACTGTGCTTCCTTCACTCTGTTTTTCTCTTATAATGGATTGGGATAAGACTTAGAAGCAGCCTTGATAATGAACCACATTTTCCATTTCCAATAAATCTTTAGTAGCTCAGTGCTGAGGCTCATTAGAGTAGTTCTCTTTGTTTACTGAACAAAGACCACAGTTTTTCCACTAAAATGCTGACTCATTCCTTTGTGTGGTTTGATGCAGTTCAATTGTTGCAGAAACTGCCTCTTTGCTGTCAAGACAACTTTTCATTTTTTTCTGTAGATGGCGCTAGCTGTGCATGTTAAACCCACAAATCGAGGTTAAAATTAACCTGGTTTAGACATAATTGAATGTCCATTTACTTTTCCTTTTCCTCTTCAGCTTTTTGCTTCTTTGCATTTATTTACTCATAGAGAATTTCCTGGAGCAGTGTTTTGGAGATCCTACTCTTAGATAGATCATTAAAATCAGGTCCATTATTGTGAGCTCATTTTCAACATCTTTGGGTAATTAAAGATTTAAAGAAATACTAACAATAAAAATTTTTCATTATTTATAGAAATTTCGAATCTTATTTTGCTCAACAGTTGGAGCATATGAGGGACTATCATATTTGATAAAATTCAGAATGTTATTCCTATTAATAAAAAGGACTCATGAAATTTTAAGTCTAATCTTCTATAGCCTTTAAAAATCTTATTTTTGCAATGGCCGCTCAACACCTTTATTACAAACCACAACACCTAATCAGAGAGAGAGAACTAAAGGGAATACCCTGCCATAGTGGCAGTTTGGGGTGGGGGGAGACGGGACTGGGGAGGGTGGGAGGGACCCTGGGTTTACTGGTGGTAAGGAATGGGCACTGGTGAAGGGATGGGTTATCGAACTCTGTATGGGGGAAACATGAGCACAAAAATGTATAAATCTGTAACTGTACCCTCACGTTGATTTACTAATTAAAAATAAACTATTAAAAAATTTAAAAAAATCTTATTTTTGGTAAAAATGCTGACATTTCCCCTTTTAATACTGTGTTTTCACTTATAAATCTACAAATTTGATATTATTGTGCCTAAAGCCAAATTTTACATTTACAAACTAATTTACATGAAGGATTTAGAGGTGAGCATATTTTTGCTTTGACCCATGAGTTCAAGGCCTAGAGAAACTTACAGAGAGCAAAATACATCTTAATAAATGAGAACATTCTCTGTTTTTATTTTCAATATATATTTTTTAAATTTTTTACTCACATATACACATTGTTTATAAGCAAAAAGTTATTTTCATTGACTAAATCAGAGGGGAAATGGAGTGAACTTGAAATGGATTGTGGACAGAGGTGCAGCCAGAACATAGGGCACTGACTGCAGAAGATGAAGCCAGTTGCAATAGACACACATATTTTCCTGTGGTTGTGGCCTTTGCAGTCACATAGGTCCTCTGCTTGAAGGAATCTAGGTCTTGGTTTAAGACTCTGTTTTGCTGTCTTGAAAGTGTTCAAAAATCTTTGTGTTACTTTTCCCTGGATCCCACATGGATCATTTATGTGATCATGTTTAAAAGATTCTCCACTCAGCCTTGCAACCTGAAAAATAATTGCAGGGTTAGAGTATAAAATTGTAATACCACTGGAGTAAATGGAGACTCAATAAGAAATTTCCTGATAATGGTCCCAGCAACAGGGCCTGTTGTCAAGGGGCTGTGCAAAAGCCATTTCTTTAGTTCTCTAGCAGAAGACAGCTAAAAATTCCGTAGCTAGCATTCACTCACCCACATTTAAAAACACGCACTAAGTGGCCGGAGAGATAGTACAGCAGGTAGGGTGCTTGCTTTGCATGCTGCCAACATGGCTAATATCTCTGGAACCTCTATGGTTCCTTGATCCCCACCAGGAGTATTATCTGAGCACAGATCCAGGAGTCAGCCTTGGGCACCTTTGGGTGTGGCTCCTAAACCAATCAACCAACCAACCAACCAACCAACCAACCAACCAACCAACCAACCAACCAATATACCAACCAACCAACCAACCAACCAACCAACCAAAAGACCCCACACACTCGCCATGCCCAGGCAGACACTTTTATATTAAGGAGTTTTGATTCTTTTCCAGAATTCCATCACTTCCCATTACATTCACTTCTCAATTGGTGGTGTCAAACATTTTTTCTTAATAGATGAAGCATATTTCCTTATCATTCCTGGTAAGTAAGATAATGAAACAAAACCAAAAATATCCAACTAAGCCACTTACATACTTAGCTTAGTACAACAGCAAAAAAAAAAAAAAAAAAAAACCTGAGTTGAATTAGCATACAGGATGTTTTTGAAATTTGGAACTGAATTCCATAACTAAGTTGCTAGAACCCCTTTGCCAAGAGAGATGACTTTATCAGCTGTTCACATGGCTGTGCTCATCAGCAGAAAATAAATGAGTCTGTGCTTAATGCAGTTTCTCCTTGGCGTAAACTGGCACTGAAGTTTTGAAAATTACTGGGGAAGAAAAATCTGAGCATGTCACGGCTTTGCATACTACTTTTCATTCTAGATGCCTTTCCTGTTATATTTCACTAGGTTTTTGGGACTTGCCTATTGCAGTTACTTATATTTATATTATTGTATCCTAATATAATATTCTGGTTTTATCATAGTATTTTGATAGAGAAGTGTGGAGACAGCAACCCTGTCACCGTGCATTTGGGAGCAGAGTTTTGGGAACATGTCTATATATTTAGGAAGCTGGGGGTTCTTGAGTCTCATCTTCAAAAGAAAGCAGGATTATATTTAGATCTCCAAATCTTTTTTATGTAAAGCCTTCATGCGCATTATCTACTCATTCTCCGTTTACTATTTATTCTTGGTAATCTTGTTTTAGGAATGAAGATATATTTGAAGCTTCCCAATGACAGTGGGCAAAGATTTTAATGTTGACACTTCTGACATTGGGGCTATAGAAATCTTAATGTTCAGTGTGGCTCTTCCAGAGACAGGAAGGGTTCATTCAAAGTTATTAGTATCCACTTGAAATGTTTAACTTCCTTTGAGGTTAATTTCATGAAAAGACTTCATCCTAGCTTTCGGATAAAGTTAGCTGTGACAAATTGGAGCCAAACCACTTACATACTTGCCACAAAGTTAGGATTATTATGGTAGTAAGAGGATAGCATTTGTTCCCTAGAGCTAAGTTGTGGAAACTCATAAGCCAGAGTAGAGCTGAGCTAGTTGTTCCAAAGTATACATTATTTGTGTACTTTATTATTTGTGAAGAATCAAATCTTACATTATTCAAATCTTACATCAAATACTTACATTATTTGTGAAGAACCAAATCTCTAAGTTTACCAAGAAAAAACTCCTTATCTTCCCATTTCTGCAAGAGATCATGATACATAATTATACATTTTTTAGACTTTGAAGCCAATAAAGTCTACTTGGAACAATGGTCAAGTTGACTTAATTTCAAATGCAAGTAAACAAATATCTCTATAAATGAGTGACCATTTCCTTTCTTACGATTCCATTAATGTAAGCTATAATATTTTTAAACTTAAGTTTTCATTTGTTACTTTTGTAGTCCCAGTTTTGAATGTGATTAAAATAATAAGGGAAGGCAGTATGGAAAGATTTGGATGTCTTTATTAAATGAAATAAAAATTTTAATAGAAATGTATGCTAAATATTTTTTACTATTATGAATAAAAGTATGTATATGTCCAAATTATGTTTTACCTCTCCCCACTGTCCCTCTTCAGTTCTATGTAATAAAATCTTAGGTCTAGATGGACCATTTTGTCATTTGGTTTAATCTTTTACCTAAAAGAATGTTGCCTGGAGCTGAGACTTCCAGTAAGTGATCAAGGTTATCTAGAGACTTGTATAAAGTAAATGTGCTATAGAATCAAAACTGAGAAAAATAAACCAAATCATACAAGTGTAAGCATTATTAATATAATTTAAATGCATTTCTAGTACCTTTTCTGTGAGTATAGATTAATCACTACTGGCCTCTGTATCTTTTCCCTAATTTATTTATCTTTTTGTTTCTTCAATATATTTGTATCCTTAAACTTGTATTATATCCAAATACAAAATATATATATATATGTACATATATATTCAGGATAATTTCTGTTTTCATATATTCTGCTGTTCTCTCCCTGAGAAGGGTATGATAGAAGGAATCCCCATAATGTTCCTCTCAATTCTTCACCACTATCATAGAGTATTTTTCTATAGTAAATGTGAGCCTATTGTCAGCCTTTCACGTTAGCTGCTACCAAAGTCTACCTTAGGACTTTAGTAGCAGCTTTTCTAAGTGGCTTCTGCTTCAAAGGTTTAGAATTTCCTCACAAGTAGGAGGGTTGTTAAACTGATTGTGAGCAACTTTTAGAAAGTCAGTTTATTGCCAGCCTTATGGGTAGTTGCTGTGATCCTTTTTGTCCCGGCAATTTGTTTCTGGTCTTGCCTATGATTTGTGGTGTGCTCCACAGAACTATCCAGCACCCCAGAAAGAAAAGCTTTCAATGGGGATCACAGTTCCTTCTGACTTGCTATGATTGCTTGTCTCCTTCTGTGGCTTCTAGTAGTTTTTTTTCTTAGTTGAGTATGAAGTCTTCTGTGCTGTCATTTCAAACTGCTTTTCTACAAATAACAGCTGGGGGTGTGGGTAACTAACTCAGTGGTCAAAGCATGTATGAGGTCCTGGGTTCCATTTCCAAAGTCATAAAGGAAAAAAAAATAAGAGGGTGGTTAAAACAACAGCAATAAAAATAAGATAAAACAGGTTGGTCGCCCTTTACCATTACACTTAGAGAAAAGGGAAAAAATTGACCCCAAGAATGAGATTGAGGAACAGAGAATTTCATTTCAAGATTCATTTATTAAAAAGTCTCAGAACTCCTTAGTTACTTACAGGCCTGTCTTTTCTGCTTTCTCTTACTAAGACATTAAATTTACAAGGTTTTAGGAAAGGATTTGGCAATGCAAAAAATCAATAGGATTCAAAGAATTGTCAACATACTATTATATAGAAGCTCACTATCTCAATCAACTTCAAATATGCAAAGCTAACACTTGTATACAAAGGACAGCTATTTCAGGTATTTGCCAAAGTCTCAGTCTATGAGCCATTTTATTTGCTATCTTCACAGTCACCTAGTTATTAAAGTTATAAACCTACTGGGAATCCTTTAAAAAATTTATTCCCCCATGGGAAATTATGAAAAAATTAGAACGGCACATTTTAACTACTGAATATTAATGCAACCTTTCCAAACTACTAATAAAAGAATAAAAGTCCTGTTTGTGAATATATTAAAAAGTTATAAGAGACTGTTTCGTATGCACCAGTAATTTTTTTCACTATGACATTCATTTCACTTTAGAATTTAGACAGGATTGTAATGGGACTGATAAAAGCAGAATTATGCACTTCACAAATGTTCATAAATATGCCCATTTTTGGCATGTAATAATTGATTGCAATGTTTGTATTTTAGAAGAATGAGTTTGGTGCTCTGAATTCCATGGGACATATACACAATTCTATATTACTATTCCACATCAAAAACTTTAATTAAGCTGATAGTTATATTAAGTTGACTATACTGACTTAGCTCTGAGATGTCATAACTTGGGAGTTCAAGTGTGAATTGGGGTTGTATTTATTCAATAAAAGCTAGCAACTTCAAAATTCTGTCTTTGGTTTTTGTTAAACTAAACAACTGTCTGCAGGCCCATGTGCTTTAGGTGTGTGAGTGTGTGTATTTTTAAAATAAAATGATATGTTACAAAGCGAGGAGTTTAGGCATATATAAGGCATCAGATGTGTTATGAATAATGAGAACTAGAGCTGGGGAAGTAGGTAGATCACAAGAAATAGTATAAATCATGCTATAGAAAGTTTATTTTTTAGGTACTAAGAAGATATTAATTTTTAACTTTAAATTAGGAATAATTAAAAAGTTAAAATTTATTTTTGTGAAATTTGCTTATAAATGGATAGACATGGAGAGTATCATACTAAGTGAAATGAGTGCAAGTGAGTCAGAAAGAGAGGGACAGACATAGAAGGACTGCACTCATTTGTGGAGTATAGAATAACATCATATGAGGCTGACACCCAAGGACAGTAGATAATACAAAGGCCAGGAGGATTGCCCCATAGCTGGAAGACTGCTTCATGAGCGGAGGGGAGAAGGCAGAT
The DNA here is from genome assembly GCF_027595985.1 of Sorex araneus. NCBI lineage: Eukaryota > Metazoa > Chordata > Mammalia > Eulipotyphla > Soricidae > Sorex > Sorex araneus. The sequence goes on from NC_073312.1 coordinate 43,076,236, forward strand.
GGAATAGAGAAGGGATCACTAAGAAAATTATGGCTGGAGGAACCAGTTGGGATGGGAGATGCATGCCGAAAGTCGATAATGGAACAAACATGATGACCTCTCAGTGTCTGTGTTGAGGGCCGTTATGCCCCAAAGTAGAGAGAGTATGGGGAATATTGTCTGCCATGGAGGTGGGGGGTGTGGTGGGGTGGGAAAGGGAGGATATACCCAGGATATTGGTGGTAGGGAATGTGCACTGGTGGAGGGATAAGTGTTTGATAATTGTGAGATTGTAACCCAAACATGAAATTTGTAACTATCTCATGGTGATTCAATAAAATTTTAAAAATTTTAAAAAAATTTATTTTTGTATTCATCATCATCATCATCCCGTTGATCGTTGAATTTCACGGGTAGTCTCAGTAATGTCTCCATTCGTCCAAGCCCTGAGATTTTAGAAGCCTCTCTCTACTTGTCCTTCCCAATGATGCCGCATTGGAAGCTCCTTTAGGGTCATTTTTGTATTAGAGATCCAAATACAGCACTAATTTCCGTATAATATTTGCCAGCTTCCTCTAAAACCAATATTTTTTTATATTGGCATAATACTATATCACAGTATATATACACTATTCAGTTATTTTTAGTTCTTTTACTAAGTTTTTCTGTTCCAAAATTCAATATGGTATAGCTTATGACATTCTGTTATGTATCCTTATAAGTTTCTAATTTGCAACAGTTTTTCAGACTTTTTTTCCTTCACATGTTTAAAGTACTGGTCACGTATTTTATAGAATGCCCCTCAACTTGGATTTGTCTGATATAGACCGAGAGTGTAATTTCTCTCTTTTTTTTGTAGTTTCTCTCATTTTTGCAGAAACAACTAACTCTTCTCAGTGCATCATATCCAGTGATTCTTGATGTTGACAAGCTTATGATTATGTTAATTTTATTTACTTGGCAGAGGCATTATATACACTGCCATACAAGTACTTCGCGCTAACCGATTGCACCACTGGAGCTCCTACACTAGGCTTATCCACTGTAAAGTTAGTTTGACCTTAGTGATTGCTATTTGGAGAAGATATTAATTTATCCAAATGCCCTATTTGTCCTTAACTTTGATGCTCAGGTGCTGACTCTGTGTTTGGGGGACCATTTGTGATAATGTATAGTGTCAAAGATCAATCCAGAGTCAACTACATGCACAGCAAGTGCCTTAGCCTGTTTTTTTTTTCTTTTTGGCTCACACCGGGCGATGCACAGGGGTTACTCCTGGCCCTGCACTCAGGAATTACCCCTGGATGTGATCAGGGGACCATATGGGATGCTGGGAATCGAGCCCAGGTTGGCCACGTGCAAGGCAAATGCCCTATATGCTGTGCTATTGCTCCAGGCCCATGTGCCTTAGCCTCTGGACTATCTCTATGACCACTTAACTTTAATTTTTTAAAAAATAGGGCCCACAACCAGTGATTCTGGGGTTGGAGGCAGGACCATGTTAAGTGGTGCTTGGGGTCCATCAGGGCTCTATTGGAAGGTGCATGTGGGGCCATTTGGTGCCAGGTATTAAACTCAGTCTATAACTGAGCCATATCTCCAGTTCCTGTCCTTAATGTTTTGCTCATTGATTTTGGCTTTTACCCATATATCTTATCTGGAGCCCATCACTACTCTAGTATTTGGAGTGACTTTCTATTTTTTGGTTGTTGTTAATTTCTTCTAATTTAAAAATTGGAGCTATTTTTAAAGGAAGAGCTATTGAATTGTTTTTGAAGAATCAGGATTATTGTGATGATAAAAATGGATGAGAGAATGGAAAGAAGCGAGACAGGAGACAGGAAGACTAAAAATTAGGAGATGATTTAAGTAATTTATGCCTCAAACTTGGATAAGGCTAATGCAAGTGAATAATTAATATAAAATATTTAAGAATTAGAGCCAAGAAACTATGTTGACTTAATGAATGTAAGCAAAGAATGAAGGCATCAAGTATGGTGGTAGACTTCTATCTTGAGGATAAGAACTATTAGAAGAATTAATGGTTTTGAAAGAAGAGAGATAAGATGAATTAAGCTCTGAATTTACAGGGTTGAGGGACCCATAGTACATCCAAGAATTGTTTCAGACTTTTATCCTATAGAGGGCTGAAGCATGGAAGAGAGGCCTGGAGTCAGGAAATACAAATCATGGTACAGTTTTCGAGTTAAAGTGGTTGTCTTGCAGTGTAGCTGGTGTCTGTTTGATGTGAGCACTGTATATGGTCCCTGAGGACTGCTAGTGATCATTCCTGAGCAGAGTCTGAGCACCTAAGGGTGTGGCCCTACTTCCTCCCACAACAACCCTCCCCCAAATATATATATATATATATATATATATATAATATGCATCTCTACATCATTAGTAGATAGGTGAGAATTAGAGTCACAAAAATCCATAACATTGCCCAGAAAATATATGTAGAGAGATAAAGTATAGTAAGCTAAGGACTAGCCAGATACAGCGGAAAAAAGAAGAAACTCACATAAAGAGAAGAAAAATGTGCATCAAGAAGCTTGTTCAGAAAATCAACATCCTGGGAAAATGTAAGTCAAGTGATTATTATTCTCATGGAGGAAGAAACGTGGGTGTTCCCCAGCTGTTAGGTTACAGAAGAGGCAAGAGAAAGACAGAGAAATATGGTAGTTATGAACTCTTCCGTGACCTTCGTCAGAGAAATCCAAGGACTCCTCCTCATTATCTTGTTGGGCACCAAAGGTGAGTACTCAGAGAATTCTGTCACACTTGATATTAAATCTTATGCTCAGTTACTCCTGGTGATGCTTGAGGGAATAGGTGGTGCTGGGAATCAAACACAGGTCTCCTGCATACAAAGAATATCTCCTTACCCTTTGAGCTATCCCGCATAGCCTACTTCTTTATTTTCAATGAAGTTCTGATTGATTTTACTGTTGGTTTACAGTAAGTTTCAGGAATACAGCCTGACACCTGGATGTGTGAATATACTACACTGTCTCCAACACCAGTGGAATTCTAGTGCGATTCACCACAATCAAATTGGCCCTCATTAGGCATTCCTCTTATCCATGACAACCACCTTGTTACAACCGCCATACTGCTCCCTCCCTCCCTCCCTCCCTCCCTCCCTCCCTCCCTCCCTCCTTCCTTCCTTCCTTCCTTCCTTCCTTCTTCCTTCCTTCCTTCCTTCCTTCCTTCCTTCCTTCCTTCCTTCCTTGCTTCCTTCCTTGCTTCCTTCCTTCCCTCCTTCCTTCTTTCCTTCCTTCCTTCCTTCCTTCCTTCCTTCCTTCCTTCCTTCCTTCCTTCCTTCCTTCCTTCCTTCCTTCCTTCCTTCCTTCCTTCCTTCCTTCCTTCCTTCCTTATTTGTTTTGGGACCAACCTGGTGGTACTCAGGGCTTATTCTTGGCTACGTGCTCTGGGATCACTCCTGGCAGGTTTTGAAGAGGGGACCTTTTGGGATACCAAGGACGGAACCCAGGTCGGCTGTGTGCAAGGGAAACACCCAACCTGCTGTATGATCACTCTGGCCTAACCACCATACTTTCTAAAAGATACTATTATTTCTTAAAGTTCATTTGTGTTATATATAGCACTGTAGCACTGTCCTCCTGTTGTTTATTGATTTACTCAAGCAGGCACCAGTAACGTCTCCATTGTGAGACTTGTTGTTACTGTTTTTGGCATATCAAATATGCCATGAGCAGCTTGCCAGGCTCTGCTGTGCCGGTGGGATACTCTCAGTAGCTTGCCGGGCTCTCCGAGAGGGAAGGAGGAATTGAACCCGGTTTGGCTTCATGCAAGGCAAATGCCTTACCCGCTATCGCTCAAGCCCTATCATATATTACACATATATGGGAACATATATTGAATATATGTTGTTTGATACTGGGAGAATTTTGTTATGTTATGCATTTTTTGTTCTTTAAGATAGATAATTCTCTATATTTCTTCAGGTGCTTTTGTATAAAAATATGAACACACATTATCATCTGATGGTGTTACAGATAACATCATTTCACTGTCAGCGCATGTACTTTACCTGGCTGCCACAGAATCACCTACAGGCATCTCATTATTATGTCTCAATTCAACCTGTTTGAGTTGAGTGTTTGTTCAAGGTCTCAGTGTGCTCAGTGGACAGGTCAATTTGCTTTGCTTGGCCAGGTTCCTGAGTGCCTTTGGGTCTCCAGTCTTCAAAATGTTTCATCAGCTAAATGGAGAACAAAGTGAAAGGAGAGAGGATAGTTCAACTTAAATCTGTCCCTTTGAGGGGAGAAAGACTTCAAACAAAAATTCCTATTTACAGAAGAGCAATTGCATTATCTTTATGTAATATTACTTCAGCATAGAGATAAAAAATTTCTTAGCAAATAAAATTACTTCCTTTATTTTACCTGTAGGAAAAGCTATTTGCCTTTAGAACATCCTTTGAGCTTGAGAAATTAAGCCTGAAATATGTATCATTTGAGCTAAAAGTACAACATATTCTGGGAGCAGAATTTGGCCTCATAACTATTTATTTACAAGGTACTTCTTTTTATTTTAAAAACAATGTAATAACATTACAGAAAGTTAAAAAGCAGAAAAGAAGACCACTCCTGATCTATTAGTATAGTTACTATCCTTTTTGAGTATTTCATTTCTTTCTATAATGCATCCATAATTTTACATAATTACAACCATACAGAAATATAATTTCATTCCTGGCTTTTTTACTTAACTCATAAGCATCATTTTGCTAGGTAGTCTTTACAATTATTCTTTTTAATGACAGCATAATATTCCATAAAGTGTATGCAACACATGTTCATTAAGAATTACTCCAATATAGGGACCCTCTGCGGCGCTTAAAGACTTTGACTCCAAAGATGTAACACATTCGGGCATCCAGCGCAGCACCCGAGAGCAATGCATTGGGACACCAAACTGGGCTACAACTCGGTGCTGCTGGGGGTGGATTTTTTTTCCCCCCCACCCTGTCTTCCTGCATGGAAAGCGGCGGGCTGGCGGCACCCATGTGGCAGGCGCCATCTTCTGATTCCAGACCCACAGGTATTCAGATTTTACTTTGGGGGCTCCCAGGAACTCATGGGAAGGGGGCTTAACCGGCACGCCCTCGGCCCAGATAAACCCGGAGCCGCTGAGCGCGAATCGGACCCTCTGCGCCTAAAGACTTTGAATTCAGAGACTTCTTACAGCAATGCACTGGGACTGTGAGCGGGGCTATGTAATTTCTGGCAGAATTCTCCCTGGACTTTATACAGAAATCCAAAACCGCGCGGACGCTGCCGCGTCCGCGCGACTTAACATTTATAATTGTCAGCAATGTGAATTGGCTCCATTTGAACAGGTCTGACTTGGGGGGGAAACTCCAAATAATAACAGTAAGTTTTTGTTGAAAATATTGAAGGTTTTTAATGTAGCAGCCACCTCTGGACTGTGAACTAAGCAAAAGCCCCACGCTGGCCGACGTGGCGTGGCGTACACCATACTATGAGGCGCAGGAAGGGGGATGAGGGGGAAAAAGAAAAAAAAAAAGGGAAAAGGAAAAAGAGAAAAAAAAAGAGAGAGAGAGAGTTATGTCAACTATAGTGAGTTTTGTGTTGAATTATGGAATGTAATCAAGGTAAAGAAAAAATGAAGTGAAATTCATTAGTTATACAGTAGGGGGTAGGGGGTGGGGGCGGGGGGTATACTGGGGTTTCTGGTGGTGGAATATGGGCACTGGTGAAGGGATGGGTGTTTGAATATTGTATAACTGACATATAAACCTGAGAACTTTGTAACTTTCCACATGGTGATTTAATAAAAATAAAAAAAAATAAATAAAATAAATAAAATAAATAAATAAATAAATAAATAAAAAGAATTACTCCAATATAGGACATTTAGTTTGTTTCTAATTGATCAATGTCATTAAAAAGATTATTGGAAAATGTTGCATGCCATGGATATTTTATATTATTTCTTTAGGATGTATTTTGGGATTATTCAAACAGAGAAGATCAAAAGTTATATTCTTTACACATATTTCCATATTGCCTTTTAAAGAATTTACTCATGATGATGTCACAACTGAGGCTTTTCAAGTGGGTACCAAGAGATTAGAGCAAGATCAGGTGGAGTGTATCTCTTTATGTGAAAGAAGGTGGAAGGGCAATGTCAATTCTGACAAGCAATTTATGTGTGTGAGGTGGGTGGGGGAAAGAAAATAAATCATGGCTCTAACAAAGATTAAAAAACTGTCAAGTGATTAAAGAATTGTAGTGTGGTGGAAGAAGACAGAAGGCTCTGAAAAGCATGAGGCAATTTGGAACCCTGGTCTGAAACTATGTTTTGGTTGTAGGCTATCTATGTGTAGAATTGATACATTTGAGTATATTAGACATGTGCTGGACTTGGAAATAATTAAATTTTATTTAGTTTTCACGGCATGTTGGGTAATTTTTATGGGATTCCTTCAGTTAATATTTATTACGATCTTTTTAGGTGTTATCATTGTTATAGTTTTAAAATGAGAATCTGAAGGTTTTGTGAGAAGTGAACAAATGAGTTTCCTAAAGTGACACAATGTTGTGTGGTTGCAATTAGCCCTAGGTGATCTGATGCCTTTGATTTGCTCTGCCATGTTGTTCTCCACTCTGCTGAAGATTTTTTTTTTCCACACCTTGTGGTGCAATCAAGCAAGCAGTGTACTGCCGAAGACTACTCCTAGAGAGAAGACTGCCATTAGGAAAATGTGGGAGTCAGAGAATGTACATGGCTCAGATGAAGATGATACATTTTCCCCCCACAGCCAGGCTGGTCTCCTGTTTTGCCTACTTGTACTCTGGGACCCAGAGATCCCCTGGGAAGGAGCAGGTTTTCCATATGCATGAAGAACCCTTGAACCTATGACACAGCCTTCATAGATGCTTTCAGTTGGTGTAGAATTGGCAAGAGTTTGTGAGTGAGTCCCAGGGAGTCAAACAGAAGTTGTTTTATATTGTTGGTGTTGGTTTTTGGGGCCATAACTAGCAGTGTACAGCATCTGCTCTTGGCACTGTGCGTGGGAGTCCGTCCTTAGAGTGAGTACTCAGAGACCGTAGGTTGGGGATAAAACATGGGTCTTCTGTGTGCAAAGCAATACCAAATGGGTCATTTGAACTACGGCCATAGTTCATTACCACCCTTACTAGGTTCTTATGGTGAATATCAAAGGAGATCTATGTGGTTCTGGTAGGAGGACATTTTGCCAAAGCCTTATTTGTACCTGGAGAACAATTCTTCCCTCTGCAACCTCTTCTAGTCACCTATTAGTGGAACAGAGTTAACAAAGGTTAGGACAATAAGGAAATAGACTAGAAATACTAGAACCAGGGAAATGGAGAGGGGTGTAAACTAGTGTTTAGAGGAGCACTTGTGAAGGTCGCAGCATTATATGAGAGGGCTGCTAGAATATTAAAAATTTATCAACAGAACATCACCTCTCTTCCATACATTACCACGAGGCTCCCCAGACTCAAGATTACAGCTGAAGTAGCCATGAAACAGACTTTTCTCTGAGGAAGGGCACATAGGGTAGACTAAAGTCAAAAAAGGAGTTAAGAAGACACCGAGGGCATTTGAAGTCTCTAGCATTAACAGTGGCAGCTAATGTTAAACAATTTAACTCCTACCTGAAAGTCATAAATCAGGTATTAAAATTTTGTATGTCCCAGTTCTTATCACCTTATACTTCTTGTTTTCAACATAAAATGGCAGAGTATACTGAACGGCAAAACAAAATATTACAGAATGTTAGAGAAAATGCTATCCCCAGAAATAGACACAAGTGTGATGGATTTTGAATTTATCTGATAGAATTGAAAATAAATGTGATTAATATACTAAGAGCTCTAACATAAAAGTAGAATGTATGTAAGAACAGATGAGTAGTGCATGCAGATAATTGGTAAAAATAAAGTAGTAGAAACAAAGACACAGACACACAGATGAATAAATGCCTTTATGACTCATCAGCAGGCGGGGGAAGAGCTAAAAGGAAGGTAGTAGTAGATAAGCCTGAACATAGGTCATCAGAAACTTCCTGAACTGAAATACAGAAAGAAAAATGTATGGAAAAGAAAAAAAAGAAAGCAAAAACCCAAACACAATAGCAGCAAAGAATTAAGGGACAATTAAATCAGGTATAAAATATACATAATTAGAATATCAAAATAAAAAAATTGATAGTGGCACAGAAACATTTCAAGCAATTATGTTTTGAGAATAAATGATAAAGTTTAAATTGCAGACCATGGAGACACAGAGAATATTATTCCTAAGAGCAGATTAAATGACAAAAACAACCCCCCTCCACAAGTCCAAAATACCTCACCTAGGAACATCATGTTTAACTGTAGACAATGAAAAACAAAAAGAAAAATTTCAAAGAGGCTTGTGATGGGTGTATTGTGTATGGGAAAATCACACCAAGGAGAAACAAAAATAAAAATGATACCGAATTTCTAATCAGAAACTACACAAGGAAGAAGAGAATGGAATAATTAAAATGATTAAAAAAAAAACCCCTCTGTCCTTGAAGTCTGTATCCATCTGGTCAAATCTGAGACCTGGGAGAAAAGAGCATGTAAATGAGGAGGAACCACGAGAAATCCTCACCCAGGGAGAGTCATGGGGTTATGGCTGGGGAGGATTAGAAGAATTTGCCACTTTAGTTGTTACCAAATCCTTATTGGATTACACAGATGTTAGTCTCTGGGAGGGTAGATGTGCTTTACATAAAATCTGACAAGGTTGTTAAGACAATAGGGCATTTTTGACATTCAAATAATTTTGACATTCTCACAACAGAATAGAAAGCATAGAAGGCATCAATGCACAGCATTACTGTCTTGGGGCATTCTAGAAGTTCAGCTTCACTGTAAAAATGGGAGATTCTAGCAGCAGACAGAGAGTCCATGGCAGCTCTGAGATGGAGTGGACATGCACATAAGTATATCCAAGATATACTGGGTGAGTTCATGAAAGATTTAAGAGCCCCATAGAGGCATGACCCAGTAAAAATAAATTATTTCTGTTATTGTCACCTCATTAATTTCCATGGATTTTGAAGGATAGACGATGCCATACTCTCAAGAATGCGTCCTAGCTCATTCTGTTATTCCTCCAGTTAGCTCTTCAGTTAGCATGCAGAAACACATAGGACTAATATAAGAGAGAAGCCTATGGGGCAATAGTATGTAAGATAGAGTTCACTGCCCTGTGATTCATTTCTCTGCTTTATTTTTGGAATTAAGATTATTATTAATATCTCCTTGAAATGGATAATATGGTCCAGTATATTTGTTAAGTTGTTTGTGTTGTTGAGGTTTTATCCTCCTTGAATAATAGAGTTTGAAATTAGTTGAACTCCGAACTACAGGTTCTCAGCTTTTATCTCATACTTTGCAAGTTTCCCCTAAGAACAGTGTATTTGCTTTTCAGGACTTTTGTTGTATGCTTTCTTTTCTCTATGGAAAGACCCAGGTAAAGTTTAAATTACAGTTAATTGATAGAGGCCAAGGAGGAAGATAGAAAATTTAATTAGTTTCCCTGCAAAGTAATGTGTATTAATCTTACTTTCCACACTAGAGACTAACGTATCTTAACTTAAGGTGCACATGAAATGTTCTGTTTAAATATACAGGGTCTTAATCATCCTTCGAGCTTATTTTCTGTCTAGACAGAGAAGAGAACCAAATCCCTTTTAAATTATAAAATTGTTCTGCAATTAGATACCATGCAATCTCTTAAGGCACTCAAGGAACTTCATAAATAGTTAATACCAGTTAACACTTGCATATCTGGGAGGTAGGGAACAGATGCTATGGCCTCAGTTGACTTACACTTGCAGCTACTCATCTCTCATGCACAGCCCCTCCTACATTAGGTTCTCATTAAGGCAGGGAGCAGGCTAGATCCACTGGCTTCACACTAGAAGAGTGGGGCAATCAGCATCCTTTCTAATAAACAGTAGCCATTGGATTTAGGAATTGATGGATAAATAGCCTCACTTCCTGGTCTTTTATTTATTATCATTCATTATTGTTATTATATATTGTTATTATTTTTATGCTATACCAGCAGTTCCTAGGGCTTACTCTTGGCTCTGCACTCGGGGATCACTTTTGGTGGGCCTTGGAGGACCGTATGGGTACCAGGGATCAAACCTTGGTTGGCTGCATTCAAGGAAAGCACCCTACCTGCCGTAATATTGTTGCCTCCCATTCATTTTTATTTATTTCCTGCCTTCCAAGCAATGCTTCCAGGTTCTAGGCATCGTTGCCTTTGATGCTGAGTGCTGTTGTGTGGACTTGATTATTCAGTTCTTCTCCTCTACTTCCTCGTCTTGCTACTGCTCCTTCTCCTCCTTTTTCTTCCTCTTTTTCTGGTATTTGGGCCTAGTGGTTCTGGGTGACACCAAAGGAGTTGTGGGGGTCATGTGGCGCTGGGGGTTGAACTTGAGGCCTTTACATGCAAGGCACACCCTCCAACACCAACATTAACACCAAGGGCTGAGTTTCATTTATGCTTGGCTACTGAGCAATCTCATTCACAGTAATAAGCAGTTTAGTCAAGCACCCTGTGTTGGGTCTTTTGATCTTGCCTCTCTTTCTTTGACTTTCTGGGGATACTTCTAAATAAACTACCTAGCCCCATGTTATAGATTCATATGCTTTTGGGGGAACTCAAACTAGAAGAACTGATTAATTTGGAGGATCATTTAGGCTGATTTTAAATAATCTTACATCTGATTAACACATGCTTATGACTTTTCACTGGGAGATCCTTTAGGAGCCTTCAAAGTGCTGTGTAAGGGTTTTTGGTATTGAACGAGCAGATATTTGCAATTGCCCTACAGAACCTTCCATATTCCTCTCCCCAGTCGTCCTTGGTTTTCAGACCACAGTTAATGGTGCTCAGAGCTTACTCTTGACTCTGTGCTCAGGAACCACTCCAGGTGGGGTGTGGGAGATCTTGTGGGGTGCTGGGGATTGAACCTGAGATGGTCTTGTGCAAGGTAGGTACCCAACCCACTGGACTAACTCTCTGGCCCTTATATTCCTTTGAAAAACCTAACAATGATGTGAATTAAATGTTATACTAATACCCATTTTATGTAAAACTAATACAATGAAGGGTTTTCAAATTTTGGGGGGGGGAAAGAATAAAAAAATAATTTAATTTCCACAAATACCACTAACTTTTCTTTGATATGATATGGTGTTCACAGATGTCTTTTCAATTTTCAGCTACTTCTTTTCTGGTTAAGTATCTCATTGTGGTTTTAGGACTCGCTCCTGTGCATATTAAAACATCAACCACAGAACCAACTCTTAAGCTTCCTCTTCTTGCCATTACTACACCTGGGCAACACCTGCAGAGATTTATGAATCTTGACACTAAGCGTTAGTACCAGAGATGTTGGGGCCAGGCTTTAAAAGCCTCCAGGTGGTTCTGTTGTGATTTCAGGCCAGAGTAGAGGATTGTGGAGAACAGCCTGTTTTTTCTTGTGTTCCTTTCTCTTTCCTCTGCTCGCCAATCTGGGGTTGGAGTTGTTTCTATTGGTTATCATTATTGATTTTACTTGCTGCCCACAGACTTAGGACAGCCAGCATCCAACAGTCCCTCTGGGTGCTTAGAAGCCCCCAGGGAAGGATGCTTTTTGCTGCCCTTTTGACTGACTAGTCTAACTTCAGTTTCTCAGACAAATCTGTAGGCTCAAAGTTTTTTTGGTCTTTTGCTCAATTCTACATCTTTCAGGGCCTCAGGCTTTTGTAGGAGCCTTTCCCTCCCTCCCTCTCGCTCTCCCTCTCTCCCCTTCCCCATCTTTTGTTTTGTGTCAGTCTGGGTGCTCAGGGCTTCCTCCTGTCAGGCTCTAGGGATCTGATATGGTGCTGGATATCTGCGATGCAAATACCTCACCACTGAGCTATGGCTCAGGCTTTTTACAATGGTTGCCTCTGCTTCTTCTTTGTCTGGTAATGGTACCTGCAGTACAGTGGTCATGTAGACCCCAAGGCACAATATGTAAATTTCTATTCTCTGTCCCTCTCTGAGAGCCCGGCAAGCTGTGGCCTGAACGGAAGAGCCTGGCAAGCTCCCCATGGTGTATTCAATATGCCAAATACAGTAACAATAACAGGTCTCATTTCCCTGACCCTGAAAGAGCCTCCCTTACTGGGAGAGTAAGGAGAGGCTGCTAAAATCTAAGGGCTGGGACAAATGGAGACGTACTGTCATCCCATTGTTCATTGATTTGCTCAAGTGGGCACCAGTAACATCTCCATTAGTCCCTGTCACGTGCTAGTGTAGCCAGATGGTGTTTTGGGGGCTCTTTCAGGGTCAGGGAAATAAGGACAGTCATTGTTGCTGTTTTTGGCATATTGAGTACTCCCCGAGTAGCTTGCCAGGCTCTGCGGTCCGGGAAGTGTTCATTATGAGAAAATAATTCAGAAATAGGGAACCTTCAGGCCAGCAATAGTCCAGTGAAATGTTCTTTTTTGTTGTTATTTTGTTTTGAGTCCACACCTCGCAGTTTTCCGGTCTTACTCCTGGCTCTGTGCTCAGGGATCACTGCTGGTAGGCTCGGGGAACCACCTGACTTTCCCAGGATTAAACCCTGATCAGCTGCATGCAAAACAAGTGCCCTACCTGTTCTGTCCTTCACAGTGAAATGCCCTTTTAGGATGGTTCTAATAATTCATTTCAAATATGACGTATGTCATTTGTGCCTCTGCAAGTAGGAATGGTAGTATAGAAAAGAGATAGGGCAGACATAATAATCTCTAATTCACTTATAATCAGCTTCATGATTTTGCTTGGGGTGGGGGGCAGGGATATGTGGCAGATTTTTGTATTTATTCCCAGCCTACCCTTAGGTTGGGCATGGCAAATATCTCTTAAGTCTCCAGTCAGTGGTGTTTGGCAGTCACTGCCTGGAGATGTGCATTGAGAGGATTCTGAGAGGTGGGAAAGTATCAGAGTCAGACATTAGTTTCAGAAGGGAAATTATCCTTCTGAATTCAGTTATCCTTCTAAGTCACTCCCACTGCTTGGCTCAGTTTCATGTTAACTGATCACACACAGAGGGTGAGGCAACCTTGAAGTGTTTTTATTTGTTAGGTTTTTCTCTTTCCAGTTCTTGATTGCCAACCACAGGAACTCAAGCATAAAATGAAAGTATTTTGTAGGGATATTGGATTGTCTACTGAATCCCCAGGAAGATTGGAGAAGCTGGCTTAGAATATGGACAGCAGTGAAGCTGGCATTGACATGGGTACAGGGATTGCTCATTGCCTCTCCAACCCCACCACTGCTCTGGAACCTTTTCTGTAACACTCTTGAACTAAAAAAAAAAAAGCCTCATTGTGTATATAACACTGTAGCACTGACATTGTTCATTGATCTGCTCGAGCGGGCACCAGTATCGTCTCCATTATAAGACTTATTGTTACTGTTTTTGGCATATCAAATACGCCATGGGTAGCTTGCCAGGCTCTGCCATACGGGCAAAATACTCTTGGTAGCTTGCCGGGCTCTCCGAGAAGGATGGAGGAATCGAATCTGGGTCGGCTGTGTTCAAGCAAACGCCCTACCTGCCATGAGATATACATATACCTATATATGTATATAGATAGATAGATAGATAGATATGTAGATATAGATATATCTCATGTGCAAGGCAAACACCCTACCCGCTGTGCTATTGCTCCAGCCCCCCTCATTGTATATTTTTATGAAAAATTTGAGTAGACCACAAAAGAAGAGTATAAGTGTTGTCCCAGGCATCCTTTCCTGGCATCTCTATTATTATAATACTGCTGATCCTATTTAATCTATCCTCTATTTATTTTTTTTGGAGTATTTTGAGTTATTCCCACACAAAATCTTAAATCAATTGTAAATATATCACTCCATTAGAAAAGAATGTAACAGGGGCTGGAGCAATAGCACAGCGGGTAGGGCGTTTGCCTTGCACGGAGCCAACCCAGGTTCAAATCCCAGCATCCCATATGGTCCCTCTTGCATCACCAGGAGTAATTCCTGAGTGCATGAGCCAGGAGTAACCCCTGTGCATCGCTAGGTGTGACCCAAAAGAAAAAAGAATGTAACAAGGCTAATCCACATCCCTAATTTGAGATGCTACTTTTTGTACAAACTTTATTTTTCAGAGATCTAATCCCTAGTGGCTTTTTTTTTTTTTACTTCTTTTTATTCTTCATCAGTACACATCTTCATTCTATAGTCAGGGAGCTGGAGGAGGAGGTCTGCTCTTTAGAAACTTTAATGGGAGAATGGGCCATGCCTTCTCACTCTCTCAGAATTACTTCCGATAGAGAAGGGGGTACATATTCTGGGCAGACAAAAGAGCAGATAAGACATAATAGAGATTGGAATGTGCTCTCACAACTCATCAGATGAGTAGTCACTTGTCAAAAATCACCATTTATATTTCCTAATTGTCTTTGACTTATAGCTTAGCATTCTTCTACAACTGTGTAAAAATACTTTGATAGTCATTAAGCTTTGATTTAAAGTGCTATGGTTTCCACCTGGATGGAAGGCTATTTTCTTCTTGGGAGGTTTATTAGCAATTACATATGTAAATCTATGCACATCGTCTTTTGATACATTCTCTTGGGAAACATTACACCAAGAAATTATTAATGTACATGAAAACAACAGTTAAAATTCCCAGAGGATAATCGAGGCATTGAATATTTTTACATATATTAAGGCATCTACCAATATCACTTGAGGGTGCCAGGACTTAGGAAAAACTGCTAAAATAATAATTTGCCTTGCTGAGAGATTTAAAAAATTTTACCAATTAATGTACTCATATAATTAATACCAGAAGAAGAATTAACGTTGTGGACTACAGAGTTTCCAGCAGTAAAAAAGAGATAACTGCAAGCTATTAGCTGTATCTGGTGGGATCCTTGTTTAATGCAAATTTATCACATTTCCTTGTGGGAGAAGTGGGATGCATAATTTTTGTCTTCTTGTTTTGAATCAAATATTCACCTTCATTTGTATTTCCTATTGTGTTATTGCTTCCGTTCTCATCTCCAGAGATTATGAGTTATAATCACAATTTAATTTCTGATGACAGTCATCACTAGGGACTGCAATTGTTGACATAAATAAATTCAACACGTGTCTATTAAGTGATATTGATATATCCATAATGGAGAGGTAAAGTTTCCCAAACTGAAGGGGGATAGGAGACACGAAATGCAAACTTGTAAGATGAAGCTATCAGAATGTCACTGAAGTAAAAAGCTCTTGGAATCTAGGGAGGGGAAGGTGTGGAATTAATTCTGCACAGAGAAATCAAGGTTGGTTTTCTAGAATAGGTGGCATTTGAACGGGACTTCTATAATATTAGGTCATTTTACATGAAAGAGGGACACTCAGGAAATGGGAAATTACAGGCACTCGAAACTACTCCCTATGCATGTGGACAAAAAAATTATTCATTCCCATTCTTACTGAAAACAAGACATTTTAGTTTGTCAGCAAAGGCTCTAAGAAGAAAAAAATTCAAAACGAGTAGTTAAAACCCTACAGAAAAACAGTTGCTGTCACACTGCATCTTTCTGCCTGGCTGAGCCCCTGTTGTAGTTTTTAGTTCCACTTGGCTCCAGCTCACAGGACAGGCCACACAGAGGACCACAGCTGTGAGGGAGTGTGTTTGTGGGACCAGTCCTCAAAGGGGATGCCACTTTTGTCAGGGCCTTACATATACAATTGTGACCTCCTAAGTGTGACCTATTGTTTTTTGGTTCACTCTGAGTCACACGTGGTGGTACTGAGGGGTAGCTCTGGGTAGTGTTCAGAAGACCATATGGTGCCAGGGTCAAACCCAGGCTCCCCACACCCAAAACTCGGGATATAGGTGTGATTTTCTCACATGCCCTTGATCAGAAAGTGAAGGGGGCTGAGGGACAATACTGTGGGGAGGGCATTTGTCTTGCATATGGCTGACCTGGGTTGGATCCCAGGCACGTACCCCGTATAGTCCCCTGGACTTGCCAGAAGTGACCCCAGAACACAGAACTAGGAGTAAGTCCTGTGTACAGCCAGATATGGCCCCAAACTTAACAAAAATCAAACCAAACAAATGAACAATCGCTGTCCCTCTCCACTCCCCCCCCACCAAATCAACTAAACTTAAGTACTGAGTCTGAGCTCTTTGTAGTTGCTTTTGATGTTGCTTGTGGTTTTGTGCTAAAATAGCTGAAGCCAGACTAAGAGCTCAGCATATGAATACATTCAGGAAAGGGGACTTTCAGTGCTTTTGCACACTGAAGGAGAAGACTGCCTGAGTTTGAATACTCTTAGAACTGGCAAGTTACTTATTCTGTTTATGTCAGTATTGTCTCATCTGTGAAATATCCTAAGCATACTCTTTTCTCATTGCACTATTATGTGTGTTATGGTATACAGTGCATGGGATGGTGCAATGGAGATTTAACTCTTGCTGGTTCAACAGGGCATGTAGAAAGTGAAGGGGGATGAAGGATAATACTGCGGGGAGGGCATTTGTCTTGCATATAGCTGACCTGGGTTCAATCGCAGGCACCCCGTACAGTCCCTGGAGCTTGCCAGAAGTGACCCCAGAATACAGAACTAGGAGTAAGTCTTGTGTACAGCCAGATGTGGCCCCAAGCTGAACAAAGTCTTGCTGGTTAAACAGGGCATGTAGAGGGAACCATGGATTAGAAAGGGGTGCTGGGCTGATTTGTAGACAACATGTGTATCAACCGGAGTTTAAATCAAGACATCCGTTGCTGGAACACCTAGGGTTAGTCTGAATAAGGGCTTTCCTTCTGAATTTGATCCTTTTCTAGTCTGAGAGTAGAGTTAGTTCCTTTCTTTATTTTTTTAACATATATATGTGTATATATATATATATATATATATATATATATATTAGTTACAAGCTTTCATGTTTGGGTTACATTCTCACAATGATCAAACACCCATCTCTCTACCAGTGCACATTCCCCACCACCGATATCCCTGGTATACCCCACCTTTCCCACCTTCCCCCTGCCTCCAGGGCAGACAATATTCCCCACACTCTCTCTACTTTTGGGCAAACTTAGTTCCTTTCTAGGTGCTTCTGGGAACTTGGTCTTTCTTCTAGGGTTATTAAAATATCCTGGCAGTGGGCTTTGAGGTGAAATCAGGGTACCAGTGCCTGCATAAGCTTCATTACAATGAAATGATAGGCAGAGTTGGCTTGAATGGCCCCTATAGATGGCAGATGGGGGTATTTAAGTGTGACTTCTAAGGACTCTTCTCTGTGCTAGGAAGCTTCCTTTCTAAGGCTGTTCACACAAGAGCAGCAAGGGATTATAGAATAGAAAGGCACATGCATGGAGATAAACTTGTCGACGGCTATGGTTAAAGGACTAAGAAGAGAAAATTCAGGGGACTATAAATCTTTGAGAAGTTTTGTGAATCTTAAAGTCATTGCCTTAGTCAATACAAAGCCTTGCACTGCTATTTTGAACAAGTTTTGCTGAGCAGAAATCCTACAAGTATGATTACTTTAGAGAAAACCAGTGCCCTGGAACCCGAAGGGCTACCAATTGCTTTGCCACTCAAGGGGCCAGGATGTATTAAGCCCAGGATGAATTAACCTCTGCAGTGCCACTGAACTGAGTCTGCACCCAGAGGAACCAGTGTGGGTTTCCTTGCTGAAGGACTAGGAAAAGAGTGAAAGCCTGGGGCTGTGTTTGAGATGAGATTTGTCCTTATAAACTCAAGGGCAGACTTCCCCTCCCAGCGAAGGAGAAATCTGCCCCCATCAGTTCTAATGGGATGGGTACAAAGCCCATTTACTTTAATCATTTCTGGTCCTACTACTCCCCCGGGGGGAGATTTAGTCTTTGTCTTTTATTCAATATTTTGTGTGTATAGAGGGTGGTGGGAGGGTGGGGTGGGGAAGGCTTCTGAATGTGCTCAGAGATCACTTGTCCAGTGATTGCTATTTCTCTCTCTGAGGGAAATGACTGAATTTGAAAAGTTTGATAAGTGCTATTGCTTATTTCATCCTCCTTAGGATATAATTAGGTGATGATGTCTACCCTATAATACTAGCTAAAAGAGCTTTGGTCTCTAATCTAATCTACTCTATATCAAAGGAAAATAGTGAGTTGCAGATGGGGAGCAGTTCACTGGTAGGTCCCTCATTCAGCCTCTAAGTGGCCAGGTGGGACAGGACCCAGACACTCCCGACTGTACATTTTAGTAGCATTTCCATCACATTAAATTCAATTACATGCACTGTGTCTTGAGGTTGTTTATATAATGTAAAAAGATCTTAATGTTCTCTTCTTTTATTTGCTGATATAGCACAAGAGATTATAGGTCTCATTTTATATAAGCTGTCACCACTTGGGATGCTGACATCCTAGCAGAGAAATGGAGGGACCTAGTAACTCCCCTTAAAGTGAATCTTGTTATTTTAAAATGACTATTTGTTGGGCTGGAGCGATAGCACAGCGGGTAGGGCATTTGCCTTGCACGCAGGCGACCCAGGGTTGATTCCTCCGTCCCTCTCAGAGAGCCTTGCATGCTACTGAGAGTATCCCGCCTGAGCGGCAAGTTACCCGTGGTGTATTCGATATGCCAAAAACAGTAACAACAAGTCTTACAATGGAGATGTTACTGGTGCCTGCGCGAGCAAAATTGACAAACAACGGGAAGACAGTGCTCCAGTGCAATTTGTTGAAAGAGAAAAGCTTCAAATGGGGTAGAATATCTTCCTCTCCAATAGGAAAATGCCAACAGTTCAAAGAAACTGTCTGTTTCAGTGCTGGGGTTGGACCAGGACTTCATGCATGCCAGACAGGCAATTTACCTCTAATCTAATGTCTAGCCTCTAAATACTTAATTTTAATATTAGATATTTCACTTTGATACATGATGGTTGTTCCTCTTTGGTCGAAGGTCACTTGTGGAGCATTGGCTTAAGAATCACTTTTTGCCCTGTCTTATAAAAGCTAAGCATTTTCTTGTGGCCGGAGAGTCTTCCATTCATTATTCTGGCTGAAGAAATGGTTTGTACTGAATAGTAGGTGCCCTGGGGGATGAGTGGCTCACCCTAAGAATCTGCAAGAGATTCTTATCACACTGTATATATTTACTCATCTATTTGGGCTGACATCTGACACCAGAATGTAATTTTGGGGAGCACAGGAATTCTGTTGTTTTTTGTTTGTTATATAGGCTGTAACCAGATCACTGGAGCACACATAATGTAGGCTCTCTTCATGTTTGGTGAAATAATGCATGAATTCATCCTGTGAATGTCAGGGGAAGGTGTGAGCACCAATGGCAGTACTGTGTGCCTAGAGTGTTCCAGTTCCAGTTAATGGACCCTGGAGTGCTCCTTCTTTAATTTTGAGCAGGTGAATACAGAGACATCCAGAACAGTGCACATATTCCCTTTCAAAATGACTGCATGCCAACTTCTAAAGGGTGAGACAGAATTTAGTTTTTAATACTTCTGGACAACGAACACAAGGCTTGAGATGGCTCATTTTTCAAGGGTAATTGCAAACCAAAGCAGTTGTACTGGCCAAGAAACTTGGGCATATTTCATTACAATTGGAAGATGCCTGTAACTGCAGCTGACAAGGGAAGACAAATCCAGAGCAGTCAGTCTTCCTCCAGGGAATTCAGCTCATCTGCACTCACTAAACTGTTCTGAACTTCTGAATTGTGAGTGCTCAGGGCTCTTGACTAATTAAATGCTCAAGGTACCATCAGCATATTCAGTCTGTGCTCTGGAGTTAGCATCAGAGGAACTTCTTTATTTGGCTATTTCATTTGCTGGCACTACTGGGGAAAGGGTCTACATTGCAGGATAATTTGCTTAACTTAAGGGTAAACATGTATAGTTATCAATTTTGTCTAACACCAAAGTATCTTAAGCTAGTGAAAGGGCCAAACATTTATTTTATCTAATATGTTTATTTACCCCAAACTGTGTTTCCCCCAGTGAGACTTGGAGAATAGAATATAAAATGTAAATCAGGATATGGACTTTAGCATCTAACTATAGGGCCAGGTAATGCAAGTGGAGATAAGTATAAATTCCAAAATATGTCGGTGAAGTTTAGAGAAGAACATAGACTTTATCCTGAGCCTGCAGTCTGGTCTTTTAAAATAATTGAGGACTTGAATACTTGTCTCAGAACTAATTTCAGGAACCAACAGAAAGTTTAGAATCTTTATCAAGGCTAGGTCAATGGGATTTGCAGTGCAATGCGATTAATCAAGTGTGGGAAGATGTTAAATCAAATTCTACCTCCAGTAGAATTTTTACTGGTGGTATTGTTAGAGGATGATGTATCAAATGACAGTATAAAAGGCCACCAGAAGAAAAGAGTCCTTTTAGTGTGAGAGACTGCTTTGTTGGGAAGCAAGTTTGCAAATGTTCATTCCCCTGTCCACACAACACCACCAAGAGGAGATGTTTTCTCCTTCACCTTTTTCAAGATTCAGACATGAGAATAAATGTGGTAGTAGCTCAGGAAGATTGTGTAGTCTTTTTTTTGTTGTTGTTTTGGCAACAAGAGTTTCCCAGCAGGCCAGTTTTTAAAGTCAAAAGAAGCCCAATTTATTCTACTTTGGTTTTGAAGACAAATGTTTCAAATGGGATCTTTATGACTGCTAAGAAATAGTATCAGGTGAAAATAGAGATTCTCTGAGTAGTGGAGGGCTCAGAGGTCAGGGGTACCTGCCTCACATTCAGCAAGAACGCAAGTTCAATTCCCAGTACCAGGGCCTCCATCCCCCAGCCCCACTGGACAGAGCCCTGGAGGAACCAGGCATACAGCTAGGTGCTGTCGGTGGTCCCCAGCAATGCACCATGGCTTCAAGCACTGACCCATCTTGAACATTGCTTAGGAGATGCCCGCACCCACTCCCCTCACCCCCCATAAGAATCTAAAAAGAGGTTCTCTGGCAATGCACAGGGGTTACTCAGGGATTACTCCTGGCAATGCTCAGGGGACCATATGGATGCTGGGAATCAACCTTGGGTTGGCCGCTTGCAAGGCAAACGCCCTACCCCCTGTACTACTGCTCCAGCTCCAGATTGTGTAGTCTTCATGTGTACAGAGAAGCTCTCTTCTTACACTATTGAGAAATCTTCATACTGTTTCACATGCAGCCTGAATCAGATGATATTTCATTAATAGCGAATGAAGGAGTAAAAGTTCCTTCCTTCCTTCCTTCCTTCCTTCCTTCCTTCCTTCCTTCCTTCCTTCCCTCTCTCCTTCCTTCCTTCCTTCCTTCCTTCCTTCCTTCCTTCCTTCCTTCCTTCCTTCCTTCCTTCCTTCCTTCCTTCCTTCCTTCCTTCCTTCCTTCCTTCCTTCCTTCCTTCTCTCCTTCCTTCCTTCCTTCCTTCCTTCCTTCCTTCCTTCCTTCCTTCCTTCCTTCCTTCCTTCCTTCCTTCCTTCCTTTCTTCTCTCCTTCCTTCCTTCCTTCCTTCTCTCCTTCCTTCCTTCCTTCCTTCCTTCCTTCCTTCCTTCCTTCCTTCCTTCCTTCCTTCCTTCCTTCCTTCCTTCCTTCCTTCCTTCCTTCCTTCCTTCTCTCCTTCCTTCCTTCCTTCCTTCCTTCCTTCCTTCCTTCCTTCCTTCCTTCCTTCCTTCCTTCCTTCCTTCCTTCCTTCCCTCTCTCCTTCCTTCCTTCCTTCCTTCCTTCCTTCCTTCCTTCCTTCCTTCCTTCCTCCCTCCCTTCCTCCCTTCCTTCCTTCCCTCCCTCCCTCCCTCCCTCCCTCCCTCCCTCCCTCCCTCCCTCCCTCCCTCCCTCCTTCCTTCCTTCCTTCCTTCCTTCCTTCCTTCCTTCCTTCCTTCCTTCCTTCCTTCCTTCCTTCCTTCCCTCTCTCTTCCCTCTCTCCTTCCCTCTCTCTTCCCTCTCTCCTTCCTTCCTTCCTTCCTTCCTTCCTTCCTTCCTTCCTTCCTTCCTTCCTTCCTTCCTTCCTTCCTTCCTTCCTTCCTTCCTTCCTTCCCTCTCTCCTTCCTTCCTTCCTTCCTTCCTTCCTTCCTTCCTTCCTTCCTTCCTTCCTTCCTTCCTTCCTTCCTTCCTTCCTTCCTTCCTTCCTTCCTTCTTTTTCTTTTTCTACATTCCCACCAACAGTAGTTGTTTCCAGTCTTTTAAGTTTACTTTTTACATTATTATTTGTTTATTTTGATTTTGGGGCCACACCAGGCGATGCTCAGGGGTTACTCCTGGCTTTGCACTCAGGAATTATACCTGGATGTGCTTAGGGGGCCATTTATGGTGTTGGGTGGGCCGCCTGCAAGGCAAGCACCCTCCTCATTGCACTGTCTCTCTGGTCTTGATTTTTCTGATTTTGGGGTCACACCTGGCTGTGCTCAAGGCTTTCTTCTGGCTCTGCACTCGAAGGGCTCAGGAGTGGTAAGGGGCTCCAGGGTCAAACCTGGGTCAGCTGTATGCAAGGCAAGTGCCCTTCTCACTGTACTAATCTCTCCAGTGCCTCCAGTCCTTTTAATATGCCTTTTATCTTAAGGCCCTTATAAATCAGATTGTCTGTTAGGATATATAGACTTAGATGTACAATTGTGTACACTGTGTACATATATTTATACACAATATGCATGTATACATAATTTTTCTAAAATATACTTTGTAGATCAGGTATAATATATTTTTTAATTTTATATTTAAAGCACTTATGCTTAAAAATACCCTAAGGGGTCAGGGAGATAGTACAGATGTTCAAGTGTTTGCCTTGCATGCAGCTGTGACTACAGACCTGGTTCAAATTTCTGGCACCATGTGAGGTGTCTCCCCAACACCTTGAAATATGGGCCCTACGCATACATCCAGGAATAGCTCCTGAGCACAGAGCCAGGATTGGTCCCTGGGCATCACTGGGTTTAGCCAAAGCAAACCAACAGGCAAACAGAAAGCAACCTAAGACTACACATCTAGAAAATAATAGAACCACTGTCTAATTTCAAAATCTGTATTACTTCTGATCGAGTACATGGCTATCTTGTGATTCTCTTGGTCTCTACAGCCTGACAATAGTTCTGATATATGAATTAAGTAGACAGTACTGGGCACAGAAAGTGTTATATGAACAAATGATTTTCCCCAATCCCTAAGGAAGTCCTCTCCAATGTTGTGGGCTTTGTAATTGCAGAGCACATGGCAGCACTCCAGGATCTATGTCCATGGAGAATCAGCCATAAGCATTTATTTCTAGCTGTAAGCCTGATGTTTCAGCAGCTATTACAATGCTAGACTATCTGGATTTTCTGGTTTCTTTGTTTCATTTTGTGGAGCATACCCCGGGTTTTAAACAGTTTTGGATTCATTAAAATTGAGCAAGATTTGTGTAATTTCACAGTGAAAGTAAAAGAAAGAATAGGAATTTTGAAACCACTTTAATCAGGAGAAAAAGGGGGGATACAGTGACACAGGGGAGATATGGGAAAGGAGATGGAGAAGAGAGGAGAAGAAAAGTGAAGAAGGGGAGAGAGCACAGGAAAATAAAAGGGAAAGGAAGATAAGGGAATGCAAAGAAAGGAAAAGAAAAGGAGGGAAAGGGAAGACAATTAGCCCTTTTAATAAAAACTTGACCAAGTAATTTTTAAAATGTTGACTTTCATCATCTCATGAGAAGCATCTCCAAACTAGTCCCTGAGTTTGGTCAACAGGTCAGTCTGATCAATGTAAACCTGAATTGTCACTAAACTAACATAGATATCCATCAGTAAGGATCCCTTATGTTATGAAATTATAGAGGTCATTAAACCATTATTCTTTATTAGCTTTGTACTTCCGGGTATGAAACTAGGGTCTCATACTTGCGGTGCTCTACCACCTGGCCTGTGAGGTATCACACACCTGTGAGGTATCACACACCTGGACTGTGAGATATCATCCCTTATTTCCAGAGCAATTTGCCCAATTCACTCATATTCACTCATTTGTATAGCCTCTTAGCTGGTCTCTGGTGAGATGTTCTGTTGCTTCTAGCAAGAAGCAATTGCCTGGTGAAGAAACGAGGAGGAAGATGGGGTCAGATCAGTCTTGGGCTCAAATCCCATCTTCACTGTTTAACATATGGTCTATGAGAAGGTACTAAGCACACCTTTTTATAAGAGGTATTTGATAATTCTCCTTTTTATAAGAGACATTAGTTTACATGACTGTCTATATTTTAGGGGCACAATTTCATGCCTCACAGAGTATGTTATCGTACATATCTGCCACCACCAGGTACCAATATCTCTGCACCACACCACTAGACTTCTCTCCCCACTCCATTCCTTCCAATACTCATTTTATAACCCCAAATCTTTGGTCTGAGTTCACAGATTTGTTTCTAGTCTGTAAAATAAAATCAACAACATTCTGTTGGTAGCACTGTAGCACTGTTGTCCCATCCCATTGTTTATCGATTTGCTCGACCAGCCACCAGTAACGTCTCCATTGTGAGACTTGTTGTTATTGTTTTTGGCATATTGAATATGCCATGGGTAGCTTGCCAGGCTCTGACGTGCGGGCGGGATACTCTCGGTAGCTTGCTGGACTCTTCGAGAGGGACGGAGGAATCGAACCCGGGTACGCTTCGTGCAAGGCAAATGTCCTGCCCGCTGTGCTATCACTCCAGTTTTTATTCTGTTGGTATTCATATGAAAAAGGAACCCTATCCATGGTCACTTTCTCCCTACCAAAGAAGAAAGGCACCTTGGTATAGAAGTTCAATATTACTGAATAGATATGCTGCCCTACCAAAGGAGGGACATGTGGACCAGAGCGAATAAGGAAGTAAGTCTCATGTCTTGCATGTGGCTGGTCCTGGTTCAATCTTGGCACCACATATGGTTCTCTGTGTACTATCATGTGTCACTCCTGAGCACAGAGCCAGGAATAGCCCTTGAACATTTCTAGCTGTGGCCCCCAAACAGAGAGAGATAGTGATACAGAGAGAGAGGAGAGAAAGAGAGATCTTTGTTCTCTGTAGCACTTAACACAATAGCCTATAGAAATAACCCAAGGTCCAATGAGAGAGAGAGATGAATATGGACAAAGAATTTGTAGTGCATATGTAAAATATACCCAGCTATAATATTACCTACATATAAGAAATGATAAAATCTTGTCCTTTGCTAAAACTTGGATGGAATGAAAGTAAAATAAGTCAGAGGGAGAAAAATAAATACTAAATGAGCTCATTCATCCAGACAAAGTAAGTGAATAGAAAGGTCAAATGAAGCCCTTCGCCTTGGATTACAAGTCAGATTACTAAGCAGAGGAAAGAGAGTTGTGAAGGACAGAAGTAACTGATTGGTTGAGAAGTGATATGAAGACAGTAATGGATGGTCTTGGGTACTTCAGTGGTGCTGAGGTGCAGTGACTTTGCACATCAACTTTAGCAGTATTATAACCTTGTTACCTTAACTGTAATAACAATAAAAAGGCTTTAAGTAAAAAGATATAACAATAATGTGTCAGGGAGAACAAAGGTCAACGTGTATATTGACCCCCTACTTGCAGAATTTTATTGGTTATACCAGATAGCTTATATCAATTCTCTATTGCCATGTAATGAGCCAATCCCCAAACTTAGCACCTTATGGCACAGGATCAGGAATAGCTTATTGTTGCTCTAGGTGGTAAGGCCTGGGTCTCTCAAGTGGCTGCACGTCCAAGGAAGTTGGGCAGGACAGAAACAGCAACTTTACTCGCATGTTTGACACACCATGGTAATGATTGGAATATCTTGGAGCTGGTCAGGTGTTTCCTCTCTCCCCCCACCATCAGGGTAGTCCACCTGACATGGTGACTAATGGCTCGCAGAGAGCAAAAATAGGAGTTGCCAGTCTGCTCTGCAGGGTTAAGGTCTGGCTGAGGTCTATTTGCTGCTGGTCAGAGACAGTCTTCATACAGTCTTCATCTCTCTCTCTGTCTTTCTCATCACATAATGATGGGATAAGAAACAAGGATTTGCAGTCATCATTTATCTACAACAATCCTGACATAAAATTAATTACCTTTCCCAGCCCTCTCTTGCCCACCAGCGGTGAATGTTGGCAAATTCTAAATTAGGAAGCTACAATGACTGCCACCTGCCAGAACACAAACAGGTGCTAGGAACAGGTCCAAAAATATGTCCACGGCTCTGAGTGTGAGATGGGAGAGAAAATTGTCTCTCTTGAGTTCTTTTTCGAAGTGATGTCTTTACAAAACATTTTTAAAGTAATATGTAGCATAATGGTTGTTTAGGCTATGGTGAAGAAGTCATAGGAAGTCATATAAAAGCAGCACCTAATGTATCCTGAAAGTAGTTATTTTGTGTACTTTTCTCCTTTATGAACAACAATATACTCCTCGCGCTCCTCTTTTCTACCCCTAATTCCCAAATAACGACTTCTATATTAGAACTCACTTTGCCTCTCACAGGCCAGAGCTTCCTTAAAGTAGACGATTCCAGATGTCACTGCTGTGAATCAGCGAGTGACTTTATGTGTGACGGAGTGTGTGGGCATGCCTGCCAGTATAAGTATGTTAATGTGTGCACAGTCTATAAAAATGGTTGTGAGCATGTGTGACCATGCATTGTGTATAGGTATGAACAATGTAGAGACAGAGAATAGGAGCAGCAACAAATTCTAAATTGGGTAAAGGAAAAATACCACACGTGGCATCCCGATTCAAAATGTGTGATTAGGTTTTGCTGGCCACTTGGAATATTGCCTAATGCTAAAACCTGTAGCTTCTCTACCTACTGCTGATGGTGACACACTGGTCTTTTAAGATGTAATAAATGATGTGATCTCTGCCAATCTAGAACTGATAGTTTGGAGAATTTGGGACAGGGAGATACTGAAAGTGCAGGATCAGAGTTGCCAAGAGAATGAGCAGAGGATTCTGGGAAGTAAGATTGGTTCCAAGTTCTGGAGCTCAGCTTGTTTCCCCACTTCACCCTCTGACTCCTGCCAATGGTACCCTTGAAAAATGGACCATTTTTCACGGTGCATTTTCTTTTTGGTTTGTTTAGGATGGTACTCACCAATCCTTGCAAACTCCATAGGATTGGTCATGCCTACTATTTATTTCTACATCTTCCTGTTCCTTAACCATTAAAAAACTATGGATCCAGGAGCAGAAATAAATAAAGGGGCAAATCTACAGTGTTCCCCTTAAACAGGATTTCTGTCTTTGTGACTTGGAAAAATAATTTCCCTTCATTTTGTTTCTACTTTCAGTTTCTATTTCTACATGGGCTTGTTTTAAGTTTGGAATGATTGATGAGTTTTCAGTGAAGGAAATAATAACAGCTCATGGAACATTTTCAAACACATCTCTTCTTGCAGTAGGCGATATTTGAGAGAGAAGTAATTTATGAATTTGTTAGTAATTACTATTTATTTGAGCATAGAGTTTGTGCCAGGCTATGTTCCAAATGCAATACATATGTTATTTTCAATTTAGGGATGACAAAAATATGACCCCCAAATTGTTAGGCAACTTTCCATGATCACACTGGTAGTAAGATCACACTGGTTCGAGCTTTTAGCCCTAGTTTTCTGCTGTACCATGGGTACCCACTTTCAGGGTCAGTGTGAATCAGATATCTTAGCTGTCACTCATTGGTCAGGGAATAGAATTTGGCATTAACATTTATTTCAGTTCCCATTCCTAAGTTTATCAAGTCCTAACTTTTATAGCATCAACTTCCTCAATTATTTCTGGATCCCTTGTCCTTCCTCTTCCGTCACTCATAAATAAACGTTGGTTGATGTTCCTTGTTGGGATAGTAGAAATGAAGATCACTTTCCTTCCGTTGTATATCCCACTGACCTGGTTTTAAGTTGAAACACTCTCTTGGCATTGTGAGGAAAAGCTACCATTTAAAAATTTGGTCATATCCATTTTCTCAGAGGAGTCTCATAATTGCTCTGTGGGATGCTTTATTATCATATCTCCTCTCCAGTTTTATAAATGAGGAAACAAGTTAACAGTCCACCAAACTTGATAAAAAGTGGAGATAGACCGTATAAGAGTTGTATTTGATCTTAGTTCTCCCTCATTTACCATGGAGGTGCTCATTTATACTTGATGTTATAAGTCACTATAATTTTTTTTTGAATTTTTATTTATTTATTTATTTTTTTTAAAATAATTTATTTATTTTTAATTAGAGAATCACCGTGAGGGTACACAGCGGCCACTCAACACCTTTATTGCAAACCACAACAAGTCACTATAATTTTGACACAGTATTTTTTTTGTGACAAAGACATGTTATCTGTAAGACAGAAAGAACCAATTCATGGAAATAAATGAATACACTTCTTCAGTACAGCATGTGCTTTGCATGTGCTTTGTATGGGTTTCGAAATGAGTCATCTACCATTTCGAAAGAAACTTAAAAAACAAACAAACAAAACAGGACCAGAGAGATAGGTCAGAGTTGAGAGCACACTTTGCATTCAAGAGTCTTGGGTTAAATCTCCAGGACTACATCTTCCACAAAGTATTGCCAGGAGTGACCTCCAAATACTGGCCCTGAGCATCATGAAGTGACACCAAAACCAGAAAAAATACCCCACATTTCGAATGCCGGCTAGTTCAGCCCTTTTGGAAAACAGTATGGACAATTCTCAGAAAACTAGAGGTTGAGCTCCCATTTGACCCAGCAATACCACTGCTGGGAATATATCCCAGAGAGGCAAAAAAGTACAATCGAAACAACATCTGCACATGTATGTTCATCGCAGCACTGTTTACAATAGCCAGAATCTGGAAAAAACCCGAATGCCCCAAAACGGATGACTGGTTGAGGAAACTTTGGTACATCTATACAATGGAATACTATGCAGCTGTTAGAAAAAAGGAAGTCAAGAATTTTGTAGTTAAGTGGATGGGCATGAAAAGTTTCATGCTGAGTGAAATGAGTCAGAAAGAGAGAGACAGACATAGAAAGACTGCACTCATCTATGGTATTTAGAATATCAGAGTGGGAGACTAATACCTAAGAACTGTAGAAATAAGTACCAGGAGGTTGACCCCATGGCTTTGCGGCTGGCCTCACGTTCCGGGGAAAGGGCCACTCAGAGAAGCGATCACCAACTACATTGTAGTTGAAGGCCATGTGGGGGAAGGGAGTTGCGGGCTGAATGAGGGCTAGAGACTGAGCACAGCGGCCACTCAACACCTTTATTGCAAACCACAAGAGCTAATTAGAGAGAGAGAACAGAAGGGAATGCCCTGCCACAGTGGCAGGGTGGGGTGGGGGGGAGATGGGATTGGGGAGGGTGGGAGGGACGTTGGGTTTACGGGTGGTGGAGAATGGGCACTGGTGAAGGGATAGGTTCCCGAACTTTGTATGAGGGAAGTATAAGCACAAAAGTGTATAAATCTGTAACTGTACCCTCACGGTGATTCTCTAATTAAAAATAAATAAATTATAATAAAAAAAATACCCCACATTTCTGAATAACTTTGGACTTAAAGAGCAAATAAAATTGATAAATCCAGGGGGTTAAAAGTGGGCAGAAAGGAGAACAAAACATAGACCACAGCTAGTGCTATGCTGAGGAAAAAATACATTATTATTAGTTTAATAGTCTCACAATGGAGACTATTACTGGTGCCCGCTTGAGCAAATTGATGAGCAACAGGATGACAGTGATACAGTGATACCATGATTAGTTTAATCATTTAAAATATTTTTAAAAATAAACTAAAATTTTCAACGTTAAAAATTTAGAAAAACGGGTGCTGGAGCAGTAGTACAGGGGGTAGGGTGCTTGCCTTGCACGCGGCCAACCCAGGTAAGATTCCTAGCATCCCATATGGTCCCCCGAGCACCTCCAGGAGTGATTCCTGAGTACATGAGCCAGGAGTAACCCCTGTGCATTGCCAGGTGTGACCCAAAAACAAAAAAATGATTTAGAAAAACATGGGGGGTATGGTGCCACCAACAGGTTAACCTGTATCTGCGGGGCAAGTGCACCAACATCCTGATGATGTCTTCAAGCTTCCTGATACCCCAAAATTGCTGATGTGCCTTTGGCCAGACCCCAACAACTTGGGACCAAGTTTACCAAGAAATTGAATGGCCAAAAGCTAGGTTTGTGGGAGACACACCCATGAACCACCTCCATCTCAACTATACAAACTCATCTATTGACCTTATTTCAGAGACCCATAGATAAATCTTGAAAGAGACCAAAAGCCACAGATAATCTTGGACCCACACATGGCTGAACAGACTGGGGTAAATTTGAGGGGGAAAGGATGGCCTGGTGGCCCTCCCAAACAGAGCCCCTAGCAACCACTTGCTTTCACAATCTACAATCGCCACCATATCCCCAGCCTGACTCCACCGTCTCAAGATGGTCCTCATCAAGATATTATCTGCTGAAAATTTTGTAATGTGGTTCCTAGCACACCAACAGCCCTGTCCTAGAGACACAGCAGCAATTCCCAGAACACACCACAGCGAGGAGATCTCTCCAAGTTGCATACTGAAACAATTTCACTGGGACACCCAGATAGAGCAGGTGCAGTCTCCCCACCTACTACAGACGGAATCTTGGTGATCAAGAGCTTCCACAAGCAAGGCCCAGGTATGCGAGTTCCAGTACTAAATCTCTAGGCTGCATGGTGGCAGAGGACTTACACTGTCCCTCCTTGGGTCCCCGCCCGCCCAGCAGACTGGCTGTCAAGCCCACAATTTGCCTCCGGGTGCCATCTTAGCACACCAACAGTCTTGGCCCAAGGACAACCAGTGGAATCCCAAAATGAATTAGTGCCACACAGAGATGTCTTCAGAACCCAACCATTTACAATCTAGAAATTTACATTTACAATCAAGCTCTCATGATGTTCAAAATGAGCAATGAAAAATAAATGATCCAGTATCTGCCCCTGGCAAGTATGCTTGAATGGTGGTGGGAAAATTTGAGCAAAACATAATGCCCCAAATTAGAAAGAGAACATTGGGGAAATTGTCTGCCTTAGAGGCAGGATGAGGACTAGAATGTGTGTGTGTGGGATACTGGGGATACTGGTGGTGGAAAATGTGCACTGGTGGAGGGATGGGTGTTCCCTCATTATGTGGATAAATCTCAAAAATCAAAGCTTTGTAATTCTATCTCACGGTGATACAATACAATTTTTTTTTTAAATACAAAATTAAAAAAAAAGTAATGTGGAGTTCATGCCCAATTCAAACAGCTTAATCAATGGCTGAACAAATAGCATTTGTTCAAAAAAGCTCCTAGATTATTAAAAAAAATAAATTTAGAAAAACAGGGGCCAGAGTAACAGTGTAGTGGGTAGGGCATTTGCCTTGCACTTGGCTGGCCCAGGTTCGATCCCTGGCATTCCATATGGTCCCCCAAACACCGCCAGGAGTAATTCCTGAGTGCAGAGCCAGGAGTAACCCCTGAGAATCACTGGGTGTGACTCAAAAAGCAAAAAATAAAATAAATTTAAATAAAAGAATTTAGAAAAACAGCAAAACAAGATAAGAGAAAATAAGAGGGGCCTAAAATTTCTGATATAAAAAGATAAATAATAGAAAGGATAAGACTAAATATTGTTCATTCTAAAAAAATAGAAATTTCCTGGTGCATATACAGGTGTGAGAGATAGAGAAGGGCAGGATGAAAGAAAGAGAATGAGAGAGAGAGAGAGAGAGAGAGAGAGAAAAGTTAGAAGAAGCTTTAGTCAGTGCAAAACATTTAGAAAGTATAAGAATTTACATATAGCTTTATTAAAATATATTTGCAAATATCCTGAGAGAAGACAATTTTCTATTTAAATGTGTATTACTAAATTTGATATAAAAAGAGACAGAAAATGTGAATATAACAATAGTGGTATAATTTGGCAATTTTACTAAAGATTACCATTTAAAAATTTACTTGGTGTGAATAGTTTTAATATGGGAACTGAATCTGTCTATAATAATTTCTATATTAATGAAATGCTTCTAGATATAATTAAGTTTTCTCTTTATTTTATAAAGCTTGAATAAGCTTCATACAAAAAACTTAAAAATATTATATAGAGCCATGAGACAGTTTTCCATGTGAATATAGTACTGTAGCACTGTCATCCTGTTGTTCATCGATTTGATTGAGCAGGCACCAGTACCGTCTCCATTGTGAGACTTGCTGTTGCTGTTTTTGTCATATACAATACTCCCACTGGTAGCTTGCCAGGCTCTGCCATGCAGGTGGGATACTCTTGGTAGCTTGCTGGGATCTTCAAGAGGACAGAGGAATTGAACCCAGGTCAGTCACGTGCAAGGCAAATGATCTACCTGCTGTGCTATTGCTCTAGTCCCATATGAATATATATGTGAAAATTCTGAATAGAGAGCTAGATTATAAGTCAACTTAGCAATACATTAACAAAAGTATAAATAAAAAAATTAAATGGGATTTCTTCTCCAATGCAAGGATGGTTCAATATCGATAGATCTAGTAACCTTTCCCTACATCAGTGTAATATGTACTTAGTTTCCAGAAAACCATTAATAAAATTTTGAACAGTTTGAACAACACTAAAAAATTAAAAACACCCAAAAACCTCAAACTAAGTAAACAAAAATAACCTATATTGAATGAAGACTAATTGTTTGAAACTAAGAATAACAATTATATAGAGTAAAATACTAATGCTATTGTTTTAAGTCATTCAGGCATGTATGCCTGTTGTCCATTGTCAAGTCTCATTTCTTAGATACTTCATATGCCAGAGATTCATAAAAGTAACCTTCAGAATGAGTTTCTCTCCCTAGAACAGATTAATATTCGAGCACCTATTAAGAGTCTTTACTTGAATATCTTACAACTTTCCCAGGCTACATTGTAGCTCCTGATGACCCCCTCCTTCTCAGCTGACCTTTCCTGCTGTTTTTCTCATCTCAGTGAATGGCACCATTTTGACTCCTGTTCAGAATAAGATCCAATGCTGTTTTCTGTCCCTCACTTTATAATATCATCTGTTAGTCAATTCTTTACATTCCTTTGAAATGTATCTTAAATATATCTCCACTGGTTATTAGAAGACTGGTGGGGAGATCATTAACTTAGAAAAACTTCATTTGCATTGTACTGTTTGTTACATGCATATAATTTGTACTTTAAGATCTAGTGACAAGCAAAAGGTAGAAAAAGGACAAAATTCCCTTTGATATTGTATCATGGAAAGTGCTTCTCATTGACTTTTAGTACCACACTTCTGAGAAAGCTTTCTGACTGGAATAATAAATTGTGCTTGAAGAACATAGAAAAAGTGGTGAGGGCAAGGTCACCACTAAAATGGAAAACTAAGTGACACATGACTCGAAAACTCTCTGAATTTCTGGCATTCCCCTGCTCAAGTTGAATGGAACAAATTCCCCAAACAGAATATAAGTCAAGATTTCTTTGAGATGCCAGAACTGCAGATTTTTCTTCTCTCTCGTCCTCTTTCATCTATACCTGCTCATTCCCCTTCTCCTGACCTCCCTACCTTTCTCTTTTTACCTCTCCTCTTGTCATCTTATCTAATTATCAACGGGTTCATAGAGTCAAGAGACTATTCATCTTTTGGTACTTTAGTGCTTGAGGTTTCCTTCTCAAGGCATTAGATAATCAATTAGATTACTCATTCTGGGAGACAGAGCTCATACACATCCTTTCAGTGTTCATAATAGCATTCTAAATGTGATTTGAATTCTCCCCAGTGCAAGTCAACTTGACAAGCATTTGATGATGTTTGGCACAAAACAAACCCCCAATACAAACATGAATTAAGCTGACAAGGACCCCATGTCTAGAGATGGGAATAAGCATGTCAAAACTCAAATATACAGGGTTCTAGTTCTGTTATAGTACAAAGTGCTGAATGGCACAGAATTTATTCCACAGGGGTGGGAGTTTCCTAAAAATGGCCATTGGGTTGGGTGGCAAGAAGCTCTACAGGCCTGAAAGTGGGAGGTTGGGGAGTGAGTGGAAAGGGCAGCTTTGAAGGGAAGTCAGACCAAAGTAATGGTATTTAACAAGGTGAAAAGAAACCCTAGCAAAAATGTATAGTATGTCGTGGCGTCCATGAAGCAAGTAGTAGCGATTGTACAGACTTATACCAGTTTGTATTTTGCCTTTATGTAATAATGCTCTATTGCCTTTCTACAAAGTGGGCCAGGAACATTGGCTTTTTCTGAAAATTGCCTAGTAAAGAAAAGTATCAGGCGTTAGTAATCTGTGAGCACCTTATACTTGGTTCTACATAGATGTACTTGGTTATACTACAGTTCACATTTTTAAGCAGGTTAAAGGTGTTACATGGGGATAGAAAGGCAGTTCAGTGGGCTGGAACATAGGCTTTGTATGCTGGGTTCAATTCCTGGCACTACATATTTCCCTATGCACCACCAAAAGTGATCCCTGAGCACAGAGCCTGAGCACTGATGGGAGTGGCCCAAAATCCCCAAAAGAAAATGAAATAAACAGAAATAAGCAGAAAGAAAAAAGAATAAAATAAAGAATACCAGTCTCAGAGCAAGGATATAGCTCAACAGTCAGGAGAGTGAGAAAGTAAATGAGTCTCTCTCTCACACACACACACAAACACACACACAAACACACAGACAGACAGACAGACAGACAGAGATAGAAAGAGACAGAGACAGAGATAGAGAGAGAGAGAGAGAGAGAAGGAAAGACAAAATGACAGAGAAAAAGGAAATTGTGACATGTTTAACAATAGTCTTTTAGCTCCAACATAGAGAACAAACTGGAGAGAAAAGTATTAGATTTAAAAAAGTTACTTAAAAGGCCACTACAGTGATATGTGGAGGAGGAAAGTATTTATCATCAATGATCAAGCTCCTAGGCTTTATGCAATGCTATCCTAAAGCAGTGTTTAAATTTTAAATTTAACAACTGTTTCTCCCTTTTAGTTCCCAAATTAATTGTAAATGCTACTAATAATGAATGATTAAATAAAACTGAGCATTTGTGGAGGCTAATTCATAAAAATACCTATTGTGTTATTGATGTGCAACATATGGAAAGCTTTTCATTTTACTAGTAGCGGCAAAGATTTGATTGACTCCCAACTTCTAGATTCCACCTTTCAGAGGGTTCCCTGGAATCTAAACTGGTTTGGGATTTATGAAAAATAGTACTTTGAGCAATTTGTTCACCTCAAGCAAGACCTTTTCTAGTCATCTTAGTAAAATAGATGCAAATTATAAAGATATGCTTGGAAAGAAAAAAGAACCCAGCAAGGACCAAGCTCTAGGAATCTGTTGTTCTGTTGATTTTTTTTTCTTTTTGGGTCACACCCGGCGATGCACAGGGGTTACTCCTGGCTCATGCGCTCAGGAATCACTCCTGGCGGTGCTCAGGGGACCATATGGGATGCGGGGAATAAAACCCAGGTCGACCAGCTTGCAAGGCAAACTCCCTACCCACTGTGCTATTGCTCCAGCTCCTCTGTTGATTTTTTAAAATTATTCCACAGTATCACCTTTTCTTTAAAAAAATTCTATTTTTATTTTTATTGAATGACTAAGATATACAGTTACAAAGTTGTTCGTTATTGAATTTCAGTCATACAATGTTCCAATTCACTGAGCATTTTTTGATATACTGAGTTTGAACGCCCTGTTTGGCTAGGGCTTCAATGACTGCTTCAATCTCACCAGAATCAAAGGCCTTCTTTAAGTCGATGAACGTTAGACAGAGCAGCATCTTGAACTCTCTCGAAACGTCAATGACTTTGGTCACTGTGTGGATATGGTCTATCATGCTGAATCCCCTTTGAAACCCGGCTTGCTCACATGGTTGTCCTTCGTCTAGTGTTCTGCCTATTCTATTCAGGATGACACGAGTGAACAACTTGTAGATGACAGACAGCAGGCAGATTGGGTGATAGTTGCCGATGTCGTGGATGTCTCCCTTCTTGTATAACACAATGGTCCTACTGGTTTTCCATTGAGAAAGAAAATGCAATTTCTACCTTGCATTCAGACAGGTAGAGTGTGAAGAGTCGAGCCAGTGTATTGATGAGTATTGGCGGTAGATTCTTCAGGTGTTCGGGTCTGATCTTGTTCAGACCAGGTGCTGTACTTGTCTTTAGCAACAAAATGGCATGTCGGATTTCAGAAGGGAGGATGTTGGGACGACATATCCATCCTGTGGAATTTGGTATGTGGGCAGGTGGACATGGCTGTCAAAGAGATCCGAGTAGAAGTTGTGAATAATCCTCTCCATTGCCTTTACAGAAGATGTGATAGATCCATCGGGATGTCAGAGGGCAGTCATCCTGGTCTTGTAGTTGGCGAAGGATAAGCAAGGACTACAGCTGAATCTCACCAAGACAATGGTCATGAAAAACAAACTAGTTCCTGACATTCCATTTGCTCTCAATGGAATGAACATCTCCAAATGCAGCATCTATGTGTACCTGGGTCGAGAACTCAACATGAGGAACGACTTGGTGCCAGAACTGTGCAGGAGGCAGAGAGCAGTGTGGAATGCCTTCAAGAGCATTGAAGAAGTGGTTAAGAGAACGAAGAACCTCTGACTCCAGGCACATCTTTTTGATTCCACCATTCTTCCTGCACTAACATATGCCTCAGAGACCTGGGCCTTACGCAAACAGGATGAGTACGCTATTAGGGTATCCCAAAGAGGAATTAAAAGATCTATGCTAGGACTATAACATCTCACTCAAGTGAGAGAAAGAATCCAGAGTTCTGACCTCCATTGACAGTCAAAAATCAGGGACACTGTCTTGTTTGCCAAGGCATCAAAAATCAGATGGGCCGGTCATGTAATGCGATTCAGCTGCACTAGAGCTGTTACCAACTGGATTCCACGGGAGGTCAGAAGACCTCATGGCCACCCACCAACTAGATGGTCAGATTTCTTCATCAAATCCCTGAATGAACGATTTGAGACTCTTCCTGTTCCTGGAGCAAGCAAATATCATTGGGCTGCACTAGCACTCGACAGGGACAAATGGAGATGTTACTGGCGCCCGCTAGAGCAAATCAAAGATTAATGGGATGACAAGTGATACAAGTGAATGTTCCAACACTCATCCCTTCACAATGTGCATTTTCTGCCTCTAATGTCCTCATTTTCTCTCCCGCTCAAGCCCCGCCCCATTCCCACAGCCTTCCTCTATGGCAGACACCTCTCTCCTCTCTCTCTCTCTCTCTCTCTCTCTCTCTCTCTCATTTTCCTTTTAGGCTCTGTGATCTTCAATACCATTTCTGAAAAGCTATCACACATATCACTTTACCTCCTTTCAGCACTTAGTTTGGGTCCAGAGTGATCATTTCCAACTATCATTGTCATAGTGGTCCCTTTTCTGCCCTAGCTATACTGCCCCTCCTCATTTTTGGCCAGCTTTCTACCATGGAGTATGACTTATTCTTTAATCTTTCTTCACTCTGGGCATCTGCAGTGTGTGAGTCACAACTTTAATTTGCTTGCAGCCATTATCTTAGGGTTATCCCCTGCCCACTTTGCATGCACTGGGC
The DNA here is from genome assembly GCF_027595985.1 of Sorex araneus. Taxonomy (NCBI): domain Eukaryota; kingdom Metazoa; phylum Chordata; class Mammalia; order Eulipotyphla; family Soricidae; genus Sorex; species Sorex araneus. The sequence continues at coordinate 43,113,824 of NC_073312.1, forward strand.
ATGTTTTATATCTCTTGTTCTGACATCCCTTTCTGGTTTAACTTTTGTTCTGAATTTTTCAGTTTTATAGGACTGTTATTAATATGAGCATTAAAATCAGTCAGGATAGATTTGGCAGACCTTTACTTTGTATGCTCAGTTTTTACCGTGATCTTGTCTAGTAAAATGCCAGTGCAGCAAACTGAGTATAATTTTAACCCAGAGTTAAAGTTTAAAGACCATGATAATCTGTTTTGCTTTTCTTTCCTCCTTCTAGGTGTATGATACCAACCCCCCTACTCTCCCAAGGATAGCATATAGGATACTCACTGATATGGTATACATGTTACCTAAAAATAGCTGAAGCTAAGCTTCTGGTCTGGTGGTTATAGAAGTATCCCAGCACTCTTCTGTCTGGTCTATCAGCTGACTGTGCTTTAGCTTGAGCCTGTGAGATGCACAAAGTTGTCACAAGGTCATTGAGAAATTTAGGAAATTATAGGGGAGGTATGTGTGCTAACTGCAGAAAGTAGGGCATGAGCAGTTTTGGCTTTAAGTCTATCAATGACATTCTGAATGTTGTTACAGTGGGAGCTTTGTATTTTATTGTGTGGTGTGAATCCATAGCTCTATTTTGGGAACACTTTTTATAATTAGCAATAGTTATAATTGCATTTTAATTTAGAAATTGGGGGTTTTCCATGCAGTGCTTAGAGATCCGGGGCCTCTCCTGGAGGTATTTGGTTTGGTTGTGCAGGGCTCACAGATCAGCGCCAGGGCCCAGCTATGCTGTACTTAGTTTGGGGGCCTACTAGCACCAAAACTGATGGAGCCCAGGGGCCACAAGATCTATATCCAGGGGCGTTAGGAAGGTGCATATGGTACCAGGGATCAAACTTGGGGCCCCGTGCATGGAAGGAATGTGCTTGGGTTCCTGTGAACTTCTCCTCAGCTTCAGCTTCAGTCAATTTTAGGCTTCTCTTTCACTCTAAAAAGTGTCTCAGGTTGGAAGGAAAATTATGTGGAGACCTTAATTATAAATTTCTTTTCATCAGTCTTTCAGTTAGGCTTTCCCTTTGTTCTGATCTGTAATGTTCTATTTATTTGTTTAGCTAAGATTCTTCAGAGAATCCAGTTTATCCAATTGGAAGTCTTTTGAGTTATTTGACATAACATGATCTTTCAATGAATTTGCTGCTTTTAAACTTGGCAAGGAAGCGGTGGTGAGATTGTATAGGGTATGATTGTCACATAGTAGAATATATGTCTGTGCTTAGAGTAAATTGTTCATGAATTTCTTTGCAAAATCCCTTGAAAAATAGCTGCCACGTGAATCAGAATGAGGAGCAGTTTCTTGAAAGATGGAGCATTGCTTACTAACATCTTCTAAAAGAAATTAAGCCTCGAGGTAAGATTCTGTTCACAGTTGTAGCCTCAGCATCTGCAGGATGTGCTGGACTCATGTACTCCTTATTCAGTCAGTAGATATGAAATACATGGAAAAGTTGGTTAATTTCGGGTTTGGGGCTCAGAAGCGAGAACACGTCTGCTCTTGAAGGGTATAGGACAATTTTTTCATCATGTACTATTGTTTCATTGACTAACAACTTAAAGAAACAAGGCAGTTTACTGAGACAGAAATGAGATGATCTAGGTAGCTGTGATACCTGTTTTGCTTGCCCTTTCAGAATCTGAAAACAAAGTGTCTTCTAAGAGCAGTTTATAGATAACCAGATAATCAGCTCTAAACTCCTCCTCTGGCATGAGAGCAGCTCCTTTGTGATGGTGCACAAGCTCTATTCAGTAGCACATAATCCTCTATTCCTTGAGACTGTTCACACTGAGTTATTTACAGTTCCCCAGCAAGCTGGTGTTTTCTGTCGGCTGAGCTATTCTGATACATATCTTACACTGCTACATAACAAGTTGCCACAATTTAGTAGCTGATAACACACACTTATTAGTCAGTCAGTAGTTTAGGCTTGTTTTACCTGTCACCTTTGATGAGGGTCTAAGGTTTCTCTCTATAGGGGTATGGTGCGCCAGTAGGTCAATCTGTACCTGCAGGGTGAGTGCATCAGCCGCCTGATGGTGCCTTCAGGCTTCCAAACTGATACCCCCAAACTGCCACTGTCCCTTTGACCCCAACAACTTGGGGCCAAGTTTATCAAGAAATTAAAAGGCCAGAAGTTAGGTATGTGGGAGCCACATCCACAAATCACCTCCGGCTCAACTATACAAGCTCATTTACTGGCCTTATTTCAGAGATCCATAGATCTCAAAAGAGATTAGAATTTGTAGTTAGGACCAGTGGCTCAGAGTGCTATGGGGGGTGGGATGGGGAGCAGAGCGGGTGCGCCCTGCAGGGCACATGCCAGTAGTTTATTTCTCTGGAAAAGATGGAAACAACAGCCACTATCCAGAGACACACAAAACACTCTCCGAACTGAGCAGCTTACTGCAGAAATGCCTCCAGACTGTAAGTCAGGCCGACTTCACCAGGGTTCCTCAGACGGGGTCAGGTGTCATCCCTCCACCTGCCCCTAAAAACCCCAGTGGCTGCCAACTTCCAGAACCCAATGAGAAGTGCAGGTTCACGGGTTCGTAACAGCAAACTCCAGACCTCAAACTCCAGACCTCAAGGGATAGAGGATGGGCCATTCCCTCTCATCCCTCTCCACCCCCCCTCCCCAGGGACCCTGGAGTTCATGCCCACAAAATGCCTCTGGCTACTGCTTAAGCTCCTTAACGACCATGATCCAGAGACACACACAAAAATCTCTGAACCAAGCAGCTTGCTGCAGAGATTTCTCCAGACCCTAATTATCTAAAATTTTAGAATTCCAGGAGAAAGCGACTGCTCTCGCTGCTGCTTGACATGTCAAGCTATTCATAACAAGCAGTACAAAAGAGAGTACAGGGGAGATTGTCTGCCATCGAGGCAGGGCAGGGGCTTGGAGGAAATACTTTGGGGGAAATACTGGGGACATTGGTGGTGGAAGATAAGCACTGTTGGAGGGTGTTCAATCATTGTATGACTGAAACTCAAACAGGAAAACTACATCTCACGGTAATTCAATAAAAATAAAATAAAATAGAATAATAAAATTCTGAATTAAAAAAAAGTAATGTGGAGTTCATGCTCAATTCAATCAGCCTCATCAATGGCTAAATAAATAATGTAACAGTTCTACATTAAAAAAAATAAAGCTTCTCTCCAATATTTGTGGAGTTTAGTTCCTTTTGGAAACTCAGGGTCCTCTCTAACTTAAGTTTATGAGGTTATTAACAATTCTGTTCTTTGTGTTTGTAGTATTGAGATCTCTGTGTTCTTGCTCACTTTCAAACTGTGGCCAATGCCGTATCTTAAAGGTCTGCAAAGTTTCCTGCCAGGTAGTTCCTTACAGCATCACAGTTTGCATCTTTATTTTCAGACCAGTCTAGTAAGCTAAGATGGAGTTTTGTGTAATGTAACACAATTAGGGAAGGGAATATTCCATCACTTTTATCAATTCTAGTGCCTCAAAGCAAGTGACACATTTCACCCACACCTAAGGGCCAGTCATATGGGTGTGACCCAGTTGGGAGTAATTTTGGGTGTATCTGCCGAAGTCCACCCACTAGTCGGCATTCTCCGCCCCCTCCACCATCCCCGCAATTTGTTTCATTCCAAGGTCTCTAAAAGTCTCATTCTATTATGTCTGCTCACTGCATCATTCCCCAGTCCTCTTCTTCAACAGCTACATTTCCCTTTACCTATGTTTCTGCCTTCTTTTATCTATACTGTTGTTACAGGATAATCTGCAAAGGCCATTTTACCCGAGTGACCCACCCCTCAACAATTAGTGAAATATATAGATTGATCACAGACTAACTTGTGTGGGAAGAAGCTTCTATTGTACTCTGTATAGCAAACATTGTCCCTCCTTCCCCTTTTTAGGTGAGGGTGGGGCTTTGGACAATACCTGGCTTTATTCAGGGGTTTTTCCTGGCTCTGCTTTCAGGAGCAACCCCTGGTCATGCTTGGGAGATTATATGTACTTCCTGGTATCAAATACTGCATATAGTTTCCCAAGGCAAATAAATGCCTTACCTCCTGTACTATGTCTCTATTTAATGCCTGGCCATTTAATGCCTGGCCTCTCTCCCAATGTCTAAACCCTGGAAAATATTCTTTCTTCCCACATGCCTTCCCCTTTGTTTTTCTTTTCTTCCCTTCACCACTAGCCCTCTCTTGCTCACACATGTTCCATTCTGTTCTCTGTACCTGATTTCTTCCTTTCCAGATCTCTTTATATTTATTTAGTTTTCGCCTTTTCTAGTATTTTGCACTTTTTTTACTTCTAACGTTTTTGGTTTGGGGGCTACATCTGCTTGTGTTTAGGGCTGACTTCTGGCTCTGTGCTCAGGGATTACTCCTGGAAGGGATTGGGGGATCATATAGGATACCAGGGATTGAACCTGGGTTGGCTGCTTGTGAGACAAGTGCCCTACCTGCTGTACTATCTCTCCAGCTCCCAAATAGGTTGCATTTTAATGTTTATTCCCAGTTCAACCAAATAAAATATTTTTAGTATTCACTGTCCAGGGAAATCAAAGATTATTAGTAAGTACCTAATCATTACTTCCCAGAACCACATTATTTCCCCCTTCCTCATATAGTAAGTAATGCCTTCATTATCGGTTGAATTAGCCATCAAGATAATTTTTCAGACAACTAAAAGTACTGGAAAAAAAAGTCTTCACTTTGAACTTACTTGTTTTTTCTGTAGCTTGAATAGACAAATTGCTTTAGTTGTAATCCGTGTAAACTCTCAGAATATATCCATAAATTCAGGCTTGGAAGAACCTGTGGCATAATCTAGTCCAGAATTCACTCTCAGGCCTTAATGTTATCAACCACATCCTCAAGTGTCAGTCTATAGAATGACTGACATGTGGTAGACATGTCAGTCATTATTCTCACAGGGTGGGCTTGCTGCTTTGGGTCATTTTAAGGTTTGAGGGAAACCGACTGAGGAGAGTCTTCACTCAAAGGTCTTGCTTAAGCATGATAGCCTCTCAGTATCTGCATTGCAAACCATAAAACCCCAAAGTAGAGGAATATTGTCTGCCATGGGGAATATTGTCTGCCATGCAGGCAGGGGGAGGGTGGGAAAGTGGAGGTATATTGGGCATATTGGTGGTGGGGAATGTCCACTGGTGGAGGGATGGGTGTTTGATCATTGTGTGCTTGTAACTCAAACATGAAAGCTTGTAACTATATCTTGTAACTATAATGGCGATTCAATTAAAAAAAAAGAAAGGTCTTGCTTAAGGAGTAGCATGTGACAATAGGGGAAGGGTCACAGTGGGAGAAAATGATGCTGTCCTCAGATATGCCAGTTCTTTCCTTCCCAGAACCTGTCAGAATGGTGATTTTTTGCTTTCTTCAAAGTTGGATGTGACCAAGTGATTTGCAGTGGTATCTGAGATGTAAACAGGAGTGATGTGTGCCAATTTCTAGAGACTTGAACAACCAGACTGTGACCTATCACATTCTCTTCCTCCTGCTACAGCCCCTGTAGAGAAGAACTCTCCACTCCCTAGGCCCTGGAGTATTCAAATGATTCAAGTAGAGCCTACCCGAGCCCTGCATTAGATATGTAGCAGCAAATGTTTTGTTGTGTTAACTCCTCAATTTGGGAGTTATCATTGCAGCTTATCCTAACTGGTACAGACACTGAAAATCACATTTGCCAGACTGAATGCATTTCACATTCTCAAAGTAATTTGATAGAATCATTGTTGGGTGATCCTTTCCTAGCATGCAGGTGACTGTAAAGAGCTAGTAGATGTGACTCCTGAATATAGAAAGAGATTTGGAAATAGCAGAAGAGAGCACTGAGACTTTTGCTTTTTCAATCCAAAATAATTTGCTCACAATCTGGCTAAATTCATTGTCCCTTTGACTGCATAGCCTCTGCTTCATTTCTCTCACTACTCTCCTAATTATTTCTATGTTAAGTTACAAAGATATGTTTAATAAGCATGCTGTTTCATTCAGGCCAGAAATTAAATGATGTGCTCTTCCCCATGTACCAACAATTTAGGTATGTTGGTTCATGTCTGTCTGAGCATTTGCTGGAAGCCTTATGTTGTCCATGGAGGCTGCCATTTGCATGTGAGCAGAGATGATATTGAAATTAATGAGGAGGACTGACAGAGAGATAAGCTCCCAAGGCTTCTGGATTACCCCTCACGGTGTCTAAAGGGCTAAAGGAAGGACAGCAATTATTCTGTTTGGCAGATCAATTCTCTCTCTCTGGAAAATGATAGGATGAAGAGTGAAAGTCACAAATAATACCTTTCCTACTGCCCAGGTATAAATGAGCTATTTATGATTCCTGCTGTATTTCAGTTTTGTCTTTTATTCTTTCATTGCACTAAAGACTAAGCCTTAGAGGAGGTTGTAGCAGAAGAGGGGGGAAACTATAAAAAACAATATACTTTCAGACATCTGCAAGCAATCATGTAGTATTTGTCTTCTTCAAAGGACTCTCCTAAAACCTAAAGGCTATTCCATTAGAATATATTTATTGAATAGTAAAATATATACAGAATAGTTGTACTGTAGCTTTTTTGTACTGCAGCTTTTAACAACTTAAAAATTACTTTTCAAATATTTAAATACATTATATTCACTAACTTCTGAAGAATACTTATGTTGAATTTATGTTATGTGCCAAGTACAGTAGTAGAATGGTGGAATTAATGATGAACAAGTTGATTTTAACTCCCTCCAGTAGCTGGTTTTAGCAGCTATTAAAAGACAATAGGGAACCGGGAGCTTTTACCACAATTTTAATGCAGTGATAGATATGTGCCCAGCATGCTATTGGAGTGCAGTAGGAGGAATGAACATCCACCATGACACATAGTCAAGGAAAGTTGCCTGGAAATGTGGTTCTTAAATAATCTTTGAAGAAGTCAAATAGAAATGATGTCAACAAGATGAGAGAGGAGGTATGCAAAAGCCAAGAAGTAAGTGATAAAATAGTGCACTGGATAACTATTTGCAAGTTATGTGTCTAGGTAGAAAGAGCATTCAAGATAATAAAGCTGTGGGTCATGGGGGAAGTGGCAGAATCGCTTTTGCTAAAAAAATGATATAAGCTTATGTAGGCAGATAAACATAAATTTTTGTATATCTATGTAGATAGGTATATATGCAATAGGCATATATGTAATATATATATAATATATGTTTATTATTTGGAGTTTAAGGAAAGTTCTAGAAATATTCAGATAATCATTGTACCACATTTCACTGTCACTGCAATCCCTTTGCTCATTGATTTGCTTGAGCGGGCACCAGTAACGTCTCCATTGTGAGACTTGTTACTACTTTTGGCATAGCTTGCCAGGCTCTGCCGTGCAGGCAAGATACTCTCAGTAGCTTGCTGGGCTCTCCAAGAGGCGGGAGAGGAATTGAATCCAGGTTGGCTGCGTGCAAGGCAAATGCCCTACCCGCTGTGCTATCGGTCCAGCCCATATCACATTTAATATTATGAAACTGGATAAGAGCACTTAGGAAATAAATGTAGAAACAGAAAATGAGAGGCCCCCAAATGAAGGCCTGGGACATTTCAAGATTAAGAAGTAAAAATGAGCAATTCCTATTTCTAGTAAGTAAACTTGATTATTCTGACAAACCCTTTCGATGAAAATAATACAAAAATTCTAGATAAGGTAAGAAAAATTATGCATTAATTGAAGAACAATGGAAACCCAAGATGTTCACAAAGAAAATATATTCCAGGGTTGCCTCAGGTGGGATGTCTTAAGAAGTCTTTTCACTTCTTTAACCTGAAATGGCTAAAGGTTAAATCTAAGATTAGACTAAGTATGACTAAACCCAACTGGCTTTGTGTCACCTAACGCCAGGGATTGTAGCGAAGCTTTGCTTTCTACTGGAGAGAAAAGAAACAAAACAAGCAAAGAGGGGCCAGAGTTCTAGTATTGTGAGTAAGATAACTTGCATGCAGTTGACCTGAATTGTGATATATACATATATATCTCCTATATTCACATTGGAAATGAGAATGTCTATCATCTATCTAACTCTCTCTCTCTCTATTTTATGTGAATGTCTTTAAAGATGGGCCTTTAGGATATAATTAAGGTTAGATACTTAGGGTGGGACCCTCATGATGGGTCTGTAGGTTTATAAAGGAAGTGACTCTTCTCTTTCTACATGCACATGTAGCAAAGGCATGTGTGGACACAGTAAAAAGGAAGGGTTTACAGCTAGAGGGGAGAGTTCTCATGAGTCTTCACCATACTAACACTTTGATTTTAGACTGACCAGATTCCACAACTGTGGGAAATAAAGCTTTATGTGTAAGTTTTTCAGTTTGTGGCATTTTGATGTAACAAATAAGAATAATAATATCATCGCTGAAGAAATAGAGAAAATGCAATCAACAAGCTCAGAGAAGTTTTAAAGGAAATTTTTAAAAAACACAGTCTAAATGAATTCAATAAAAGAGTAAAGAAAGCAGAAAATTGACAGAACAAGTAGAATGTACAAAATATAATATTAGACTAAACAATTCACAGTATTAGTCATTGCCTTAAAGATAGATGTTTAAATTACAATGCAAGGATTATAAAACTAGATCTTAATTTTTTTCTAATAACACATGATATTTATGAGAAATGTATCTAAAATTCAAGAAAGTTTGTAAGTAAAATCAATATAGAAATAAACACCAAAAGAAAATTGGCATGGCTAAATTGTTAGAGAAAATATTCACTTCAATACTGAAAGTATTATGAGAAGTAATGAAAATCACTTTAGAATGATATACACCTCAGCTCACTAAGATGACAATAAAGTTTAAATTTATTATAGTTCTATAATAGAGTTTCAACATACATAAAGCCAAGTTGATAGACCTATAAGGAGAAGAGAAGAATGTACAATCAAAGTGGAAGATTTAGTTGTATCTCTGTTAGGGAAGAATATTATTATAGGTAATTTGACAGTCTTCATATCTGTGGAGCAGAGAAAGAACTTTTAATTGAAAAGTAGTATGACTCTGGAGTTTTGAATTGTTGTATGTCTTGGTTCACTCAGTGCTTACAAAGCCACAGACTTTATTTATTCAATGGAACATACTGGTTTTACTTACTTTTCTCTAGGTATGTTGAACTACTATAAAAATATCAAACAAGCAAATAGAAAAACAGAATATGAGCTACACATGTAAGAATGGAGAGGGTACCTAATATGGTAGAAGGAAATTCTAAAAAAATGTCTTGGAAAAAATGTACAGAATATAAGTAAAGCAAGACAAAGAAACAAATGTATCATTTGCTGTTGATAAGGCAGTTAATACAAATACTGATTGTTTTCAAGGATTTTAATGTCATTGGAGATTTGAATACTAGTGGCTTTGGTAGAGTGGGATGGGGTCAGGAAACTGGAGGGAGTTGAGAAGACACTGAAGAAAATAAGAAATGACCATTTTATGGATGTTTTATGAGTGCCATAATGAAGTTCCTTGAGTGTGGTGACTTAAGCAATAGTGATGGTGTATTTTTAAAAAATTTATTTATTTATTTTTTTATTTTAACGAATCATCATGAGATACATTTACAGACTTACAGACTTTCATGATTGTGTCTCAGTCAAACAATGTTCAAGTACCCATCCCTCCATCAGTAACCATTCCCCACCCCCAATGTTCCCAGGATCCCTCCTCCCACCTTCAGTGATGGTGCATTGTCTTACAGTTCTAGAGGTCAGGAGTTCCAGATCAAGTTGTCAAAAGGCCTGGGCATAGTAGACAAAGGTCCAAACTTCCCTTTTCTGGATAGATAATACATAGAAATGGTGTGTACAGGGTGGTTATTTATACTTAAAATAAGTATATTTGAAAGCTTCAAGAGAGTTGACCTTAAAATTTCATTGTAGAAAAAAATTGTGCAATTCTGATGATGGGTGTTTAACTTACTGTGTAATCATTTAAAACAGATTCCCATATCAGATATTTTGTTGTATGCCCACTATGAATAGAATATTATATGTCAGTTGTATTTAAAAAATCCAAATGTCCGCAGGTTTTGTTTTTTCTCAGAATATGAAGGTTCTTTTTCCTCTCTCTGGCTCTGGTGCCTTGCAGGAGATCTTTTGTCTCCTTTGGTTTCTGTTGCACCAACATGATCTCTGCTTCCTCTTCTCTGTGGTGTCTCCTCTGTGCTCTTTGTGCATTTGCTTCTCCTTTTTATAAAGACACTGACCGTATTATCTTAGGAGCTTGCACTACTCTGGTAGCACTTCATTTTCAGTACTTTAAATTTTGTAATTTTAGTACACAAATTGAGCTCGAGTGATAGCACAGGGAGTAGGGCATTTGCCTTGCACTCGGCTGACCTGGGTTCGATGGATTCATCCACCCCTCTCGGAGAGCCTGGCAAGCTACTTAGAGTGTCTTGCCTGCATGGCAGAGTCTGGTAAACTACCCGTGGTGTATTTGATATGCCAAAAACAGTAACAACAAGTCTCACATGGAGATGTTACTGGTGCCTGCTCGAGCAAATTGATGAGCAATGGGATGACAGTGATATAGTGATACAGTGATTTCCAAATTAGGTCACATCTGGAGATAGCAATATCAATTATAAAGTTTTGGAGACACAATTAAACTCATGAAAACAAGTAAAAGAAAACTCTTGAGGGAGAAAAGAATGGGACTTTGCTAGAAGATATAGTTAAAATATGTATAGAGTTAAAAATATATAGTTAATATATATAAAGTTACAAATATAAAAATATATAAATATGTATATAAATATATAGTTAAAATATATAGCCCTTTACCTACTTTCAGCACTCAGTTCTTGTACGGAGTGATAATTTCCAACTATCATTGTCTTGCTGGTCCTTTCTCTATCCTAAATACCCTTCCTCACATTCACGTTTGTGGCAAGCTTCCATCCTTGGACCAGTCCTCCTGATCCTGTTTTTACTATCTGTGGGTATTAGGTTTATATTATGCTTTTAAAAAATATTCTATAGATGAGTGTAATCATTCTGTCTTTCTCCTTTTGACTCATGTCACTCAGCTTGATACTCTCATTTCCTGTATTGTGAGCCATAATACAGAGAGAGAGAGAGAGAGAGAGAGAGAGAGAGAGAGAGAGAGAGAGAGAGAGAGAGAGAGAGTGCTTAAGTGCCTACCACAGAGACAGGACGGGGGATTGGGGTCAGGTTGGGAGGATGGTGGGAGGGCAACTGGAAACATTCATAGTGGGAAATGTACACTGGTTAGTGGGAGAAAACACCCCAATTGCCCCAACCCCCCAAATCCCCAGTTTTAAAAGATGTGATAATGAAGAGCATGCTTGAAAACAGATTTAAATGACCCAACAGACAAGGGAAGAAATGGTGATTCAAGATAGAGAAGGACAATTTCTTGAGAGCTGTCCTTGAGTGGGTAAGAGGGTATTAAATCCACTGCATAAATAGAAGCATGGTCCTGAGAGTTGTGTATGGATATTGTATCCATAGAAACAGAAGTAAAGGCAGAATACATGTATAAATGGGATAGATTGGTAAACATGGCAATGGATGGTGTAGAAGCACTTTTTTTTGTCTGTTTCTATTTTGTCAGAGAATGGAAACAAGACCATGAGCTGAGAGGAGAGCGAGGAGGAGGTGGAGAGTTGCCAAGAGGTGTGAAGCAATCTGGTACCATAAGGAGGTAAAGAATCGCTAGAGGGTTGTTGGGGCACACGCAGGGCTCGATTTAGATTAGTAGCTGTGAATTTAACCACACATTGATGGCTAGGGTTGCTTGTGTGCTTGTTTTCAGCCAAGGTTAACTCTGTGAGAGTTATTCTTACAGTTAGTCATTCCTAGATGAGGGACAGATTGAATTGGGGATTATTTTTTAATGTTAGAAAATATTATAGATAATGTTCATGTGTCTGAATTAACCAATGATATGTTGTAATAAAAATCTCTGTAGACAAAACCAAATCAGCTGAATAGGTACAGACCATACTATATAAATGAAGCATTACTTTGTTATTTTGAAAGTATAAAATCCCTTAGCATGCTAGGAGTGAATAGACTTTTCTCATCTTGTAGAGGGTAAACATAAGCACCATGAGTGAATGTCATACTCAGTGGCAAAGTGCTGAATAGATTGTTTTATCTTTTAATGAAGCTCCTTTAACACTTCTTGAAAAACTGGTTTCAAGCCTATGATTTCATTCCCTAAGCTGTTGCCTGTCCATGAAGCTCTGTATCATTCCTTCCAATCTGAATGATACCTCACTGCATAAAGTATCCCTAGTGAGGTGTTTATTTCATGGATTTTTTTTTATTTTGCTACATGCTACCATTCTCTTCTGGCATGTAAAGTCTCATTTAATAGATCTGTGAATCTTGCAGATTTTATTTTGAATGAAAGTTTCCTTTTTGGTCTTGTTGCTTTTAATACTCTGTCCCTGTATTTTGCTTTTGTCATTCTGAGTGCAGTGTGTCTTGGAGTTTTTCTATATGGATCGATTTTTGCTGAAATCCTTTGGGTCTCTTGAATCTTGGTACCTATACTCTTCAACTCTGAGAAATTCATATCTATTATATTTTAAACAAGTGGCTCTTTATCTTCCAGCTCCTTAGGGACTCTGGTGATTCTTATATGATTTCTCTTGACTTCATATCTAATGTGCTGTTCATTTCCTTTCCCATCTTTTGTTTTTTTAAAAAAAAGGTTTTCTGCATCTAATCTTAGATCTAATCTTTGATCATTTCTCAGCTGCTCAGACTCTATTGCATTAAAAAATATATATCACCAACCATATTATTCATTTTTCTCAGTTCTGATGTGATATTCTCATTTTGGGTCCCATAATTTCTTGTGCTTTGTTGTCAAATATGTATCACTTGCCATCCCTTTGATCTTCAATTTGCTCAAGCGGGTGCCAGTAACGTCTCCATTCATCCCTGTTGCATGCTAGTGTAGCCCAATGGTATCTGCTCACTCCAGGAACACGAAGAGCCTCAAAACATTCATTCAGGGTTTTGACGAAGAAGTCTGACCATCTCGTAGTTGGGCGGCCACACAGTCTTTTGACATCCTGTGAAATACAGTCAGTAACAGCTCTAGTCCAGCGGTCATCTCCCCCATCTGATTTTTAACGCCTTGGCAAACAAGACAGCATCCCTGATTCTTGATCATTCACGGAGGTCAGAACTCCAGATTCCTTCTCTCACTTGAGTGAGTCATGATACTCCAAGCATAGCTCTTTCGGACATCCCAATTCCTCCTTTGGATACCCCAATAGTGTTCTTATCCTGTTTTTGTAGGGTCCAGGTCTCTGAGGCGTATGTTAGTGCAGGAAGAACGGTGGAGTCAAAAAGACGTGCCTGAGGCCGGAGGTTCTTCTTCCTCTTAACCACTTCTTCGACGTTCTTGAAGGCGTTCCACGCTACTCTCTTCCTCCTGCGCAGTTCTGGCACCAAGTTGTTCCTCATGTTGAGTTCTCAACCCAGGTACACATAGCTGCTGCATTTGGAGATGTTCATTCCATTGAGAGCAAATGGAATGTCAGGAACTAGTTTGTTTTTCATGACCATTGTCTTGGTGAGATTCAGCTGTAGTCCTACATTTTCACACTCGCAGTCGAAGTTGGCCAGCATTTGTGCCACTTGGCTAATGTTTGTTGTTATTAAAATGATGTCATCAGTGAAGTGGAGGTGGTGTAGTTGCTGACCATCTATCTTCACTCCGATTCCTTCCTATTCCAGTTGTCATATGATATTCTCGAGGGTGGCACTGAAGAGTTTCGGTGAAATGGTATCACCCTGCCAAACCCTTCTCTTTACGTCAATAAGCACTTCTTTGTAGAATGGTGAGATCCTGGTGGTGAATCTGTAATACAGCTCTCGGAGGATCCTGATGTACTGAGTTTGAATGCCCTGTTTGGCTAGGGCTGTAATGACTGCTTCAGTCTCAACAAAATCAAAGACCTTCTTTAAATCGATGAACATTAGACAGAGCAGCATCTTGAACTCTTGTGAAACTTCAATGAGCTTGGTCATCATGTGGATATGGTTGATCATGCTGAATCCTTTTCAGAACCCGGCTTGCTCACATGGTTGTTCTTTGTCAAGTGTTCTGCCTATTCTATTCAGGATGACTCGAGCGAACAACTTGTAAATGACGGACAAGAGGCAGATTGAGCGATAGTTGCCGATGTCATGGATGTCTCAATTCTTGTACAACAGAATGGTCCTGCTGGTTTTCCACTGGGATGGAACCTTGCATACAGACAGGTAGCATGTGAAGAGCCGAGCCAGTGTATTGACAAGTACTGGCGGCAGATTCTTCAGGTGTTTGGGTCTGACCTTGTCTGGACTGGGTGCTGTACGATTCTTTACTGAGGAAGTGGAGTGTCAGTTTTTGGAAGGGAGAACTTGGGGAATGACATATTCATCCTGCAGAATTTGGTATGTGGGCAGGTGGACGTGGCTATCGAAGAGATCCAAATAGAAGTCATGAATAATCCTCTCCATTGCCCTTCTGAAAGATGTGATAGATCCATCAGTATGTCAGAGGACAGTCATCTTGGTCTTGTAGTTGGCAAAGGACAGGCGAGCATTATGAATACTTTTCCCGGCGTCTGCTGCATCAGCCAACACTGCTGCTCTTCTCTCTTTGAGGTCTTCCTTTATCGCTTCTCTGCACAGCTTTGCAAATATGTATCTGTGCCATTATTTCTCTGAGTTCATTACACATCCTAAACATGGTGCTACTAAAGTCATTCTCTGAGAGTTTACATAACTGGTTGGTACTGATAAAGCCTTCTCTGTTATTATTTGAAGTCATTGAACTAGGTGGGTTTTTATGCCTCTTATCCATTGTGTTTGCTGTGTTCTTGCTGTATCGGGAGCTAATCTTTGTAACCCTCCTGAGAGCCTCTGCAGGATTAGACTGCATGCTGCTCTTTACTTTCTCTACCTCTCTTCATCCAATGACAGGAAGCATAAATGTGAACTCTGTGAGATGTGATGAGTAGAGTAGATGTGATTCAGGAAATGTGGCAGTGGCTTGCTGAGAAGTGGCGGAGGTGGATGGATGAGTATGTTGGCTACTGGGACCCAGGTGGAAGGGAGGGGAATCTAATTCTGGATAGAAAAGGTCCCTGGATGTCATTTGGAAAGTTAAGCTCACCTGAGGGCTTGGATGAGAAAGCAGAGGTTCATCAGATGTGGAAGTAGCCTGCTGAGAAGATGGCAGAAGGGACTGACTTGGGGACTATTTTTAGGTCACTGAATGCTACATAGTAAGAGGTGCAGAGGAACTGAGGGAATTTGCAAGTGGTTAATTACACTGAATCAGCAACCTCAAGTTTTATAGTAGGTACATAAAAGTATAGGGTGGCAATGGGATCAGTGGACTGATGGATTAAAAGATTATGGGAACCAAGATATTATAAACTGCTTTGTAAAGGTTGCATATCTCCTTTAGACAAAATTCCCAATGGTGAAGTATCTGAATAATAGGGAGAGTCTTTATTTATTTTTAAGTTTTTTTAAAAAAATTATGCTTTTTAATTGAGACACTGTGAGAACAGTTATAGGGCTTTCAGGATCAAGTCTCAGTCATACAATGATCAAACACCCATCCCTTCACCAGTGCACATGATCCACCACCAAGAACCCCAGAGACCCTCCCTCCCTCTCCCCCGCTGCCTGTGTGGCAGATGATTTTCAATTAACTCTCTCATTGCTATGATAACATTCAATTTTTGACCGAAAACTCACTATCATTATTTGTAGTTTTCCCTCCAACAGTCAGACCTGTCAGAATAACATCATTAAGATTGTATGTTTTCTATTGTTGATAACAGTGAGCATATGATGTTGCACGGTTGTGAAATTGGCCGCCCAGTTTTGGGGTTCTGGTATTAAGTTCAGAGGTATTTCTGCCAGCAGCCGCTGCATTCTGAGATTGGTTTGTGTGCCTCTGGGATCATGGCTGTTCAGGAGCGGGGGAGTTGTTCATGGGAAGCCTGCTGGGGTCTCATTTGGGCAGGAAGCAGTTGCCTCCTCCCCCAACCCATCGTGAGATACCCCATGCGTTCCCTCACTGCAAGCTCCTACCTCTCTGAATAGGGGGAGTCTTTAAGTTGACTTTCCAGGATGCCCTAAAACATCTGCTGCTCCACCCCTTCCCACTGCTCCAGCCTTATTTCTTACTTCTCTCCCTATGTGTCCAGAGCTAGAAATAACTTGCTGCTCAATGTTTCTTGAATACTCCAAATAATCTTGAGATCTTTTCATTAGTTGTTAACTCTTTGAAGAATATTCTAGAAATCTGCACAGCTCAGTTCCAAAGCATTCAGATCTTTGCTCAAGTATCTTTTTTTGGAAGGTATGTGTGTGGTAGTGGTGGTGGTGGTGTGCGTGCGGGAGGGGTTGGAGATGGTGCTCTGGTTATGAGGGGGATGGTGATCTATCTCTTGAAAAAGTGCATCCCTCCCAAACCTCCATCCAGTCCCCTTTCCTGCTTAATTTTTCTCACAAGCAAAATGCCATATATTTGATTTATCTTCTCTCTTAAATCCCATAGAAGTTACACAAGGGCAGAGCTTGTTGCTTGTTTTAGCCAGTTATATATTCCCAACACTGAACTGGTGTGTAGCAGTTGGTAAACAGGAAAAGTATGAGATGATGAACAGAGTGTAAGACTTGAAACTGAACTTAGGGAAGAGGAACAAATATGGACAATTTATGATGAAGTCTAAAGTATGACATGGGGTAGTTGACCTGGGGTAGGTGGCAGGTGATAAGTGGTAAAAGACAATCATTGCAGAAAAGGAAGTCAAGAAATTGGGCAGTTGAAAAAAATTAAAACATTTTTAGGAATTAGAATGGAGAGTTAGAGGAGGCAAAAACAATCTGCTTTTTTTTTCACTAGTCATAAAAGGGTTGTAGCTACCCATGGCATATTACATATGCCCAAAACAGTAACAAGTCTCACAGTGGAAACGTTACGGGTGCCCACTTGAGCAAATCGATGAACAACAGGACAACAGTGCCACAGTGCTACAGTGCTACAGGATGGAGAGTTAGAAGGGCAAAAATAATCTGCTCTTTTTTCACTAGTCGTAAAAGGGCTAGAGCGATAGCACAGAGGGTAGGGTGTTTGCCTTGCACGTAGCCAACCGGGTTCGACTCATCTATCCCTCTTGGAGAGCCCAACAAGCTACCTAGAGTATCCCGCCCGCATGGCAGAGCCCGGCAAGTTCCCCGTGGCGTATTCGACATGCCAAAAACAGTAACAACAAGTCTCACAATGGAGACATTACTGGTGCCCACTAGAACAAATCAATGAACAACTGGACGACAGTTACAGTCATAAAGCGCTACAGTGCTACAGTCATAAAGGGTACAGGTAACCACAGTAGGAGAGATTGACACCTAATGATGTTGACTACAAAGTTAGTTTTTAGGGCAGGGAAAGAGAAATTTGTTTAGAATCCACAAGCAAGAACAAAGATTCCTCCCCCCATCACCAGTATGAAGCACATGACTGGGAAAAGAAGTGCAGAATTCTAGAGTTCTCAGAGCAGGGTTTCTGGAAAGCTGAAAGCAAAGATGAAGAGAATTTTCAGGAAAACAAAAAAGAGGGTTGAATTGGGTAATTTGCTAATGAGTCATTGAGATTAGGTACAAATTAGACAAAATTAAGGATAAACAGAGCATGTACCTGGAAACATCTGGGTGATAAGGAAAATCTGAAACTTTCAGCAAATTCCTTTTTCTTCTGCCTCTCTACCGCCTCTACCTCCTCTCCTGCCTCCTTGAAGTTAAATAGATCTAATATTAATATTTTTAAGGAACCTCCATGTTTTACACAGTAACTTTGTCAATTTATAATCTCACAGTTTGGGATTAAGAGTCTTCTTTTCTCCACATCACTCTTTTCCCACTTGTTTCTAGGACTATTTCCCTGCCACTTGGAAACCACAATTCTATAGTCAGAGCCCAAGTGTTTGTTATAATTAGATACTTTTTATTATGACAGATAATTCAATTCTAAAATAGAACTTCTAAACAGGCTTGGGAATAAATGCTGTTTCTCAGTCTGGTGACTTTGAAGGAAATGACACTCTTTTGGATCTTTAAATTATTTTTTATCTGTAAACACAAAACACTTTTTTCCCTTTCAATATGTCATAGTTTATGCTACGATATGAAGATCATTGTGTTTTGAAAGGTCAGTCCTAAAGACTTCACTAACCACTTTGTCAATCATTTTAGGTGAGTCTTTTTATTATAAGGGGTTTTCCTTTTTGTTTCCTTTAAAGATATTCTCACAGCCCATTTTTATTAGACTCACAAAACCCTTCTTGTTCTCTCCCCAAATTATCCAATTTCAAGCTCTCACAAGCTGTCAGGCCTGGAAGAAGTCTTTGCCATAGTGGTGAACCACATAAGGACAAATTTATTTGCTTTGATTTTTTAAAGAAATCCAAGGGGGAAAAGGCAAGTGAATGTTTGGTTATTTATTATAGGCCTGACTTTAAATGTGGTTTCTGACTTTCTTTAGTGTCTTGTTTTTGCTGACTGTACCTTCACATTTTAATGCTCCTCCAAGGGAGCTGTTGGGCTTCTGAACTTCTCGGGCATCAGAGCCCGAGCCAGCTCCCAGAAGTTGAGCTTGAGTCCTGGCATTTCTGGAGTTAGTTCCCTCTGGGACTCAGTGACGCATATCATCTCACTCCACTACAGGCAGCCGTGTTAAAACTGCAGCACCTTGGGCCATGAACTCCTACTCATCTTTGGCTCCGACCTCGGGCTGCCCTGATGGTGTTGAGGTTGCACAGCGAAGCAT
This sequence comes from Sorex araneus, assembly GCF_027595985.1. NCBI lineage: Eukaryota > Metazoa > Chordata > Mammalia > Eulipotyphla > Soricidae > Sorex > Sorex araneus. The sequence continues at coordinate 43,132,702 of NC_073312.1, forward strand.
GTGTCCATCAGAGGGCCATTTAGCTCTTCCACTCCCAAGCCTCTTTATAGGTATGGGAGCAGTTTATCCTTTGTCTTTTAAAAACTCAACATTCCAGGTAAAACCAACTGTTTCTGTTTAGGAGTACACAATTACTTTTTACAAATAGATATACCCATGAACCCACACTATAATTTTCATATAAAATCATTAGCCCCCCCCCAACCATCAGCCCTCCAGCTGCCAGTCCTAGACACACCCAGGTCCTGTTTTGGATCTTAGGTGACATTTTTCAAGAAGTCAGATAAGTGGATCACGCAGTAAGTATAGTTTTGTGTCTCACTTCCTCCACTCGGCAGGTTGATTCCTCAAGTATAACATTTTATTATTTTTTTTAAATCCACCTGAATTTTCTTGCTCTTTTGTCTCCCCTCGTTCCTCTTGTCTTTGGATTATTTCAATATACATTTTAGAATTCTCTTTGTACCTACTAGCTCTTAAGCTCTATCTGCTTGCACGGATATTTTAGTAGGCTATCTAGGGACTAGACTACACGTCTGGGGCTAGTTAAAAAAGTATTGCCTGTGGCTTCCAAATCCACCGTCTCTTTCTTGTACCCACACCGGCTTAATGATCCTGAAACGGGCGGCACCTGTGTCTAATTTCTTTTCTAGACCATGCAATGTTAGAATCCACCAGTAGAGGGAACTAGAGGGCTGCAAGTCTAAGTACAAGGAGCGCGAGAGTTTTGATCCAGCTGAATTCTTGCAAGACCTGGGGTTCTTTTTCCTCCTATTGCATGGCTGCCAGTGTGGAAGATATGTGTCATGTTCACTCTCCAGAAACAATCTGCCAAGCTGGAGACCTCTTTTTGTTGAGTAAGTCAGACCCACTATCACCCCCAAGGTCACGTTGGCAGAGCAATTCCGTTCCGCCTCACCCCTATGGTGGTGAGCATATTTGGTTTTGGGAGACTAGGGTGGTCTCCTGTATATGGGAGAATTTCTTTGCCTTTGAAAGGCTGCATGCTCCTGTCTGTGATCAGCCCATCTCCAGTGAATTCTCTTGAAGGAAGAAGGGCTCTTCTAAATTATTTTCTCTGTCTTTCTGTCTCTGTCTCTTTGTCTCTGTCTCCACCTCTCTGTCTCTGTCTCTCTGTGTGTGTCTCTCTCTTGCTGGGGCAGGGTGAACATCCTGTGATGCTCAGGGTTATTCCTGGCCCAGTGCTCATAAATTATTCCTAGGGATGCTTGGAAGACCACATGGAATGCTGAACATCAAACCCGACCTGTGCAAGGCTAGAGTCCTACTACTCGCTGTCTTATCATTCCAGCCCTTCCCTTGTACATTTTTTAGCTCTGCCTCCTATATTTTTGTTTCTGTGTCCTTTACCCTTTAAGTAGTTAACCACTTTTATTTTGTTTGTTGATACATTTATTTCTGTGAGGTGCGAGGATTGAACTCAGGGTCTTAGACATGCAAGTCAAGAGCTCTAAAACTGAGTCACATTTCTGGCCCAATTTAATAAAATTGTACAGTTAAAATTTTTTGCTGAAAAGGGGCTTCAACAACAGAAGACCAACAGGTAAGGCATTTGCCTTGTATAAGGCCAAGCTGAATTCAATCCCCCACACCCTCATTGATCTCCCAACACCCCATATAGTTTCTGAGCACGAGCACGCCAGGAATGATCCCCCAGCATTGAGCACTTCTGAGTGTGGTCCTGAACACAAAACAAAGAAATTCATAGTAATTTGAGTTGTTTACTTCTGTGCATGTGATATATTGTTTTTCTCAAACAGCTTTCAAGGTTTTAATTTTTAATTTTTTAATTGAATCACTGTGAGATAGTTACAAATGATTGATTGTAACTTTTATGATTGAGTTTCAGTCATACAGTGATTGAACACCCATCTCTCCATCAGTGTACATTTTCCACCACCAATTTCCCCAGTATTCCCCCCTCCAACCCCACACACCTCTTCCCACCCCACCTGATGCCTCTATGGCAGACAATTTCCTTCTTATTCTTTCTCTACTTTTGGGCATTATAGTTTGCAATACCATAATGCATGATACTGAGAGGCCATCATGTGCTGAAAGGTAGATAAAGGTTTTAATTTTTAAATTTTATTATTGGCTTTTTGGGTCACACCCAGTGATGCTCAGGGGTTACTCCTGGCTCTGCACTCAGGAATTACGCCTGACAGTGCTTGGAGGATTATATGGGATGCCAGAGATAAAACCCAGGTAGGATGCATGCATGCAAAACAAATGCCCTACATGCTGTGCTATCACTCCAGTCCCAAGGTTTCTACTTTTAATCTTTGATTATTGCCAATTTTACTATAATATGCCACAGTATTGTATTCTATGTATTTATGCTGTGAGGAGTTGCTGAACTTACTGAATATGCAAATTTATATTTTGAATAATTTGTTAGGACAACTAACCAAACTTCAAAACAAGTAGGGTTCCATATTTGTTTTCATCTGGAGATGAGGCTCAAAAAATAGAGGGGATGCTAGTGAGAAGTCATGTTTTAAAATTTTTCTGCCCCATTCCATGTATTTGTTCATTGTATATGTGTGTTATACTCAGATTTCCCTATAGATTCCTATGCTATTTTAATTTTTTGATCTTTTATTCCTTGTTCTTTAAATTAGACCTTTCTTTCTGAGTTTCTTTCCTTTTCTCCCTCCATCCATTTTTGCTCTTCTTCCTCTTCCAGGTCATTGACTTCTATGTCATATCTAATCTAATATTAAGCCCATCTAATTCATTTGTGATTTTTAGTATATATTGTTCACTTCTAAAATTTACACTGGACTGTTTTTAAATGCTTTTTGTTGGGCTAAGATTTCTTTCTTTGTGAGCATATGTTCCTTTGCTTCTTTTAGTATAGATATAGTCGTTGGCAGCAGACTGAACCTCCATTTAAATATCCTCTCTTCCCCATTTTTATTTCAGCTGAATTTTTTACAGCCTGATATACCATTTGTGATAAATGAGTTTGTAGAGTCAGGTGCAATTTACTTATCACCCTGACCTCCTCTGGTGTTCCTATTTCCAGGATGTCTTCCTTACCTTCCATGTCCCTAACATCTCTGGCCCCTCTTTATCTTTGTCTAAAGAGATAACAGATTTGTTCTCAGAAGTAACTTCATGTTATTTGGTGACCACAGAACTTGACACCAAACCCCAAAGATAGGAAACATATTTGGTGACATTTCTTCTTTTATCCCCATGTAAAATTCTGACAGCCTTTATTCACTTTACAGAAGATGCAGGTTATATTTTATTATTGTGTCCAGAATTCATTGGTTATTTGCAAGAGCATCAGTCTACTGATGAATTATCTCTCTCCACCAGAAGTGAAACCCCTTTTTCTACTCTGTCTCGTTATCTGGGCAGTAGGTCTGAATTTCGGTCTATAAACACAGAAAGAAAGAAAGAAAGAAGCTATGCTATATATATATAATTTAAGTTTATTTCTACTTGGAGTCTCCTCCCTAAGTCGTTCCAGGGACTTTGAAAAAAATAAAAATCTTCCTGGATGTTTTCACCAATTCTAGGGTAATATGGCACCCCGCAGAGTCCTTGGTGCAAATAAGGTCACCATCTTTTGTCCATATGAATGTGGCCCCATTATGTCACACGTTTCTGCTGCCCCTAACTTGATAGGTGAGGTTACCTCATTCACTTCCCTGTTGGAAAGGTGGGAAAGAGGTTCAGCATTCCCCTCACCTCCCAGAAACACGACTGACTCTTCTGCTCTTCTTGCTCTCTTCAATTTGTATTTTTTCCTGAGGGGGGGACCTCGTTTTTATTCAGAACAAGTATCGCTTTTTGTCTTTAAAAACATGATTTTTCTTATGATATCCAATGTTTTTATAAGAATGCAGGCTTTGGGAATATCCAGGCCAGGAAAATATGAGAGCTGTTTCTTTTCCCTCTGTCAATACTTTCCCCCTGGGGCTATGAACTCAGTGTTGGCCAAAGGATTCTATGAAGGTCTCTTGAAGGACTGAAATAAAAAAGAAAATACAGGAGGAAGAAATCCCCTTGATACTCCCAAGTTGTATTGAGGAGACAGGAAAAATGTCTTATTCACCTCTGATTCCCTGGCCTGTGTCTCTCTAACCATGCCCTAGGATGGTTTCTCTATACAAATTAATTAAATCATTGAACCAATTTGCTGTGCCCTGCTGGGTATATGTCATGACATCTAACCTCTGTTCCCTGAACTATAGTATGGGGATAATGATTAGCTATGTCACAGTGTTATTGTTGGTTTAAATGAGATTATGCACTCTGTGAAGAGTCTTCAAACTGTAATGTTTTATTACTATTATTATAAATGTTCATTGAGCTGAGATAGTGCTTGGCATCTTCACCCAAACCCTGGTGATTCCAGGCAGACGTAGTCAACTGGAAACATACTTTTTCCTTTTTCTCTGAGAAGCTTGTGCAATTTTAATGTGGGTTTCCCCCGTCCCCACTCTAAATTATTTATCCTCCTGATGACAGTTTTTATGTCAGTTTGCTTGATGATTCCTAGATGATGAGAATCGATTTTGGATTAGATTCTACCCAGCATGAAGTAACTAGGATGGTTCTGAGAAAATGATGGTAATATTGTATTTCATCATAAAGGCATGCGTTGTCTATTTGCATATTTTACCTAGAAGTTAAACTGAATCCTAATCACATGGCATGTCAAGGTGTGCTTCAGATAAACCTTTTAAGTATTCATAGAAAATTCTTTCAGACTGCTTGATGAAGTGAAGACTGAATGAGATATTTTTCTTGATGAGATCCAGTGTTTAATAAGAATTTCTGATGGTGTCTGAGTACCTATGAGAAAAGACCATTACCCCTTTCTGAAGGAACTCAGCATTAGGAAGGGGTAGCTGTACTCAATGATCTGGTATCTTCTAAGGAGCGCCTTAAGACATGCAGATTGCACATTTACCTTTTATCAAAGTCCTAGAGACTTCTGTGATTGATTGTTGCTAGAAAGTAACACAGCAGACACCCCCACTCTGGACAAATATTGGGGGTTCAACCATGGATTTATAGCTAAGGTCTGGTTTATCTTTTGTCTGGTTTTGGGCCACACATGCCCTTGTTCAGGGATTACTCTTAGCTTTGCCAGAGTAATCAGTCCTGATGCCATATGTGATACCAGAGGACCATATGTGGTGCCAGGGATCAAAGATGGGTCAGTTCGTCAGCTGCATGCAATGCAAGTGCCCTACCAATGTACTATTGCTCCAGCCATAGGGTTGTGTGTGTGTGTGTGTGTGTGTGTGTGTGTGCCATACCTGGTGGTCCTCAGAGCTTCCTCCTGGCTCTATGCTCAGGAATCACTCTAGTTGTGCCCTACGGACTATCTGGGATACTGGTTGGCTACATGCAAGGCAAGTGTCTTCCCTCTTGTATTCACTCTCCAGTCTTAAAATCAGGTTCTGAGAGAGAATTATATGCAAGTGAATGTAACGAAGTCTTTAGAAAGAGACAGAATATGAGGGTTATTTGTCAAAATTTAGTGGTTTATTTAGCACTACTGTATTGTAGTTTTGAAAGTTGTTAACAGGTTCTACTAAAATCACCACAAAAATAATAATTGTGCGAAGGAATGGATATGTTAACTATCTTCTTGTGGCTATCATTTTGCTATATATGTGTGTATAGAATTACTATATATACATGTACATGTATATATATGAACTTACATATCAATAAAGCTGATTGTAGGGGGCTAGAGCGATAGCACAGCAGGTAGGGCGTTTGCCTTGCACACGGCAGACCCGGGTTCGATTCCCAGAATCCCATATGGTCCCCTGAGCACTGCCAGGAGTAATTACTGAGCGCAGAGCCAGGAGTAACCCCTGTGCAATGCCGGGTGTGACCCAAAAAAGCAAAAAGAAAAGTTTGGTGGAAATGCCAGTATGAGGAAATGTCATGGTGAGAGATGCATCTGTGGGCCTTAGGAACCCAATGTAGAAGGAGGCTCAGAAACAGAAAATGTGTATATTCTACAGAAACTGAGATGTCAGCCAAGGTAGAAATTTTGCCTTGTCTCAGGCCAGGGCCAGTGCTGGCTCAAGCTCTACCGAGATTTGACCCGGGTGGCCGCTTTGCTGCTGAACAACCAGGATCCAGAGCCAGCTATATTACTTGGGGTTCCAGCGAGTGCTTGCAGTCATATCTCCAGACTGTGAACTAAGATTTTGCTCCATGGTGCTCCAGGAAGGGAAATGATTCAACTTCCAACTTAAATCTCCCTGGACTTAAATACTAAAATACAGAAATCCTAAACTGCGCGGCCGCTACTGCAGCCGCGCGACTTTATATCTCTTCATTCTCATCAGTGGAAAACTAATTTTCAAATGTTTCCTTGTCAATAGGGTCATATTCTTGGGGATAAACTCCAACAAGAATAGTGAGTTCTGTGTTGAAACTCCAACAACAATAGTGAGTTTTATGTTGAAATATGGAATGTAATCAAGGTAAAGAGAAAAGGAAGTGAAATTTATTAGTTATGCAGGGAGGGCTGGGGGGGCTGAGGAGTGGGGGGTGGGAGGTATACTTATTTTTTTTTGGTGGTGGAATATGGGCACTGGTGAAAGGATGGGTGTTTGAGCATTGTATAACTGAGACATAAGCCTGAAAACTTTGTAACTTTCCACATGGTGATCCAATAAAATAAATTTAAAAAAAAAGAAATTTTGCCTTTAAGCAAAATGTTTGCTAATTATTGGGCTGTTCAATCAGTACATATTTTTAGTTTGCTCTGAATTAAGTGCTTATATAAAAGCAAAAGTTCTTATTTAACTATGTAACCCATTTTCCTAATGCCATATAATATATGTAATATCTGTTATATATTTCATAAATAACATAGCATATATCACATCTGTGATACAGCACTTACATAGCATACCTATGCATAGACATATACCTTACACATACATACCTATATACACATGTGTATATGTTTGATACTATACACATACACACCTTTGAGTAGGGATTTTCTATATAATGCAGTATAGATGCCTTGGTGAAGACAGCCTAGTGCGAGGGAGCCTCATATACTGGAAAGACTCCAGGAAATACTGCATCGCTCTCTTCCAGGAGTTTTGTTTTATAGTCTCTGAATCTTGGTCATTGATGAGATTACATGGCGAGGGGGGTGGGTGCAGTTTGTGGGTGTGGCTGCCAAGCTACTGAACAACTGGGGATCTGGGTGAAGGAGGCCCAGTCTTGATCCGAGCAGGCTTGGAGATCTCAGCCACGGGTCCCGCATACCTGGGTTCCTCTGCTGGTTCCATCATATCTGACAGAGGAACCCAGGAATGCGGGGCCAATGCTGAGATCTCTAAGCCTGCTCAGATTGGGACTGGCCTCCTACACCCAGATCTCCAGCTTTCCAGTAGCTTGGCAGTCACACCCACAAAATACACCCCCCCCCCAATCTGGTGCCATGTAATTTCATCAACAGCCAAGACCCAGAGACTATAAAACAAAGCTCCTAGAAGAGAGCAATGCAGAATCTTGCATGGCAGAGCCTGGCAAGCTACCCGTGTCGTATTCTATATGCCAAAAACTAGTAACAATAATGGGTTTCATTCCCCTGACCCTGAACATAACAGGGACGAATGGAGACTTTACTGTCACCCCCTCTAGCAAATTGATGAGCAACAGGATGACAGGTGATACAGGTGATAGTATAGATTCTGAATCTAGAGTGTATGTGAAAGACTTGACCTTGAAACCACCAGTAAATAGCTGTGTTTTCATAGGGAAATAACTTGACCATGCTGTACTTCAGATACCTTATCAGAAAAAATTAAAAAATAGTTAACTAGTTCTTAGGATTTGTGTGAGTAGAAAATGAGCTATTTTGTGTAGAGTTCTTAGAACAAACGCTTGTATGTACTCAATAACTTGTCTATTTATTGATGATCGTTTTGTGAGGCTGGGGAAGTTAGAAGCCAAGTTCCAAGAGTGCTCATAATGGGTGACGATAAATAGTCCTGAGCAATGGTGTGTTCAGCTGGTATAGTAAGAAGCTGAGTGAGGTGAGTGAGTGAGCAGGTGAACTGAAGACTTTGGAAGTAGGTTCTGAGAGTCTGGTAAGGGAAATTCTAATACATCACAATCCCACTTGGGCAGGACAAAAGTAGGGTGTGAAGTGGTGTTCCTGGGCTGAAAACCCTGAAGTTGTTCTTCTTCTTCCTCCTTCCTCCCCTTTCTTTCTCCTCCTTCCTTCCTCTTACTTCAGCTTCCTTTTTTCCTCCTTTCTTCCGCCTCCTTCCTTTCTCCTCCTTTTTCCTCCTTCTCCCTCCTTTCTTCTCCCTCCTTCTTTCTTCCTCCTTCCTTCTTCCTTTTTCTTCTTCTTCTTCCCCTGAGGAAACTGAGGTATGGATCAATAGTTCTATTGTGGGTAACAAGGCAGTATTTGCATGGTGTGGGATTTGGTGTCTCATAAAATATAATAATAGTTGTCTGAAGTACTTAATTGCAGGGTGGGTGGGGGTTGTATATTAACATGGAACTGGTACTGAGCCAGTCACAGAGACCATTACATTCTGCCTGCTCACGAAAGGCCAAGCCTTCAGAAGCTAAGACTGGGCTGCAAGTCTGATTTGTAGTAATAACAATAGCAAGAGCAACACTGCTACTCTAGCTGCTAATACTTGTGATTGCATTTATTGATTATGTACTATGAACCTCAGACTGAATTGCTTCATTCACAACAGTGCTATGTGGGAAACTTATGATCACCCATTTTTAAAATGAGAATTTCTAAACACAGAAAAATGAGGTATCTCATAACGATTGCAGATGAACAAATGGAGCAGGTCTAAACCTAGATAGTTAGACCCCTGCTCTGTTAACAAACTGCCTCCTAAACTTGGAACAAAAGGTTGGACATCTAGAAAGAGAGGCCAGATATGGTGGAGTTGCACCATCTGTTCACTAACATTATAGGAATTCAACAGCATGAGCCTGGCATGAGTGAGAGACCAGAGCAGGAAAGGAAATCACATGGCTAGTGCAGACAGCTCAGCCTACCCACTCCATCCAATGAATGTGTGATTCATATCTCAAGTAAGAATCCGATGGAAAAAGAGAATCAAGCTGTACCCTCAGTGAAACTGTGATGGCTCCTCACGGGTAAAGCCTCTCTTTGTATTGAATGTGATTCTAGCTTGTCAATAGACACAGTCTTTGCACTGTGAACATGGTTCTTACATTAAATCAAGTGTTTTACCTTCAAGTTGAATGGAAGAAGCAGTCATCTCTTTCGAAACTGGAGGGAGAAGATTGGACTGGAATTACTGAGAGATACTCTGTAGGTCTCTGAACCAGGCCTGCCTAGGAAATTAGCAAGAATGATTTTGATTGTAAGTGATCTTTCCATTGCGCTGACCAATTCCTTGCGTTAGTGTCACTCTCATTTTCTTAACCCATGGGGCTTGAAGAGCAGGTTTGAGCTGTGCTGAAAATCTTGTGGTAAGTTATCCAGCTTGAAACTAAAAGCACGCAGTATGGTCCTGTGTGTTTTCTAATTCCTGTATATTTGAAAACAGAGCAAATTACAGTGCTGGTGGATTAAGTTCCCTATTACTTGGATTGCAAATGTCTTGCTTGAGTGTGGCGGAGCCTATTCCAATGCTTATTTTAGTTTGTATTATTGTGTGTGTGTGTGTGTGTGTATGTGTGTGTGAATTTTCCTTTCCTTACAAAAGAAATAGAAGGTGGAAACGGCAGCAGAAATGCCTGCAGAACTCTCTCGAAATTGTTCCGTGATTAAGATAAGTGGAGAGGTACATGAAATTTCCATTTCAATCGCGTTTTCTATTAACAAAGAGATTGCCTTAGTTCCCATTTTAAGTTTACAGAAACTGCAGCAGGTCACTTTGCCAGAGGTGCCAGTAAGGAGCTGTTAATAGAGAGGTTTCACTCAATTTTCATTTGAATTTCTTGAACGAAGAGATATTCTTCATTCTGATGACATTAATGTAAAAACAGCATCCAAACCGTACTGTTTTTGAGCCATGATATTTCTGTTACCAACAGTGACATAAAAATGCCAACCAGGTGAGGGAACAGTTTTCCTTGAAAGAAAAAAACAAGGCACCACCACATTTTTGCTGAAAATGTTTTTTTGGGAAGATCAGATAGGAGTTGAGTAAGTAGTCCTAACTGCTCCCTCTGGAACTTTGCTTTCCTGGATTGGAAACTTCTCACTGCCACCTGTTATTAAGGTATGTATTCACACAAGTGTGTGTTGAGGATTTGGCTAGGGGGTGGGGGTGGAAGGGGTAGGAAAGCAGAGCAGTGACTATTGCTTTCATCATAAAAATCTATAAACTATGTAAGGAATAAAACCCCAATTTTACTTTGGCTCAGTGGAGAGAGGCAAGAAAATGAATAAAAACTATGAAGTACCAAATAAAGAAAAGAGTAAACCCAAACAGTTAAATACAATATTGGGAGCACAAAAAGTCATTTACTAAGAGGTTATGTGTGGATTATTTTACAGTTCTCAATGAACCTCAATTTCCAGTATTCTGGCTCTTGCATTTCTTCTGACCTGGCTATTTAACTTGCTTTGGCTAGTGGAGCATTAACAAATATGCTATAATTGGGTATCGGTGCTTATCTTCTTGGAATAGCCACTTCTAGGATTTAGTTGCACGTGAAGAAGCTCATTTGAGAACTGGAGAATGAGATGCCCCAGACTTTTAGCTAGGCGTGTGGGAGAAGCAGCCTCAAAAGCCCCAGTGACATCTCAGATGAGGCTAGCAAGGGAATCTATTCAGCTGAACCCTAGTCAACGCACAGATGAAGGGGATTTTTTTAAAAGAATTTTGCTTTAATTCTCTAGGTTTTTGGGATAGGATATATATATATATATATATATATATATATATATATATATATATATATGCACACTGTAGCACTGTCATCCCATTGTTCATCAATTTGCTTGAGCAGGCACCAGTAATGTTTCCATTGTGAGACTTGTTGTTTCTGTTCTGTTTTTGGCATATCAAATATACCACAGGTAGTTTGCGGGGCTCTCCAAGAGGGACGGAGGAATTGAACCTGGGTCTGCCACATACAAGGCAAACACCCTACCCACTGTGCTGTGTTTCAGAGCCCCTCAAAATAGTGACTTAATTCCTCAAGGCTCCATTCCACAATAACCTGTAGCCTTAGATGGTTTACTCTGTTTCTAAGCAGCTTGGAAATCTTTGTCTTCAGTGTCCATATTCATTCCGTGTCCATGTCTATGGTGCGTCTGTAATACTATACATCTGACTTTTACTTTTCTAAATAGTTCAATATGCTTTATCCTTCATCTCCTGACCATTCAATGTCATTCCCTTTCTTTCTATTCTAGTTTTAAGATTTTGGGTAGTTTGCCATCTATGGTGAGTTGATTGGGTGGGTGGTTTGGATGGGGAGGGCTGACTATGAATCATTTATTCCTTCTAGAGTAGGCTCTGAGACTGTTTCCCATACTGTTTTGTCTCAGTCTAGTGTCAAGCAAAGGTCAGTGCTAAAACTCAGGGCTGATGAAGGAGGAGCAAGTTATGTTTTGACCTCCTGGCCACTGGAAAGTTGTAAATGAGTGTAGCATACACTAGCATGGTTGTGTGAATTGTACAAGGTTAACTGTCAGCTAGCTTGGACTCTGGGAGGATTATGATACGTCGAACTAGATCAGTTGCAGAGTTGGTAGGGCCAGGGTCAAGACCAGACAACGGGCTGGAGCAATAGCACAGGTGGTAGGATGTTTGCCTTGAATGCGGCCAACCCGGGATAGATTCCCAGCATCCCATATGGTCCCCTGAGCACGGCCAGGAGTAATTCCTGAGTGCAGAGCCAGGAGTAACCCCTGAGCATCGCCGGGTGTGACCCAAAAAGCCAAAAATAAAAATAATAAAGACCAGACAACAGAAGCTGGAGTATGGGTACACAGGGAACAAGAGCTATTCTTGTTCACTGCGTCTTCAGCAGCGTGTTGCAACAGCTAAGGGTTTCTAACAGCCCATTCTGAGTGCCTACTACCCAAATATTTGTATGCTCACGCCAAAGTTTGCATTTCCTATTCTAAATATCAAGGACTACATGTCTCTTCACCTTTATATCAAGAAATCAAATGTAGTCCAAACAAAATTTGGACAGATGTCTCAGGAAAAGATAAAGGTTATAGTCATTGTTCTACAAACTTGCTTTTCTGTAGCAATCTGAACTTTCTTCCCATTGTGGTCTCTTCTACTGCCAATGGAGACTACCAAACAATGCTCATCTACTGTTTCATTTACAGGGGTTGCAGGTAGGTAGATGGGGGTGGGAGTGTCTTGGCAGCGAAGTTTTGGTAATAAACCAAGATGCGATTTTATTTATATTTTTACTAAAAATTTTTAAAATTTTGTTTTTGGGTCACACCCAGTGGTGGACAGGGTTTACTCCTGGCTTTATTTTTAGGTAACTGTCTAGGGTGCCAGGAATTAAACCCAGGTAGGCTACATGCAAGGCAAGTGCCCTGTCCACTGTATTATCACTCTAGCCCCCAAGATGTGATTTTTAAAAGTTGCCTTGTTGGGATCAGTGACAATACCATAGCTAGGGCATTTACTTTTTATGCAGTCAACGTGGGTTTAATCACCAGTGCTCCATATGGTTTCCCTGACCACTTGGAATGATCCCTGAGCCCAGAGCCAGGAGTAAGCCCTGAGCTCTGCTAAGTGTGGCCCAAACAAACAAAGTTACATAGTTGCTGGCCCTGAATTAGATCAAAGTAGTGAAGATCACAGGAAATAAAAGGCAGTGATAAGAATATGAAATTAGAGTTCAGGCTCTTCCCCTTGAAAATACTTCCCTAGCACCAGTCATAATCTTATCTACATAGGAGGCCCCAAGGAGATTTGGGACAAACCCTATACAACCAACTTTGTAAGGTAAGTGGGGTTCATTCCTCATTCTGGGATTTACCTTCATTTCAAGCTGAGATGTGTAATTCATTTCTTTTCCTTGATGGACTCATCCTGGACATTCTTCCTTTTGGAAAAGCCTTTGTCCTTTCTTGAATGCATTTCTCTCTCTCTCTCTTGCTCTCTTTCTCTCTGTCTCTGTCTCTGTCTCTTTCTTCCCCCTGAGCCCCCTCCCCCGCTTTCAGCCTTCACCCTCCCTCCTTCTTCATATTTCTCTGTCATGTCCTTTCCTTCTCCGAAGGGAATGGGGATGGTCTGAAGTCAGAGTGGATGGTGCCCTTTTCTTGCTAGGGCAATTGTTACACATCTTTCTGCTAACTATTCTCCTTTAGTCCCTTGTAGCCCCCATTGAGAGGGTAGGGTCTCAAGATTTGTCTATTACCCTGACTATGGCCTCTTTTTAAACTGTAACAATAGCTGTAACAAAACTAGTTACAGTAACTCTGAATGGAGAATCCTTTCTTTGTCCCCTCTGATAGTTCTTTGTGGGGGGGATTTCAAGAATATTATAGGGCATGGGCTTTCTCACTCATAGAACTGGCAATCAGACTTAGGAGCAAGTCTCAAAATATCTAGGATCAATAAATACTGTCACACTGGAAAACTGCTTTGGTGATTTTTTCCCCCTACAGACTGAAGTAAAATACTCCTTTTATATTACATACTTAAAAAAAAAAACCTCCATGAAATAATTTTGTGTGTGAAAATCATTCCCTTCCTATTAAAATAGAGGATACCCCGCCCCAGCTGTCAGTTAATTAAGGTGAATGGGAACAGGGAAATAGGTAAAATATTTGGGAAGTAGGAACAGAGGCAAGAAGGAGGAGAACTTGAGGAAGAAAAGGGGAGAGAAAGGATGCTAAAGGCTTTATTTAGCAAAACCAGAGGAGGAAACAAAACACCAAACATGCTGGGTGGGAGAAGCTTCCTGCAGCCTGCTGTTCAGTTATACTGAGGGATTTGAGTTTCCTGGTTCCTTATCTCTGAAATGCAAATGAGCTGATTACCCAGTATCTGTTCTATAATTGGCCTTATTCATAATCCTTTTGGGGTACAGCCTTGAAGGAATTAGTTTCAAAGAGGTGCAAGTGGGAAAATGTTAACCTGGCCAGTGGGAGGGGGCTGACAGTGGGAGAGGCCACTGGGGGTTCCCCATTTCTATTTTTTGTTTTATTTATTTTTTTAAGTTGACATCTTTTTTCTTTTATTCTTGTTTTTTAAAATTGAATGATCGTGAGATACACAGTTGTTGGTTTTCCGTCATAGAATGATCCAATGCCTATCCTTTCACCAGTGTATATTTTCCCGCCACTAATGTCCCCAGTTTCTCTCCTGCCACCTCCTCAAATGCCCCTACACCACCTCCCCACTTCTATTTTAGAGAAGGGGGCAGTATGTAAAAACTACAAGCGCGCACTTGGAGGGGTGATGTGTGTGTTGTTGTTCGCGAGCTAGCGGAGCGGTTCTCTCTTTTTTCTCTGCTAGTGTTCAGTGCTCTCCAGCTGCTGTGTATGGACCTGGTCGGGATGGCTCCTCCTTTGTGCTCTGCTTCTGTGTGTACTGCTGTGCTCTCTTCTATCTGTCTCTCTATCTCTGACTCTGTCTCTGTAGTCTCTCTTCTGGTGTCTTCCGATCTCTCTCTATCTCTGTCGTCTCTCCTCTGGTCTCTTCCGACCTCTTTTCTTCTGATCTCTCTCCCCGGAGCCCTTCTGCTTCAGTGCCTGAAGCCCCACTCGCTCTCACTTCTGACTCTGACTCTGACTCCGACTCTGATTCTCACTCGCTTTGTGCTCTTTCTTTCCCCTGCTTCTGGCTCTGATGACTCTGATTCTCTTTCGCTCTGTGCTCTGCTTCTGTGTCTTCTCCCTGCTTCTGTGTGTTCTCCCTTCTGTGTCTTCTCCCCTAATTCTCTTACAGTCTTAGTTTATATAGCAGTCACATAGGATGGCGACACAAAGGTGGGTTGAACATTAACAAATCAACAAAGCGGGGTATGACCATTCCTCCAGGAGATTAACAAAATCTCATCTAAGGAGATTACTCCAGATTACTAGGAGATCCGCTTAAGGGCAGGATCCCATCCAGGGTGTGTCACTTTCTTCTTTCCTCAGCTAGTAATCCACCTAAATAGTTAATAGTAAATTTACTTCAAATATTTCTAGCAATGTAATTCTGTATAGCACAGTAAGAGATATATCAAACAAATTTTGGTTCTCCCTGAGGACATCTCTCTATATTTTCTAGACCACAGTCCTCAGGTCAGGTTAGTCTTCCTAACCCCAGCAGGGTCCTAGTCTCGTCGTTACTTTTGGATCATGACAGTATTTGTACTATGACCATGCCCTCAACTTATAGTTGAGTATTGTGGCGCTTTGGCCTGGCCCATTTAGATGCCAGGGTAGCTCACAACTTGCCCTGGGTCCATTCTATCCCTCATCAGGACCCTGCTTTTGGGGTGCTAGGAACTGAGGGCAACTGAGTTGAGAAACAGATGCCCAAGAGTAAATATTATTGGAGTCAATTGGCTCCCAACTTACAAAGCATAATATTGACTGTCTTCCTGTGTCCATACAGAAAGGACATTGCCTTAAGGTAAACTAAGTTCCCTGAGGCAAGGCTGAAAAGACAATCCCAATGTTATCCTACAGCAGTATCATAAAATGTCTCTGACTCTCCAGGGACAGTTACTTTTTTAAAAAAATATATCTTTCAGGGGGCTGGAGCAATAGCACAGCGGGTAGGGCGTTTGCCTTGCATGCGACCGACCCGGGTTCGATTCCCAGCATCCCATATGGTCCCTGAGCAGCGCCAGGAGTAACTTCTGAGTGCAGAGCCAGGAGGTAACCCCTGTGCATTGCTGGGTGTGACCCAAAAAGCAAATATATATATATATATATACATATATATATCTTTCAGTCCCTGTAGAAATATTGTGAGCTTACACATAAAATTCAGAAGGGTCATCTCATCCGCTAAGTGGTCCAGTAGGTCTTGTATCCTTGTTTGTAGCACTGCATTGTCATCCATTGATTTGCTCTAGTGGGTACCTAACGTCTCTATTGTGAGACTTGTTGTTACTGTTTTTGGCATATCAAATATGCCACAGATAGTTTGCCAGGCTCTGCCATGCGGGCGGGATACTCTCGGTAGTATGCCATGCTCTCCGAGAGGGATGGAGAAATTGAACCTTGCTTGGCTGTGTGCAAGGCAAACGTCGAACCTGCTGTGTGCTACTGCTCTAGTCCATCCTTGTCAGTCTTGACAAATGTCCAACATTTTGCACTTTCCTGAACTTTCTCTAAAATGGATCTGGACTAGTTATTTTTAAAGTGCACTATTTTTTTTTCCAGTAGGGGCATGATAAGTTCAATTAAAGCTTCTTGCTTACATGCATATGATCCCAGTGTGATCCTCAACAATACATGGTCCCCTTAGCATTACCGGGTGCATCCCTATTGAGCACTGCCAACAAATAGGGCTGCACTGCATCCTTGGGCCCCAGGATTGAAACACAATTCCAGTTAACTGAGAATCACTGAAGGGATCCCTGATCTCCTGTATATGGGTTGAGAGACTCCTATTCCCTGTCCCCATCTCCCCAAAATATTTATTGTAGAAAACTGGTAAATCCTGAAACACAAAGAGTATGAATCCCTAAATTATCTATGCTTCCATTCAGAGTTGTTCAACATTAATACACTTGTTTTTAAATTATCTTTTAGATATTTTTGCTCTAAATATGTTTAAAGTAATTTCATTTTTTATGTAATATTGTTTAAATGTATGTGTATTTTAATGTATAAAAAATAGAACTGCAAATTATTTTTGGTACTGTGGGAAGAATGAAACAAACCTAATAATAAAATTAAAATTCTGTTGACTGAGTCTGAGTTCTCAACAAGTATCTGTGGTGAATATCACAACTAATTCAAAACAAAACATGCCTTACATCTATTTTACATTTACAGATTTATATTCTGAATACAAAATTCTGTTGTTATATTGTCTGAGATGTTAGAGCAACTAAAATCTTGTCAAAGTTTGGGATGGCACTTATTAGGAGAAATGATTCATGATAGTCTTGCAGAGAATAATTTGGGAGTTAAAATTATACAGAAGCCATGAAAAGGGCCAAATCACTTAGACAACAATATATTTTATGGAATTTATTTTCCTAGGAAATTAAAATGATTTCATAACACATCTTTTCCCAAATAAAAAGTGACTGGATAAAGATGCTCATTTTATATTCTTGCTATTAACTGGCAATAACTATATGTCAAATAATTGGGGATGGTAAAGTGAAATAAATATTCTCTTGCTGGAATATTATGTAGCCAGTAAATATGCTAGGTGGAGATGATACATCAACAGCTTGAGAAGTAACCAAATGCTCATAGCAAAAATCATGTTGATTTTGGATTTTTGGGCCACATCCAGTGATGCTCAGGGCTTACTCTGGCTCTCTCTAAGGGATCACTCTGCTGGTGGTCAGAGGATCATATGGAGTGCCAGGGATCAAGACAGTATCACTTTCCTGTCTGTTGTACTATTTCTCTGGCCTCTGACTTACTTAATTTTTACTAAGTAAATTTGCTTTGCACCTTCAAGAAAAGTGAAGAAAAAGGGGTATTGCACAAATCCATGATGAAAGGTCTAGGAATGGGCTTGCCAAAAAAGAAGAAACAGAGACCAAGGAAAGAATTAGAATAAAAATGGGTTTATTGAAATCACTCCCAGGCTAAGTGGTGCCCTGCCTGCATTTTAGGGTGAATTTATAGGATGCAGAGGAGGTCTGGAGCAGGAGAGGAATGTGCAGTTATCTCAGAACTGGGTCCTGTTTGAGCCTGATGAGGGTGGTTGGCTGGTTTTGGAGTCAAGTAGGGGTCATTGTTGGGGGTCCCAGGAATTCCAGCAATAAAAATTTCCTGGGTAGTGGTTTTATGAGATGCATATGCAGGTTGCAAAGTATCCTTCACCCTCTCTGAGCTCCCATGGGTGGGGGAGGGTTACCTGAGAATGTCTGATGTCTCTTTCTCTTACTTGCTCTTTTGCTCTCCTGAAATCCCATGTTCTTGCCCCTTCTACTTTGCTTGAAAAGTCTACTTTTTTCTTTTTGTTTTGCTTTTTGGTTCACACTCAGCAATGCACAGGGATTACTCCTGGCTCACGCACTCAGGAATCACTCCTGGCAGTGCTTGGGGCACCATATGGGATGCTAGGAATTGAACCTGGGTCAGCTGCATGAAGACAAATGCCCTACCCGCTGTGATATTGCTCCAGCCTTGAAAAGTCTACTTTCTGAGAAATCTGGAGCCTTCTTCTAGGAGGATTATCTTGTGAGTAAATTCAGCTTCCTTGGGATGGAAAATTTCTTGATGAGTTGACCCAGGAAAGGGGAGGGTGAGGCTATAGAATCCCCAAGAACTTCCTGGAAATATAGAATCATGAGACCTTTCAAAGCTTTACCCCACAGCTTGTCCCAGAGATACTCTCATCCTGGAGTTGGTGGGAGAGAGGGGAGGCTCTGGGAAATAGTCATAAAAGAATGCCTTTATCTCACTGCTTCCAGTTCACTTCTAGTAACACATAAACATTCCTGATAGTATCCTCTGGGGTTGCACAGCTGGTGATGTGCAGTGTTGCCCTGGGGAAATAGAGATCCAAGGTTGCAATTTAGTTGTTTTTTAAAGGAATATTATCTCCTCTAGTAGAGAGTAACATATTGGTAAGTCTGCTGTGTTGCTTCTTTCCTGATTAAATCAAAATCTCAGCAGAACAAATCAATCTGCTCTCCCCCTCCCCCATTTAAACCACCACAGCTTCAAATTCGATCTTATTACCTCTCACCTGCATGACAGCAGCAGCTCCTAATAGTTCTCCATGCTCTGTTTTCTCTCCTTTCTTGCATTAAATTCTCCACACTGCTACCTAAGGATGGTCCCCAGATGCAAAATATGATATTAACACCCCCTGCTAAAACTCACTTAATATTAGGCTTCTTAAGTAGTACACAACACACACGATATCTAAACAGTAATTTTCATCATGCTAGCCTGAATCTCCAGCACTCTCACCTGTCGCTTTTTCTTATGCATGCCATGTTTTAGTGACATTTACCACCATTTCTGAGAATAGCCTGATTTCCTGTGTTTCAGGGTTCTCGAAGATGTTTATTCAGTTTTGATTGTCCCTATAAAGAAACGACTCATTTTGAACATCACTGGTCTGAGAAGTCTTATTTTTTCTCCAATGTTTAATTTTAGGTACCACTGAGCAGACTCAGGTTGTCAGTCAGTTTCACAGGGGCAGGCAATGAAGTTCACTCTGGTTAGTGTAAGCAGGGACAGATTAATCGAGGATATTAGAAAGCATGCTGAGTTGCTGGAGGGTCTGGGGAAATAGGCTGTGTACTCACTGACTGGAAAAAGCTCCCAGAACCATAGCACAGTCTGGTCCTGAGAAAAATACTGCTTCTGCCTCTGGTTCCAGAGGCTGCCACCCCTATCCACTGAAGGGATGTGAAGAGCCAGTTATTTCTTAATGCGAGCATCACCCCACTCTGCTGCCCGTGGTAGTAGCCTCAGGTGCAATTGGGGGCACTTCTCTGTTTGTTCTCTTAAAAGAGAAACTATCCAAGGGCATGCTGAGTGCTTTATTTTTCAGAAAAGGAAGACCAGATAAGTGGGATGTCTGAGAGGCTGGGATTAGCTGGGGCTGGTCAGCTAACAACAGTGTCTCTCGATCGCTTTCCGACTGTCACCCCCTTCTAGCTTAATTTCCTTCCTGTGAGTCCCGTATTCTAGGGGTTGACTCCTTAGTCTCATGAAATGACTGTCCATTTCTGTGATTTTTTTACCTGTGGCCCTCTTGGAGTATCCTGGGGTCCCAGAAGGGGAGTCATATGTCCTCCATTGAGAAATACTGCCTTAGAAGAGTTGAGAGCCCTTCCCTGTTTCCTTAAATAACTCATAAATCCAAATTATGGGAAGATTTATCTGAGTGAAGGATTCTACTGAAGAAGAGATTTAGAGCATTTTCACTTTAGGTTCCATGTTGAGAAGGCAGAATTCAAAATGTGGACAACTATCAAAGTATTGTAAAAGTATTTAAAGAATGTGAGTCATGAATGATAGAATTCTACTGACTGAGACCATTGCATTATCATTACTTTTACATATGTGTGTTTCCCTTGCTAGATCATGAACTTGAGTTAAGGTGATGCCTTATTCAATTTTGTAACTACGACTCTTTGGCTCAGTGATTGACATATCGGTAACTCTTTGTTGATTACTAAAATATTAGAGGTATTAGAATTCCTAATCTAGAACTTTTAATTTTTTTGTTTTGGGGCCACACCTAGTGTTTGACTGGAGTGATACCCGGGTTCAGTTCCTCCACCTCTATCAGAGAGCCCAGCAAGCTACCGAGAGTATCCTGTCTACACGGCAAAGCCTGGCAAGCTACCCATGATGTATTTGTAATGCCAAAAACAGTAACAACAAGCATCACAATGGAGACGTTACTGGTGCCTGCTTGAGCAAATCCATGAACAATGGGATGACAGTGCTACAGTGCTACTCCTGGTTCTGCATTCAGGGAAAATTCTTGGCAGTTCTCAGGGACCATGGAAGAAGAAGGGAAAGTGAGAATGAGAATATTGTAAAGATGTTTTCCTTACAATGCTTTCTAGACGATAAAACGTTCGGGATAGAGAGGATGCAGGTAGAAAGGCTTCAACTATCTCCTTAAGTCTAACAGAATAAAGAGGCTACAAATATTCTATTTTTATTCTAAAAATATTGCCCCAGGGTTCCAGGCTGGGGATACAGGAAATAATAAGAAAAAAATTAATGTCTAGCCAGGAAATAAATAACTCCATAAAAGATCTGGATGAGAAGGGCTTGTTTACTAGAAGGGAAAGAACTTAACTAATGAGGATAATGATCTTAAATTTAAGAGTTAGTGTTAGACTTGTTCTAAATGAATAAAATCCAACATGTGGCATAGGAAAAGATTCCCCCACATGGACAAGTGAAATCCTTTTTTAGGGCAGGTCTAGGAATGTTAAGTTAGGGAAATTTTCCATGTGGATGATATAGGTTGAAGAAACTGAGCTATTGACATAGATTATGATGTTTTCTAGACGATAAAACGTTCGGGATAGAGAGGATGCAGGTAGAAAGGCTTCAACTATCTCCTTAAGTCTAACAGAATTGTAGGATAACATAGCCTCAGTAGTTTAGGTTTATTGGGTTACTCCCGTTACAGTGCTCCTATTCCTCTTTGTTTATTTGTAGCTTCTTTCTTAGTGTTCTGTTGACTTGTAAATAATGTTTTTCTCTTCTCCTTGAGTCCTTTGCATAGTTTATTCAGAGCAAGTTCTTTTTGTATGGACACAGGAAGACTTAACAAATGCTATGCTTTTGTAACCTGGGAGTCATTTGACTCTACATGATATTTTCCTCCAGGGCATCTGCTCTCTTGACCTAAGCCTCAGCTGCCCTTACTTCCTAGCACCCCCAAAGCACGGTCCCGACGTGGGACAAGAAGGACCCAGGGCAAGTGGTGAGTTGTGTGCTACCCTGGCATCGAGATGGGCCTGGCCAAAGTGCCTAATGCTTAACTATAAGTTAAGAGCTTGATCATGGACAAATGCTGTCATGATCCAAACAGTGATACTAGATTTGGACCCTGCTAGGGTGAGGAATGATTAATCTGGCCTGAGTGCTGTGGTCTGAGCCTGTGGCAAGATGTTGCAAGGAGAGCTGCCTTGCAAGCCTCAATGTATCCCTTGCTATGTCCATACAAAAATAACTAGTATTAAGATGTTAATGAGTTCCTGGACTAAGGAAAAGAAAAAAACCTTAAGAGTGAGGAAGGGCTTTGGAGTGCCCTGCCCTCAGGAAGGGCTTTCTTATGTTGATTTGGCTACCTGGCTGGTGGTAGCCTAGAGGGCAAGGTGGGAGAGACAAGGAGGAGGAGAGAGAGAAGCCAGGGAGAGGCAGGAGTTGAGCAGTAGATCCAGAGAGAGGCTGGAGCTGGGAGTGCGGGAGATGAGAAAGATTGAAGATTGAATAAACAGTAACTAATCAGCAACCAGCTTGGTCCTCGTTCTTCCTTCGCCTGTCCTTGACCACTGGCCGTCCCGATCCAGTCCACACACTGCGGTTCCAGAGCACCGAACGCGGGTGGTGAGACAGAGCCGCCCGGAGAGCCCGCGAGTGCACGCGCCCCCTCGGCGTGCTTTAGTTTTTTACACAGAATAAAGAGGCTACAATATCAATGGGATGAATAAAGGTCAGACTCCTTAGTGCTGGAATTTAGGAGGAGGGCGTTTTGTTTGAAATGGAATTATGGCCTGGAGTAGCTGAAGCAGCATGAAGAGAAGAGTAATTCTCTTTATCTACAGTTACTCCAATCCTTGAACATCTTAAAAACTAGAAAATATGCTCTGAAATAAGTAAAGCTGCAAGAAAAGGACTATTCCTAGGGGATCGGGATATGGAGATAAGTCTATTTGGCAGAAAGAGCCAAGTGAAAGAGCCTTGGAAACTTTTCAAGAAAATAAATGAGAATGAATGTGTGTTTTGTTATAATGACATATAGACACCAGTGGGAACTCGAAAGAGGATTAAGATTTGGGCAGTGAGGTTCAGAACTGAAGAGGGTAGAGTAAGAAAAACAATAAGTGATAGAAGACTGGCTCATTACTGTCTTTATGATCCCAGGGATGATAGGTGAAGAATAAGAGAGAAGTGAGAGCCTATTTACTTTGTCCTGAGTTCCCATCTAAAGAAGTAAAACCCATGGTTTAGAATAGAAGTTAAAGTACAGAATGACAGAGAGCTGTCTGGGATTTTAACAAAGATTCCAGGGAGAGAGAGAGTGTGTGTGTGTGTTGGGGGAAGAGGGGGACAAATCTCTGTATCAGATGGGAGAGTGAATTTAAATGAAGTTATGAAGTTTTTTTTAAGTTATCTATAATTATCATGAGGACAATGCTGCAAAAAGGACATCTTGGAAAACCTAAATGTTTTTTTGATGATAAAATAAATCAAATTTGTTGAGAAGATTTACCTGGAGGTAAATCACATGACTGTATTTAATCAATAGACAGGCAGGCAGCTTAGCCTAAAAGTGGCAGCAAAATATAAAGGGTTTCTAGCACTTAGGAAAAACTCATTATTTTATTCTGTGTTCTGGATAGTATAAATAAGGTCTGTGTAGAGAAACACAAAGCAATTATGTAAATTGATAGAACCTGGAGAGTGCAGAACAAAAGCAGGTGGGGTGAGTACATGTGACTATTCGTATGTGGAATGAAACAAAAACATGAGCGTTAGCACGGTGGTATTGTTTGAAGTGCCCGGTTAGCATGCCAGAATGGAAAATGCAGTGATGAGTGCAGGTTCTGCATCTTTAATGCCTGGTTTCCTTAGTCTGTCACTTATGACTTGTGAGGGGTGGGTCTTGTTTCCTGTTTTTTTTTTTTTTTTTGCAAAATAGGACTAGTAATTTGGTTGAATAACCTTTCCCATTCTGTAGGCTGTCTTCATCACTGTTTCTTTTGAGGCGCAAAAGCTTCTTAGTTTAATGTAATCCCATTTGTTTATCTTTGCTTCCACTTGCGTGGTCAGTGGCATTTCATCTTTGAAGATGAATCTTAGACTTCAATATCATGGAGGGTCTTCTTCCATGTACCTTTAGGGTTTGGGTCTGCTTTTAATCCATTTTGATCTGACTTTTGTGCATGGTGTTAGATAGAGGTCTGAGTCCATTTATTTGCACGTAGCTGTCTAGTTTTGCCAGCCCCACTTATTAGAGAGGCTTTCTTGCTCCACTTCATATTTCTTGCTTCCTTATCAAAGATTAAATGATCACATATTTGAGGGTGTGTGTCAGGATATTCAACCCTATTCCACATCAGAAATTTCTTCATCACCATATCACAGTTATATACAAACACTAGCATACTTGTGAAGGAGAAATAACTGAATTCCTAAATGGAGAAACCAGGCAGGTCATTAAAATTGCTCTGATACTGCCTAGACTTTTACTATCATGGGCCTTTTATTTTATTTTTATTTTTAAAATTTTATTGAATAACCGTGATAGATACAAGCTTTCATGTTTGGGTTACAATCTCACAATTATCAAACACCCAACTCTCCACCAGTGCACATTCCCCATCACCAATATCCTGGGTATACCCCCCTCTTTCCCACCCTCCCCCTGCCTCTGTGGCAGACAATATTCCCCATACTCTCTCTCTACTTTTGGGCATTATAGCTTGCAACACAGACACTGAGAGGTCATCACATTTGGTTCATTATCTACTTTCGGCATGCATCTCCCATCCTAACTGGTTCCTCCAGCCATCATTTTCTTAGTGATCCCTTCTCTATTCCATCTGCCTTCTCCCCTCTGCTCATGAAGTAGTCTTTCAGCTATGGAGCAATCCCCCTGGCCCTTGTATCTACTGTCCTTGGGTATCAGCCTCATGTGACGTTATTTTATACTCCACAAATGAGTGCATTCCCTCTATGTCTGTCCCTCTCTTTCTGACTCATTTCACTTAGCATGGTACTCTCCATGTTTATCCATTTATAAGCAAATTTCATGACTTCATCTCTCCTAACAGCTGCATAATATTCCATTGTGTGAATGTACCAAAGTTTTTTTAACCAGTCATTTGTTTTAGATCACAGGAGTTTTATTTTATTTTTTAATTTTCAGTATTTTTTGGGGGGGGCAGTAATCATGACTCTATGCTCAGGGATCACTGTGATCCCTGAACATAGAGCCATGCGTGGCAAATCATATGTAATGCTGGGACTTGATCTGGGTTTCACCACATGTAAAGCCAGTACCCTACACCTTACACTATCTTTTTGGCCCGTACTGTGGCTGTTTTATTTTAATTTTGGTTGGGGGGACATGCCCAGCAGTACTCAGGAGTTATTTCTGCCTCTATACTCAAGAATTGTTCCTTGTGGGCTCAGGGAACCATATTGGATGCTAAGGATCAAACCTGAGTTGGCTGCATGCAAGGCAAGTGCTCTATCACTGTACTATCTCTTTGGTCCCCTACTATGGGTATTTACGTTTAAATTTAAGTTTGGAATCATGTAACTGAGTTACAGTGTCTGCTCTGCCTTATTATAGTCCTGGTGACAGAAAATGCAAGAACTGGCATGAGAGGCACAAAGAGCCACTGGATTTAGGCACCTTCTATACTGCCTTAGTAGCCTCTGTGATGGCTAATGTTAACATTTCAAAGATATCTGCAGTTATCCTTTTGTCTTTGTCTCCTCCACTCTGCATACTGATAATATTAAATCACATTTGATAAAGACTTAGTGTGTCCTAGTTATTTCCAATTCTAGTAACTTTTAGGTTTCACAGTATCTGGTATGTGATGGATAACCAGTAAATATTTAGTAGATGACTAGATTCAGTAAGAGAAGAGTTTTGCTTGAATCAGACACTTAGAATAGGAACTTAGAGAAAACTTTTTGGGTCTATCTGGGTTTTAACTTGTCCATTAAACTTGGCATATACTAGGCCTTCAGTGGGTTTTATTTAACTGAAATATTCCACTTTACTAACTTAAGGGTACTAGCCAGATTAGGTTTCTCTGAGGAAATCTTCCCTATATCTCTGGGGAGATCTTCCCTATATATTTATCAGACTTTCTGTGTTTGTATAAACAATGAATCATTTCATTTTCTTGATATAGCCTCTACTATCATACCCTTTTGATGAAAATTAAGAGCATGACAATAGATTTGTGGAAAAAAACAGATGCACAAACAGGTACAAAAAAGGGCTCACATCAGAAGTGAATGATGCCTAAATTTTGACCTTTTCTCTCCTAGAGGGCTCTGTGCCTCCTGGACAGAGTTACCTGCTCTCTTCCAAGCAAACCATAAATTCTTGGTGTGTAGATATGGTGACCTTGCTGAAACCAATAGCCCTTAATTTGCAGTTCCTTTTTCTATGATAGGAGACTTTAACACAGAGCAGTCCAGGAAGAGGATTTTTATGAATATTTATAAAGGCTAAAAGAGCATCCTTGATTACTGGGTATTTTTAATACCCATCAGTGATCTGCTTTGGGATCTTAGAGAAGCATAAAGTAGTCTCTTTATTCACAACCCCATGACTGTGTGGTGGTCAGTACTGAATTTCTATTGTACTGTTGTAAACAGAGATTCTCCAAATCCTTCCAATTGGAGATAATGTGTCAGCCCTGATCCTCTTACACTGGAAGTAAAATACAAAGAAAAGCTAAATAGGATTCTCTGACTACAGACCTTGGTTTAATGTGGGTAAAACTCTGGCCGAACATAAACTTCTAGTTTTTAGAGTATATTTAATTGAGAGCTGTGGTTTGTTTTATTCCCCGAGCTAACTTGGCATCAGAACAAATAAAAAAATGTGAAAAACCATAGCTGTAGGCTTAAAGAAAAGCAGCAAGAAGGAAAGAGAGAAATTGTGTTTTTAAAAGCATAGTGTTAAAGTGTTGAGCTATTCTTTCTTTCCCTGATCTCTCTCTCATTTCTCCCACTTTTCTTGGCTGGAGTTTAGGGGCCATTGGTGTTAGCAAGTCATCTGTAAGAAACCAGGAGGCCAGGAGTATCCCCCCCACTTCCCCCGCCTCCTCATGTCCTCTTTTCTTTGTATTGCCATGGGCTTTAAATCAATCATCAGCTTTTGTCTGGGGCTATAAGAAAGGAAATTGTTCATGCTTTCTCCTTTGGGTGATAACTGTGTCTGCTCCCTCTTACTCTTGGCCTCTTGTCAGTATCTGGGAGCTAAAAGCGTAATACCATTTCAATTTGTGTGTCTGGAACTTGGACCATGTTACACAGTTTAAGTGAAAGACTTTAACACCTGAGAATAATCTTAGGCATTAGGTTAAAAGTAGTTCCTAGAATTTTGAGCCAAAATTTGTAACTCTGTGTGTTGAAGGACTATATTTTTTTCAGATTTTCTAGCAAATAGAATTGCTGGAATACTAGGATTTCAGAATTGGTAGTAATGTGGAGGGGTCATCTCATCTGACTCTGCAGAAGAAAATACATCAATTGTAGGAATTACTTCCCCCTCAAGCTTTACACTCATCAAAACAGCAGGCTCAGTAAAGCAAGTCTTCCTGGTTTGTTCCTTCCCTTTTTTCCCCCCAGAAAAATCTCAGTATCCTGATAGTTACAAATAGCTTCCCTGAAAAAGAATCTGCCTTCTATCTGGGGTGCATGAAAATGCCAGGGAAGTCTGCTAGCTCCATCAGGACCCTGCTATATTATATTTTTAATGCTCATCAGTTTTTCTGCAGCCCTCCACCTCAAAAACCAATAGGAATTCCAGGAGATGAAGCTGAACCATGATAGTCCATCTACAGAGGAGGAGGAGCTCTTTGATATTCATGTGCAGTGGCCCTTCCTCCTGACAAAACCCACTGATGGCCATTCCCAGCAGGGCTCAGGGCTGTTTGGATGCTGCTGGCTTTTGTTCTGTAAACAGAGAAGAGGCACAAGCAAACTGCTTGCCGGGGATCTGAATCAAGCCTCTGCCTTAGATCTTAGCTCCTGCCCTGTCTGTGACCTAATTACCCCTTCATTTCAGACCCACAGAAACCAGCCTCCCAGCCTGGGGAAGAAATCAAGCTGAGACCTGCAGGGGGGCCTGCAGGTCATGGAGAGATGAATTCAGCCCGCTTCCTCTCCTCATGCTCCTCTTTCTTTTCCAGTGCATCTGTAAAAGCTGTGCAGTGAGAAAAGACCAAGCCAGACATCTTAAAAGCAGGCCCTTTGTAAATTTTTTTGCCATCTGTAGTCACAATGCAAGGGAGGACATCAGACAGAGTGGCCACCTGCTTTCAGAGCCTGGTCCCTGGAGGCTGAAGGCAAAGGAGAAAAGAGGCTCTCGTGTGTGCTGGCAAGGGCAGACAAATGACTGTTGAATTTGTTGAGATGTGGGGCTGATCCCAGCAGCTGTTCAGGCCCTCAGAGGGCTGTTCAGAATGTGCCAGAACGTCCAATCAAGCTGTTCTCCTGCTACTGATGCTGACTTTTAAAAAGTTTGCCTGCCTGCTTTCCTTATATGTCATTTGAACAATTATGATTCCATATTGGCATTCCATACTGAATGTCATTCTAGTGGTAATCCATGAGACATATGTATTACTGTCAACCACTATTTCATAGATCAGAGAAAAAGAATCTCAAAAGTCTCAATACTGGGGCTGGAGCAATAGCACAGCGGGTAGGGCGTTTGCCTTGCATGCGACCGACCGGGGTTCAATTCCCAGCATCCCATATGGTCCCCTGAGCACTGCCAGGAGTAATTCCTGAGTGCATGAGCCAGGAGTAACCCCTGTGCATCGCCAGGTGTGACCCAAGAACCAAAAACAAGAAAAGTCTCAATACTGTACCCTTCAGCAAACTGGCTGGTGCCACAAAGCTTCATTGCTCATGTTCTGTACTGGTCATCTTGTGATAGAGCTCACAGTCCCCCGTCACCTTTCTACAACACGCAGCAGTGACTCAGACCGTTACTTGCTCGAGAATCACTCAGTGGTCTTTTGTTTTTTATTATTATTATTATTATTTTTAATTTATTTTTTAATTGAGTTATCGTGAGAACAGTTACAGGGCTTTTAGGATCGAGTCTCAGTCATACTATGCTCAAACACCCATCCCTTCACCAGTGCACATGTTCCACCACCAATAACCCCAGCATACCCCTCTCCCACTCCCCCTCTGCCTGTATGGCAGATGATTATCACTTTACTCTTTCCTTACTTTGATTACATTTCATTTTCGACAGGAAATTCACTATCATTATTTGGTGTTTTACCTCCAACAGTCAGACCTGTTGGAATGACATCATTAGATTGTATGTTTTTTATTGTTGGTAACAAAGAGCATATGATGTTGCACGGTCGTGAAGCAGCTGCCCAGATTTGGAATTCTGGTATTAAGTCCAGAGGTATTTCTGCCAGCAGCCGCTGCATTCTGAGATTGGTTTCTGTGGTGCTGGGATCATGGCTGTACAGGAGCAGAGGAGCTGTCCATTGGGCGACCGCTCGGGGTCTCATTTGGGCAGGAGGCAGGGCCGGTTCTGCCTCCCCCACCGCAAGATTCCCCATGCATCCCGTCCCATCACTGCAAATTCCTACCTCTCTGTCCAGTTGATTCTGAACGGTGACGGTCGCCATGCTGTTGCAGTGGGGAAAAGGCCGAGGAACAGAAACCCTTCCCTTCCCGGGGCTACATGGGGCTGTAGCTTAGTTCAGAGTCCAGTAATATATCTGCCAATAACTGCTGCATTTCTGAGATTGGTTTTTGTGCCTCTGGGATAATGGATGCTCAGGAGTGGCTGAGCCATTCCAGAGCATATCTTTTGTATATCAGGAAAGGTCACGCGGCCGCATAAGCGGCCACATGGTTTGGAGATGTCCAATCCCGCATACTGGAGCTGTGTTAGTAGAAGCTCAGTGTCGCCGGAGCTCCACCTGGAGAAGGTGTGCTGGCTGTACCTTTCCCGTCTGGCACCCTGGTGTTGTTGGCCTGGTCTGGGGTCCAGAGCGTTCTCCAGCTCAGAGGTCTTTATAAGCACAGATTGCTGGTAGCTACCTCCAGACCATCTTAAGTCTGGGATGGACCCAGGAGTTTGTGTTCCTAAAAAGTTCTCAGGTATTTATGGTGCTGGTTCAGTACCCACACTTTGCAAATCAATGGTATCTAGAGCATCCCCTTTGCATCTATTCCCTTTCCATCTAAATAAAGCCACTGTTAACTAATTTGGAAGATTTATTTCCAAGCACTTTGAACCTTTGTGTATCAATGGTGTGTGGAAAAAGGCAGAGGCAGCTAGAGGTCAGAAGTGACCTTTAGAGTTCAGAGATGCCCCTGTCTTCTCTCTTTGCCTGAACATTCCTCTCATATGTAGCATCTTGCAACAGGTATCTTCCTTTCCAGCAGTCCATCCCTACTGCCACATTTTGGTTTCTCCCAAAGGTTAACCTGGACAAGGATTCTAGTGCAATAGTTTTTGTGGAAAGTTCTAAAAATACTGATAACTAAAAATACAGATGCTACAAAGTCTCTCATTCTTGGAACAAAGCCCATTTCATTATATGGTAACATATGTGCATAAATTCGTTTGTGGAGACATTTGTGAATAAGCCTCTAAAGGCATACAAGCCCATACATGTATTTTATCTTATGCTTCTCATCTCTGGAAGCAGCTTAAAAACTAATATATTATTTTGTAGCTTAGGAAAGAAAAAGAACACAGTCCAAATCCCATGAAAAGAAGATTGAGCATATTTCCTGAGATGTTAAAGTGTGTCAAGTCAAAGGATCATATGTAGGCAAAACATCGGATTAGTGGGGTGAAAAGCTGTGTCCAAGTTTTGACTTCTTCAGTCAGCCACCCCTATCTACCATATGCACTCAGTAAACAGATGAATCCTGTAGTCTGTCCCTATGATCAAGTCACTCCTAGAGTAGTAGGAGAGGCGGATTCACAGGCAGATGCTCATAATTTTAAATTAATGATTTACCACTCAGGCCATTTATTTTCCTGTTTGGGCTTTCTCCATTTAAACAGCAAGGCTAATCTGGGTCATTTGTTTAGGGTAGGGATGTGATATAGAAAGAAGAGTCACTTTTTGGCATCTTGTTTCTTTGAGCCACACTCAGGAATAAGTATTCAGGGCATATTCCTGGTTTTGTGCTCAGGAGTCATGTCTGGTGGTGCATGGAGGAACTATATGGGGTGCTGGGGGTTGCACCTGGCTTGCTTACATGCAAGGCAAGTACCATAACATCTGTACTATCTCTCTGGCCCTGGATTCTTAAAACAGTATTGTCCTTTGTGGGAAACACCAAAGGACTCAGATAAATCATTGAAGGGACAAAATTAATACCTTCCCTCCAACCAATGCCACCCGTTAGACCAGAAAAGGAGCATTTTGAGTTGGAGGAGAGAGTTGGAGAGTGTTTGTTGTAATATTGGACATTAGAGAGACAGTACTAGTACCCTTCTCATCAGTACAGTTCTAGAACCCTAGAGAAAATGCAGCATATCAGAGAATCTAGCAGTAAAACAATTTCCTTTCACTTATAATGAAGAGAAGTATGAGAGAAAGGCTCTGTGCCTGAAGAACATGGAAAGGGCTGTGTTAACCCCAGGTCTACTCGAAAAGACCAAAAACAGTCAGGATAATAGATGCTTAATTTATACAAATAGATGACTCTGAAGACCTGAGATTTGCCCC
The DNA here is from genome assembly GCF_027595985.1 of Sorex araneus. Classification (NCBI taxonomy): domain Eukaryota; kingdom Metazoa; phylum Chordata; class Mammalia; order Eulipotyphla; family Soricidae; genus Sorex; species Sorex araneus. The sequence goes on from NC_073312.1 coordinate 43,163,995, forward strand.
TGTTGCAGGTCTGAAAACTCTGTAAGTAAAAGTTGTGCCTTCTTGACCTAAAATTGAGTTGCACAAAAACATAGAAAAAGTTACATTCACTTGATATCTGAGTTTGTAGGTTAAGATTTATGCCCAAATTGGAGTACAAGTGGGAGGGCCAGGTAGAAGCATGCCCTGTTATAATAGTAACCCAGAAGAGAACTTGACATAGCCTCAGAAGAAATCACCTTTTGTCAAGGAAATAGAACTAGAGGTTGACAGAAAACAAAAGTACAGACTTAATGATATTTTGTTAAATATAATCTTGCCAAATGTATTTTCCCCCAAAACAATATTTTCTAGGATAATAGTCAATGCAGACTAAGAATTCACTAGAGCTTTATTTCACATGTAATCTAATTCTCTTCTTCCTAACATATCTAAGAATCTTTAAGGTCAAGATCACATCCTCAAAACTTAGTATGCAGGTCAAGCCCATCTTGTTTTCCCTTACCCAGGGCTGTTTGTCAGTTCTATACATTTTAACTTTCCATATCAGTGATACCTAACACTCTACAGAAAAAATAATTAGTTCTCTCCTGGAAATATATCTTCTTTAAGTGAACAAAGTCTCCTCCCAATTGTGTCTTAGGCTGCCCCCACCCACTGGATCTTTCCAGTGCCTCTGGGATGGGATGGTCTGATCACTTTGGGAAAACACTGCTCTAGATCATTGATTATACAGCCTTGTTCTTGGATTGATAAATTTGAATCATTAACATCTTTCTGGATTGATTATAACTGTGGACATTTCAGTAAAGTAAATATTCTCAAAAGTTGAGACTAAAGTTCCACTTTCAGATTTTGATTTTTCCTTAATACTAAGAATTTGCATCTGCTAGGGGGCTGGAGCGATAGCACAGTGGGTAGGGCGTTTGCCTTGCACACTGCTGACTCAGGTTCGATTCCCAGCATCCCATATGGTCCCCTGAGTACCGTCAGGAGTGATTCCTGAGTGCATGAACCAGGAGTAACCCCTGTGCATCGCTGGGTGTGACCCAAAAAGAAAAAAAAAGAAAAAAAAAGAATTCGTGTCTGCTAAATTTTTCCTAAGTGCTATGTGGACATTATTGTAACCCTGTAAACTGCAGATGTTATTATTATCCCCATTTAACAGATGACTATACTTTGCATGAATCTAGAACCTACTGCAGAGGATCATAGTACTGGACAAAAAACTAAGGTTCTCTAATCAAAACACAATCAATTTTCCAGAATAGCTGAGTCTGTGTAAAAAATATATAAAAATAAAGATTGCAAGTTATCACCAGAGCTTTAATAAAGGTTGACTATCTTTCAGTTTTCTGAAGTTGTGATCTAGTAACCTTTTGATGGTGGAACTCTGTCTATGGAAATGAAGCTTTGCATTATCAAGAAAGTACGGATGATGGTGGAAAGTGGAACTGGTGAGATGGGTTGATTTTGTGCAAGCCTCTGCATATTGGTACTATGATTGGAGAACAGATTCAGGTACATCTCATTACATTTGAGTAAATTTCCCTCCATAAGAGTTGGAGTCAAAAGCAGACTGCCTGCATCAGTACATGTTCTTCACATAGGCCCTCTTCTGGCACACCTCTGTGCTGCTGTGTTTAAGTAGTCACTTTTTTATCTCACTAGTCATTCACCAAATGGGTATGGGTATTACTTAGAGATAAAAATATAAATAGGACTTTCCCAGGCCTGACCTGTTCAATAAGGAGAATTGTTTATCCAGAGGACCTTATCTGTGGGAGCTGAGGGGAAAGTGAGTTGTGGTTAAACCATTTGAGGTTATCCAAGTTTTACTATTACATTACAGCAGCACTTAATATTGAACTTCACCGATAAAACTTATACTATATTCTATGGATGGTGCTATATGGAGACTGTTCTCTTATCAGTCTATTGTTATCATATAAAAAATCATCTCTGACTTTCTCATAGCTGGGTAGTCCAGGATAGAAGTTTTCTGAACACAAAATGATAGCTTTTCAGATTCTAACCCTACTCTTTAAAATAACTTTTAAATTGAAAACAGATTATTGATATGCAGAAGGGAAAATCCCAAGACTGTGTTTATTGATCAGTCCTAGACCTCCCCAAGACTTCTTTAAACTAGACCAGTAGAAAACTCCAGACCTTTGATTGATTAGTTTACCCTCAGTAGCTAGGGATCTTCCAATTCAATGAAAAAGGAATTTTCAAGATCTGCTTCAAGGGATGGGGTGTGTATGGGGAGCTGAGCTGGGGGGTAGAGTTTTAAAATACATGTAGCCTATAGCTTTGTCCTGGAGAGTATAGGGCAGAGAGATAATTGGTCCTCAGGAATGAGTCTGAATGAGTTGGATGTCCACTACTTCTCCAGACCTTTGTATTTTTCCTCTTTCCTCAAGGCTTCTTCATTTCTCTTTCTTTATAGTCAAGTCTTATGGGCCTCCAGACAATATGGTTATAGTTGGCTCACAGAATAGCATCTGAGTTTTCATATTCTATTTTCAATAGATTGATGAGACCAGCCTAAAAATACTTTATCCTAAATAGAAATTTCATGGATAAATATGTCTGATTTGTTTATCCTGAGTTTATCCTGTAATGCAGGTGAAATGGAATCAAGATCCTTACTGTGTACCTGTGAGTCAGGTGGATGGTCAAAGAGCAGTTTACTCTTCCCACCTCCCATACTCTTCTTGCTTCCTATAGAATCAATCACTTAAACATCTTCATTCTTATGGCTGGAACCAGTAGTCTCCACTACCATATATTTCATAATTCTTCTTTATGATAAAAAATTATTTCAGAGATCATTCATTATCTTTCAAAATTCACCTAGTGATATTTATATAGGCTTGAATTTTTTCTTATAACTAGCTTAAATTAGGCAAATTAGTTAATCTCCGTCAACTTCAGAGCCAGAGCAATAGTACAGTGGGTAGGGTGCTTGCCTTGTACACAGCTGACCTGGCTTTGATACCTAGAGTGCCATATGGTCTCCTGAGTACCTCTAGGAGAGATCCTTGAGTTTCTAGGAGTACTCCCTGATCACCACTGGTGTGCCCTCCCCCAAATTGAAACTAAAACAATAACAAGAGTTGCAAAACAAAAATTTTGAGGGGACTGGAGGGATAGAACAGCAAGTAAGGTGTTTGTCTTGCCTGTGGCTGACCTGAAATCAGTGTCCAGCATCCCATATGGTTCCCTGAACACCGCTAGGAGTAATTCCTGAGTGAAGATCCAGGAATAACCCTTGAGCATTGCTGGATGCTGCCTCTCCCCCTTAAGAAAAAAACAACTTCAGCTTCTGGTTAATATAGAGTGGTAACATACAGGATTGCTATAAGAATTAAATAAATAACACCATTTGCAAAGCATTTGCACTTTGAATAGGAGGCACTCAATAAATAATAACTTCTTTTATTATTAATTTAATATTAATCTTCATCATTTCATGCAATATGCTCAAGCAGCATTGACAAAGGCTTTTCAAATAAATTGATGCTTTCATTTTAACTGATGGTGACAAGATTGCAAGCCAGTAGGTGTTCTGACAAGCATGACCCTCATCTCTGGACAACATAATATGAGTAATTACATTTTCATTCTAACAAGGAGAAGTAGTAAACTCTAATTTTTTTTGAGGTGACATCTACTAACCCCTACCTAATGTTCTCTGGTATGAAGGGCGTATAAGGTTTTAGTCAGTTACTTATGAGCCTGAGGGCAATGGACGCCTGTCACTGCTGTCAGATAAATATAAGTGGAGCAGAAGTCACCAAACTTTACTCTCTTCATTTTGCAAAGGAATACAGTAAGAGATAAACTAATTAATTACTCTTTTTAGAAACATCAGTGACATGATATTATGAGATGTTAAAATGAAGATTTGGGACTCAGTTCAGTGGTGTAGCATCAAGTTACAGAATTAAAACAATACCTGGAATCAGAGGGAGGTGATCAAACTCATCTTTATTATTCACTCTTCCCAAACTTATCTAATTTCATAGGTTCTTGTCCTTAATTTTGCAATATTATTTCCTGAAGTTTTTTTCTACCTTTGCGATTGAGAAAAATCCTTCTCAATGGAGTTGATGTGGAGAATATTTTATTTTCTTGGAAGCAGAATAATCTCTTCTTCATTAGCCCTTGATTTTTGTTGGATTAACATTTTGAGGGGTAGGTGGGATGAGAGAGATTTTCAAAGGCTAATATGTATTTGATTATTGGAAGTGCTTTCTTAAGAGATTTTTCACAAATCTTTGGAAAAATCTCTTGGAGAATCCTTTTGATTTGCTGAGTTGGACACACTGGTTGAGATTGGGAACTAATGACATGGTACATTGATAATTTAGAGGGATATGTGGCATGAGAGGAAAAGGGAGGTAACTGGGAGGTTTTGGAGATAAACTTGAGTAATTACAAGAAATGACACACAGGGCTTTTAATAATCATATGTGTTCTTCAATGAATGATTTCACATTCTATTAATTTTCCTATGAAATAATCAGTGGAAGTTAATGGTAATTACTAATTCATATGAGGGTGGATCTGCTTCTGGGCCTGGACAATACCTTAACTATAATCTCAAGCCTGAGATTTGAGGTTGACTTCAAAGCCCATCTTCTAATGCTTTTTCCTTCAGACAGTCTCCATGATAGCTTCTTCTGCATATTACAAGTATCTTATTCAAAAGTATGAAGAGTTACAAATCCATGGCCTGGATTTATTTTATGATTTCTATAGATTTTATGTATAGATTATAAAGCAGTTTTTCTTTTCTTTTTTTTTAAATAATGTAGGAGTACTGCTATTTATTCAGCCATTGATTAAGCGGATTGAATTGGGCATGAACTCCATATTACTTTTAAAAAAAATTCTATTCTGAATGTTTATTTTATTATTTTATTTTATTTTGCCCCTTTTTTTTTATTCACCATGAGATACAGTTACAGTACTTTCATGTTTGAGCTTCAGTCATACAGTCATCAAACACCCATTCCTTCACCAGTGTGAATTTTCCACCACCAAAATCCCCAGTATTCTCCCCGCTCCTCCCGACCCCCTTTCCAACCCTTCCCCTGTCTATATGGCAGACAATTTCCCCCATACTCTCTCCCTACTTTGGTTACATTCAATATTTTGACACTGGTCTCACCACCACTCAAACCTGCCAAAAAGGCAAAGCTAGATAATTTGTTTTGTATTGCTTATTATGGACAGAATATAATGTCCAGGAAATTCTGTGTCATTGTCTTCCAGGAGCCTTAGTTTATAGTCTCTGGTTCTTGGCCATTGATGGGATTACATAGTGCCAGGGGAAGTTTGTGGGTGTGACTGCCACACTACTGGAAAAATGAGGACCTGGGGGAGGAGACCTAGTCCCGATCCAAGCGGGCTTGGAGATCTCAGTCACAGGTTCCTGCATATCTAGGTTTTCCTACTGATATGCTCTCTGGTGATATTCATCCTGTCCTGGGTGAGGCCATGGCCTGGATGTTAACTTATGTGCTTGGCTCATCCAAGGATTCAATTGAAGGTAGAGTTCAGGCTTTCTGCTGTTTTCCCAGCATTATCAAGTGTTAGCCCTAAGAAGAATGTCCTATAAATGGCAAAAATGTGTTATCACATTCAGCTTTATATATGCAAATGTCTTTGGGCATATTTATCATTAGTAAATGAATTCTAAAGTAAAGCATTAAAGAGAATAGTATAGTCAGTTTTCAAATCTTCCTGGATAAGCCATCTAATTCAAGAAAGCTATTGGCTTTCCATATTGCATATGCGTCTAAAAAGAATGGTTAGAAGGTCCCTTTCTCACCACATCCTCTCCAACAGCCATTACTTTTGTTCTTTTGGATGTGTGCCAGTCTCTGTGGTGTGAGGTGGTATCTCATGGTTGTTTTCATCTGCATCTCCCTGATGATTAGTGATGTAGAGCACTTTTTCATGTGCCTTTTGGCCATTCGTATCTCTTCCTTGATAAAGTTTCTGTTCATTTCTTCGCCCCATTTTCTGATGGGGTTGGATGTTTTCTTCTTATAGAGTTCAACCAGTGCCTTATATACCCTTGATATCAACCCCTTATCTGATGGGTATTGGGTGAATATCCTTTCCCATTCTGTAGATTGTCTTTGTATTCTGGTCACTGTATCTTTTGCAGTGCAGAAGCTTTTTGGCTTAATGTAGTCCCATTTGTTTATCTCAGTTTCCACTTGGTCGGCCAGTTGCATGTCATCTTTGAAGATACCTTTATCTTCAATATTGTGGAGGGTTTTGCTGACCTTGTCCTCAATGTACCTTATACACTGCTGGTGGGAATGCCGACTAGTTCAGCCCTTTTGGAAAACAATATGGACGCTTCTCAAAAAATTAGAAATTGAGCTCCCATTTGACCCAGCAATACCACTGCTGGGAATATATCCTGGAGAAACAAAAAAGTATAGTCGAAATGATATCTGCACTTATATGTTCATCGCAGCACTGTTTACAATAGCCAGAATCTGGAAAAAACCCGAGTGCCCTAGAACAGATGACTGGTTAAAGAAACTTTGGTACATCTATACAATGGAATACTATGCAGCTGTTAACAAAATGAAGTCATGAACTTTGCGTATAAGTGGATCAACATTGCAAGTATCATGCTAAGTGAAATGAGTCAGAAAGAGAGAGACAGACGTAGAAAGATTGTACTCATCTGTGGAATATAAAATAACAGAGTAGGAGACTAATACCCAAGAATAGTAGAAATAGGTACCAGATGGTTGACTCCATGGCTTGGAAGCTGGTCTCACATGCTGGGGAAAAGGCAGCTCAGATAGAGAAGGGAACACCAAGTAAAATGTAGTTGGAGGCCACGTGAGGAAAGGGTGATGCGTGCTGAAAGTAGACTAGAGACTGAACACGATGGCCTCTCAATACCCCTATTGCAAACCACAACACCCAATTGGAGAGAGAGAACAAAAGGGAATACCCTACCACAGAGGCAGGGTGGGGTGGGAGAGATGAAATTGGGGGGTGGGAAGGATGCTGGGTTTATTGGTGGTGGAGAATGGGCACTGGTGAAGGGATGCGTTCTCGAACATTGTATGAGGGAAACACGAACACGAAAATGTATAAATCTGTAACTGCACCCTCATGGTGATCCACTAATTAAAAATAAATAAATTAAAAAAAATAAAAAGAATGGTTACCATTCTCTGGGAAAGTAAGCTTGGAAGCTAAATTTTTTCTCGACTGGTAACCTTTTTATCCCATTTTGGAAGTTGGCATCCAATTAGGCCTGAAGATATGCAGGCCAAGAAGTGGGGTTACAACCAGGTCAGCCTCTCTCTTGAAATAGCCATAATAATGAAGTAACTATGAAGAAAGTTTTAGGATACAATTGGAATAAATTAAAGAGATAAATAAGTCTTTAGCTATAAGCAGAGAATAAATAAGAATAAAAATAAGTAAGTTTGTTCAGTAGACTGGTATTTGTTGATTAAAAAATGGAAACTTTAAGTGTGTGTGTGTGTGTGTGTGTGTGTTTCTGTGTGTGTATAATCACTAACTTAGCCTTCTTTGGATATTTCTTAGGAAAATGCTTATGATGCTTCCTCTTTTTCGGTGATATTTCTGAGACTACTATAGTGGCTTCATAGCATGAATAATTTTAGTGTTTCCTGATTCCATAATTTATCACTGTTTAGTGCATGAAATTATCATGGGAAGGAGAAAATGCAATGCAGTGCTTACTATCCTGGATTTTAGAGCCAGACAGAGAAATTTCTCAGATGATATCTGAATGAACATCTGCCTTCAGGTTTAAAGCAAGTTTCTTCTCAGTGAGCTTTTATCATATTATACAGGTCAAATGGGCACTATGGAGTTTGAGATCTGGGCAACTATTAGTCTTAATTCTTTGACTGTAAAAAACTAAGGCTCGCGGAGGGGCGAGCGCACTCTCGCGCCCTCCAGGCGGCTCTGTCTCACCGCCCGACTTCGGTGCCCCGGAACCGCTGTGTGTGCTGTCGGTCAAGGGTAGGCGACGGGAAGGAAGAAGGCCAAACTGGTTGCTCGATCAGTTTATTTCATTCTCTCTCTCTGCTTCTCTCCCAGCTCTCGGTCTCTCTCTGGACCTCTGGATCTGGCCCCCCAACCCACCCTTACAGCCTAGTTAAATCTCCCCAGCATGAAGGGGTTGGGGTCCTAGGTGTGGTCACCATCAATAGGGTAAGGTTCCTTTCCCTTAGGGGATGCTTCTCCTAGGACTTAATTCTCTTTCAGCAGGAGGATCCACCCAAGGGCGGAGTCCCATGAGTGTGTTTCTCTTCTCCTCAGCCAGCAAACATATAAGAATCCATAATATTAATCATTTTGTATGGACATAATAAGAGATGCATTAAAGCTTATAGAATTGCTCTCCTGGGGCCATCTCAATCTCAGACTACAGTGCTCAGGCCAGATCAGTCTTTCCTATCCCTAGCAGGGTCCTAGTCTCATCATTACTATTGGATCATGACAGCATTTGTCTATGATCAAGCTCTTAACTTATAGTTAAGAATTAGGCACTTTGGCCAGGCCCATCTCATTGCCAGGGTAGCACATAACTCACCGCTTGCCCTGGATCCTTCCCATCCCTCATCAGGACCCTGCTTTTGGGGTGCTAGGAACTGAGGGGAACTGAGGCTTCAGTGGAGAAAGCAGATGCCCAGGAGGGAATAATATTAGAGGCCAATTAATTCCCAAGTTACAAAAACATAATATTGTCTTCTCGTGTCCATACAAAAAGGACATTGCTTTAAAGTAAATTATTCAAAAGGCACAAGAAGAGGAGAAAGGCAATACTAACTTATATAATATAAATTCAGTATCCTAGGAAGGTCTGACCTTACAAATTAGCAGAGTCAGATTAAGGGAAAGCCGTGGATTAACTGTTTTGGGGAAGTGAGCATAGGGAAGTGATTATAGCTAAACAAAGGGATAGGAGAGATTCGGGAACACCTTGATGGGTGTGACTGGGGTAAGCCTAAACAAGCTACTTGTGGCAAGGAGGGAAAGGACAAAGTAACGTCATCCTACATTTGACCTTAAATAAATTACTTTGATTTCACAAACCCCCATGTCTCCACCCATAAAACAGGGCAAATTGTGTTTGCATAAAAGTGCTGTGGGCTAAACTGAGCCAAGATGTAATATAGAAAGTTCTTTCTCAAAAGAAGCCACAACTGTTTGTGGGAGTGGGAGTGGTTGTGATGTGGCAAAGTTAACTCTTTCCAATCTTTTTTCATAGTGTTCTCTTCTACTAGAAACAGACTTCAGGTGTGCTGCAGTTGACAAACTGCCAGTGTAGACTCTACTTTCTATCTCGTGAGTAGGTATTTCTGGGTTCACTGTGAACATAGATGGGTGGGTAGAAAATTTAGAAAGTTTTCTTAGGGAAGGGACAGCCCGTTTAACCTTGCCTGCTTCCCATGCTCCCCGTTGTCTTGCATTCAGAAATGATGTCAGTGATCCAGTAGCACTAAGATAACTGTGAAAAGGAAAGCCATGATCTGAAGGTGACAGAGCAGAAATGTAAAGCATAAGTTCCTGACCCATTTTGGATTTTTTAAATCAATTTTTAGGGCATAGAACTGTCTAAACCATAATTATCTGAATTTTTAGTTTTTTTTTGCCATTGAATTTATTTTTAAGGGACAGTGATGATAAGAACAATTTCTTCTTGGTTCTTAGATCTTTTTTATCTGGGGATTTTTCCTTTTGGGTTAGTTGACCAAGTGGGCACGCTCCTGAGGGTTTAAATGAGGGGAGGAAGAAAGAATATGGCTTCAAAAGGGGATAATGATAAAAAAAAAATCACTAGCTCACATTTGACAAGTTAGATAGTCAAAGCCTTGACTTCAGGCTTTTAGCTATAGGCTATTACAAAAAATCATTGTTATATGATATGAAGTAGGGAAATTTTGCCCAAGTAAGATTTGTTTGTATTAATTGAATAAATTCGTCCTGGAGAAGACCTGTCTCTTAGGCATCAAAAAGTTAATGATTTTACACACACACACACACACACACACACACACACACACACACACACACACACACAACCTTCCCCCACTCTCCTAGGATTGCGTGGTTTGACTAGAATTGTTGATCCACTTCACACTCTGAAATCCTCTGTTTCTGTTTGCAGCTGCAGCTGTAGGCCAGGCCCCTACCTGAGTTTGCTAGAGGCATGGGGAGGGGGCCAGTGACAAGATAGAGGAGAGGGTGGACACCACCCTTCAACCTTCATTCCAGTGCATTCTGGTCTGTCTCGGCCCATAGCGGAGTCGATGGCTTTTCTTTTCCCCTGGGATGTAATGCTAAACACAATTACATGCAGCATTTGACAACAGAGTTGGTAATTTATGTGCTGCTGGAATGGAGAAGAGGAGGGTAATCGAGATGAATATCAATGTGCTCTGAGAAGATACCACATTTTCCCAGCCCTTTCAGAAATCAGGGACTGGTGGGAAGGGAGAATTGCTGACTGGTCATTTGATAGATTGATTTAAAAAGGTGCCTGCCTGATGATAATGTGGAGGGGGAGCTGCATTAAGCCCCTGAGAATGGTTTGATGTTGGGATGGGGATCTGTACAGGGGAAGAACAGGGGCAGAAATTAGTTATCAGATTGTCAATTTGCAAATGTTTGATGGAATCAGGGGCCTGGGAGTCCTTGATTGAGAGCATCATTAGTGGTCCTTTCTGTGTCTCAGTTCTTTCACGTGTAAATGCAGGATAAGAACACCAGCTTATTCAGGGTTCTGGGGGTCAAATGCTATCAATTCAGAGAACTGGTGACAGTGGCTGGCCTGGAGCCCAGTAGATGGTTCAAAATATATTCACTTACAGCCATATAACTGAAGGACCACGTTACATTTGTGAACAATTAGTCATCTCGCATTTTTTGGTACTGATTAGCTCCACTATAGAAGCCTTATTTGGAGGAACACTTATCTTTAAATTCATGTAGCTTACTGTCTCTGTCACTGTCATTGTCATCCCGTTGCTCATCGATTTGCTCGAGCAAGCATCGGTAACGTCTCCATTGTGAAACTTGATGTTACTGTTTGTCGCATATCCGATACGCCACGATCACTAGCTTGCTGGGCTCTCTGAGAGGGGTGGAGGAATCCAACCAGGGTTGTCCGCATGCAAGGCAAACACCCTACTCACTGTGCTATCGCTCCAGCCCTTACAATTTCTGTCTTTATATTGACAATAGTCAAACTTTTCCATTTCTCTACTAGTGTCTTCCTATTTTTCTCTCTGAGATCATTGCTGTGACAACCAGGTCATTTTTCCGAATATGAGGGCAGGGTCTCATCATTTCTATGTGATCTTCATAGAATGTGAAAATTATAGTGAACAACGTCTTTGGTTTCTTCTTACAAGGCTGCGAAACTGGGGCTCCAATGCTTCCTCCCATTACATTTTCAGAAGAAAGGAGTAGTCTCATGGTATCTCAGGCTGATTTGGGATGCAGTGCCTGTTTGGGTCCCATGAAGAACCTCTCTCTGTGGGTGACATATGAATACCTCTAGGGAAAAGTCTCTTATTGAAGAGTACTTAAGAAAAGGCTTTTGTTTTATTTTCAGCTCCTTTTCCCCCCATTGGCCCCCCAAACTCTTCGATACTTTGTGCTCTTGAGTTTGGGTTTTTGCTTTGTTCTCCATTTCCCTCCCCCGCCCACCCCCCCCCCCCGGCATCTTCTGAGCTCTTACGTGGCTCTGGCTGATCTCTCCTGAAGTCAGGGGGATTTAAACACTGGTGAGCCCATGAGGGTCCTTCAACCCTCAGTAGAGGCAAGAGATTTGGGTTGATAGGATCCTACTGAATTTTCAGAAGACCTTTCTTTCACTGAATGACTGAAAATCTCTCATCTAAACCTTTGGCTCTGGTACCAGCTTAGAGGAGGCAGAGAAAGAGGAGCAGCTGCTATTTTTTTTCCCCTCTTAGAAGTGAGTGATTCCTAAGATGCCTTCCTTTTTTTCCCCCCTTCAGGCATCGAATTTTCAATATTTATTAATTTTCTCCCCAAATTCTATTTTATCGAAGCACTGTGAGTTACAAAGTTATTCAGAGTTGGGTTTTAGACATACAATAATCCACCACTGATCCCTTCACTAATGTCAGCTTTCCTCCACTAGTGTTCCCAGGTTTCCTTGCCTACCCTCTGTCCCCAATCCCTAACCTCTGCCTGCCACCTTGACAGGCATCTTTTATGTTTGATTATTAAAGTTTGGCTCTTGGGATTTCAGTGTTGTTGATTCAGTGGTTTGGATATTTAGCTCTATTATTCCTTAACGCCACTGATATACCTGATTCCTCTTGAATCCTGACCCTGTTGCTTCTCATCTTTCTCTTCTTTCTTTCCCCTTCACTCTATTTCCTCCCTTTGTCTCCCTGTACTCTGGGAATATAGGGTCAGGGATGATCTAGGTTTCCCCTCATTAAACCATAGTAAAATGCCTTCCTTTAAGCAGGGGAAAGTCAATGCTCATTTATATTTTCATGGCTGCTTTGTCACTGTTAGGATGTAGCAGGTGCTTTGTCTCTGACTGTGGCAAAAAAGAGAATGGAAAATCTGTGTGCAAGTCCAATGACTCCAGTCTATTATTTGTTATTGAAACTGGAGCTCACCCAAGCTCTCCTGTTTCATGTTTTCTGGGTTAAAAACCAAGCTCTTGGACCCAATGGCATTGGTGGTTGCCCAGAACCAGAGAAACTGATTCTGGCTCATCTATTGTGGCACTTACATTTTTTAGATGTTCCGTTGTTGCTACAGCCCAAGAAGCCACTTTCTTCTCTGGCCTATCCATCTGAATGGACTGGACATCGTATGGCAAACACACTAAGGAAACTTCACCTCCTGCTTATTCTCTTTTCTCACGTCTTATACCTCCCACTCTTTCCAGTTACTCTTTATCTAACTTTTATTCTTTAAGAAATAGATGATGATTCCGGTGAGGCCCTTTGGACTCCCTGCAACTGGCAATATAGTAAAACCTTTGTGATGCCTCTTTGCTGATTCTCACAAACCCTACTTTATAACTCTATAAAGTGTCTAATTTGCTTTCTGGGAGTTACTGATGAGGGTCGGATACATAAATCTATCCAGAATATAGTAAAATCTTAAGTTTTCTTAGGATAAGTATATGTTGTAATGTGCATCTTTTAAGCTTATTTTGCATTTATTCCAGTCATTTGTGACCTAATCAACTGCTCACTGATTCATCAACTGGATAACAGATAGATTGAACTTCTGATGTGAGGTCAGCCACATTTTTTTCTACTGAATCACTTCGAAATACAGTTATAAAGTTTTCATGTTTCAGTTCCAGTCATACAATGATCAAACACCCGTCCCTCCACCAGTGTACATTTCTCACCAGCAATGGCCCCAGTATCCTCCCCATCCCACCCTTCTCCTGCCTCTATGGCAGACAATTTCTCTCTCTCTCGTTTTGGGCATTATGGTTCGCAGTACAGATAACAAGAGGTTATCACATTTGGTCCTTTTTGTACTTTCAGCACACATCTCCTATCCTGAACGATCCCTCCAACCATCATTGACTTAGTGATCCCTTCTCTACTGCAGCTGCCTTCTCCGCCAGCTCATGAGTCAGGCTTCCAACCATGGAACAATATTTCTGGCCCTTATCTATACTATCCTGGGGTGTCAGTCTCATATTATTTTATATTTCACAAATGAGTGCCATCATTCTATGTCTGTCCCTTTTTTTCTGACTCATTTCACTTAGCATGATACTCTCCATGACCATCCATTTGTAAGCAAATTTCATGACTTCATCTTTCCTAACAGCTGCATAGTATTCCATTGTGTAGATATACCAAAGTTTCTTTAAGCATTAATCTCTTCTCAGGCACTTGGGGTGTTTTCAAATTCTGGCTATTGTGAACAATGAGGCCAGCCACATCTTAAGGATCTTGAGCATCCCAGGGCAGGGAAAAGGTAAGATTACTTCTATGAGGTGCTGACATTCAGCTGAGGAGAAAAGATGAATACTCATGTTCTTACCGAAAACCCTACTGGATATTTGTGACTAGATTGCTGTATTCTTTCTGCATGTTTGTACAGGCATTATTAGGTATAGAGAGGGCAGGAGCCACTACCAATAGAGAGTTGGTATGGAGATGTGAAGTCAGTGCAGATTTGGAGATGGGATGGACCAGGTTTGAATCCCAATTCCCCTCTGACTAATAGTGGGAGTTTGAATTCTGAATTGCTAGCTAAAGCATTTGTTTAGAACTTTTTTGTGCACATAGCCCAACTGTGAAGTGCTGGGGTTGCAGGAGGAAGGCAAGGCATGGTGCCCACCCTTGCGTTGCAGCCTCAACAGAGGCAACAAGACAAAACAGCAGATGACAACATCCCCCTCATGTACTGGCCCAAATGGATGAAGGGGTGTCTATGACTGTGAACATATGTCTTGCCAGATTGATGCAGAGAAGAGATGTATCACTCTTTGGTATGTAATTTGAATGAAAGGCGATCCCATTTATGGAGGCCCTACTGTTCAGGAAGTAAGCAAATGGTGACTACATGAGAGTGACTCTTCCATGTTAGCACCTTAAAATATGACATTTGGAAAATCATCTCCATGATTGGGTGTGGTTATGTTCATTTATTTGTTTATTTATTTTGAAATTGATTTCAAAGAAGAAAAGTAAATTGCTCAAGGTTAAAAGCTAATAATGGGTTGGTTAAGTTCAGATTCCAACTTAACCCTATTCTGACATCTCTAGCTTTGCATAGCTTATCTCAGTCTTTATATCCTTTTCCATTTAAAAATAGGCAACTGGGATTCATTTAGGTTAAGTCATTTAAGGTGATCCTACCGTGCCTGAGATCCCAACTTGCAGCTGTCTGATTCTAAAGCCTGAGGCTATTACTGTATGGACATTTGAGTGTGAGGAAAAATTTGTATGTTAAAGAAATCATTGTTATGTTGAAAATGCAACATAACAGTTAAACTAAGGGGAATACCCACTATATACACCTGCCCTAAAATTAACTAGTGCTTCTAAAATATACTGTGTACATGGATCACTATGGGATCTGATAAAAAGGAAGATCTAGTAAGTCCGAGATGGGGTTGGAGATTCTGCATTTCTAAAAAGCTCCAGTTGACTCTATGCTACTGGCTCAGGAACCAGACTTTCAGTAACCAGAGTCTAAATTGGGTTTTGCAGTCTGGCACTATTGTGATTTTGCTCAGTCAGTTCTCTGTGGTGTGGTGTGTGTGTGTATGTGTGTGTGTGTGTGTGTGTGTGTGTGTGTGTTGGAGGGATGGGATGGCTGTTTTGTTTAGCAACATCCTTGTTTTCTTGTGTCAGTAACACCCCCCTCCCCCGCCCAAGGTAACAATTTTAAAAAAGCTTCTGAGATTGCTATATATGAAATGTCCCCCAGATAAGAACCTTGGGTCTAAAATTGTGGTGAATTGTGGTTCTCAAGCTTGCTTGCCTATTAAAGTCACCTGGGGACTTCAAAACTGGTGCTTATATCCTACTTGGCAGATCATAATGTACTTGACCTAGAAATGTGACTCAGGATGTGAAACGTTTAAAAGCTTCCCAAGGTGAAAATGATGTGCAGATGAATTTGGTAACCTTTAGTTTAATTCCAAATTCTGGGCCAATGAACTTCTCCCTCTCTCTCTGCTATGAGAAAGCTGCCCAATACTCTCACCTACCTGTGACTGACCAGACACCTGATCCTGGGAAGAAAAGGGAGGTTTCCAACACTTAGCCATCTTCCAGAGAGGCCAATTCTGAGTTGGCTGGAGGCCTCCAGGAAGGAAGAGCAGAAACAAATTATTCAGAACTTGAACATCCTTTGCTCCATCCATCATATTGTCTGGCCTGTTTTACATATGGAAGCACTATCTCTTTCAATTTCCAAAAATTCTGTTTTGAGCTGGTGATTCCCTATAAGTGTTGTTAAGGCTTTTGCCATGTTATGTTTTCCTTACCTACCTTGTCTCAAGCATTTGATAGGATAGTCTATATTCCTCTCACCCAGAGGCTAGGTCATAGTTTAATGCTCGTCTCAACTTTGGAATAAGTTGGTATTCGAAGGTAGAGAAGGTAAGTTGCTAGGTAAGATATCACCTAGTGGGCCCTGAAAAGAACATCCTTTATCACATTTTATTTCTGATTATTGTTGTGTGTGTGTGTGGTAGAGCTCATCATCATTATGCTTAGGTTATTTATTCATCTCTTAAGTACAAAACTTTGTACAGTCTGCTGTGAGATACCAAGCAAGTGTTCTGTGCTAAAATATATCCCCAGTTCAAGATATACTCTTAGGGATATTATTCTTACTACCTGACAGCTACTTTTCTTTCTCTGGAAGTCCAGGGAAATAGAGACTGAATTGTAATGCCTTATATTCTAGGTGAGAGGACACACTCATCAAAAACTATATATGAAGAATTTTCCTTCGTGATCCTCATAAAAGGATACATAGCCTGGGCGAAGTTCTGAGGTCCACGTTACTGTCAAATTTAGCAGTAAGTTGGCCTTATTGGTAAATGAGAAGATTTACATGAAATAATAAAATTAACACTGAAAAGTATCTATGTATCAAAGCACACATGAAATCAATTATTGCCTTGAGGCTTGTCTTATAATCATTCCTCCAACTTTGTATCAGGAGGTGGGTATTAAAGGTTTTTAGAGACCCAGTAATTTATTTGTATTCCAATAGTATGAGCAAGCCTGGAAGTCTGCTTCTAGAACATATGGTTTTTAGAATTTACACTCCTTTTTTTTGTTGGTTCTCCATAAGTGTAACTGCTCTCCTTTTCTATTATATGAAATATATTTATTTCCCTGATGACCACATTTATCACAGGGTTGCACAAAGATAGAAGGAAGGTTTAGTAGAAGGAGGAGAATTGATGGATCTTTTGGATATTAGAACCAAATAGCTACAGAACCAGAGCAAGAAGAAGTACTGAATTCAATCGGATAGAGAGGAATATATCTTTGCTCTTAGATATTGAAAATCACCTCAGACTTGCAGGAAGGAGCATTAAATACTTCCAAAAGATTAGATCTAAGTGGAGAGCTAAATAAATATGAGTAAACTGTGTACCTAGACTATAGTCATCAAACTAGAAAAAGACTCAATAGTACATGAAATAACCATGGCTTAGCCATCTGTCTGTCAACTGTTGCTGGTTCTAGAAGGCTATGGGATTCCCTCTAAACTGGCAAACAGTTCACAACTTCATTTCTCAATAAAATGCCTATATATTCAAGCCCCCATACCTTTTCCAATCTAGACTAATGAATTAATAAACAGGAGATAGTACAGCAGTTAGAGTGAATGCCTGGCATTTACCCAACTTGTGTTCAATCCCTGGTACCACATGACTCTTCTAGCACTGCGTAGCACAGTTTTGGAGGGCCCCTGAGCAGCACTGGTGGTGACCCAGGTTACCCCTGATATTGTAGGACCTGAGGAAGCACCAGACCCTCATGCCCTTGCATTGAACCACTGGCCTGATTGGCTGAGAGTCACTGGTAGTGACTCCAGATCTGAACACCACTTCATAGGTCCCTCCCACACTTCACCCCGCCCACTCCTTATGTCTGCCCTTCTCCTCCCCCCCCCCCCCCCGACATACCTTACTAGTAAATGGCTGACTTTGAATGATGCACAGATTGGTTAACAGAGCCCCTGGAATGGTGACTGCTGGAATCAGAGTATTCCCCTCAAGGCCACAGCTCTGGAGACTGCTTTACATTGCGTTTCTGAATAGGTTTCTCTGCATCTCAGCACATCCCTTTGCTGCTTAAGATAGATTTTCTATCCCAAAGTGTGACAGCTTCTCCTAAGTGTTACTGTCACTAGCTCAGTGATAAAAAGGGTGATTTCCATAGTTTTCCCAGCATGTAGAAGATGAGATAGTGTCACATATAATAAAGCTCAGAAAGGCCATAATATCCCAAGGTTCTGCCTCATCGTTCTTTCAGTTCATCTAAACAAGTTCAGATCAGCTCCCATTTTGCATTTATCAGAACATAACATGGAGGTGAAAATTCAGCTGCTGTGGTTTAGCTGTTTCCCTTGAATCTTGCCAATAGAGCTTAAGGGACCCCAAGGATCTGTTTAGTAACAGATCTTGAGCTATATATATTTTTTCTGATAAAACTGTAAATATAATCTGCTTTTTTCTCCTGAGGGATTTGTGCTTTTTTTTTTTTCCAGTTCAGGCCTCAAGCAGAAGGAAAATTCACATGTACCTGTAAAGTGCCCCCTGTTTTGGAATTTCTGGGGAGCTCTTTTCTGTTTTCTGTTTCTCCTATGGAAGCCTGGAAAGATCCCCAAATTTGGTGAATAACTCAGTTTTTGACTTTGGGTAAATTACCTTTGGAAGCACTAGTTAAAAACCCTAGGTCTTTGTTTTTGTCACTGGAAAATTTCAGAGGCACGTTCCTTAGGAGTTCTGATGTTTTGGGTGTTTCAGGATAAGAATTTTCTGTTAAGGGGTCAGAATGATAGTACAGCAGGTAGGGCATTTATCTTGCACATGGCTGACCTAAGTTTGATTCCCGGCGTCCCAGATGGTCTCTTTAGCACTACCAGGAATAATTCCTGAGTGAAGAATAAGGAGTAACCCTTGAGGACCACAGGGTATGACCCAAAAAGCAAAAAATCCCAAAAAATAAAAAAGAGAAAAGAATTTGCTGGTAAGAATATTTAGTCATGGTCACTCTCTTTCAAAGACAGGAAAAATCTCATGGATCAAAGGGGTTTGTACTGGGTGACTCCCCAGTCTTTTCCAGGGCTTTATATGCATCAAATATATTCCCAACATACAATCAGGCAAGCATTATCTCCATATAAGACATGAAGTATTGCCACAAGAAGTGACTTTTTTTTACTGCTTTTTTTTTTCTTTTTGGGTCACACCTGGTGATGCACCAGGGGTTATTCCTGGTTCATGCACTCAGCAATTGCTCCTGGAGGTGCTCGGGGGACCATATGGAATGCTGTGAATTGAACCCGGGTCAGCCGTGTGCAAGGCAAACGTCCTACCCTCTGTGCTATTGCTCCAGCCCCAAAGAAGTGACTTTCCTACACATAATAAGTTAAGTTCTAGAACTGGAACTTAGATCTGGTTATATCTTCTTTGAAAAACCAACAGGTCTCCAGCTCTTGATCTGATAGCACAAGAGGAAAAAAATCAGTGTCTACTGACTGAATCTTAGCAAAGTCATCAACCATCATACCCACTACTTTGGTGAAGAAGCTCAGACTTAGAATTTCTCAGAGACTTGCTCTGTCTCATAGTTGGTATAAGTAGGAGGCAGGTACACTCACACCTCTCAGTGTCTGTATCTTCCTGGAAGGACCTGGGTCTTCTGCTTGAGCTCTCTAGGAGAGAATAGAGTAGTTCATCTTCTACTATTGGGAGTTGTTTTCTTATCTTCATGTTTCATTCATCCATCCATCTCAGAAAACTTTTAATTTTATTTTATCTCTTTTAATTTTATTAAGTGCCTATCATCCCATCCAATACATAGTAGGTGCTGAGTAAATATTGGTTAAATAATTTAACTAACATTCTCCAAAAAAGTAGGGATGTGTCAAATCTTCTACTTTCTTTTTTAAAATCCAGAAAGTAAAAGCCTAAACTAAAGCTAATGTCAGTTTTGCCTAAGCTAGAATGACAAGCAAAAGATAATCAATTTTTTACAGGATGTTTGAAAGATGTCCCAGTCAATGGAGCCCTAAATTTATATTCATATGGAAGGCTTTTGCTTATGGGATAAACAGGATAATGGGTTATGTTCTGGATTAAGATAAACATCAAGTCTCTTAGAGACAGATTTGCACTGTCAGCTACACAATGAACACTGGAGCCAGTCCTGTGGCTGTTCATATGGCTGGAGAAGCATCTAAGACTTTTCTTAGACCAATTCTATCTAGATTCCACACAACCCCTTCTCTATAGGGTCTCACTCAGCCAAGGACTATGGGACAGAAGTGATGAATATTTAAAGCTCTGAGGCAAAAGAGCTATTGGAAACAGATTAAACAGGCAAGACTGTCCATCATTTGCAGGAATCACTTTCAGGTTCATTAATTTCCTAAAGAACCGCTATCGTAGTCTTTCACCCTCTGCCATTCTGCATGGCTATATGAATTCCTAAGCTTAAGAGAAAAATAATGTTAGTAGTACAGGAACAATGCAATATCTTACAAGCAGTAAACTGTGCTTGTGACACACAGACTCTTGGAATCTCAGTTTCCCAGGACATAAGGGTTTTCTGAGCTTCACAGCTGTTAGTGGAGATGGCCAAGCATTTGTTTCATTTAATTGTGCAGTCCAGATTCCTATTGCCCATTGACAGCCCATTAAAGAAAGCTGCACCTGCATTTATTAAAAGAGACAGAAGGAAAATTTCAGGTCTCAGTGCCTTAACTGCCAGGTGGAGGGGTTGGATTCTTAGAAGCTGAAAGCGGCCTAATAAAGGGAGCAGGACACAGGAGCCACTGAGTAGAGGGTTAAGTGCATGTTGAAGGATTTTACTGAGCAGCAGAGAATGTTGAAGGGGATGAAGAGGTAATTGCAAATCTACTTCACATTCCTCTGGCTATTCAAATTGTCACAAGAATATCAGAAGGCAGGCATTCTCCAGATCACAGAGTTCCTGAACATAGGAACTTGCCTTTAGAAACTGTACAGCAGACCCTGGACATAAAACTTGGTTTGTGTGATTCCAAATCCATGGTTACACCTTTCCCAAACCCTTGGCAGTCATTTCCTGTGTGCTACACTCTGTCTTAGGTACAAGTGTGTGGTCAAGTATAAGGCACACTCCTGATCTCAAGAATTGGTCCAGAGTGGTCAACAAAGTGACATTGTATCATCATAGAAGAGAAGTTGAGCAGAATGGTTTACAAGGCGATTGTCCAGATGGGAGATTATCCTTGCCTCCATGGGGGTAGGGAAAGCTGTCTGGATGTCTGCCAGATGATTAAAGTGAGTTGTGGGAAGGACAATTTATGCTTAACAAATTCCAGGACAAAGTCATAGATGAGATCGAATCTGAAGATGGGTCTGGGGAGGCTTTGGGATAGATAATGATGAGGAGCTACCATTTGCTTGGAAACTTATTTCTCAAGTATCACCTGATTTTCCCATAGTGATTCCTGGAATCCTATCAGTTGGGACCATCTAATAATAGAGCCAAAGACCCCAGGAGAAGAGGTGACTTGCTAGACTAGGTCTCTCTGCTTGCAAGAGGGAGAGTTATGCTTGTGTTCACATCTCCTCACCACCCTTCAGAGATAAGCAGCATGAACCCAGCCAGAGAGCTGGCAAAGGTGTCACCTTGGACCTTCCTGCCTATCATCAGTCACCCTTAAAGTCGCCCTTACCATTTACTAGTTTAGTAGAATGGAATGTGAAAGGGAGAAACAGGCAAATCCAGTAGAGGGGAAAAGACTTTTAAGAACAATGATAATAAGAGTAGGAATTTGATTAGCAGTTTGAAGGAGATGGAAGAAGAATCCATTCCTTCAGCACATAGTTCACTCTCGTTTTATTTATCCGATTCATCTCCTTGCTCTGTAAAATCACTTCCCTTTTAGGGAAGTTTTTCCAAATTTGTTTCTTGGGTTTCCGATAATATGTCTAATTCATGTATTAAAATGCAAAGGACTCGGTGGGAATTTCTTGTGGCTGAAAAGTTCTTTTGATATTGAAGAGAAATTTGTCCAGCCAAGTTCAGCCTGGAAACAAGCAGAATTAGCCAGCTCCTTGCCACCTGTAACTCCTTCAGCTGCTTGAAGACAGTGATCTGATCTCTATGACTTCTCTAAGCTATTAGAGCGAACTTCCTCTTCACAGAGCATTGATTTGAAATGAATGTCTGAGGTGTCATGTTCACTTCACTAGTCGCACTTCTCCTCTTTGACTTTGCCAGAACTAGTTTCTTCTGCAAGCTCATCAGTCTCTACTGAGCCTCTACGTGATGGAATTCTAGAAGGATGAGGCCCTGTCTTTCTATCCTTTCAGCCTAGGAAATACTGTCTATGGCCCAAGGCTTTAATGACCATCTTTAGCACACTGATGTCAGTGCTGCATTTTTTATTTCTTGCCATCTGGTGTCTTCATTAATCGTGCTCTGCTTTGTTGGATGGTGCTGGACTAAAGTATGATATGAAATTTTGGCAACAGTAATCGCTTCTGTTGATACAGTCTGTCAAATGTGATATCCATGTGTGAGCCATGAGAGATACACATCATTCGACGGAACTTCCAAGTGTGTGAGCTACCAATGGTATGCCAGTGTCAGTGTGTTATGTATAGATCCTTAAGCCTGTCCTCTTAGCTGCAGGTGTGTATATTCAGATTAATTTATTTATTGGGAGCAGGGTTGAATTACCCTTAGAAGTGCTGAGAGGCTCTCCTGGCTCTGTGCTCAGAGTGACCTCTGTCATTTCTTGGGGAATCAGAATAAACCACTTACAAGGCAAGCAACTTAACCCTCAATCTATCTTCTTCTGAATCCCCATTTAAGTAGGCACATGAGTGCACTCTTTCTACAAACAACTTTTAAAACATTCCTTTCCCCAAGATAATTCACTTTGGACAATACCTGCATCTCTGACAGAGATTATGAGGTTTTTTTATATTCTTATTTCAGTCCGTGTCTGTTGCTCATAGTTTATTTTAATCATTGTGTCTTAGACACATGGACCTTCCTCTAGTGAGGTCTTAGTGAAGTCAGTGGGCCCTGTGGGTGGCTTACATGAGGCAGGGAGGGGAGAAAGAGAGAGAGGTGGGGGAGAACGACAGAGAGACAGAGATGAGAGAGAGAGGGCCAGGGGAGAGAGACAGAGAGACAGAGACAGAGAGATGTAGAGATGTACTCAAGAGAGAACATGGGAATCATCATCATCATCATCATCTTCTTCTTCTTCCTCCTCCTCCTCCCCCTCCTCCTCCTCCCCCTCCTCCTCCTCCTCCTCCTCCTTCTTCTTCTTGTTCTTCTTGTTCTTCTTCTTCTTGTTCTTCTTCTTCTTGTTCTTCTTCTTCTTCTTCTTGTTCTCCTTCTCCTTCTTCTTCTTCTTCTTCTTCTTCTTCTTCTTCTTCTTCTTCTTCTTCTTCTTCTTCTTCTTCTTCTTCTTCTTCTTCTTCTTCTTCTTCTTCTTCTTCTTCTTCTTCTTCTTCTTCTTCTTCTTTTGAGACAGAGTCCTTGAATGTCCTCAACAAATAATTCCTTTCTAAAGTTTCAATATTCCTGCTCCTCTCTCATTCTTCTCAATACTGTTAAATTTGTCTGAAGCTACCATCTTTTTCTTCTTCAAATGCACTAACTGTAGGCATTTGCCTCAGCTGTTTCCTTTCTCTGGCATGATTGCCCTCATGATTTCTCACTGCTGGCAACAATTTCACCAGAGCTGAAGGTCTTAGAGAGGAATTTTGTGGTCACCCAACAAAAAGGTGCTAAGCGATTTTTCTTTCTCATATCGCTCTATTTTAGTTTTCTGCTTGCTGATACTTTTCTTGATTGACTGATTTGATTGATCACTCCTGCTATACCACAAATATAAGTTCTAAGAGAGAAGAAAATGATGAATCTTTATTCTGCACTTTTGGTGCCTGGAGTACCAGATAGGCACCCAATGACTGTTAAGTGAAAAAAGGTATTATATATTTGTGAGCAGGAAAATCAGGATGAAAGTGGTGCTTAAGGAGGACTACACATCAATGAAATTCAGACGAGTCAAGGGCAGCTTAAATGTAGAAATGTCAGAGAAAGGAAACTGAAGGAAAGTAGTACATTTAGGCATTGTACAATGTAAAATGTTTTTAGAAGGGAGTATTTTGCGAGTCATTTATAGAGAAAAAATGCACTTAAACCTCTATGGGGATTCATACTTACATATATGCTTGGTCATTCAGAACAGTTTTTGAAGGTTGTACATGGACTTTACAGTAGGGAAAGATCATACATTCTGTCAATTATATCCTTTCCACCAAATGAGTCAGAACCTGTGGAGGTGGCATCCTGTTGTTTGTCCTTCACACGTTCTCCAAAAGATTCTAATAATCAATAAGCCCGAAATGGCCTGAATTAGAAGGTATATAAAACTCTGCTGGGTTCTGGGATACAATGCCAGTTACAGATAATTTTAAACTTTCTAATGATTATAATTAAAAAAGCCATTGACATTATTTTTTGGAATATGTTTGGACTGGAGCAATAGCACAGCGGGTAGGCTGTTTGCCTTGCATGTGGCTGACCTGGGTTCGATTCCTCCATCCCTCTTGGAGAGTCAGGCAAGCTACCGAAAGTATGCTGCCCGCACAGCAGAGCCTGGCAAGCTACCCGTGGAGTATTAGATATACCAAAAACAGTAACAACAAGTTTCACAATTGAGACGTTGCTGGTGCCCGCTTGAGCAAATCGATGAACAAAGGGACGGCAGTGCTACAGTACTCCAGACAATTTTGTTTAGCCCAATAGATCATAATGTTATCTTAACATGTTAAAGTAGAAAAATTACCTATGAGCTATTTTATATAGCTTTCTCATTAGCCTGTCTTCAGAATCAATGTATAATTAACACAGCACATTATAATTAAGATAAGGCATAATCCAAGAGCTCAGTAGACACATAGAGTTGAGGACCTTATGCCATGCAGTATAGAACCACAAGCCTTTTCTGGCTCTGACAAATTCCAACACATTCTGAGCATAGTTAAGAGACCTCTGTAATTCTGAATCCCCAATGTATCAGGAATTGCCTTTCTTGTTCTTATTTCTTGCCTGCCCATGTTTCCCCAGGATCTGCTTTCTCTTGGCTCTAGACTCATTTCTTGGAGCTGTCTGTTGGTAAAATGAGAATCCTCAGCTTGGATCAGAATTAAGATGCTCTCCTGTGGGGAGCTTTCTTTTCTTCAGTGACAATGGCACAGAATCTGATTTTCAGCCAGTGGATGTCACTGTTTACCCAAGGAGGGTTCTCAGATGAGACAATCTAATCTAGGGACAACAAATGCAGAAGCAGCAGTCCCCAACCCTCTTCACCTGCATGTGTGTTTCTTTTCTAATTTGGAGACATGTCTGAGTTTTCACAAAGGGAGCTGCAGGTGGTCAGTTCAGGGCCACCAATGTCATCCAGAGCTGTTCATTGGTCTCTATTTGAAATCCCTCTTCCTATGAGACATTATTTAAAAAGACAAGGCAATTAGCAATTGGTGCAATCAATTCCTGACCTCTTCCCTACCCCCTTTACCAAGATGTTATCTGCATTTCTGTAAAGCAGAGGTCACAAGCACCCTGGAGCCAAGTCTCACCCACAGGGGCCTGACCCACAGTGTGTTTGGAAAACAACTGAGCTAAAACACTAGAGGGGATTTTACATAAAAAAAAATTAGATTACTGGTTATGCTTGAAATATTGGAAGGTCTAGGCACACTAGAATCCCCCCATCCCCAATAAGGGGCCACAGCTTGAATATGACAACCAGATCTTTCTTTTTTTTTAAAAACAATTATTCATTTTTTAATTTGTGAGTCACCGTGAGGGTACAGTTACAAATTTACCCATTTTCGTGCTTGTGTTTCCCTCATACAATGTTCGAGAACCATCCCTTCACCAGTGTCCATTCTCCACCCCAATGAACCCAGTATCCCTACCACCCCCAATCCCGTCCTCCCCCACTCCACCCTGCCTCTGTGGCAGGGTATTCCATTTTGTTCTCTCTCTCCTTTTGGGTATTGTGGTTTGCAATAGGGGTATTGAGTGGCCATCGTGTTCAGTCTCCAGTCTACTTTCAGCACGCATCTTTCTTCCCGCGCAGGATCTCCAACCCCATTTTACTTGGTGTTCCCTTCTCTATCTGGGCTGCCTTTCCCCCAGCATGTGAGGCCAGCTTCCAAGCCATGGAGCCAACCTCCTGGTATTATATACTACTATTCTTTGGGTGTTAGACTCCTACTCTGTTATTTTATATTCCACAGATGAGTTCAGTCTTTCTATGTATGTCCCTCTCTTTCTAATTCATTTCACTTAGCATGATACTTTCCATGTTGATCCACTTGTATGCAAAGTTCATGACTTCATCTTTTCTAACAGCTGCATAATATTCCATTGTATAGATGTACCAAAGTTTCTTTAACCAATCATCTGTTCTCAGGCACTCTGGTATTTTCCAGATTCTTGCTGTTGTAAGCAATGCTGCGATAAACATATAAGTGCAGATGTCATTTTGACTATACTTTTTTGCTTCTCCGGGATATATTCCCAGAAGTGTTTGGATCAAATGGAAGATCTTTCTTTTAAATTGACTTGACTTCTTGATTTTCTACTCTGTCAAACACCCATCCTTAGAACAATAATAGCAACAAAAATAACCCCAGATAACTGTAACTATTAAAGCTGGTAGCTTGATCTCTGTTAGAATTTATGCTTCTTGGAGGAAAAGTAGCACTGTAGCACTGTAGTCCCATTGTTCATTAATTTGCTCGAGCAGGCACCAGTAATGTCTCCATTGTGAGACTTGTTGTTACTGTTTTTGGCATATTGAATATGCCACAGGTAGCTTGCCAGACTCTGCTGTGCGGGCAGGATACTCTTGGTAGCTTGCCAGGCTCTCTGAAAGGGACGGAGGAATCGAACCCAGGGCTGCATGCAAGGCAAATGTTCTACCTGCTGTGCTATCGGACTGGAGCAGAGGAAAAGTATATACACAAAAATTAACTACTTTTTTTTGTGGGCATCTGAAAGGACTGGGAAGATTTGGAAACAAAGATAATCTGGGGTTTTTTTGGAAGATAATTTTTTCAGCAAGTAAAAGAAAACTGTGTAAAGGAAGTATAATCATAGATAGCACTGTTGGGATTGGGAAGGAAGACTGAGTTTACTGGCTTCTTATCTTCACTCCTGTAAGCTGGGGCCCCCCATATACTTTATGGATGTGGGCCTCAAATTTGAATGAGCATCAGACTCAACTTAAGAACTTTTGAATCACCAAGTGGGCCCAACTTTCCAAACTTCTGACTGCAGATCTAGGAATCTAGCTTGAGAATTCACATCCCTAGCAAACTTTCAGGTGTTGCTGAGCCCATGAAATATGCAAGAGCCGTTGTGTACATTGACAAAGGTAGAGGAGAATGAATTCATCTTCAAGTAATACTTATGAGGAAGTTCCGGTGCCTCCTTATCAGTGTGTTAGATATAGTTCTCAAGACAAAAGACAAAACGGCTCTCTGGGTAGCTCTCTATCTGAGGCAGATTACAGTGAGAGAAAAATGACCCTTTAAGATACAAGACAGAAAAAAAAAAGCAAGACAGAAACCATAAGATCATTTCTGCCAGCATTGGCATCATATCATTGCACCCCACATAAGAAAGGATGTGGGGTGGCAGGAGGTGAACTCTTAAGCAATGTGTATTGACATTGACTGAGAGGTCACTGTGTACCAGAAACCATGTTTTATACTTATCCACACTATCTTATCCAATTCTCACATTATTCAAGGAATATACATACACACATATGCATTTGTAATTGAGGAAACTGCCTCAGAGCTGTTAAGCACTTTTGCTAATGTCACACAGCTAGTAGAGAGAGGTCAGAATTTTTGCCAGAATTTTTGCCAGGCTCATCCCACTTCATAACTGGAGCTCTGCGCTGTTGCAGCTCAGGTGAGAAGAGGCACAACGTAAAGCTGGCCCATTGTAGCTCAGGAAAGAATAACTTATTTTGCTCCTTTGTGTCCTTAGTTTCTCTGCTGCAAAATGAAAATAAAAATTTTGCTTCTTACATCATTGTAAGAGTAAGATAAGGTAAAGACTGTGTATCATCTGATACATTCTTGTGTCAGTGTTAATATGCTTCTGCCTACCCGTCCTGTGTCTCATAGATTCCCCAGAATATATCCTATACCTCCAATCATTAGTTCATTCAGCACTTACATACCTGTTACAATTGAATACAGTCTTTGCAGTGTGGTGGCAGGAAGGTGCTGAAGATTGGTGGTGATGCTGCTAGCTATTTATCTGCAAATTCAGGCTTCAAAGGCTCCTCAATTTCAACATGCCCCCTTAAAGTGGCTCTCAACAGGGAGTAGACCTTGCTTTTCTTCAACAATGCCACACACCCCCTTTATATTCCTTTGAACCAATGGATTACCTGTCCCCCTCCACCCCCTACACTTATTGTTATAAATGTCAAACTTCTTACTTAAGTTGGTTCTAAATTATGGGGTTCCCTAATTCAGACTACCCCTCTCTTTGGCTTCTCTCTGACTTCCAAAAAAGATCTCTCCTTCTGCCAACCCTACTCCTTTCAATAGTCCCTATGTGGCTGCTGGAATGAGTATTTATTTATTTATTTATTTGGAATGAATATTTAATTTTAATTTTTTTAATTGAATCACCATGTGGAAAGTTACAAAACATTTGGGCTTAAGTCTCAGTTATACAATGCTCAAACAACCATCCCTTCACCAGTGCACATATTCCACCACCAAGAACCCCAGTATACCTCCCACCCCACCACGCCCCCTACCTCCCCTCACCTGTGTAGCTGATAAATTTCACTATACTTTTCTCTTTACTTTGCTTACATTCAATATTTCAACAAAAAATTCACTATTATTTTTTGGACTTCCCCCCCCAAAGTCAGACCTGTTGAAAAGGAAGCATTTGATAATTTGCTTTCCATTGCTGACAATGAAGAGATAAAAGGCCATGGGGTTTTGGATTTCTGTATTTTAGTAACTAAGTCCAGGGAAATTTCTGTCAGAAATTGCATCACTGCAAGATCGTACCTTTCTTTTGTGGTAGTATAAGATGACGGCTGGGGCTCAGTTCACAGTCTAGAGACATTTCTGCAAGAAGCTGCTGGTGCCCAAAGTAGTTTAGCTGGCTTCTGGGGTCATTGTTGTGCTGCAGTGTAGAGGCTGCACACCTGCGGCTGCCGGGGTTAATGTTGGCGGAGGGCCTGGAATGAATAATTTAAAGGCAGTTCTGAGTCCATCATCATCATCATCATCATCATCATCATCATCATCATCATCATCATCATCATCCTTTTCATCGTCGATTTTCTCGAGCGGTCTCAGTAACGTCTCCATTCGTCCTAGCCCTGAGATTTTAAAAGCTCTCTTAACTTGTCCTTCGCAATGGTAGCGCATTGGAGGCTCTTTTAGGGTCAAGGGAATGAGAACCATCATTGTTACTGGTTTTGGCTTATGAATACACCACAGGGAGCTTGCCAGGCTCTCCCAGGTGGGCAGGAAACTCTCGGTAGCTTGTCAGATTCTGGATGTTGGTCGTTGATGGGATTACACGGCTCCAGGGGCAGTTTCTGGGTGTGACCGCCTAGCTACTGGAAAATGGGGGATTGGGAAGAAGAGTTGCCACTTATTTCAGGTTTTGCATCATCTCTTCCCAAGATTCACAACCTACCACCTGTTCTGCTGCTAGGTGTCATTCTGTTTTCATGCTCAAGCAGTATCAACTTATGACACTGTCCTTTCCCTCTGTGGCTTTGCTTTGGATGCTTTCTCTGCTGGGAATGTCATAGGAAATTGCTTCAAAGTCCTTCAAAGTCAAACATCATCAAAAATGTCAAAGTCATTCCTTCACTTCTCTTACTCTCATCCTTTCTAACCCAGCTCAAGAAATTTTCTCAGAAAGCCATTGCTGTTCTCTCAGTTTAGCACAAGGAATTTTTCTGTGCTCCTGCAGTTTTTGCTATGCATCCTTTGTGTAACGAAATGTACATTATCTGCAAATGTGTCTTCACCAAGATTAGCAGTTCACGATACATCTTTATTTCTGCTGCATCCAAATTGAGCGCAACCAACCCTAATTGAGTGAAACCCAGCACCCTTAAGAGCTGGAATACAAAAGAGGGCCAGGAAGTTGGTGGGGCTGGGAGAGTCCTTTGTGATTGTGGGGGAACAATGGCCAGGCCTGCACAGTGGTGCCACATGAGGCCCTAGAGTGGACTCTGGAGACACAGGGAGTTTGGAGGTTGACATAGCTACAGATGTTATTATCTTTATTTCAAGTGTGTCCTCTCTGACATTTTTCACCTTAGAAACCATTTTTATGGAGTCATAAGGAGACACGTGTATGGGGATACGTGGAAGGAACTTAACCCACTCAGAGGTGAGGCTATCAATCAGAAAAAGACTGAGCTGGTCTTGATTCTCAGCTGAGAGCATTTGGTCAACAACAAACATCTCTGTTCTGACTATCCTTCTCTGACTGACTCTGCTTGCTGCTGGTGTTTTCTTTCCCCCAGCTCTCTGCATAGAATCAAGCCATAGCACTGCAGTACTGTCATCTGGTTGTTCATCAATTTGTTTGAGTAGGCACCAGTAACGTCTCCATTGTGAGACTTGTTGTTACTGCTTTTGGCATATCGAATATGCCCTACCCGCTGTGGTATTGCTCCAGAATCAAGCCATAGTTAATTAAATGTAGTTGAAGGTGTTGGAGACCATGAAGGCTCAGTGTATAATGCATGTGAAGGACTAAAACCAGGACAAAACCCCTGATATAATAGTAGAGTTCTTGCTGATTTATTTTCTCCTGGACTTTAT
The DNA here is from genome assembly GCF_027595985.1 of Sorex araneus. Taxonomy (NCBI): domain Eukaryota; kingdom Metazoa; phylum Chordata; class Mammalia; order Eulipotyphla; family Soricidae; genus Sorex; species Sorex araneus. The sequence goes on from NC_073312.1 coordinate 43,194,644, forward strand.
CAGGATTTGTTTTATTTTTGTTAAGCAGGTAAACCATTTGTATTATACCTGCAACTTCATTTTTGTTCTTTACCATTTTGTGGTGGGTTAACAGTACTGTGATTTACAATAGTGTTAATTATGCTTTTCATGGATACATAATTCTTATAACACACACACCATTACCAGAGTGCCTGTGTAACATCCCAAGGATCCTATCATCTCCTAATACCCAAGCTCAGTTTTGTAGATAAGATATTTAGTTTTGATAGTTCCGTTGCCTTTGACCATTTGTTATTCCCTTACTATGTTTAATTCCCGTATATGAGAGATATCTTTTTTTGATTGTGGATGTGTTGACACACACATACATATGAAGAATAAAATTAAACTTCTTAAATTTCACAAAATTGTAGATTAAGGATAACCTGATAAATTTTTCAGACTTTTTATCTTTTTATTACAGGTAAATACATTTACAAAAACCAATGGTATTCATAATTCTATGCTAACACATAAACTTCATTTTTAACTCAAGCTTCAGAATTTCCTGCCGAGACATGTAATAGTATCCTACACTTATAAATGAGGACGTTGAGATGAAGAGAAGTTGAACGATTTGCTCCAGGTCACACAGCATAAAACTGTAAGTTGCATAGCAGGGAACTGAATGGTTAATTTCAAACCAACACCTCCTTATTTGCCTACTTTAGCATGGCATAGAGAAACAAGAAAGCTTCAATATAGATGATGTCTACACTATATATCACCTTTGAGCAAATCAAGAAAAAAAAATAAAATTCTTGTGCCATGAGGTTCAAGAATTTAGGGGGAAAAAAAGAGGGAGATAGCTCAGGGATAGTTACCTCAGGGAGCCAAGGCTGAGGGAAAGCAAAAGCATCCTTCCCTCCAGTCCGAAGGTACCGCTCGATCCTTAGGGGTGCAAGAAATTTTAGCCCAAATGATCTCTGGGGCAGTTGTATTTATGCACAGCAATTGAACTGTAGAGGATGGTTCCTTTCAGAGTTTTAGTGTAAAGGGTCTCAACTTGTTTTCACAAATAGGTGTGCAGGTGGCTGGGAACTATTATGAAAAGCCTGTGCCCTGTGCCAGACAACCTGCATGTCAGATTTGGGGTAATACTGGGAGAGTCACCTGGGGGTTCCTCCCCATCAGTCACTAGTGCTTTGTCACGGATCCCATTTCCCAGACTCTCCTTTCATCTGCTGCTTTGGTGTGGTAATCAGAGGCCCATAAGGATCTAATTAGAGACAGATAAACAAATAAGGGAAAGAACAAGACACTCATTATTGGCAAGCTCACTCAAAGTAAGTAATCAGGCGTCTCCACTCTCCTCTCTGGGCACTAGGCAGAGCTGAAGCTCCTTGTTCCCAGAAAAGCTCCTTTCACCCTTGCAAACCACAGCTGAGAGTTCTCATCCATGAAGCTTTTCCTGATTTCACGGGTATATGAAATCCTTAGTTTCACCCTGAGTAATTTTCACATGTATCTGTATAATACTCTCCGAGTTATTTGCTCATTCATTTATTCAGTTGCTTATGAAATTGTGCCAAATACCGAGGCATGGTACCAGATGTGGGGGATGTTCATGGGAGAGAACTTTGGTTTCTCTCTTTCCCTGTCACTTTTGGTTCTTCATTGTCTTTAAGTAGGCAATGAGATTTCATGAATTAATATTGCAATGAGATCATGAATAGAATACTCCATTCTGTTTCTTCCCCCTATTCTAATGACTACTCAGCACTCCTAGCCTCACTCCTGGAATAGCCTCTACAAAGGAATGAAGATGACCCCCCTCAGTGTCCGTATTCATATACAGATAGGTGAGAAATCCTAGGACATTCTCCGAGGAAATTGGAGGGGATAAACCTGAGGTTCCATGCAGCTAGGGAAAGCTTTTGTGCAGCTGTTCTTACAGCACTCCGTGGAGATGTTTTTGCAAGGAGGAGTTGAAGGGGGAAAATTTCCCACAAACACAGAAACAGCTGGTGAAGGAGGAGACCAGCTCAGCAAGAAGGACATTGCCGAAGCAACCAATACACTTGACCTACAAGGAACATTAAACTATCTTGACAGCAACCTTTTGGGGCTGCAAAATAGGGGAAGACACAGAAGGTAGCTCCAGGAGAGGCCGAGGGCTAGATGGGTGGAGAATTCCTGCATATCATCAGAATTTTTATTAGTAATTATCTTGTGAGGGAGAGTACCAAGGACAGAGGCGGTAGAGAAAAACTATTTGGGAAGGTCCGTGGAAACAGCAGTATAGTGCGGTAATAACTAGCCTGGAATGAAATCTCATTTCATCGAACAGACAAATCTCCATGGAACCCAGCCCCCTTGGTCCCTGCCTGCTTTCTTAGTTCTGCATTAACTAAGGGGGAAATATCCTGAGCAATTACTTGATACCTTCAGAGCTATAATTTCTACATCTTCAGAGTGGGGCTTATTTTAGCTCAGAGGTTTGGAGACTGTGTATATCAAATGTCTTAGACAGATGCAGGCAGGGAGTTATTACAATTTTGGGGAGACTATAACAAGGATAGCGATTAATGTAACTTTGGTTGTTGGAAGAAAGAAACTTCATAGTTTCAGTTGCAGGAAACAGTACAAATCTGTTTCTTGCACAAGTAAGTGTCCAATGCAAGTTTAGGGGTGAAAAGGGCAGTTTTCATGCAGATACTGATTCAGAAATTTGTTCCATCTTGATACAATACTATGTATCTGTCACCCTCACCGTCATCCCGTTGCTCATCGATTAGTTCTAGCGGGCACCAGTAATGTCTCATTGAGAGACTTATTGTTACTGTTTTTGGCATATGCAATATGCACGAGTAGCTTGCCAGGCTCTGCTGCACGGGCTCGATACACTCAGTAGCTTGCTGGGCTCTCCAAGAGGGGCGGAGGAATTGAACTCGGGTTGGCCGCATGAAAAGCAAACGCCCAACCGCTGTGCTATCGCTCCAGCCTGAAAAATTCAAAAACAGTAGAGAGGAAAGAGAGGAGAGTGTCTCTACTTCCTGAAAACCATGGCTTAGGTATAATCTATGGCATTACTGCTTACACCACACTGATGAAAACCTGACACGTGGTTGCTAGCCTCATAACAAAAAAGAAACCCGTTCCCGTACTCACTGCACCCTGTTGAACAGTTTTGGTGGGGAGTTAAGTTTGGGATCATACAAATGTGCAGGATAGTGCTAATCTTGAGCAGGTTAGTTAAACAAAGTTGCCGGAAGCTTGCTAATCAGTAATGTATATATCTGTTACACTGTAGCACGGTCATCCTATTGTTCATCGATTTGCTGAAGCGGGCACCAGTAACGTCTCCATTGTGATACTTGTTGTTACTGTTTTTGGCATATCAAATATGCCACAGGTAGCTTGCCAGGCTCTGCCTGCGGGTGGGGTACTCTCAGTAGCTTGCTGGGATCTCTGAGAGGGATGGAGAAATTGAACCCGGGTTGGTCACATGCAAGGCAAACTCCCTATCTGCTGTGCTATCACTCCAGTCCAATGTATATATCACTCTTCAAAATAGGATCTTCAAACCCGATGATGTTGCCATAATTGGGAAACTTGTTCAATGTGCAAAATCCTTGGTGTCACTCAGAGTCAGAATCTGCCTTTGGAATCCCATATTCCCCTGTGAAGATTCCCACTGAGGTGGGTTATGCTTGATCTACACTTGGCCATGCTTCTAACACCTCTCAGATGCTGCAGGTGCTGGTGGTTCATGGACCACATTTAGAGTAGCAACCATGCAGAAACTTCCAGTGCCAGAAGCTCTCCATTCCTCCCAGTGAGGGGAGATTTTAGGTGGAAATGATGAGTGATTGTCTCTACTTACCCCTCATTGTGTTTGTGGTCATCTGTTATGCACGGGTAGCATTTCTGCACAAAGAGGATGAAGCTGGGCTCCATGTTCTCTTTTTGTTGATAAAGGAGAAAATCCAGAGACTACTCACAGGTGCCCTGCAGCGGTTGTCTTCAGTGATATCTGGCAGCTGAGCACAGAGACACTCTTTGCAGATATATCGTTGGAATCCATCTCTGATGGGCACGAATCTCTGTGCAGCTGAGATTTACCTGCAATTGTCTGCGGCGAGCAGCATTAGTTAATGAAGCCTGGGTAGAGTCATGCAGGTAATCACCCTCCTTCCTTCTCTTGCCCTCCTCTCTCTCATGACAGTTCATTCTTTGGGAAAAATTCATTAACCTACAGTAACACTTTTCACCAGTGACAACTCTAAGTAAAAGTGGACTGGAATTTCTTACTTTTCACAGACTACTCTCTCAGCTCCCTGAGAATTACACACATTTTAAAAGAACAAAAAAAATAACCTTGAATAATGCGTCTGGTAGAAAAGCGTTGAGCTGAAGCTCTGTGGTTCTCAAAGTGACTCTGGTGTGTATTATAAGCTGATAGCCAAGACATCTGACTTATTGTAGAATGGAAGGTTGGAATGGGTGCGGTATGCATACATCACCTACTGTGTGCCATGTACTGTCTTTTGCAACTAGAGTTCCTCAATCTTCCAAACCATCATAGAAATGGGATAAGAGAGTTACAATGTATTAAAATTTACGGGGTATCTTTGTTCTGGTACTGTCACATTTGGCATCAAATTTAATCTCTTTGCAACCCTAAAGATTGGACATTATTATTATTTTATAGATGAAGACATGAGTGGGGGGATGGAAATGAGGTATAGTGAAGAGTTATAAGAAGATTCAAATCCAACTCCTCCCATGGTGAGGCTCACACTCACCCTGTGGAATTTTATTTTCATTTTATTTTCCCAGGCAAAGTGTATTGAGGGAAGGTTCCCATGGAAGAACAGGGGAGAGGACTTGTGCCTGAGCACAAGGATGGCAACACAGCACAGAATGTCATGGCAGACTTCCCAAAGGGAGCTTGATCAAGAGTTTTAAGCTTTCGTGCTGGATTAGAAAGCATTCATCCAACACTGTAACTCTCCAATGCCAGGAGACAGCTGCACTCAGCTCTAGCATCTGCACACGGCCCACTGGTCTGTGCATGCCTAATTGGATCACTAAATGGTACGCAGCACCATAGGCTGCACATGCTGACTGGTTTAATGGCACATGGCATAAGATGACAGAGCTGCACTTTATTGCCTCCTCAGCAAGATCATAGAGCTGACAGGTAGGGTAACACCATGGATTTTGGAAGGGTAGGTTGCTCCTCTGATGTTTCTAGAACCCTGATGCTTCTCAGCATAAGTGCCAAGAAACAATACAGTGTGGCAGAGGCTGAACTTTTAGTTAATCCACCCATGTGTTTTAATTGTGGAGTAACAAGTGCCCAGAGACAATGGAAACAAAGAATGTGAGAAGTGGTCTTCCATAGGAAACATGTCTCGGGTGTGTGTGGAAAGATTGAGTGAGAGGAAAAGGAGGGAGCTGCAATTATGGTGGAGGGAAATGTTCAATATGGAGGAGGAAGGAGGAAGGGGTGCTGAAAGGTGGTCAAGTGCGGTGTATGAAACCCTCTCAGCAATGGTACTGTAAATCACAGTGCAAAAATTTATATATTTAAAAAAAAAACTCATCTTAGAGAGCCAGACTGGTGGGCAGGAGACAAACAAGGAGTAGGGGTAGGGAAGGGGTTGGTGGAAGGCAGTGGACACTGGGGAAAGGGTTGATGTTGAAACAATTGTATGCCTGAAACCCAAATCGTGAATACCTTTGTCATTTCATTGTAACTAAATTAAAATCGCATAGTACATCCACCCATGTTTAATTGCTGCCTCAACTGGGAGTGACAATTAGTTTCTTTGCCTCATAGAACCTCAGTGTCATGAACTGTCAAATGGAGATGAAAATAGTTCTGCTTTCTTAGGAATAATATGAGCAAACCAGCATAATACTCTAAAATTTTAATTTTTATTGTGACTCTGGATTATAGCACAGTGTTTGCTTGCACGCGGCTGACCTGGGTTTGATTCTTCCGCCCCTCTCAGAGAGCCTGGCAACCTACTGAGAGTATCCCTCCCGCACAGCAGAGCCTGGCAAGCTACCTCTGGCATATTCGATATGCCAAAAACAGTAACAAGTCTCACAATGGAACATTACTGGTGCCCGCTCGAGCAAATCGATGAACAATTAGACGGCGGTGGTACAGTGCTGGATTATATATATTACCATTAAATAAATGTTATAATAATATGTGTAGAATAATGACATTCTGAGGGAAATATTATTTGAGTTTAGATCACGCAAATGAAGTTGGGGGTCCTTAAAACACCATGAAGAGCAGACTGACCAAAAAAGCAGGTACCAAGGTGCTGCTCCTTTGTCCCAGTTTCCCCTTGCCATTCTCACACCTGCTTCTCATTGGACTTATATTTGGAGGTGGAGGAGTTTGGGGGATGTTGTGTCATAGTGATAAGGAAATCATATGTGGTGCCAAGTATTGAAATGGGATCTCTACAAGCAAGTGCCTTTACCTCTTTACTGTCTTTCTGGAGCTTTGACATACACTTACCTTGGATATTTTTCTTGGTCAGACTCCACTATTTACTTTTCTCATTCATCTCCAGATAAGGCTGACTCAATCCCATGTCTGTATATCATATTATCATAAGAATCTGCCCTCAATTACTTTCAGGGCTTAATTTAAAATTGATGGGAGAACATTTCGTTAGTTGAAGATGAATGTCTTCCTGTCTGGGGTCTGTTGGCTATGCTGCTTAGGGTTTATGATCTGCTTCAGTTCTCTACAAGAGAACTATGGATGAAGCCAAATATGTCTAAAAATAAGGATTCAGAACATTCTCTTTTTTCAATGGGTTTGGAATATTCTATTTTCTCTCTCCCTGTCTTTCAACCCATTCTTTGGTTGGGCATGTAAAACTAAATTTTTAATTGAGAGAGAATAATTATAAAGTTAAAACTATGGAGTGATGAAAGTCATTTCCTCAGAAATAGCAAATTAGTGAAAATAAGCAGGTAAGGGGAGTTCCCAGTGTTTGGACCTATTACTTGGACTATACTGTGCCTTTTGTGACCTCTTTGGAACTGGAGATCTGCGCATGGTGTCAGTAAGACCTTGATGGCGAGTTTTCTGTTTCTGTCTGTCTCATGGCTTTAGACATAATTGCTGCTATTTTTCATTAAAGAAAAATTTTCTTGGAGAAAATTACTTTCTCAACCCTTTGCCTTTTTCATAGCCTGAAATATATGGCAAGTTCTAAAGCCAGAATTTTGTCTTTTTGTTTCAGGACAAATTGGAAGTTAATGAGCAAACCAACCTAGCCCATTGTAGGATCACCCATATGATTACCAAAATCTCTCATTGTGTCAGGGTCTCATTTGTGTGTGTTTTTTTAATATTATCATTATTATTATTATTTAAGTTGTTCATAATTATTTATTACATTTAATGTGAGTCTCATCACCATTATTTCCAGTTTTCCCAACCATCACCCAGATCTGCCTCATTTGTGATAAGGGTACTATGAGCACTGAATAGGAGTTTAAACAGGCGTCTTAGTGCAGAAACTAAACTGACCCAGAATCTTTCCTGCCACTTAAGGTGGCCCAAGAAGCTTGTGAAATAGATTAGGATTCATTATAAAAACTTGAGAGTTTATATTAGGCAATCATTTATTCATTCAAAGTAAAGTTTACAAAAATATTCGCTAAACACCTATGATGTGCCAGTGTAGCAGAGAGAGAAATGCACGTGAAATTTTTTTTATACCTCTGTTTCCCAAGCCCCCTTGCTAATTGAAGCTGGATGCTTCTCTTGACTAAGTGTCTGTGAGTGATTATGTTGCTCAGGAGCCAAACATCTTCACTTGAGAGCTGCCCATTTATTTCAAACATCTCATTATAAAATGGTGTGCCTTTGTCTTGCGATCCCCTGCTATCCTATCCTCTCTCAGTTGCCCATTGCATTGATTCATTATAGGAGGGAGGAAGGATATGGAGAAAGAAAAATATGCAGCCAGAGAGAAAATGAACAATGTGGAGCCCAGGACAGCTCTGTGAATAGGTAAACTGCCAGCCAGGTCTCCAAGGCCATGATCCAAAAGGCTTTGCAGGGACAAAGGTGAGAAGTACCCTCAGACCTGGAGGCGAACCCTGCAAGCTGGGCACAGGAACCTGGCATCCAATACTTGCACTCCTCCGCTGCTGTCAGGAGTGCCTCTTGCTTTTAGTGAGAGAATATGAATGAGTTCTATTAGTTCAGCTACACAGGAAGAGCTCTCATTGTGCGATCGATGCCCACATTGTCAGCAGGCAACTGAGATGTTTGAAGCAGATGGGCAGCCAGCCCCTCTTCCTTTCTCCACCTCCATCTTCATAATCAAAAGCCAACAACGACCCTCCTCCCATAAATCGTCAGCTTCTCCACACCCAGATGGGGAGAGGAAAGCGTTGTCTATTTTCATCATATATTTTTTCCCTTTTGCTCCTCATGCTATCATGCTTTGTAAGCACCTTAGATTTCAGAGAGTAAATCATTAATATCCAATTTGGGAAAGTCAGTCGTATGTAACTGCAGCATTGGCAAAGTAAATGGAAAGTGGAAGGCTATGAGCAGGATATTAATTATCCAGTGCTGCTAACAGAACTCAGGCAGGTGTTTATGGTTTCTATCTAGCCAGTCCCTGTGGCTGTGCTGGCTGTAATCAAGGAGATTCGTTTCGATGGGGGCATAGCCTCTTGTTTCCTGCCAAGAAACCTTCTAACCCCAGCGATATTACTGTGAACTCAGAAAAAAATAGAATCTTTATTGACAATATTACAGAAAGGGATAGTGTCTTAGAGAGCTACATCTCTCCCCTTTAGGCAGGTTTTGATAGAATAACCTTACTGGGCACTTTTCAAAACCACACTTAAGAAAAATTGAGGGGACCCTGGGAATTGCTCAGTAGAAAAGTGCGTGCCTTGCAGGCAGTTGGCTGTGAGTTTAATTTTTGGCACTATCCCCACGTGCCTAGCATAAACTGTGGCACACCGCAACGTGGTGTCTGTCTGTGTACATTGAAATTGAAAGTATGCTACGTCCAGCAAATGCCATAACCAAGCGTGTGATACCTGGGGAATACGACAAAGTGATTTTCAGCAAGCACCACAACCACGGGTGCGCCACCCCCATGTTCATCTCAATAACAGTGAAATATAGGGAGGGGAATAACAAAATTTGAAAAGTATACTAAAGTAGTAGAACTAAATAGGGGGAAAAAGTTCTTTAAATGACTGTAAAGAAGAAAGGAGTAGATAGTATATATTTTATGCTAAATATAAAAATGACAACTTTTTTTTTAAAGAGCAAGCTTTAATTCTTTTCTTCTTTTTTTTTTTTTGGCTTTTTGGGTCATATCCGGCAATGCTCCTGGCTTTGCACTCAGTACTCCTAGCAGTGCTTAGGGGACCACGTGGGATGCTGGGGATTGAACCCTGGTCGGCCACGTGCAAGACAAATGTCCTACCCGCTGTACTATCACTCCAGCCTCAACAAATATTACCTTTGGTAATGATAGCATATGGGTCTGGCAGGAGGATCTCCCCAACTATTATGGGAGTCATAAATGTACCTCCAGTGTATAAATAATTATATGACGTGGGTTTGTATTATAAGAATTTTACAAGGTGGTCCTAAGACAATAATTGGTATCCTCTGATCAAGAAATCATGATTATGGTTGCTCTGGAAATATTCATTCTCAATTCAAACAATTGCCTTTGCTGTAAAAATTGCGTTGTAGCATTACTTTGATGTTATTGAGCTGAATGATCGTGACAGAGGAATGGAAAGAGGCAAAGGCAGGCACGTTTATCCAGAGAAAAGAGAGAAGACACTGCTACTCTGTCATGTGAGGTCTCAGCAAATAGGAATCATGGTGACACTTTAAGGGCTGGTTCTGAGGCTGTACCATTATTCAATCTTCTTGAATGTCTACCTCCTGAGCTATGTGGTATGAGCTGACCAAGTCTATTCAGCAGGTAAGCTGCTCTTGAGGGTTTACTGAGGGTTTTAAGGGATCTACTCTTTCTGGCCACCTTTTCAGTTACGCTGTAAAGGTAGACCCATTAATTGGGTATAGCTGTGTATTGGGTCACTGTATCTCATTATGCTGTGATGGCTGATTCTGGGCATTTAGAAAGTAAAGAAAAGAAATGGTTTTCTGAAATAGGTTTCTGGGCATATAGAATGTGAAGCCGTATAATGAGGACTAAAGCAATAAGTCCAAAAATTGAATATATGCATGCATACATTCACAAACATTTTATTATTATTATTTACAAGAATAAAATGGCCCCAAGGGCTAGGGAAATGAAAGAAAAGATAAACAACTAGGACTACATTAAAACAAAAAGATTTTGTACAGCCCAAAGAAAATTTAAAGAGGATAAAAAAGACAGACTTAAAAGTAGAAGATGTGTATACATAATGTATCTAATAAGGTGTTAAAATCTAAGGTATATAAACAGTTTGTAAGATTAGCAACAGCTTATACAATTAGCAACAACAACAAAAACTCCATACATCCAATAATATAAACAGCAGGGTCCAGAGATATAGTAAGGGGGGTGAAACACTTGCCTTACCAGCCTGGGTTTTATCACCAGCCTAACATTTGGTGTCCCAAACACTGCCAGGAGCGATGCCTGAGGACAGAGCCAGGAGTAAGCCCTGAGCACAGCTGTGTTTGGCCCACAAACAAACAAACAAAAAAATAGAATAAGTCATTCTCCAATGAAGGCATTTTAATAGGTACGTGAGAAAATACTTGCCATCATTATCAGGGAAATGTGAAAGAGAACAATGGGATACTGTTTCATAACTGGTAATGTTTTATACTTAAAGGAACAAAGAGTTTTGGAAAATATTTAGAGTAAAAGGTACATACATAAAAGGAAGGGGAGGTATAGGATGTAGAAGCTCAACTTGTGGGTATTTATCAGGAGAAAATAAAAGTATCAGTACAAAAAGTCACATCCATCTTTATGTCCAATACCAAAAATATGGAAGCAACTGAAGTAGCTATTGATAGATGATTGAATAAAGAAGATGTGGCACATCTATGCAATTGAGTACTAGTCAGCTGGGAAAGGATGAAATTTAGTTATTAAGCAGAACTGATGGAGTTTGAGGAGAGGTTGTCCCCAATGAAATAAGTAAGAAGGAAAAGGTCAGGATTATTTCATCTCTATATACAATAGCACTGCACCGTAGCACTGTTGTCCCATTGTTCATCGATTTGATCAAGCGGGCACCAGTAACGTCTCTATTGTGAGACTGGTTGTTACTGTTTTTGGCATATCGAATATGCCATGGGTAGCTTGCTAGGCTCTGCTCTGTGGGCAGGATACACTCGGTAGCTTGCCGGGCTCTCTGAGAGGGACAGAGGAATTGAACTCAGGTTGGCCCCATGCAAGACAATTGCCCCACCCACTGTGCTATCATTCCAGCCCATGAGCAGACAAAAGAAACAAAAGCTAAAATATACCAGTGAACACTGAAAACAGAATAGGTTTCTACAGGAAAGATAGTGAGAGGTGGGGTACATCAGGGAGTAGATAAAAATGCGATACACTTTGTGTAAGAAACGTACTCCACAGTGATGTTTTGTCTTTCAGTCTGGTACAAGATGAAAAATTTAGCATAACCTTATTTCCTGTCTCTCTGCATTTTCTCCTTGTCCTTCCTCTTCCCATCAAATTTCCTTGAGTTTGTTCATAGAGTTTGCACTTTAGATGGACTTATTATCAGTTATCTATTTGTAATGATAATAACCAACTAGATGCTCAAGGTCTAGGCAATTATATTTTGTCATCATGAGATTTATTTACTTATTATTTGGGCTCTAATCTGGCAATGTTCAGGGCTGACTCCTGTCTCTTCACTCAGGGGTTACTCCTAGTGGGGCTCAGGTGACGATGTGGCATTCCCAGGACCGAACCAGGGTTGGCCACTTGCAAGAAAGTGCCTTACCCACTGGACCATGGCTCTGGTCTAACAAGATTTATTTTTGACACAGTTAAATTTTATTACCACATTAACAATATTTGACAACTCATTACTAATTTTATATTTTTGATGCTATGACTTTCTCAGTTTTAATTTTATGATTTTGATGTCTTTTGGCCATGTGAAACTTGTCTAATTTTAGTAAGGATGATATACATGGTGAGGAGACAAACTGCAGCTGAGATGGTTTTGTTTGTCCTTGTACATGAGTAAGGGCTTGTTAGGACCAGAATTCTAAGGCCACAATGATTACTCTCTAAAATCATTAGAATTAATTTATTTACTTATAATTTTAAGGAAGATACCATTATTCACTCTGAGTTTTTATTCCTTTGAGGCACAGAGCTTTATCTTGTAGAATGCCTGCAATTTATCTTTTTAGCTATAAGGAGGAAAAGGATACGAAGACAGTCAAAGTACAGTCATCATTTTATTATTTTGGCCCTTCACTTCTGGCCAAGCTTGATATTCAGGCCGCTAGTGGAGTTTTTCCACATGAATATAAAGAGGGGAAAGAAGCAAAAGAGATGAGGACTCTGCAAGGGAGCAATTATAATGATGAACTATGGAATCTAAATTGGACTAAACAGAAAGTCAAGACAGTAGGGGAGTAATGGATAATGCAATAATGGAGGGAGTTAATGCATCGGAGGTCTTGATGAGGATAAATAATTGTTTCATTGGGGGTGCTAAAGTAAACTAAATGGAAGAGGGAAGGACTTACAGGGCTAGAATAGACCTGAACTCGAAATTCAATTTCAGTTCTGTTTCTTTTGGGTAATGTCTGTGAGTTGAGGAGAAGTGAATGGAGTGGAATGGGGGTAAGTGTGGAGATGAAGATAAGCTGGATTTGAAGTTGGTGGTCTACATGAATGTTAGATTTTTCTTAGAGGATATTAAAGATGGAAAAAGAGAGGGTAATTCTATAAATCTGGAATGAGTGCTGAGTTTATTAGGAGTGCAGTGAATTTTAACCTTGAGAGCTGGAGATGGCCAAGGGTATGAGCACTGCAGTGATTGCTTTTGGGACTATTTGGTATCGTGGTGGCAGAGTATAGCAAGGAGGACTCTTACTCCTATTTCATTAGAAACAATTAACTTTAAAATGTTTTTTTAGGCCCAACTCAGCAGTTCTCAAGTCTTACACCTGGATCTATACTCAGGGATCACCTGGTAGGGCTTGGGGGACCATGTACGGTGTTGGGGATTAAATCTAGGTTGACTGCATGCAAGGTAAGTACCCTGCCCATTGTACTATCACTCTGGTCCTTGGAAGAGATGATTTGAAAAGGAGACAGCATAACTAAGTATGCTGAAGATGCCTTACCACTTACTTATCACTAAGTAAGTGGTACTTATCAACCACTTACTTATTACTTAATGATCTCAGATAACAACCAAAAGAAGGGGAATGAGGACTTCAGGGAGGAAGGGGAGACTTTGATACATGTACTCTGTGTTACAGAGGGTATAATTCAAGAGTGGAAGATGCAGATTAGTATGAAGATGATGAACTGTTTGGTGCTGGATGACCAGGTAGGTGATATTTTGAGTAGTCACCCAAGAACAGGTATAAAGGAGAAATAGGACCAATTTTAAGGGTGTGTGAGCTATTGATCACAGGCACTTCCTTCTATGGACTCCTGCTTAGTTGAATGCTTTCCTATTGCTACTTAAAAATTTTAATAGCTTTTGGGGCTGGAGCAATAGCACAGTGGGTAGGGCATTTGCCTTGCATGCGGCTGACCTGGGTTCGATTCCCAGCATCCCATATGGTGCCCTGAGCACCGCCAGGGGTGATTCCTGAGTGCAGAGCCAGGAGTAACCCCTGTGCATCACCAGGTGTGACCCAAAAAGCAAAAAAAAAAATTGTTTTAAATAGCTTTTGAACAGAACCCTACCTTTTAATTTTTCTCTGGACTCTACAAATTTGTGGTTGATCCTATATGTGACTTTAAGGTGTGAGCATTTATTGGAGGAGAGTGTAGTTCTACGTTGCATTTAGTGTAGCGCCTGTGTGTTTGGCTAGCTGGCCAGTCTATTGCACATCTATTCTCCCTCACTGGCAGTGCTTGCATAAGCCACCAAAATCAATGAATGACCAGTCCCAAAGGCCCCGCCTCCTTTCATTCCAATCTATCCCCCACTTGGAATCATTTATTTTATTTTAAAAAGTTTGGTGGCCATACGCAACAATTCTCAGAGGCAACTCCTGGTGCATTGCTGGGGAAGAAATGAGTATCCTCTGCAGTGCTTGGAGGTAGGATTGCCCTTTCAGCAGCCTCCCAGGCTCTTAGTTGGGATATTTTCATGGTTCTTCTTAGACCTCTTATTTCACGTCTTGAGTAGTGGTGAGAAGGAAAAGGCCACACCGACCTTAGAATGTTTTTTTTTTCCCCTTTTTTGGCTCACAGTCAGCAATGCTCAAAGGTTACTCCTGGCTCTGAACTCAGGAATTACTCCTGGTGGTGCTCAGCGGACCATATGGAATGCTGGGAATAGAACCCCGGTCGGCTGCATGCAAGGCAAACGCCCTACCCACTGTACTATCACTCCAGCCCCACCAACCTTAGAATGTTTTATAGTTGAAAATTCTGAAAGTCCCTAACATGAAAACATTTCTATATCTCTCTTTATTTAAATATTTCCTCTATCTTTATTAGTGTTTCCATCATTAATAAATATTTTTATTAGTTATGGGAGCAATAACAAAATTCTATCAGATGCAAGAAGGAGAAGATGCAAGAAGGAGAAGAAACATATCTATATATGCACAAATTGTCACCATCAGAGAAAACTTTACTTTTTCTTTCTTAATGTTTGCCCAATCGCTCTCCCTCTTTATCTCCCTGTCTTTATCACTCTCTTTCTCTTGTTTTTGTGCTATATCAACCATGGTCAGGGCTTTCCCCTAAATCTATATTTAGGAATCACTCCTGGAAGGGGTCAGGGACCATATGTGGTGCTGGGGATTGAATCTTGGCCACTTGCATGGCTAGTTAGCACCCAATCTACTGTGCTATTATTCAGGTCCTCCCAATCTGTCTCTGTCTCTCTATCTCTGTCCTTTTGGACCACATCCATTGGTGCTTAGGGCTTACTCATGGCTCTGTGCTCAGGGATCACTCTTGGCATGGCTGGAACCACATATGGTTCTGGGCCAGGGGTTGAATCATGGTCCACCATATTCAAAGCAAATACCCTACCTGCTGTGCTTACTCTGGCTCCCTTTCACAATCTTCTTTTAAGGAACCAGAGCATGTATCCTATCTTTCAAGACCTCCTTGCTCTAAGAGACACTATTATTAGATATAGCTGATGGCTATATAATGTGATTTTGGTATGTTACCAGAATTTATTATTACCCAACTACTAATGCATAAAAAGAGAACTATTGACTGCACAACAATTCAATTCAGGGTTGACCTAGCAAAAACTGGTGTAATATCAATGGGTTACTCCATTCTGAAAATAAATTACTTCTTCCTTATTGTTTTCTGTCTAACCTGTTGCACCTATTGACCACATATATTTCTAAACATCATCAATTTACTGCTGTGTTTCACATTAAGTGTGTAAGAAAAAAAATGCCACAACACAGCAGAGATTAATTTCTGTGCATTCAAAATGAGATCTAAGTAAGCAAGACCTACAAGGCAAATGACCTTATTTATCTTGTTCATTATTCACATTTTATCTCACTTAAGGAAAATGAAAATCAAATTATTTTGCCTCTGACATGCAGTATGGCCTGCCTAACCTGTGATGGCTTCACAGGTGAAGGGGAGGATATGTGGGGGCTTTTGAATATCATTGGATCAACAAAATACCAAGATTTTTTGTTTACTTGAGAAGAGAGTATAGAAACTTAATAAAGATGCTTAACAAAACAGTAAACAAATGAGTCTCCCACTGGAAGGGAGTGGGGTCACTGGAATTTACTCCGTGCCTATTGTTAGTTGTCAGTGCTCTACTTTTTAGTTGTTATCTTGGTAGATGAAAAGATCCCTTTTGTGGTCTAGTTCTCATTTATCCCATAAAGGAACTGAGACACAGAGATTAAGGATATTGGTTTTGTGTGTGAAGTTATAGACAGAGCCAAAGAAACTGAGAAATAAAGCATAAGGATGTGCTTTTCCCAATTTCTTGCATTATACTCTGGATTCTGATTAGGCCTATAAATAGACTCTGATTAGATCTATTTCACAGTAGAAATAGATGTTGAAGCAAGATTTAACTAATGATTTTCTGGTCATTCAGGTCAAGGAACTTACTCCAACAATGTCCATTTGGGGACCAGTGGCAAGAATATATGGCTTTCTGAAGGACTTATAGGCCATCCTGTTCTGCTGACCTCTTCCCAAATGTCTAAGTCTGTTCATGTTCTGATATTATTCTCTGTCTTCCTTTGTGAGAATCAATGCATATTTCTATGTGCTTGTGTGCTTGTGTGTGCATGTGTGTTGTGTTTCTCTGAAGTAGATTAAAACAAAAGGTACTAAAATTTTATTGTTTGACACCAAATAATGGTGCCTATGGATGAACACTCCATCCATCCATAGGAATTCGAATAGTCATTCTCCAGCAAGAGAATAAAATTGCAACCTCTATTTGAACAACGTTTTATTTTTGTCTGTGGAGTTAAAATGATGAGCGTTTTGTGTTTTGATGTTCTTAAAAGCTTGTTTTGTACCTAGAAATTATGTTTTCTTCTGACTTCTCTTCTGTCTTCTATCTAGACCTGCCTTATCTGAAGTTAGGACTTTGTTTCCTCACCTACTTCCTCCCCCGCCCCCCCCCCCCACTGCCCCCCACTAAGATTATCTTCGAGGCAGCCTTTTCTGACCCAGAAGCACCATGGGAGTACAAATGGCATATTGGGGACGGGAGTATCGAGCATGAGCTCTCTTATCCCTTTTGGGCCTAAAGTTGATTGAAAGCTAGATTTGTTAAGAGAGTTATGGTTTCTAATGAAATATCTGCTTCAGTACACATGGGACAGTTGTCCAATTTATTGGAGAGTCTATTTTCTGCTCAGAGAGGTTTGTCTTTATGAGATGAGTTTACCTCAGAGGCTAGGGATCCTGTTTACGTTAGCAATATGGGATAACTACCCACATGAAGCATAAAAAGCTATAAATTGTGCTTTTTGTATATTTTATTTTCTCAGTTTACAAAAACAATGCTATGTAACATTATTTAACATAAGAGTAAACACCTTTCCTTTCTTCCATCTTTTCTTATTTTTCTACAGATTAGTGTATGAAGAATACTAATACCCATGGATAGACCGGACTGTAGCGATAGCACAGCGTATAGGATGTTTGCCTTGCACGCGGCCGATCCGGGTTCGATTCCTCCATTCTTCTCGGAGAACATGAACAACCTTGTAACTTTGTATCTCATGGTGATCCAATTAAAAAAAAACACGTTATGGCTTCACTGGGAAAGAGTGGTTGGGATTAAGATACTATATTGATGTATGGCCAGCAGTGATAATACAGTGGGTGGAGCACTTGCCTAGCATGCAGCCAACCTGGGTTAGATCCCCTGCATGACATTGGCACCTTGAACCCCGCCAGGAGTGATCTTTGATCACAGAACCAGGAGTAAACCCTGAGCACCTGTGGTTATGAGCCCCCCACCAAGAAAAATTATACTTTAACAATGTAGAGAAAAATAGCAGAAAGTAAGGTAGGAAAAAATGGGTGGAAGCTACAGAAACCCATTAATACTGCGTGAAAAGTCTAAATTTGATCTTTTCAGTTATTAGAGTCATTGAGTTTTGCTTATTAAGTTTTCTTGGGGAGGGGCACACCTGACCACACTTAGTGATATTACTCCTGATTCTGTGCTCAGGGATGACTCTTGACCGTGCCCGGGAGACTATTTGTGGTTTTAGGGACCCAACTAGTATTTGCTACATGCAAGGTAAGTGCCTCACTTGCTGTATTATCTTTCCAGCCCCGTTAAGAGTTTTATATGAGGGATATATTGATAGATTGGTGTTTTAGAATAAAAACCACTGATGTGTTGTGAGTACATTGAGATGGATGAGGATGAGGAAGGACTAGAGGGCATAAGATGGAGCAGAGGCTATTTTTCTAGGCTAACTGAGCATTTGATTTGGGTAATTGGTGATGGGAGTAAGGGTTAATGTATTCAGTGACATTGTGGAGATGGAAGGGATAGAACTTCGTTACAGAACAGAGACTGGGAACATAAAAAATAGGAAAATGTTTGGTTTGGAAGAGATTTTGATGAAAGACAAAGAACACAGGAAGTGGAGTGGATTTATCAAGAGATAAAGGGAAGAGAAGACATGCTATATTTGAGGTGCTACCTTAGAGACAAATTGGATGAAGAACTATTTATCCGAAAGCCAACTAATGGAGCTTTATCTTCTTTCACACTGACCTTGAAGTCTCTGCAGAACTCTACAATGTGGAGAGTTGTGTCACCCTGAGTTCTCCATTCTAACAGGAACAAGCAAAGCTAATATGTGGCATCAGAGATCTGTGACAGCTGCAAGCGATGGTTTGCAGCCCAGGTTGAGTGATCAAGGCAAGCCAGAGCTTTCAGTAATATAATGTGGCAGTGGTATTAAGAAAAAGCTTACTGTTAATAAATTTCAGTCATAATCATTCAGTATTCAAAATGCTACCTACAGCAGCTTTTGAATCCAGCCAAATGCCCAGAGCCATTATGTGGGCTCTCCACTAACGACGATTTGCATTCCACAGTGCCTGGCATTGCCACTGGTGATTAGAACACTGACAGTGTCTCAGCCAATATGTCCTTTTGGGGAGTCACTCCACACCTGTTTGGGTGACAAGATGTGGTGAGCAAAGCAGACTGATATGGACTCACTGGTCAGACACAGAACAGAACAGAACTGAAACTCTAAAACTTTTCTTGAATCAGAACATAACATGAAAGGCAAGCAGGAATATAAACTCCTGTCGCATGCAAGTCCTCTCAGTAGAAAATATTAATGTCCAACTCTTTTAAGAGTGCTGGTTATAATAAGCAAAATCCCATGTTAGTGAAATTCCCCGACTGTATCTTCAACCATGTGTTGGTATATGGGAATATAACAGAGAATAGTTATTGTGTGTCCCCTACATGGGGGGTCATCCTTTGCTTGGTAGGTTCTGATGTCTTGCATTGACGAAACTAAGGGGAGAAGTTGAAAAGAAGACTCATGAATGATGGATTAACCAAGATCAGTTATAATTATATTCTGGAACATGGAGTCCCACCAGCTTTCCATATTTTTGATGTTTATCTGCTCTTTATTCATTGTCATTGTGAAAGGAAGCTTTGCAGTTGGCCGGCCCAAGACCAGCAGAGCCCATCAAATTTTATCTGTATTCTGTGTGTGAGGAGAAAATTACTAAGCACAAATTCAATTGGAGGCAGGAGCAATTAATGTGGAACACGCACAGTTAAATAAGCCATTTAAATGTATGGCTACAAATTCCCAGTTATTCCCGTTGGAGGGGGTCCAGCAACAGAGTTGCCATCAAGTGTTCAGAACTGGCTGACAGGAAGATATTTAAATGAGAACCCAGGAGGGCTGTCAGAAAATGTTTATGAAATACCTTTATGAAGAGATTTGGAATCCAATAGTGGAGTGTCCTTGATTCCTCTAGGCAGACCGACAGAATGCTAGAACTTAGTACGAAGCATTCATCTTTCTGCAATTCTGTACATGGAGTTAAATCTGGCTGGAGAGGCACGGCATTTGGTAAACTGAATGTGAGCATTAGTTGAGCTTGGATAGTAGGTTTTTTGGTTGCCTGGGGAGTCTGCGTGGGCCAACCCATAGTCATCCTGAAAGTCAGGGGAAGGCAGAACACAGTAGACTCAGAAACATTCCCCTTACCAGAGACTTTAGAGGTAACAACATAATACTGAACAACTCAAATATTTGTGGAATATTCAACTGCTAATAAAAGTTGGAAAAGAACTAGGAAATTGAGTTGGCTAGAAAAGCCTCAGATTATGATTACAAGTCTTGGCTGGGGCGTTTTCCTAGACACACAAAAATAAAATAAATAATTTTATCAGTTTTCCAAGGAAATTCATTGCGTTCATCAATTTTATTTTATTCCTTTGTCTTTTTGGGTCATACCTGGCAATGCTCAGGGGTTGCTCCTGGCTCTGCATTCAGAAATTACTCCTGGTGGTGCTCTGGGGACCCTTTGGGATGCCAGGGATCAAACCCAGGTTGGTCACATGCAAGGCAAATACCCTATCTGCTGTACTATAGCTCTGGTCCCAGTCTATTCATTTTTCAAATGGCTTATTTATTTCTCTAGTTCTCTCTTTCTTTTTCTTCCCTCCCTCCTTCTGTGTCTTTCCCTTATTTTCCTCCTTCCTTCCTTCCTTCCTTCCTTCCTTCCTTCCTTCCTTCCTTCCTTCCTTCCTTCCTTCCTTCCTTCCTTCCTTCCTTCCTTCCTTCCTTCCTCTATCTCTCTTTCTCTCTCTTTTCCTTCCTTCCTTCCTTCCTTCCTTCCTTCCTTCCTTCCTTCCTTCCTTCCTTCCTTCCTTCCTTCCTTCCTTCCTTCCTTCCTTCCTTCCTTCCTTCCTTCCTTCCTTCCTTCCTTCCTTCCTTCCTTCCTTCCTTCCTTCCTTCCTTTCTTTCTTTCTTTCTTTCTTTCTTTCTTTCTTTCTTTCTTTCTTTCTTTCTTTCTTTCTTTCTTTCTTTCTTTCCTGGTGGTACTCAGGACTTACTCCTGGGTCTGTGCTCAAGGATTTCATATGGCAGGGCTTGGGGGACTATATGGGATGCTGGGGATCGAACCCATGTGCGAGGCAAGTTTCCTACCTGCTGTATTATTTCTCCAGCTCCTAAAAATATATCATATTTTCAAAAGATAATTCTTCAAATTATGACTTTTCAGAATATTTTAAATCAAAGATCCTTATTTTGGTATAGGAAATGTAATGAACCATTTTGAAGTTGACTTCTTTGCTTGCTAGTATAGATTAAAATTCAACTGAGGAGAAATGCATGGGGTATATAATTACTATGAAAGGAGAAATTATTTCAAATGTATATGTGTATATATGTTTACATAAACAAACACACATATGTAATCCGAGTTATAGGATAGCTTTGTGACTCCTTTGAAAAGATGTTGTAGATGAAAAATTCTTAAAAATTGGGGTCAAAAGCCTTTAACAAACAATAATTTCAACAATGATAGTTTTTGTGTACAAAGTTATTCTATCACACCACCACGTAAGTTCCCAAGATTCTCTACCACTGTCCCTATATCTCATCTGTGTCACATATAGCTGACTCTTCACTCTCTTCTTCCACTGCTTTCTACACTGGTTAGTAATCTGAGTTTTGCAATCCAAGTCCAAGGGCTTGTCGTTGTTCAATACTCTCTACTCCCTTGTTTTCTTTCTATACCACAAGTGAGTGAGATAATTTGGTATTTGTCTTCCATTTAAGAAAGACAAATATATTCAGTTCTGTCCATGTTGAGATGAACATGAACTGCATAATTTCATCTTTTGTGTATTTCATTGTGTGCACATATATATATCTGTACATATGCACACACATCACAAATTCTTTATTCATTCATCTGTGATTGGGTATTTTGTTTGTTTTTTATCATCTCTATTGTACTAAGCACTGAAATGAACATGGGTGTGCATATATCTTCTTGAATTAGTTGTTCATGTGTTTAGGGCTTAAATGCCCAGAAGTGGGATAAGTAAAAGCACCTTTGGTGAATGATTTAGTCTTCCTGGATCCATCTTTGTTAAAAGAGGGTTGGATGGAATGGAGTGATCTTTAAGAACTGTCACTGCCACTGTCACTGTCATCCTGTTGCTCAATGATTTGCTCGAGTGGGCACCAGTAACGTCTCCATTGTGAGACTTGTTACTGTTTTTGGCATATCGAATACTTGCCAGGTACTTGCCAGGCTCTACCATGCAGGCAAGATAGTCTTGGTAGCTTGCCGGGATCTCCAATCTTTATGAACTAATTAAAATAATCTCCTTCTTGGGGCTGGAGCGATAGCACAGCAGATAGGGCATTTGCCTTGCATGCAGCTGACCTGGGTTAGATTCCCAGCATCCCATATGGTTCCTTGAGCACCACCAGGAGTGATTCTTGAGTGCAGAGCCAGGAATAACCCCTGTGCATCGCCGGGTTTGACCCAAAAAGCAAAAAATAAAATAAAATAAAATAATCCCCTTCTTCTTCCAACAGTAAATGCTGAAAATTTATGTTCTTGCTATTAGTAAGATGTGCAATGTATATCCTGGGACCAGCAGCATCTACCTTGCTCCAACTACTTATGCAAAGTACAGTATCTTGCTTTCCATCCCAGACTAATTGAATCAAAATATGCACTTTGTAAGATCTTAATGTGACTCATACATGTGAGAATCTTAGAGAAATATTGATCTACAAGCTGAAGATTTCTTTTTTGTTTTTTTGCTTTGTCGGTCACACCTGGCAATGCACAGGGGTTACTCCTGGCTCTGCACTCAGGAATCACCCCTGGCAGTGCTCAGGGGACCATATGGGATGCTGGGAATTGAACCCGGGTTGGCTGTGTGCAAGGCAAATACCCAACCCGCTGTGCTATTGTTCCAGCCCCACAAGCTGAAGATTTCTTTAGCTTACAAGATGGAGCTCTTAGTTGGCTCTATCACCTTTCATATTCCTTATCATTTTGCTGGTTGGCCATGTCCCTTTTTCTTTACCTTGTCTTTCCTCCTCTCTTCCATATATATCTTCTAGTGTCCTGTTTCAAACAGAGTTTCTGAAAAAAGATATCCTTACTGACTCTTATGTGCCATTCTTCTCAAGTCAACTGTATTTAATTTATATCTTGGGTAAGTGATGCTGTTTATTGTCTCCAAAAAGCCTTGCCATGTTGTTACAGATAATTAATTATCTGATTGATGCCTATATATACATATTAGATTGATTTATTTGGCGTTCATAATAGATAAAACAGACAAGTCTTATGTCTAAATTCTGTCTTACCAGCTTTACAGCTGTCAGGAAATGCTGCATGTTACTAATGCATCTAAAAGTACATACTTACTTTGATTCACTGAAAACCTTCTGTGGCTCAAATACATCAGGCACTTCAATAATGCACAATATCTTTATTCAGAGTTTACTAAGGAACATTATTTGCCTTGTCTGAATTGCTGCATAAATCTACGATTAATTACTCGGTGAATTCCAGCTCCGAGAACTGATTCTAGTATTCCAGTTTCAAGGACAGACATGGCAAGACAATTATACTATGATTATATGTTAGTTGATTTTCAGTTTCTAAGGTCAGGATTAATAGAATAAATATAGCAAAAACACAACATTCACAACATTGGCATTTTAAACTTTATTTTATAATTTAAAAAGAAAATTATTTTCTCCAGTTTGCCCAGCCAATTCTCCCTGTGCAAATAAAGGTGCCCTCCTGTTATTAGTCATACCTGGAGACTAAGTGGTAGCTGCTAGACCAGAGTGTACTCAGCTATCACTGTCAGAAATGGGAGAGCAATTAGCTTATGGGTAACTTCCTTTACTCCACGAGCTCAGAATGATAGCACAAAAATTTGTATGGGGAGTATGGTGCTTCCAGCAGGTCAACCTGTACCTGTGGGGTGACTCCATCAGCAACCTGATGGTGCTTCCGGATACCTTCAAATTACCGCTGTGCCTTTGTCTGGACCTAACAACTTGAAAAAATGTCTACCAAGAAGTTAAATATCCAAAAGTTACGTATGTGGGAGTTATGCCCACAAATCACCTCCAGTTTAGATATACAAGTTCATTTATTGACCTTATTTCAGAGACCCATAGATAAATCTCGAAAGGGATCAAAAGCCACAGTTAATAACAGACCCATGCACGGCTGAACAGACTGGGGTAAATCGGAGGAGGGCTGGTTGGCCTGGTGGCCTGCCCAACCCCCAGCAGCCGCTTGCTTCCACTATCCAAAATCGCCACCGTGGCCCTGGCCTGACTTTACTATCTCAGGATGAATATCACCAAGATATAATCTGCCGAAAATTCGGGTATGTGGGTTTTGTGACTGAAATCTCCAGACTTCCTTGGAGTTCGGATGGGGTACCCCCTCCCACTTCCCAATACTCATGGAAGCACTGGCAATCACGCCCATGAACCAACTCCAATGCCACCCTGTAAGCTCTACTACCGGCCTTGCTTCAGAGACCCCTAAATAAATCTAGAAAGAGATAAAAAGTTGCACTTAAGCTCAGACATGTGCATGGCTGAACAGATTGGGGAAAACCAAAGTGAGATGGGTTGGCCAGTGACCACCCAAGCAGAGTCCCTGGCAGCCACTTGCTTTCATAATCCAAAATCGCTGCTATACCCCAAGCCTGACTCCACTGTCTCAGGACAAAAACCTCATCAAGAGATAATCTGTTGAAAATTCTGGTATGTGGGTTTTGTGACTGAAATCTCCAGGCTTTCTTGGGGTTGAAATGGGCTACCTCCCCCCACCTCCGTGTACTTATAGAAACTTCAGCAGTCACACCCACACCCCAAAGCTGCCATCTAAATTAAAAGCTACTCCAGCCTTACCATCCCGAAAAAATACTGAATGCCCTGGACAAACACTGTGAGCTCTTTGAGTCTATATTGCAAACCATAATGCACAAAAGGAAAAGGAAAGAGCAAGGAGGGAGGTGGAGGTGAGGGGTGGTGGGCTGGGGGATTGTGTTGGGGAAACAGATACATTGGTGCTGGGAAATGTACACTGGTGGAGGGATGTGTGCTGGATCATTGTATGACTGAAACCCAATTATGAACAGCATTGTAATGTTCTATCTCATGGATATCCAATTAAAAAAAAATTTTTTAAGTAATGTGGTGTTCATGCCCGGTTCAATCAGCTCAATCAACGACTGAATATATAGCACTACTTCTACATAAAAAAATTGTCTAGGATGGAAGAGTAGAGGAATGAACTTGGACCAAGTGGGCCAGTGTCCATAAGGCAATATAACTTTAGAAGAGAACCTTAGGCACATTCAGAATTCACAAGGATTGTCAGGCTCTTGACCAGGAAGCTCTAAAACTTGTAGGTTTCTCACTAATATTATCTCTGGGGCTGGCAAATTGTGTTCTCGAAGTCACATCCCGGTAGCTGCCTAATTTTAAAATACTTTTAAAGTTTTATTTTTCTATGGATGCTTTTATGCTATGAGAGCAGAATTAAGTAATTTCAACAGAAACATATAGCCTACAAAAATAAAGTGATTATTATCTGGTATTTTACCAAAAAATGCTGACTTCTGACTTAAATCCTTTCCTGTTTTATTGTTTTAACTTTTATATGGGGAGGAACATTTTGGCAGATTTTAGTTAAGACCAACATTTATGATGAAAGTTCAACCTACTATAAACTTTGGTTCTGACAATAGTTTATTTGAGATGTCTTAAGTTTAAGTCCTCAGTAAAAATTACCATCTGTCTTAGGTTAATTGACCAGAACTGCACCTTTCTAAAAAGTTTGAGCCTCCTTCACTATAGACAACTAAGAGCTTCATTATTTAGTAATATTAATGTAGTGGTTAGAGACATAGTAGAAAAAGGGTTAACTGGTTGCCTTGCACAGGGCCAACTCTGATCTATGTTCAGCACTGAATATGGTCACCCAAACATCACCAGGAGAATCTAACAGGAGAAAATCTCCTGAGGGCCACTGGGTGTGGCTTCCCAAAAGGAAAGAAAATCGAATTATGTATTTAAATATGAGATAAAACTGTAGGGGCGAGAGAGATAGTACAATGGGTAAAATGCTTGTCTTGCATGCAGCTGGCCCAAGTTAGATTTCTGGCACTGCATGTAGTCCCCAGAATCCTGCCAGGGATGATCTCAGAACGCAGAGTCTAGAGTAAACCCTGTGATAGCCAAATGTGCTCCCCCAACAAACATACATACATAACATGGCATATAGACATATGTTGTCTTTCTAGCACCTTCACCAACCCACCATTTCTGCTTCCATACATTCCAGTGGAATTTATTTACTTTGTTTCAATTTGGCTCATGTTCAACTCCTCCTTTTATCTTCTTTTTTTTTTTTGAATCACCATGTGATACAGTTACAAGCTTTTATGTTTGAATTTAACTCCTCCTTTATGACATCTATGTACCAATGAACCCACGGGAGGTGAGGGACAAGGTTAGGGTGGGAAGCACTAGAGCATCCACATAGGAATACTGGAAAAGTGTGTATCTTTCTGAAATGCTCTGTATCCACTCATATCCCAAGCCCAAAGCTCAAACCTGTGGATCCTGTAGCTCTAATTATATGTTGTATTATTAAGAATTTCCCTTATTTTTACTAAAAGCACAAGAAACACTGGCTATTTGAGGCATAAAAAATCATCAAGAAATCACAAGGGGTATTAGAAAAAGAATTATATTTCTTTCTCAGTTTAGATAGAAAAGCGTATAGTAGATTGAGTTCTCTTTGTCAACCATTTAGACCATGCTACCTCTGACTTTTTCTTTTTTCTTTCTTTTTTTTTTCTTTTTGGGTTACACCCAGCAATGCGCAGGGGTTACTCCTGGCTCATGCATTCAGGAATTACTCTTGGCAGTGCTCGGGGGACCATATGGGATGCTGGGAATCGAACCCAGGTTGGCCGCATGCAAGGTAGACACCCTACCTGCTGTGCCATCGCTCTAGCCCTGACTTTTTCTTGATTAAAAAGTTAATTGAAATTATTCTTTCTTTTCCTTAAACAAAAGACTGTCAATCTGCTAACAAAGAACTTTACTTCCTTTTTTCTGATTTGGATTTTAAAAATTTATTTATTTATTTATTTTTTTTATTAGTGAATCACCATGAGGTACAGTTACAAACTTATGAACTTTCGTGTTTGCATTTCAGTCACAGAATGATAGTTTATACATCCTTCCACCAGTTCCCATTCTCCTCCACCAATGTTCCCAATAACACTTCCACCATCCCCACCCCACCCCCCACCTCCCATCCCACTTCTGAGGCAGGACATTGCCTTTTGTTCTCTCTCCTTTTGGGTGTTGTTGTTTGCAATAGAGGTATTGAGTGGAGTGGCCGTCATGTTTGGTCTATAGTCTACTTTTGGCACGCATCTTTCAACCTGAATGGGTCCTCCCAACATCCTCTACTTGGTGTTCCCTTCTCTATCTGAGCTGCCTTTTCCCTCAGCATGTGAGGCTGGTTTCCAAGCTGTGGGGCAGATCTACTGGTCCTTATCTCTACTACTCTTGGGTGTTAGTCTCCCATCCTGTTACTTATATTCCATAGATGAGTGCAATCTTTTTATGTCTGTCTTTCTTTCTGACTCATTTCACTTACCATGATACTTTCCATGTTGATCCACTTAAATGCAAATTCCATGACTTCATCTTTTCTAACAGCTGCATAGTATTCCATTGTGTAGATGTACCAAAGTTTCTTTAACCACTCATCTGTTTTTGAGCACTCTGGTTTTTCCAGATTTTGGCTATTTAAAACAGTGTTGCAATGAACATACAAATGCGGATGTCAGGAACTGAAGTGATAGCACAGTGGGTTGGGCGTTTGCCTTATACGCGGCCGACCTGGGTTCGATTCCCAGCCTCCCATATGGTCCCCCAGCACTGCCAGGAGTAATTCCTGAGTGCAGAGTCAGGAGTAATCCCTGTGCACCGCTGTGTGAGACCCCAAAAAAAGCAAAAAAAAAAGAAAAATAAGAAACAAATGCGGATGTCATTTCTACTATAGATTTTTGTCTCTCCAGGATATATTACCAGGAGTGGTATTGCTGGCTCAAATGGGAGCTCAATTTCTAATATTTTGAGAATAGTTTATATTGTTTTCCAAAAGGGCTGAACCAGTCGGCATTCCCACCAGCAGTGAAGGAGAGTCCCTTTCTCAGCACAACCACGCCAACACCGGTTGCTTTTGTTCTTTTGGACGTGGGCCAGTCTCTGTGGTGTGAAATGATATCTCATTGTTGTTTTGATCTGCATCTCCCTGATGATTAGTGATGTAGAGCATTTTCTCATTTGTCTCTTAGCCATTTGGAAATCTTCTTTGAGAAAATTTCTGTTCATTCCCCCCCCCGCCCCAATTTTCTGATGGGGTTGGATGTTTTATTCTTGTAGAGTTCAACCAGGGCCTTATATATTCTTGCTATCAACCCCTTATCAGAAGGGTATTGGGTGAAAGCCCAGATGGATTCACTAGCAAATTTTTCCAAACATTTAAAGAGGACATATTGCCAGTTCTTCTCAAACTTTTCCAGGAAATTGAAGAAACAGAAACTCTCCCAAACAGTTTGTATGGGGCTCATATCTCCCTAATACCAAAAGCAAACAAAGTCATTACAAAAAAAGAAAACTACTGGCAGATATCTCTGATGAACACGAATGCGAAGATTCTCAACAAAATATTAGCAAATAGAATTCAGTTTTAACTCATCAAAAAGATCACACACCATGACCAAGTGGGATTCATCCTGGGAATTCAAGGATGGTTTAACATTCAAAAATCCATCAACATAATCCATCATATCAACAAAAGAAAAGATATAAAACCATATAATCATATCAATAGATGCAGAGAATGTATTTGACAAGATCCAGCACCCATTTATGATAAAAACTCTTGCCAAAATAGGTATAGAAGGACTTTCCTCAATATAGTCAAAGCCATCTACTATAAGCCTGTGGCAAGCATCATCCTCAATGAAGAAAAACTAAGCACCTTCTCTCTAAGATCAGGGATGAGACAAGGATGCCCACTCTCTTCACTTCTGTTCAATATAGTTCTCGAAGTACTTGCAATAGTGGTTAGGCAAGTACAATTTATTTTTCTTGCCTAGTCTGCCACAGCTTCTAGTTCTCTATTGAATAGAGGTGATTTTTTAGTTTTCTCTCTTACATTTTAGGAAAAAATGTGCACTGAAGTATATCAAAAATAGAAGCTCTTGACTTTTTTCTGATACTAGGGGGAAACAGTTTTTTCACTACTGAATATGATGTGAGCTCTGGGCTTGTAATATATGACTCTATTTGTGTTGAGGTACATTTCTTTTTATATAACTACTTTAAGAAGTTGTTTTGAATCACAAGAGGGTGTTGTTTTGAATCATGAAAGGGTGTTAAATCTTATAACATTTTTTCAATCTATTTTTAAATGATTGCATAAATTTAATCCTTCATCCCCTTAATGTGATGTTTTGTATTTATTGGTCTGTAAGTAAAGCCTTAATATTTACAGATTTAATAAAATTGTAGAAACTCAAATCAAGATACCCAAATAAGTTTTGTTTTTATAAATTAATCCTGAAACTTTGTGAAAAGGGTTAAGAAAACCATCTGTTTACAATACCATCAAAATAATGAAATAATTAGAAATAAACTGAACCATGAGAAAAGGACATGCATACTGAAAGTTACAATACAGATAGGAAAGAAATAAAGGTGGCATAAATTAATGGTAAATATGTCAGTTTTCAAATATCATTAATTGTCCATGTTACCTAAAGCAATCTATAAATTCATGTTATCACATTAAAATGCCAATGACATTTTAAGATGAAAATAGAGAAAATGATTCTTAGTTGGATGTGATCAACATAAGATCTGAACAAAATGGTCTTGAGAAATAAGAAAGCTGGAGGCATTATTTTGAAAATATATTATCAAATAATAACACTTAAAGCAGTATGATTCTGGCATAAAGATGAATGTATGCAACTGAATATGTTCAAAGCAATAGAATTAAAAAATCTAGAAATTGAATAATAAAATAAGGAATAATAAAAAAAGAATTGAAGCCATGCATTTAAGTTTACCTGATCTGACAAGGGCATTAAAAATACAAAACGGGGGAAGATAGTCTTTTTTTTTTCTTTTTTGGGTCACACCCAGTGATGCACAGGGGTTACTCCTGGCTCTGCACTCAGGAATTATCCTTGGCGGTGCTCAGGGGACCATATGAGATGCTGGGAATCGAACCCGGGTCGACTGCGTGCAAGGCTATGCTATCACTCCATCCCCATGGAGGAAGATAGTCTTTTCATAAGGGCATCAAGAATACAAAATGGGAGAAGATAGCCTTTCAAAAAATGGTGCTGGTAAGAAAGCTTATGCATATGAAAAACAAAACATTGGATCCTTATTTTGTACTATTTGCAAAAATCAAGTATTTTAAAAGTGGATTAAAGAGCATCTGCACAAAAAAGGGCAGCCTTCAACAAAATAAAAAGGCAACCCATAGGATGGAAGAATATATTTTCTGTCCATACATCTCTTAAGTGATTAATATTTAATAACATAAACAAATAACTCCTATAACTCAGTAGCAAAGGCAAAAAAACACACACAAAGCAAACAAAAATGTCCCTGCCTGCCAAATCCCCAAGGGCAGAGAACTTGAAGAGATGTTTCTCTAAAAAGGGCATACAAATGATAGCCGGCATATGAAGTTGGTCAATGTTATTACTTATCAGGGAAATGTCAGTGAAAGGTATGATGAAACATTAACTAATTTGCTAAGGCAGCAATAATAAAGAAAGAAAGGAAATAACTGTAGATGAAAATATAGAAAGATGGGTACTCAGACACTGTAAGGGGAATTGTAATGGTGTAGCGAATGTGGAAAGCATATGGATATTCCTCAAAAAATGAAAAACATATAACTTCCATATAAACCAGCAATGTTTTTGCAGCACTATTAACAATAATTAAGATACAAAATAGCCTAATAAGATGCATAGGCAAAGGCAATGTGAGAGATACAAGTGAATGCTTTTAAGCCTTAAAAATCAAAATTTTACCATTTGCAACAACATGGTTGAAACTTTAAAACATTTATTCCAACTTCATTAAGGGAGTTAAACATAAACACTTCACAATTCCACTAACATGAATTATCCATACTAGCCAAACACATAAAAGCAGAGACTGCAGTAATGACTGCCAAGGATTTAGGCTGAGAGGAATGGGGAGTTTCTATGCAACAAGTTTACAGTAGGAGTAGTGTGGGATAACACTGGGTTGTCTTTGCTCCTCCTGCAGGGAGCTTATGTTTATTGAGTTACTCCCACAACAGTGCTCCTGAGGCACACCCAATCCATCAAGCACTAATAATCCTATATTGCTTTTCTCTTTCCTTTATGTCATTTATATGGTTTAGCAATGTCTTTTTTTGTTTAGAAACAGGAAGATAGTTAATTGACTCCAAAATAATATTAACTCCAGGTATCCATATTTACTTAAGCCTCAGTTGCCCTTAGTTCCTAACACTAAGCACTTAGGAACTAAGCAGTTCCTAACACTTAGTTCCCAAAAGCAGGGTCCCAATGAAGGGACTGGATGGACCTAGGGCAAGCTGTAAACTATCCTGGCATCTAAAGGGGACAAACAAAGGACCATAAGTTTAATAAGTTAAAAGCATGGTCATTGAACGAACTCTGACATGACCCCCCAGAAAGTAACTGAATAAGGACCCTGCTGGGGTTAGGGAAGATTAACCTGGCCTGAGGACTGTAGTCTGGGATATAGAGCGAGATGTCCCCAGGAGGAGCCAACTTTTAACATAATGTATCTCTCACTGTGTCATACAAAATGACTAGAAATTTTATAAGAAGTAATTTACGATGACTGTTTAAATGGATTACTGCTGGGAACCAGTGCCTGGGAACGGCCAGGAACCTATGCCTGGGAATGGCCAGAAACCAATGGCTGGGAACCAGCATTTCAGTACAAACTGACCTGTAACTAAGGAACAACCACTTCTTGGGAAAAATATCAATGTGCCTTTTGAAAGTTGCAGAAAAATGCCCAGGGTAACTGCCATAAGGGTCCACATCCAGTTTCATTAAACATTTGCATTCTTTGCTGTTCTCCCATTCTGCCCACTTCCTCATATAATCAATTATAAAAGACTAGCTTAAGGAGAAATAAAATTGGAGCTTGCTCCTATTCTTGTGTCTGCCTGTGTCTGCCTCTTTCTTCTTTTGTCTGTCTCCTTCTCACTTGAGCACCCTCTCCAGGCTACCCATGTTGACCAAGTCCTGCGGGATGGAACAGATTACTAGTTGAGGAAAGGAGAAAGCAATACACCCTAGGTGAAATCCTGCCCTTGAGCAGATCTCCTAGTAATCTGTAGTGCTGAACCCTCATATGAGATTTTGTCCTTGAGTTTAATCCCTTAGAACTTCCCCTGAAGGAGTGGCTTTAGCTCTATTTGTTGTTATGACGATGTTCAACCCCATCTGTGTGTCCCCTTACCCTTCATAATTTCTATATAACTATGCTGTCAGGGCTAAGAGGGGTAGAGGACTTTGAGGTCTAGGACTTGGATGATGGAATTATGATGACTGGGACGACGACCAAAACTATGACTATGATTGTTTTGTAAGGGGAGAGATTGGACTACGCTGGGGAGAAGAGAGAAATAAACTGACTACTGACCAGCCTGAGACTCTGTTTCTCTGTTCCCCGATTCTTGGTCCATTGTCTTGGGTCCTTGGCAGGTAGTCTTGGGCTAGCCAGGGGAACTGTTCTTGGCCACCGAACCCCCTTTTGTTTAGAATTCACAGAGTCGTACCTAATAGTTAACAATATAAGGTTGTGATTTTAAAAATTTGTTAAGAGTAAATATTACCACAATAAACAAAAACAAGTAGACTCAAGAAAACTTGCGCACTGTCTATTATGTTAATTACCTTGACAGTGCTGATGATATGTACCTAGAGTCATCGCATATATACAAACTCATACTGTATAACTTTAAATTGTGTAGTTCTTTTATCAATTCTCCTCTGAATAAAGCTATAAAAAAGAAAAAAAGTAGGATTTCTGATAGAAATTGTATTGCAGATGTTTCAAGACAGCATGAATGGAAAATGTTAGAAGATAAGCAGGAGGAAATAGCGAAACTATTTTCAACATTCCTCTTATCTGCCTCTTTAGTCTCAAAAAACGTTTAGTGTGTCATTGCTATGGTATAAGGTGATTAAGTAACGAAAGCAACCTTTCAATCATATCCTGTAAAATTCCAAGTTCTGTTACAGCACTGAGTTGTTAAAGGCCAATAATTGTATTATGATAAGCACCCAGACTCAGATTCTTTAGGACAGAACAGACAACAGAACTCTGAAAACTTTTGGGGGAAAATTATGTGGAAGAAATTAACCTCAGTTAACACTTCTATTTGTTTTTTTGTTTTGTTTTTTGGGTCACAGCTGGTGATGCACAGGGGTTACTTTTGGCTCTGTGCTCAGGAATTACCCCCTGGCAGTGCTCAGGGGACCCTGTGGGATGCTGGGAATCGAACCCTGGTCGGCCGCGTGCAAGACAAATGCCCTACCCGCTGTGCTATTTCTCTAGCCCCTCAGTAAACACTTTTAAAGGAATTGCTTAGCTTCTTTTGTTTTCTAT
This sequence comes from Sorex araneus, assembly GCF_027595985.1. NCBI lineage: Eukaryota > Metazoa > Chordata > Mammalia > Eulipotyphla > Soricidae > Sorex > Sorex araneus. Next base: position 43,228,098 of record NC_073312.1, read on the forward strand.
TTTTTTGCTCCTAATTTATTTAAGATTACCCATCATTAAAAAGAAAGTCATGGCATAGTATTTGGGAAGAGTGATTGCTAGTTTGGCTTCTGACTCAGTAGTTCATACACCAGCTGGATAATTTGAAACAAACTAATTGATATGTCTGTTTTCTATCTGTAAAACATGTATGAGAATAATAATCTTATAAATGTATAAATGAATTAACAATGTCTATAATATTTCAAGAACTATTCTGTACCTTAGTAGGTTATGCAGTTACTAATAAGTTATAAGTTAATAGAGTATTGAATAACTTAGAAAAATTTTAGAACCTTGTTCATCTTAATATTTGTTTTGAGTCCAGTGAATAGAGTTGGCTTCATGGCAATGACTTTTGTACTGGTTGAGCATTTTCTAACTACTAAAGGAGCCAATTTAGTGAGAAACTAAACTGTAGTCTAATTGTTCCTTACGAAATCCAATTTATATACCTCCCTAGATCCAGGTGACCCTGATTGCCTCTTGAGTCTTGGATGCTGAGCTGGAATGCCTTGACAGAAATCGTTAGCACTTTGTTCCTGACCCCCCTGGTTGGTTGAGTAGATTTCAGTATATCCTGATGAGTAAGATAGTTCCATTATCATTGCCACATCAGTGGCAGGACCAACTTGGCCAGCTGGGCAAATGGCTGCTCAGAGGGTAGGCTGACCCAGGCTGGAAGGGAAAGAGAATGAATGCTCCTGGGTATCATAAGCCAAAAGGAAGGACAGTTAGCAGAAGATAGGAAGCAGCCAGCTGATAAATTTATTATCCTTTCCTCAAAACTATGTTCCAAGACACCACAAGTCTACAGACATTCCAGAGATGTGCTAAATGATGAGCAAGCAGCTGGATTTTGTTTTACTCTTTTGTGAGACATTTTAAGTTGTAATTATATGAGCTCTCTTACCTTTATATGGGTATAATAACTCCATACAAAAATGTGAATATAATTTTAACTCTAATTACTAAGAATAGAACACAAACTTTATTAAACAATGAGGAAGATCATCCTTAGATAATAATTTTACTTTAGAATGAAGTAAACTTGAACCAGTTTGTTTCTGGGTCTTATTTATCCAAGACTTGGTCTAGCCATTGCATTACAAACCCATTCCTCCTGTGTCTGTATGTGATATGCTTTGTAACATGGTACTATATAAAGCAGGGGATGGAAATTTTTTCTGCAAAGGGCAAGATGGTAAATCTTTTTGGTTTTACAGCTCTACGATCTCTGCTGCAGTTATTCAAACACTGTTGTCTAAGTATGAAAGCAACTGAAAACTAAACATAAATGAATGAGCATAGTTGTATTCAGGACTGGCTACATATTAAACAGGGCCAGTATAAAATGAAACTGCGGGATTCTGTTTTTCAAAAGCTATGAAGAATCTCAGCATGTTAACAGTGTTACAATAAACACAATGCAGGGTCCTTATTGTGTAGACTGAACAGGTTATATCCCTATTAAATCACCCTTATTCTTCCAATAAAGCATTGTTAATTGGTTAACTGAAATAGTTGAAGGGTGCCAGGGGAGATAGTACATAGTTAAGGCAGTTACCTTAAATGCAATGTACTCTAATTTGATCCCTGGTATCATGTGATCCCTGAAGCACTACCAAGAGTGACCCCCGAGTACAATGCTGGTAGTAGTCCTGAGAATGATCTAGTGTAACACAATCTCCACTTTCTACCTGGAAATTGAGGAGCTGGCTTTGGTCCATGGGCCAGTTTGCTCTAGCTATAAAGACTCAAATATTAGCATTTAATTGTTTAATCAAGAGGGTTCTGAGAGTTGTGTGCTCTTGATTCTCCTACTCAGTCATCCCTTGTTTTGCCGAATTTTTTATTCCCAGAGGACGTCCATATGCTGGTCCTTGGCCTAGAATTATCCCTTTAAAGAGGTACAGCTAACTCTAAAAGCAAAAAAAAATAGTCAACAGCTTTGGGTTCTGCTTAGTCATATCCCAGGTGCTTTCTTCCTGGTTATCTTTGGTTTTTATATTCCTCATCTCCAGGTAACTATGTATTGACTTCTTCTGAAAGTTTTTTTGACTTCTGAAACCCCTTAAAAGACCACTTTTAAATGAGTATTGGGATCCTTTAAGAAGCCTGTCAGTCTTTGATGAACTCATGCTAACTTTCTAAGAACATGTCTTGGCACTTCTCTTACGTTTTCAAGGAGGCCTTTGTACTGTCTGAATTTTTTTTCCCAAAAAACAAAGCAAGATTTAATTATTTATTTATTGCAATTTTTATACGTTTTATTTTCATAAAGTAGTTCACAATAGTTCATTACAGATAATATTCAAACACCCATCCAACCAGCAAGCATCTTCTGACCACAATTAGAGGGAAGTGTGTAAAGGTTGTCGGTTTCATTCTGGGGCCAGGAAAAATTGTGTCACTCTCTTCTGGGAGCTTTGTTTTATAGTCTCTGGATCTTGGCCGTTGACAAGATGATGTATGGGGAGTGGAGAGCAGTTTCTGGGTGTAACTAACAAGCTATTGGAAAACTTCGGATCTGGGTGGAGGAGGTCCAGTCCCGATCCGAGCAGGCTTGGAAATCTCAACCACGGGTCCCGCATACTGGGGTTTCTGTGCCGATTCCTTCATGCATGAGGCTTGCCCGAGTGTGTGGAGAGGGGCCTTGAGTATGGCTGCAGCTGGGTTCTGGAGGTTTTCAGCTGCCAGGGCTCTGCTTGGGGCAGGGAGGGAAACTCAACCTGCTGCCCCCTCCGAGGGGCCCTTGGTGAAGACAGCCTGGCACGGGGACAGGAGATTCTGCCGCAAAATTTATTATAACTGAGTGTAATAAAAATTACTATGAAACTTAATGTGAGGAGAAATAGGAGGGGAAGTAGACACCTGGGTCTTACCCCTGTTCTTTCTTATTGGGATTTGAGACAAGAAATGGGTTCATATGATGTGAAACTATTGAACAAAGCCATGCACCTTTCAAGAAGATCTGAAGTCCCTCATACAAAATATATATATCTATAAACTCAGGTCGAATTGGCTCATTTTTGAACTTATTTTCTTTTTCAGAAGAATTGTCTTAGAAGCCTTGTAGAACAGATGTAGACAGTTATAATATCTTTGTATATTATTGTGAACTAGGAGCTTAGTTTTGTTTTGTTTTTCCATGTGGCCTTTGGCCTCTGAGACTAGATAAACTGGTTTGAATTAATGTCCGGCTGACACACAGCTTAGTCCTTGTCCTTGTTCAGGCCAATGGTACCTGTGCTCTGTATCTTCTGGGACTACTGGAGTGTTATGCCAGTTAGTGATAGAAGAAAGCTTATCATGTCTCCTGAGTCTGGTGTCCAACTGGAACTCATAATTACCATTGTGGAGGTGGTAGGATTATTTTTTTTTTTTTCTGAGAAGGTGGTGGGGCTTCCAAGGGGTGCTTCAGAAACACTCCTGGTGATTTTGGCTAACCAGGTGAGAGGTTCAATGCAATGGCATGAGGATGTGGTGCTTCTCAGACCCTGTGGTTCTGGAAGTTTCTAGGGCTACATGTGGCAGTGCCCAGGGGCCACAAGAGCTACACTCAATAATTCTGGGGGATTATGTGGTGCCAGAGATCTTAATAGGGTTAGTTTCATGCTAAGCATGCTGATAATTCCTGTATGATATACATATATATATATATTTCCCCCACAAATTCTATATTTATTTGTCTTTTATTCTATTTGGGCTACACCTGGTAGTGCTCAGGGCTTATTCCTGGCTCAAAGATCACTCCTGGTGGAATTCAAGTGACCATAATCGGTGCCAGGGATTATACTTAAGTTAGCTACATACAAATAAAGCAGTCTTACCTGATGTATACTCTGGACCCTGTACATGTAAGTCTAACCTAACAGAATTATTCAACCTGCTTCTACATTTTGTCTTCATTGCCAATTTGGTCTTTTTTATTATGAAATTATTTAACCTCTCTGAGTCTCACCCTCCTCATTAATCATTGCAAGTAGTGATTTTAAGTATATATTCATGAATATATACATCAGAGGTAATGAGGATAGAAGGTACTAACGCATGATGGAACACAGAATAATGACTGATACAGAACAAAATATAAAGAATGACTCACTAAGTATTATGGTTACAACCAAGAATAGGCTCTTCCATGTTATGCAAGTTTCCATGTGAAGAATATCTTTTTTTTTCTTTTTGGGTCACACCTGGCAATGCACAGGGGTTGCTCCTGGCTTTGCACTCAGAAATTACTTCTGGCGGTGTTCAGGGGACCATATGGGATGCTGGGAATTGAACCTGGGTCAGCTGGGTACAAGGCTAATGCCCTACCCGCTCTACTATCACTCCAGCCCTTGAAGAATATCTTTATCACTAGCAAATATGAACGAAAATTTGGCTTGAAATAATAGCTTGGTTTATACATTCATAGAGAAGGATCTCAAAATTATATCCTAAAATATATTTTGTTTCTGATCTTGTATAATTTTTCCATAATCCAATAAAGCACCTTAAGTTTTAGTTCTAATTCTTTTCCAATTTATTACACATTTTGAATTGTATTTTTTTGATATTGATTCTATTCCAAATAATTTATGCAATAATTAAATTATTCATTAGGGTTTTAGAAAGGTTTTAGGCCATGTTAAATAGTGCCCAGGGAATATTCCTGGCTCTGTGTTCATATGGGGTGCTGGGTATTTGAACGAAGGTCAGAAGGATGTAAAGAAAGCACCTTACCTCCTAGACTCTCTCTAATCTCTCTTTCCTGTCCTTTATGACTCTCTCTCTTTCTTTCTCTCTCTTTGGTGGGGGATATACTCAAGGGTGCTTAGGGCTTACTTCTGGCTCTGCTCCCAAGAGTCACTCCTGGTGGGCCCAGGGAACCATACTTAGTGTTAGGAATTGTGTTGGCCACATGCAAGATAAGCACCCTCCCTGCTGTATTATTTATTGCTTTGTTCCCACTGTTACCTGTCTTTTAGTTTTTTAAAAAAGTTTTTTAATGGTGATTTCAGTGAAACACCATTAATTACAAAATTATAGTCATTCCTGATTGAGTTTCAGGTGTGCAATATTCTAACACCAATCCCTTCACCAATGTCCACTTCCCTCCACCAGTGTTCCCAGCTTGTCTCCACCTGCCAACCTGCTTCTGTGACAGGCTCTTTTTCTGCTTTCCCTCTCCCCACACCTCCTTTAAGCTCTGTGGTTTAGCAAACTATTACTAATAGGATATCAGTCATGTCACGTTACCTCCTTTCGACACCTAGTCCTGGTCCAGAGTGACCAATTTCCTCTATCACGGTGGCAGTTCCTTCTCTGATTCTGATCCACCTTCCTCCTCCAGTCCCACCCCAAATGGCAAGCTTTCTTCTACAGAGCATTTCTCCTACTCTTCACTGCTACTGCCTCTGGGTTTTAGTTATTTCCCTACTATCTTTCTTTCCTTGCATTGTCTTTTAAAACCATGTTGCTACTACATAACATTTCTGATTTCTCATTATTTTTTATGTTTTCTGATGCTCCCTGGTGGTTAATTTGCAGGTGATCAGCAAAGGAGTAATAGTGTCATTAGAATAAGTACTGTTTTCTCTTTTCAGTGACACAGCAAGTTTCCCAAATTTGATGGTGCAATCCTGTGATATGGAAATAATAAGGAGATGGAGGAAAATAATAATAGGAATTATCCTGTATTGGAGATCAAGGGACAACCTATGGAACGGATTGGTGATAGTACAGAGGTTAAGATATTTGTTTTGTATGTTACCATCCCTGGTCCAATCACTGCAATCCCTGCCACCTCTTTCTCTGGGCACTACCAAGAATGATACTTGAGTATAAAGCCAGGAATATATATGCTCTGGGCAGCACCAGATATGACCCCAATCCCTTTTCCCCAGCTATAAAGAAACATAACCTCTGAATATACTCCTATATTTTTACCCAAACCTTTCCTCAATACACTCTTTATTCTTATGCACAAAATACACAATCATAAGAAAAAAAAACTTGGTTAGTTTTGGGTTGTTGTATTCCTACCTGAAAGAATGACTTTTGAGCTTGCTTTGAGAAGAGAATTTATTTCTGGCAAGCTGATCAGTGGGTCTGTGAGAGAATCTACTTTTATCTATCATAAGCACAACGACATATGCTCTAGGAATAGGAACCCAAGGTGAAATATCAGATTGGTTATGAGTATGATTCATGCAAGTGGCCTTGAGACTGCTCTTCTCCCTGTCAAACTACAAATTGCAGCACAGTCTCTTGGGTCTGACTGGGAATTTGGAGAATAGAACCAATATCTGAGTGAGAACACTAAGCAAGAACACAAAGAAATAGCTTTACAGTCTAGGGAGATTGTATGGTACCATGACAAGGCATATTTGCAAGTCTGTGAGCTGGGTTAGAGATGTTATTACTTTTGTACTCCCTGGACACTGGCTATGGAGGAGGAAATAAATTTCTTCTGGCTACTCCTGGTGACTATGGGTATTTTTGCAGTGGACAGGCTCTTGCTCTTTGATACTTTTTAATTTGGGTAGAGACTGGACTCAGAGCAGAAAGACAGGCTCACTCAGGATTACTTACAGGTTAGACAGATTTCATTTGCCTGCATTTATAGGCTACATCATGAGTAAGCTAAGCCAGTATAGACCATGCCCTGGATATTTTCTTCCTATCTACTGTGCTATGAAGATGACAGCCATTTCACACCTGTGAGTTGTTGCAAGAAAACACCTTTATTTTAAGGGTGAATAACAGGCTTGATGAATAGGGTCTCTGGGCTGGATTTCAGGAGGAACAAATCATCAGAGTCCTCTGTCCTTGTCACTGGAAACTAGAGATTTAACATGATGGAGAGGCTGCACAACTGCATTGTCTTGGTGCTTATTCGACTAACGAGGCAATGAGCTAACATCTGGGCTATTGTGAGTAGGGAGACTAGAGCACATAAGGGCATAGATGTGGCAGTCTGAATCTCCTGGGGAAGTTGATGGCCAGTACCAGCTTAGATTGTGAGAATAATGGTGAAGTGTCTTGAGGTTGCTGAGAAAGATGATCATATTCTTTAGGGTGCACCTAGAGGAGCAAAGGAAAAAAACATTGCCAAATCATATAGGAGAGGAACAGTCTATATTATTAAGGTTGGAAAATAGAGGAAACATGAACAGCACCCATGAGATTAAAGAGTATCCTTGAGATTTTAAACTAAGTTCTTAGGAAACACCCCCCTTGGACTCTTTCTTTCCCTGTTCCTCAGTGCGCTCAATTTATAATTGCAAAGAATACAAGGCTGTCATAACAATAGTAGTTGTATCACACTACTCTGTAATTTCCTATAAAGCAGATGCACAACAGGCTCTGAGGTGAAGAGTTACAATTTTAGGCATATGGAAATAAAACAATTCTGCTTATCTTAGAGAAAGCTTTGCTTCATGGGTAATATATCAGGAACATCTAAGAGCAAAATTTCAATGATGGTATCAATGATAAGAGCTTATCACTGGTAAGAATGTGTGAGTGGTTTACACTTTGCAATTTGAAGCACTTTAATGCATTTTATTTTAATTTATTTAATCCTGACAACAACTTGGTGTCCTTATCCCTGTATTATTGCTGTGCAGTTTTGTTTTATGTCTGAGGCCTGGATAGGTTAAGCAACTTGTCCATATGGAATTAGAGCATCTGAGGAAAAATGGGATGTGAGTCCGGGCAATCTTTCTTGAGATTCTGTGGTGTAATGACTGATAAGTGGCTGCCTCTTCTTTCTGAGTCCTGGCTATGTCTCATATCAGTTTTGTGACATTAGTTAAGTGATGTCTTTTCTAAAATGGGGCATTTCAAATGAATTTCATTTTGTTTAGTTTAAAAACAGTTTCCTCCTGCCCCCCTCCCCCCGGAACTCCAGGAGGGCCTCTTGTGGCAATGCTATGCCCAGGCTATGGCTCAATACTTGGGTCAGGCAGTGTTCATGGGGCCACTAGGACCACACACAGTACTGTTTGAGGGCCATCTGGTGCAATTGAGCAAACTCAGGGCTTTTCACACACAGTAGGCTTATACATTATAATCTGATCTATTTTCTGGTCTCCACTCCCATAGTTTGAATTTCATTTTTCTGCATACAAGATTTTGGCTTTTTTTTCTCTCCAGAAAAAAAAATGCCTACACCAGATGGAAACCCGGTGACCAAGAGCTTCCACAAGCATGACCCAGGCAGGTGGGTTCCAGGACTGGATCTCCAGGCTGCATGGTGGCAGAGCACCCGGGCTGTCCCTCCCCAGGTCCCCGCCCACCCAGTAGACTGGATATCACATAGACAATTTGCCTCCGGGCACCATCTTAGCACATCAACAACCCTGGCCCAGAGACACAGCAGAAAGTCCTGGAAGACATCACAGTACAGGAGATCTCTCCAGGACCCTGGGCCAATTTCATCGGGGCACCCCAGATTGAGCATGTGCTTTCTCCTCGCCTACTCCAGATGGAATTCCGGCAACCAAGAGCTTCCACCAGCAAGCCCCTGCCCCCAGTATAAGGGTTCCAGGACTAAATCTCCAGGCCACATGGCGGCAGAGGACCCAGGCTGTCTCTCCCGTGTCTCCACCCATCCAGTAGACTGGCTTTCATGCCCACAATTTGCCTCCGGGTGCCATTTTAGAACAAAAATAGCCCTGGCCCAGAGACTCCTAATTGAATCCCAAAATAGTTAGTGCCATACCGAGATGTCTCTGGAACCCAACCCTTTACAATCTAGAAATTTACATTTACAATTGTGGCCATGCAAGCTCTCATGATATTCAAAATGAGCAATGGAAAATAAATTACTTAGCATCTGGCCCTGGCAGGTAAGCATGAATGGTGGTGGGAAATTTCGAGCAAAGCATAATGACCCAAATTAGAGAAAGAGAGTCACTGTCATCCCGTTGCTCATCGATTTGTTCGAGCGGGCACCAGTAACGTCTCTCATTGAGAGACTTATTGTTACTGTTTCTGGCATATCCAATATGCACGGGTAGCTTGCCAGGCTCTGCCGTGTGGGCTCCATACTCTCAGTAGCTTGCCAGGCTCTCCGAGAGGGGCGGAGGAATCGAACTCGGCTTGGCCGAGTGAAAGGCGAAAGCCCAACCGCTGTGCTATTGCTCCAGCCCAAGGAAAATTGTCTGACATAGAGGCGGGGTGAGGACTGGGATGTGGGTAGTGGAAAATGTGCACTGGTGGAGGGATGGGTGTTCCATCATTGTATGGCTGAATGTCAAACATGAAAACTTTGTAACTCTATCTTATGGTGATACAATAATAAAAATTAAAAAGTAATGTGGAGTTCATGCTCAATTCAATCAGCTTAATCAGTGGCTGAACAAATAGCAGTGCTCCTACATTATTTTAAAATTTCACACAAATCACGAAATCCTGTTAATCACCGATTTCTTGAGCAGGCTCAGTAACATCTCATTTCGTCCTTTCCCTGAGATCTTAGAAGTCCATCTTGACTCGGCCCTCCTAACGATGTTGCACTGGAGGCTCTTCAGGGTCAGAGGAATGAGATCCAGCTTGTTACTGGATTTTGCACATGACTACACCATGGGAAGCTTGCAAGGTTGTCCCATGTGGGCACGAAACTCTCAGAAGATTGCCAGTTCCTCCCAGAGGGAGAAGTAGGCTAAAGATATCGCTTAAGTCTCTGGGTGCTGACCGTTGATAGAATTACACACACCTGGGTTCCTCTGCTGGTACCTTCATGCATTAAGCCTGTCCGAACGTGTGGAGAGGGGCCTCCAGCATGACTGCAGCTAGGTTCTGGTGGTCTTCGGCCGCCAGGAGCTCTGCTCGGGGTGGGGAGGGAAGCTGGAGCCCATCCCCTCTGAGGGGCTCCGGGGGAGATAGCCAGGCATGCAGGCAAGAGACTCTCTTTTAAATTTTAAATTTAAATTTTAAATTTTAAAATAAAAAAAAGAAAAGAAAGCATTTTAAAATGGGCTAAGAATCATTGATTCTTCAAAACAATCATAGATTTTTAACTCTGGGTGGCTCTCAGTTGACTCAAAAGCCTTGAGGGAACCATCAGAGTCCCAGAACTGTTCTACTTTTCGGAAAAGACAGATCATTTTTCAGAGGTCTTGTTGAGAAGGCAAGAAATTTGCTGAATCATAAGGAGAGATCATGGGTCATATTGGGAAGGTGGGTCCTGGTTTTGCTTGGTGTGACTTTGTAGAATTTCTCCTCTTTTTAGTCTCTTCATAAATAAATGATGAAATTCTGACTAGAGAAAGCTTTCACCTCTTCCTCCTTGGAAAGTCTTTGTCATATCCATGAGAGAACTAAACCTGTTCTAGATTCATTGAATTTGGATGCTTTCTGAGTCAGGCTATATGACCTGGCTATGAAACCACAGGGAAAGCAGAAGCAACGACAAAGGACAATTTTGCAAGGCCTACAAGCTGGCTGTTTCTGCTGTGAATGCTGTCTATGGGGAAGTTGGCCCCATGTGACTAGTAAACCTGATTATTGATTTTTACTTTTTCAGTTTGGGTGCCACACCCAACAGTGCAGGAAATGCATATCTGGATCTGGTCTGGGTGGTTGGGGGCACTCCTGGCAGTGCTCAGATGTACCATGTGGTGCCAGGGATCCAACCTGAGCCTCCTGTATACAAAGTATATGCTAACCTAATGAGCTGTCTCTCCCATCCAAGCCACACATTTTAAGTGCTTTCCAAGTTTTGAATGTTGCTGATGAATTCCAAGTTTTAAATGTTGCTAATGAATCCCAAATTTAGAGAAATTACTGAGGGAGCCAAATGCAAATTCTCAGAGAGGTTGGGCCAAGGTGGACTGTCAATATGCTTTCCTGACTGTGGATGTTATTCTCAGACAAATTTGTGATTCCTGAAAGACCACAACATTTTGAGGCATAAAATGTCAGTGAAGGGGTCAGAGAAATAGTACAGTGAGGAAGGTGCTTGCCTTGAAGGTAGCCAATTTGGGTTCAATCATTGGTACCTTATATGGTCTCCCAACCCCCACCAGCAGTGGTCCCTGAGCAGTGCTAGGAGTAAAACTGAGCATCACCAAGTGTTACCCCCTCAAACAAAAAAAAATGAGTGGACTTCAATGAAGAGAGTCCCCCACATGGCCTGCCCCTTCCTCAATAGTCCCCACTTGCATTCGATTTCCCCTTCTCTGTTTGACATTAGAAGAGGTAGTCACTGTTTTAAGAATAGTTCATTTCTCTCATAATATGCCAAACTGCATCGTATTGAATTGTGGGTTTCTTCAGTTTTGATGCTATGCCTGTTTTCTGTTTGTTTTATTTTAGCAATCCAAATACTTTGACAGAAATTATAGTAAAGCCAAATGTTGGTGCTGGGGGCTGGAGCGATAGTATAGTGGGTAGAGTGTTTTCCTTGCACATATGGTTCCATAAATCTTGCAGGAGTGATCCCTATGTACACCAACTGTGTAGCCCCAAACAAACAAAAGTGTTAGTGCTATTTAATATTCTAGCATCACTTCTTCTCATTTTTTGATCATAGATTTATTACAATTCATTCGCATCAACCCAATTGATACATTGGATATCTTTGTTTTTAGTATCCTGTCTCTTTGGCTTTTAAGTGTTGTCTGGTTAGCTGTGATAAATTTTAAAGCAAGTCACAATAATGATTTCTAGATTTTAGTTGTGATTTTAGGGGTTTGTCTTGTTTTATAGTAGCTCCTTTAGTCCATTTTTTAAGGGTTCGTTTTGAGTCTATGAAGTTCCTGAGCTGTTGTTTATCCATGAAATGGTGTATTATTCCTTCAACTTTGAGAGTTTAGCTAGATGATTTCTAAATTTCAAACTCAGTCTTGTCACCTTCTATCTTTATTCAAATTTTAATTTTTCCTTTTTGTCTCTGCACTCGACAAATATTCTCTCGACTTGATAAAGCATTATTTGCTGACCTTTTCCTCTTGCGAAGTGTGTTATTCAGAATCCTCCTGGCCAGTGCTCACCCTGCTCCCCAATCTTTTTTTATTTCCTTCTTTTCTTTCAGGGACCTATATTTCATTTTGAAATAACTTTAGATTTTGGTTTCAGATAGTAATAAATTAACTTAAAAGACTCATTATTTATACATAACTGCACGTGACTGCATGTTTTAGTGATTGACTTTCATTTGTTTCTTGTATCATCTTTTTTTGGTGTTTTTAGTATATGATATTTTCGGAAATGTTCAGGAGACCAATTTATGAATTAGTTTATATTAAAACCTATTTTATTTCATCTTAATTATAAATTTGACTGTACCTAGTATATTTTCAGTTAACACTTGAGATGCCTCTGGCTACCCAGTACTGGGGATCAATTTCAGATCCTTGTACATTCGCGGTATGGGCCCATAACTCCTGAGCTATTTCCCTGGCCCTTTTATATGGTATCTTTGATTCAAAGTGATTTTCTTAAGCATTTTAAAGATTTTCCTCTTTAGTATTTAATGTTTTAATAAGCATTCTAATGTCTCTCTGATTTTTATTTTACTTTGGGTATTTTTTTGTGGAAGTTTGTAAGAAATTTATAATCCTCATTAGTGTTCTGAAATACACTATTTCACCACAATGGTGAAAGTATCTTCACTTGGGTGAAAACCTTTAGTCTGAATACAATTTTTTATTAGCACTGTAGCACTGTTGTCCTGTTGTTCTTTGATTTGCTTGAGTGGGCACCAGTAACGTCTCCATTGTGATAATTGTTGTTACTGTTTTTGGCATATCAAATATGCCATGGATAGCTTGCCAGGCTCTGCTGTGGGGGCAGGATACTCTTGGAGCTTTCCGGGCTCTTGGAAAGGGACAGAGGAATCAAACCCTAGTTGGACGCGTGCAAGGCAAACGCCCTACCCACTGTGCTATCGCTTCTTTTATTCTTTTATCAATGTTTTATATATTTTATTTCTTTGATGAGTATATCCCCTTAATCTCTTCCTTTTTCTCTGAAATATCTTTCGGGAATGTCTATTGAGCTGACACTAGAACATCAAAGGGTATTCTATTCCTTAAATCATCCTGCCTACTTACTTTCTAGTATTGCTACATGATTAAACCACTAGAAAATGTATGGCTTAAAATGACAGCAGTTTAGGGGCTGGAGAGATAGCACAGCGGGTAGGGCGTTTGCCTTGCACGCGGCCGACCCGGGTTCAAATCCCAGCATCCCATATGGTCCCCTGAGCACGGCCAGGGGTAATTCCTGAGTGCAGAGCCAGGAGTAACCCCTGTGCATCGCCAGGTGTGACCCCCAAAAAAAAAAAGCAAAAAAAAAAATGACAGCAGTTTATTATGCTTCATGATTCTGAAGTAGATACGAATGTGTTCCTGCTCAATGCTATGTTGGCTGAGAACTCGGTTCGGGCACCTCCAGAACCTCTTCACATAGTTTTTGCTTCCAAAGGTATATTCCAAACTCCCCTACAGTATGACAATTTGTTTTCAGGAGAAAACACTTACATCAGTCCTGGTAATGTTCCATTGAACAAAGCCAGTCAAGTGCCTCAGTCAGTTCCTGAGGATGATGACGCTGACAGGGCAAAAATGTGGACATATAGTGTGTTTGGGAAGTCAGCAGTGCCTATCAGAGGTGGAGTGCAGCTATTCCATTCTTTGAATATAAGATTGTGTTGTCTTTTCTGTTGTTTAAGGCGGTCTGAGACACTTTTTTTAAAATTGAATCACTGTGGAAGCCCTATCGCTGTGGGCTGGAGAGATAGCACAGCGGTTGGGCGTTTGCCTTTCACGCGGCTGACCGGAGTTCGATTCCTCCGCCGCTCTCGGAGAGCCTGGCAAGCTACTGAGAGTATGGAGCCCGCATGGCAGAGCCTGGCAAGCTACCCATGCATATTGGATATGCCCAAAAACAGTAACAATAAGTCTCTCAATGAGAGATGTTACTGGTGCCCGCTCAAACAAATCGATGAGCAACGGGATGACAGTGACAGTGACAGAATCACTGTGAGCTACACTTACAAAGCCTTCATGTTTGAGTTTCAGTCATACAGTGATCGAACACCCATCCCTCCACCACTGTGCATTTTCCCACCACCAATGTCCCCAGAATCCCTCTCTTCCCCCATTCCACCCCTCCCCTTGCCTCTATGGCAGACAATTTCCTTCTTACTCTCTCTCTACTTATGGGCATTATGGTTTGCAATACAGATAATTGAGAGGTCATCATGCTCGGTCCTTTATCTACTTTCAGCCCACATCTCCCATTCTGAACGATCCCTCCAACCATCATTGACTTAGTGATCCCTTCTCTATCCCAGCTGCCTTCTCTCAGGCTTCCAAGCATGTAGAAATCTTTCTGATCCTGTCTCTAGTGTTCTTGGGTGTTAGTCTAATGATATTTTATATTCCACAAATGGACTGTTGGGGCCGGACTGAGCTATCAGGGTGAGCCCATGTAGACTGTACTGTACTACAGACAGGAACATAGGGACCCATGAAAATGGGCAAGATTTCTTGTGTGTCCTGACTGGTTTGAATGAAGCTGAACATTTTCCCCCTTCAAGCTGCCTTCAGAAAATAATTTCAGTATATTGTAAGGGGCAGTTTTCCTTTTCTCACAGAAGCCTGGCTGGTCTTTGACATGCAGAGCTCAGGTGCTAGCCAGGCTTGATCTTTGATATTGTAGATTCTGGGCTCTGGCCCAGCCTACTGTTTAGGATGTAGATTTCAGGTGCTGGCCCAGCCTTGTCTTTGGGATGTAAATCCAAGTGCTAATCACCCAAGAAAGGTCTCCATTTTGGTTTTGTATCTTCTTTCCCAGGCCAAATTTACTGTCCTGCAGATGAAAGGAAACAATGCATGCTTTGCTGTCTCAATGTTCTTTCTGTAACTTCTTTTGATGCCTTTGATGATGTCACTGTATTGCACCCTTTAGAGGTACCATGATCAATAAAAGAAGATTACAGGGCTCTCTACCTTTGTCAGAGTCAGAGAGAACCTGGACCTTCCACAACATACATTTCTTTCATGTTCCTTGTCTTAGTGCCTCTGACTGAATGAACGTTCACGAAACAGGACACTTCATTTTCTCCAGGGTCCAATCTTTGGTCTCATCCTTTGGCACTATTTCTGTCGCCTACTAACTGGTTCTGCTGGGAGTGTACATGCTCACTTTCTAAGCTGAGCTGAATTGGGATTCCTAATTTTTGTTGAGCACTTTGTGATCCTCCTCCTTCTTCTGCCATGTTTTGTCTCTTGGCCCCACTGTCCCACTTTCAATCACTTTTTTCTAAACCGCATCTAACTTCTCTCCTTGATTTACCCTTCTGAGTCATCATCCTTCATTCCCTTCCTTACTGAAGATGTGATGCTATCCCTTGAGAATATAAATTGAATTTCTGCCAGAAATAGGTTTATCATTTTTCCCCAAAGGATGCTTCACTAAGTCTTTACAACTTAAATAATCACCTTTTAATTACATTTAGCAAATATTTGTTGAATGGTTCAATTAATGTGCAAGAATTTATTGGTTGAGCCTAATGGAATCTGTTATTGCAAGCATTAGCGTTGGATGTATTAGGAGAGTCACCTAGTGAGTCTCAAACACTGCTCAAAATTATGCAGTGTTTTATCACAGCACTTTTGAAAAAAGACTAAAAATAAGATTTTCAAGTAACCTTTTTTGTTTAATGCAGTGCTTAATTATGGCCATCATTTTTTACCTTTAGTTATTCCCTCTTTGATATTGAAAACAACCCTTATTTAGTCCTTAAAATGGTATCTGTTTTTCAACCTTGGACCTTTCAAAAAGCAAAAATTTCTACCACAAATAGTATTAGCTCTTTAGTTCTCATTAATTTTAATATATGCTTCATTTTGAATTCCTCTGGAACATCAAGACTTCCTCATACTTCCAGGGTTGGGTTAAAATCTTTGATTCTTTAAAATTATCATCTTTGAGAATTTATCATTCTTCAGTATGATTTCTTATGCATTCTTTAGCCCCCAGAACTGATTATGCATTCTAGAAAAGCAGGGTATGTGTTCATTTGTGACCTGTAGCATACCCTACCTAATATTTGTTCTTGATACAGGATCAAGTAATTACATTAATGTAATTCAGAAAACCTGAAAATTTAGAGAATTTTTTTCTTTATTCTTCTACATTTTATTGTATTTAATTTTATTTACTTTTTTGGCACAACTAGTGGTGCTCAGGGCTTTCCCTGGTTCTGCACTTAGGGCCTACTCCTGATTGTGCATGGAAGACCATATGGAGCCCTGTGGATAAAGCCAGGATTGGCCAGGTACAAGGCAAGCACCCTAACATCTCTACCAACTCTCTGGCCTCTTATATTTTAAGATCACAGCAAACCCGTTTAACAGTTACATATACTAGAGTTTGTAAAGAACTTCAATTGAAAACAGTTCTGTTACTGAAAGAGTCAGAAATTTCTGCCCTGAGTCAATACTTCATTTTACAAATGAAATGGATTTCAGTATCAGAGTGATTTATGGATCTCACCTCTTTACAGCAGAGCTGAAACTAGTTCATCATGCTAGCTTTCTGTACAAAACATCCTTTGTAATAGAGTTGGGCGACACTTTAGCAGTTCCTAGTACACAGCCTTTTTTCTTCTGCCCAAAGCTCTCAGGATAGCATCTCACCTACCCTGGGATGAAGATCAACTTCAAAGTCTTCTTTAGTAACATTTCCTAGGATATGTATCATCAAACCTAATTTGGGCTTGAGGAGAAAACACCCAACAATTCTATTAATATTCTGCTGACATTTTAAAGAGTTCTGATCTCTCTGTAAGGATTCCAGAGTCTTATTTATGTATATTGAACATCTACAGTTATCGCCTTATGGTGAAAAGTGGTCGTGCCATCCTGATTTATAGCTAAGGAAACTGAATTGACTAGAGGGTGACATGAGTAGAAGCAAGACAAAACCAGGAAAGAACAGAGACTCAAGACCTTTCTCTGGGGATCACATATCTGCTATCCAATTAGCTTAACAAAAACTTCATGTTCTCCTTGACAAGAGACCAACTACAACATAAAGCAAATCAGCACCAAAGAATAAGTGCTCATTTCTGGAGAAGACATTAAATCACTGCATCCTATCTCTGACATTGAGTAGTCCTTTGGGATTCTGTGTCACACCACCCAGGTCCACTGTTCAGGACAAAGCACTCAGCCAACTGCCAGGAGTTCTGGCTCCTGAAGCTCATAGAAGCAGCAGCCTTCTTTGGGAATACTCTTCCCAAAGAAGAATACTTGGGGAATACTCTTGGGAATACTCTTGACTCTGAGACTCTATTTGGGAATACTCTTGACTTAAGAGGATGCCTGCCTCCACACCTGGTTGGTGCAGGGAAGCAGACAGGATTCTCTTGATTCACCTGAGAGGGGCTCATCCAGGTTCTGAGTTCCTTGGGGAAGTAGTTCTTTGATGTTACTGGATGAAGTTCATCTTCTCATCCTAGCCATTTCTGCCCCTTCCCTTCTTTATATGATTCGCTCCTCTCTGTACAACACAATAAATTTCAGTGTAAATCTCCATTTCAGAGTGTTTCCAGGAAACTTTACTGATGTAGAGTATTTAGTAAGCTGGATACTGTTTATTCCTCCAGAGTGGGGGAGTTTAGAGTTTTTCTCCGTGAGCCCCTGGAGTAATAGTACAGCAGGAAGGGCATTTGCCTTGCATGTAGCTGATCTGGGTTTGATCCCTAACATCCCAAATGGTTCTTTGAGCACTTCTAGGAGTAATTCTTTAGTGCAAAGCCAGGAGTAATCCTGGAGCTTCACCAGGTGTGGCCGAAAAAGCCCCCCAAAATAAAAAAGTAAATAATTATTTCTTATTCTCTAATTGAGAGAGGAGGAGCTTTAGAAAATCATAAAGAGAGTACAAAATATTCTCCCCAGGCTCTAGAGAAAGTAGAGTCAGTATATACCTGAAAAAAATTTATGGGTGCTAGGATTTTAGGGACAGTCTACATTCTGTGGGTATAGAAAGGTATGGGAATGAGATGCAGGTGTGGGGAACCTGAAAATCAGACTTCTGACATTCTGAAACCTTCTTCCTTAAGAGTCTGATCTGGAGAAGTGATATGCCTAGTCCCTGATAGATTATCAGGGTTTTAGGGCATTGACATATAGATTATCTCAAAGAGGTGATATCCTTGCCATGGACATAAAACAAGACGTGTCTGGCACTGTGAGTGTTTGAAGAACCCCTGGATGTGTCTCCAGAGAGCAGAATAGTATTTGAGTATCTATCCTTGACAAAGCGCATAGTAACCTCGTGAGGACCAATGAAAGCACCAGCCAGTCATACAGGAGATTTTGATATTTCTTACATTACCCATTGCTCATCTCCATCTCCTTTCCTCAACATCAGAAGTTTGTCACATTGCTTGGGAGAACAGTGAAACAACTCGAGGAATGCTTAAGAAATAGGTTAAAGAGAACCATGAAGATTGTAACTTCCCTCCCTTTTACAGCAAAGACTTTCTCTCTGGCTGATCTCTATTATAGTGATGGGGAGACAAATTTTAAATGGAATCAGAGATGAAAGTTTGGGTGTTAGAATTAATAGAATTTTTAATTTGTTTTGAACATGTGATCACTGTGTTTTTCTTCCTAAACTTGATCCCTGACAAAGATGAAAAAACCTCAGTGATTTGCCTGAGATTCATCAGGGACAAATGGTTTAGCTGAACACGTTAAAAGGAAACTTGATGAGAAAGTGAAAATTTGCTTATTTCTTGAATCCAACTGACCACAGATAATTCAGTAACAGCTTTTACAATGCCCACTTTTTATATTATATCTTATTTTGGTTTTATTTTTTGCTGGTACAGTGCTAGTGACAGAAGGCAGGCAGTATGGCAAATCCTTTAATCTGGAACGTTTTCTCAATCCAATACTTTCCCCAAGTTTATTCTTATTTTGTCTAATATTAATGGACATCAATTAAGCAGCTTATTTTTGGCCAATTAAATAAGCTGAGAACCACTAAGCTAGGTAAAGTTCAATGCAATTCTTCATTGTAAGCCTCTCAGAGCTTTTAAAACACTAATATGCATTGTGAATTTCTAGGAGAGGCAGTCCCAGCTGGACCTCATTGTTTAACTTATTGTTATGTTTCTCAGGTCTAATTTCTGGAAGCACTTATTAATAGATGAATTTTAGGAACAGAGCTTCTTATACTAGTAGATTAGAGCAGGGGTTTCTAATCACAAATGTGTGGTGGGATAATACATGGAGATATTGTCTAAGTTTGCTCTAACGAAAAGACAATGGATAGCAGAACTCTGTTTCTCACAGTGGTGCGGGCTGGAGGTCTAAGATTAATGCATTGGTAGATTGGGTGTGTGGAAAGCTTACCTCCTAGTTGAAAGAAGAATGCCTTCCTTTGTGCCCTCATGTGGTGGGTGGTGAGGAGAGAGCAGTGAGCTCTTCATTCCTTTGTAAGAGCAACAATCACTGGAAATCGGTTTCCTAGGGACTGGTTAAAAACGCAGCTCTGGGAAGGATCCCTGACCCCTGCTGGTACCTGGATGGGATGGCCCGGGTATACCGGGGATATCGGTGGTGGGGAATGTGCACTGGTGGAGGGATGGGTGTTTGATCATTGGGAGATTGTAACCCAAACATGAAAGTTTGTAACTATCACAGGGTGATTCAATAAATTTTTTAAAAAGAAAAGAGCAACAATCACATCTTAGAAGTCTCCACCTTCATGATTTAATCACCCCACAATAGCATCCCCACAAAATATTATCTGTATAAAACTAAAGCACGCCGAGGGGCGTGAGCACTCGCAGGCTCTCTGGCGGCTCTGCCTCACCGCCCACGTTCGTTGCTGCGAAACCATTGTGTGTGCTGTCAGGTCAAGGGCAGGTGATGAAAGGAAGGCCAAACTGGTTGCTCTATCTGTTTATTTCGTTTTCTCTCTCTGCTTCTTCTGAGTCTGAGCACTCTCTGTGGATCTTCTTCTATCTCCTTCTTCTCTCTCCCCTGTCTTCTTCTTCTGTCCCTCCCTCTGTGCCCCACAGTCTTAGTTTATATAGCAAATTACATAGGGCAGTAGCACAAGGTGGGTTTAACGTCAACAAATCAACAAAGAAGGCTAAGACCAATTCTTGAAGTGATTAACAAAATCTCATCTAAGGAAATCTTATCTAAAGAGATCCTCTCAAGGGTGTGATTCTAAACAAGGGTGTGTTAGGGTGTGAGCTAGTAATCTGCTTAAATAGTTATAGTAAATCTACTTCTAATATTTCTAGCAATGTCATTCTGTATGAGCACAGTAAGAGATATAAAGTTTGGTTCTTCCTGAGGACATCTCACTATACAGTCCTCAGGTCAGGTAATCTTCCTAACCCCAGCAGGGTCCTAGTCTCGTCGTTACCTTTGGATCATGACAGCATTGTCCATGATCATGCCCTCAACTTATAGTTGAGTATAGTGGCACTTTGGCCTGGCCCATTTTGATGCCAGGGTAACTCACAGATTGCCCTGGGTCTATTCCTTCCCTCGTCAGGACCCTGCTCTTGGGGTGCTAGGAACTAAGGGAAACTGAGTTGAGAAAGCAGATGCTCAGGAGTAAATATTATTGGAGTCAATCAGCTCCCAAGTTATAAACACAATATTAATTGCCTTCCTGTGTCCATACAGAAAGGACATTGCTTTAAGGTAAACTATGCAAAAGGCACTAACTTACAATACAAGTTCAGGATCCTTAGAAGAATCTAATCTTACAGGATCTGATTAGGAAAAGGTGATTAATGGTTGGGAAGGAGGATGCAGAGAAGAGTTTTCAGATAAAGAAAAAAATGGGAGTGTCTCCAGAGCACTTAAACCTAAACTACTTGTGGCAAGGGAGGAGGGACAAACCAATTACCCTACAATTATCACATTTGGAGGTAAGATTTTAGCATATGGGTTTGGGCATGGGATGGGACAAGATTGTAGTTCATAACAGGGATGAACAGAGAGGTTAAGTTTTGTGCCCTACATATCACTGTTCACAATTTCAAGTCTGGCCTCACCACCCTGGATGTGGGGGCTTCCTTAAGAGGTGGTTACCACATGTCCTCAAAGGGATACACTGCAGAGCATTCACATAGCCATGGTTGGAAAGGCACCCACTGGAGCTACACAGTGTTCAGGCCAATCCCCGTGAGACTGTCTCCCTGTAAAGCTCCTTCTGGAAAGCAAGACAAATATCCTGCTTGCTTTCAATTCTGAACACCTGTAAGGCAATTCTGTTGCCCAGAACTCTGAAATCAATTCCTTCTAGAGCAGAAGCCCTTTGTCAGCATAGTGCCATTCTCTCTGCTTCTGATCTTCTCCCTGGGATGTACTTTATAGGTCCCGGAGTATTGTCACATGACCTTTCAGTACAAGATTTGGGGGGTAGGGTGAAGCAGAGCTCTAACAGTTCTGTTATGGGATCATAGAACCCACTGAATTCAAGGACCAGAGGCAACACTTAACACAAGCGGCATCTGTGTAAAAACACAAAAAAGAAGAGGGGGCCCAGCGGGGCTCTATCTCTCCCACTGCCCGTGTTCGGTAGTCTCGAGCCGCTTCCCCACCCCAGGGAGGTTGATGGCGATGATGAGGCAGGCGAAGGAAGGAATGGAGGCAAGCTGGTTGGTCTCAATCACAGTTTATTCCAATCTCCTCTCTATACACTCCCGTCTCTCTCTCTGCTTCTTCCGAGAGCCCCCTCCGCTCCACAGTCTTAGTTTATATAGAAAATTACATAGGGCGGTGGCACAAAGATGGGTTTAACATCAACAAATCAACAAAGAAAGGTAAGACCATTTCTTGAGGAGATTAACAAAATCTCATCTAAGGAAATCTCATTTAAGGAGATCCACTCAAGGGTGGGGGTCCAAACAAGGGTGTATCAGGGTGTGAGCTAGTAATCTACTTAAATAGTTATAGTAAATCTACTTCTAATATTTCTAGCAATGTCATTCTGTATGAGCACAGTAATAGATATAAAGTTTGGTTTTTCCTGAGGACATCTCCAGACTACAGTCCTCAGGCCAGGTTAATCTTCCAGCAGGATCCTAATCTCGTCATTACCTTTGGATCATGACAGCATTGTCCATGATCATGCCCTCAACTTATACTTGAGTATTGTGGTGCTTTGGCCTGGCCCATTTCGATGCCAGGGTAGCACATAACTCACTGCTTGCCCTGGATCCATCCTGTCCCTCGTCGGGATCCTGCTTTTGGGGTGCTAGGAACTGAGGGCAACTGAGTTAAGAAAGCAGATGCCCAGGAGTAATTATTATTGGAGTCAATCAACTCCCAAGTTACAAGAACAATATTGTCTTCTCGTGTCCATACAGAAAGGACATTGCTTTAAGGTAAACTATGTAAAAGACATAATTTATAATATAAGTTCAGAGCCCTTAGAAGGACCTGATCTTACAAGATAACAGAATCTGATTAGAGAAAAGTGATTAACTGGTTGGGAAGGAGGGTGCAGAGAAGAGTTTACAGATAAACAAAGGAATGGGAGTGTCTTGGAGTGTCTAAACCTAAGCTCCCTGTGGCAAGGGAGGAAGGATAATCAATGTTATCCTAAAGTATTTAGAGCTACACTCCAACAGCATCTGTCATTGAGACAAGAACACTGTGTAAACAGTATCATGAACTAGAGTAATCTTTGAAATGTTCAATTTATTATTATTATTATTATTGGGCTGGAGCGATAGCACAGTGATAGGGCATTCGCCTTTCACACAGCCGACCCATGTTCGATTCCTCTGCCCCTCTTGGAGAGCCCGGAAAGCTACCGAGAGTATGGAGCCTACACGGCAGAACCTGGCAAGCTACCCGTGGTGTATTCTATATGCCAAAAACAGTAACAATAAGTCTCACAATGAGAGATATTACTGGTGCCCGCTCGAACAAATCGATGAGCAACGGGGTGACAGTGACAGTGATTATTATTAATATCCCTCACATATCCCATTGGTCCTTACTGTTGAAATCCTACTGATAAAGCTCTGTTTATGAGAGAGGAATGAGAACCCAGGGGCATATGACCAAGTTATTACTTATTGATAACATCCCATTTAGCCTTAGGAAGTCCTATGACAAGAGTGGTACCCTTTGTCCCCATGGAGGGGACTTTCCAGAAGCCACAGATTTCCCTTCTCTCACCTCCTCCTGTACCTTCCTTATCTGGTCTCTGAATATGAGATTTGTTGCCAGCGCTAGTGGGTGTCTCTGATAATAAAAGAAGTGAATATGGCATATTCAGGGTTTCTTAAAATCCTATGAGCCTGTCAATGAAAGAACAGGGTATCTCAAAAGAGGAAATATCTACTTGTTTCAGATTTCTCTCTAATACAGAATCACCATCATTAGGAGCTTAATGAAGGTTGTGACCCATGAATTTTATGTTCAACTAAATTGTCATTCAATGGGAAAGTCATAAAAAGGCACTTCAGAAATGCAATAGTTTAGAAAGTATGCCACTTTCTTATTCTTCCTCCAACTTCTCTGAAATGCATTTGAGCTGACTAAGAGATAAATCAAATCAAGGATTCAATAGCAGATGATAGTGTAACATTGCAAAAAAATGCTCTCAACAGTTTAAAATGGCACAAGCCTCCATTTCTGACTAGATGCAATAGCATTTTAAAAAATGCACAGTAAATGGGAAAAGAGGAATGCATTTCATGAATACGTATTGCACAAAAAGTGAAATTATAGTCCATTTAGAAAATAAGAACTTTGGTACAAGAGCAAACATTTATAATCTAATCACAATCATTTCACGTATGAATGAGAAATAGGGTACTATTACTGTGTCAGGAATGGGGAATACGGTCAAAACAGGAGTCCTTAGATTCCCCCAGAAGAAAGATGATGGAAACTGGAGCTTCCACTCTTGTCACGTAAACCATCCTGAAACTGGAAATCTTCAGAAAGGGGAGACAACTCTTCCTTCTTAACTAAGGAGGAAGAAAAACATTAGATATGTTTCCCGAGAGAGTAAAGAGACCGACAAATGAAAGACCAAATCCAAAGAAATGCCAGTAGGTCTATGGATTCAAATAATTTTGACCCCATATTCAAATCCTGGTTCAGAACAAATATGCTTGGACTGAAAGTGTGTCTCCAAGGAATCGACGGGCCTTGTGGAGCAGCTATTTTCGCCCTTGATTTCTGTCTCTGCTGTCTGCTCAAGGAGACCACGAGAGACTTGGAATTTCTATTGATTCCCCTGGAACACCTCAGAGCAGAAGAGCAGGAGAGTCAGGTGTGAGTTCCTGAGTGCTGTCAGAGTCCACAGACATATGCCCGCTTTCTTCTAGCATTTATCTGCTTTAAATAGTCCCATGTTCTAAAACAGCATGGACCAGCCTCTTCTAATTTTCCACATTTTCACCTAAATTTGAGAAGAGTTGAAATTCCTGAAGGGACCTTGTTGCCCCACGATAAGGGTGGTGGCAATTTGGATTCCTGGTGTCTGGCTGTCTGCCCCAGGCAGGTGTCCTGTTTGTTCTCATGTTTAAGTCGTGATATGTGAGATGAGATGTGTGACTAACCGAACAAAATATCAGGCCTACTTGCATTCAGAGTGTGGCCTTGTCCTCCAGGGCAAGGGCTCTTGCTCTAGGGTACACCTGGCAACATCAACTTGAGACTGGGACAGGTGGCATCTTTCTTGGTGGCCCTAGATGTAGACATCAAGCACAGGTGGCCAGAGCACCTATCTGACTCTATCCTGCTGACCTGCTGGGATTTGGGCCTTTCAGCACAGATTACTGTCTGCCCCATCCCCTGCTCTTCGGACTCTTTGACCTGCCTTTTAGAGGGTCCTGCTTCCACACTGCTTTTTAAATACTCATTCTCACACTGTCTCACAATGACCTTCTAAATGTTAGTCAGAGAGAAGGTGTTTTTACTTTAAGACAAAGATGCCCATGCCTCCTCCTTTTAAATTCTTCAGATCCTCTCTCTTCGTCTTTTGGATAATTCAGATGTCTTAGGAGACTACACAAGTTCATACATGTCTTTGCTGAGCTTATTTTGATCTTATTCTGTCTCAGAATCTTTCCTGGTCTGATCTTCAGGCCTGAGGCCATAGTTTTAGGCACTAACAGTTTTACCTCGTTCGGGGAGTAGCTTCTTCTCATATTTTTGGTGTTAACTAAGATGTATCTTTTGCTTTGGTTTGGTTTGGGGACCACACTTGGCAATGGTCAGGGCTTATTCCTGAGTCTGTGTTTAGGGATCACTCCTGGTAGTCTCGGGAAATCTTACGTCATAGGTCACTACTAAGAGCAGAAAGCCTGGTCCCTGAGGCATGGCTTTGGTGTCACCTCTGAGCTCCTGAGGCACATTTTACCTTCCCCATCATGTTAGGAATTTGCACGGAATTCTATTTGTTTTTTGGCATACTTCTCAATTCTTCCAAAGGATATGATATATTGGGCACAGAGATGCTTTCTAATTGTTTCTGGTTTGTTTTCTTTGGAGGACCTACTGCACAGCAGGTAGGGCGTTTGCCTTACACATGGCCAACCTGGGTTCGATTCCTCCGTCCCTCTCGGAGAGCCCATTAAGTTACTGAGAGTATCTTGCCTGCATGGCAGAGCCTGGCAAGCTACCTGTGGTATATTCGATATGCCCAACACAGTAACAACAAGTCTCACAGTGGAGACATTGCTGGTGCCCGCTCGAGCAAAATGATGAACAATGGGACGACAGTGCTACAGTGCTATTGTTTTCTCTGGATCCTATTTCCTACTCAGGTGCCTGGCATGCAATGGGTGTGCCACAAAGGCTTGCAGAATCACAGGACGAACAGTAGTTTCACTGGCCCCTCCACTGACTGCTGTCCTCAGCACAGAAGAATCACAGCACTTTGGAGGTTGTACATCTCTTGGTGTCAGAGTCCTCCAGGGAGAAGTCTAATTACATTAAAGGTTCATGCCAGCACGGGGCGGGAGGGGGGGAGATGAGAAAGCCCAGCATTGTTCAGGGACTGTCAGAGCGGGAATATAGAGAGGAGGGCATTGTTTCTCTTTTTTAATCCTAAAGTCTGCTCATTGGCAGTCCTGCGTATCTCAGCAATGATACCGAAGAAGGGTCTGGTCATTCTTTTTTTTTTCTTTTTGGGTCACATCTGGCGATGCACAGGGGTTACTCCTGGCATATGCACTCAGGAATTACTCCTGGTGGTGCCTGGGGGACTATATACTGATGCTGGGACTCGAACCCTAGTCAGCCATGTGCAAGGCAAACACCCTACCTGCTGTGCTATCTCTCCAGCCCCGGGTCATTTCTTTAGTCAAACATCTTTGGCTGCATGCATTTTTATTTTCTCCATAAGCATTTTCATTGCAAACATTTTTTGGAGGTCTGCTCAGTAGCTACCCCTGGCTTTGTGCTCTGAGATCACTTCCAGTGAAGTTTGGGGGACTATATGGGATGCTGGGTCAGCCACATGCAAGGAAATCACCCTAACCACTGTACTATCACTCTGCCTCTGTTGCAAACATTTTCTTGGCAAAATTAATTATGTCTACAAATAAGTTTTCTATAAAAGAGGGATGTGGTCAATTTCATTGTGGAACTATCCACCGGGAGACTCCCGTGTCCAGTGTTTAGATTCAGCCTTCTGGAACTGTGAGTTACCATGGATGGTCTTGGTCGACATGATGAACTCAGACAGTCTCTCACCCTGATTGTTCCATTCTAGGCCACGGGTCCCAATGTGGAGTTCTTCGGGTGACCTTCTCGGACCCATCTTGACATTAAAATCACCAACAATTATCTTGTAGAAGGTGTGGTCATTTTTATAGAACCTCTCCAGTTCCATGTAGAACTTCTCAATTTCTTCTTCGTTGTAGTTGGATGTTGGTGCGTAGAGGACAAAGATAGAAACTGCCGGCAGTGAGCCACATCTATTCAAGTATAATCGTCCAATTTTGGTTGTTAGGCATTTGAATGAATCAATGCTCATGGCCAAGTTCCTGTTGACAAGGACACCAATGCCACCAAAACCTCTGTTGTTGCATGTTCCGAGGAACAATTCTCCAGTGTCAAAAATGGCGTGATGTGATCGATGTGTTCTTGTTTCCATCAGACCAATGACATCATACTTGATCTGTGCTTGCACCATCAGGTCCTCAATGGATGCTTCCAATGCCAGTTGAAAGTACAGACAGTCATTTTAGTCTTTCTTCGTTTTGGCAGTCTAGTTAGTCCCTGAGATTTTTTTCAGCCTCTCCTTGCTCATCTTTCTTTTTTTTTTTTCTTCTAGAAAAGCATTTTTATTGTCATACTTATAATCATATGCATTCTTACAGTTAAACTATTATTTAAGATAATAGTCTTAAAAATACTCAACAAGTCACAATTTTTTTTTTAATAATTTATTTATTTTTAATTAGAGAATCACCGTGAGGGTACAGTTACAGATTTATACACTTTTGTGCTTATACTTCCCTCATACAAAGTTCGGGAACCCATTCCTTCACCAGTGCCCATTCTCCACCACCCGTAAACCCAGCGTCCCTCCCACCCTCCCCAATCCCATCTCCCCCCCAACCCACCCTGCCACTGTGGCAGGGCATTCCCTTCTGTTCTCTCTCTCTAATTAGCTGTTGTGGTTTGCAATAAAGGTGTTGAGTGGCCGCTGTGCTCAGTCTCTAGCCCTCATTCAGCCCGCAACTCCCTTCCCCCACATGGCCTTCGACTACAATGTAGTTGGTGATCGCTTCTCTGAGTTGCCCTTTCCCCGGAACGTGAGGCCAGCCTCGAAGCCATGGGGTCAACCTCCTGGTACTTATTTCTACAGTTCTTGGGTATTAGTCTCCCACTCTGATATTCTATATACCATAGATGAGTGCAGTCTTTCTATGTCTGTCTCTCTCTTTCTGACTCATTTCACTCAGCATGAAACTTTTCATGCCCATCCACTTAACTACAAAATTCTTGACTTCCTTTTTTCTAACAGCTGCATAGTATTCCATTGTATAGATGTACCAAAGTTTCCTCAACCAGTCATCCATTTTGGGGCATTCGGGTTTTTTCCAGATTCTGGCTATTGTAAACAGTGCTGCGATGAAAATACATGTGCAGATGTTGTTTCGATTGTACTTTTTTGCCTCTCTGGGATATGTTCCCAGCAGTGGTATTGCTGGGTCAAATGGGAATTCAATATCTAATTTTTTGAGAATCGCCCAAATTGTTTTCCAGAAGGGCTGAACCAGTCGGCATTCCCACCAGCAGTGAAGAAGGGTCCCTTTCTCCCCACATCCTCTCCAACAGCGGTTGCTTTTGTTCTTTTGGATGTGTGCTAATCTCTGTGGTGTGAGGTGGTATCTCATGGTTGTTTTGATCTGCATCTCTCTGATGATTAGTGATGCAGAGCACTTAATGCTGCCGTATTGGGGGCTCTTTCGGTGTCGTGTGAATGAGGCCCATTGTTGTTACTGTTTCAGCATATCAAATACTCCACAGATAGCTTGTTAGGCTCTGCCATGTGGGCGGGGTACTCCCTGTAGCTTGCCATGACCTCCAAGAGGGATGGAGGCTTTTAGGGCAGCCTCCAATCACCCTTAGAGTTGTTCCCATGGTTCACACCATATTTGAACCTTATCAAATATGGTGCGGGAATAATGGGAAATGGGTATTAAGTGTCTGATGGTGTGTTGTGCAGCCGCTCCGCACAGTTCGGGGAGCAGCCTGGAGTGTGGTGGTGGCTGGGTAGTGGATATAGTGGTGGTCAGCTGGTGAGGTATTTATCTTGCTTCGGTAGGGTGGGTCATCTGGGTTTGACCCCCTCCCTAAGGTGTTGGAGATTGGAGGAGGCAGGCATACCTAGGATCTTGTTTCCGGGGTCTTGTTAAGCTTAGAGTTCAAGGTCGCAAAGTTCTGCTTACCTGGTTTTGTGGAGCTTCACTTGTGCATGAGGTTCGGCCCAAGTGTCCAGAGAGCAGCCTGGAGCATGGTGGTTGCTGGTTAGTGGATGTAGCAAATCACAGATCAACAGGAAGACAAGTGATACAAGTGATACAAGTGATAAAAAGGGAAAAAGAAAAATTTTCAAAAGAATGTAATGAAGCTAATTTTTAAAGGTGTGTGTAGTCATAGCTATATTGGTGCAAAGAATTGGATTCCTTTTGTGGATTGTACATAGTACTTGTCTTCCAAGTTCTTCACTTTTTAATATTACTGTATATTTTTTATTTTACTATACATTTTATATTGTATTTTATATTACTAAATATATATACTATATATTATTGTTTAGTCATGAAACTTGCTGGAAATGTAAAATCAGGGTGTAAAGTCAGATTGTAAAGTGAAGTAGAAAATGATAGTTTACCAATGTGCAAATAATTGCTTTCTTATTTTGTTAATGAGATATGAAACCAAACTATCAATCAGTTCTTTTCTGTTCTATGACAAAATTAACTTATGGTCATTCTGTGTTGAAAAATGCTTGTGGCAAAACCCATTGTACAAGAAAGACCAGGGAACTCTCTCCGATGAAGAAATTCCATTGGTGCTGTCAGTCTGACTGTCTACTTTTCCTGCTTCTGTAACCTACAACTTGGACCAGGAAAGACTGGAGGAGGTTACACTGCTGTAGGACTCTTTTTTGAGGGTATGGTGGTGTGTCTTACTGCTGCCTCAAGCAAAGTTGATTGAAAAAGTCAGGATTTTCCTTAGCTGCTACCTCTGCTTGTAGCTTCTGAACTCTTATTCTGTTCCTCTTTAGGAAAGCAGTTCCCTGCAGCAGGGTTAGTCATTCAGCATTCTGTGTGAGCCTCATTGGGATCTTCTCAGCTCCTCTAATAGTGCTTACCAACAGGAATCCTATTTGTCCTGTCTTCTGGTAATGGATATAACGCATGTGGACAGTCATGTTGGACACATGATGACAAACTATTAGGTCCATCCCAGGAAACCCTTTACGTCTGTTTGGAATTATAATACCCATTCTGATTTAGTACACACAACGTCATATTCACTTCCTAGGGGATGGTGCCTGCCTGCAGCATACCTGCATTTCTCTTTCCATGAGGATGAGGGTCTGAAGCTTCTAAGCTTCGAGCTTTATTTAGCCATTGTCTTTACTTCTATTTCAAAGTTAGAATAAGAAATCCCAGAACAGCCATAATCTCAGGCTGTTCATAAGTTCTCGCACATGAATTTATTGTGTGTCAATTATGTGGGAAGACATTGCTGGTCCTAGGGAGACAGCCATGAATGAGTGACAATGCCGGTGCTCTCATAGAATTGATGTGCTACAGGAGAGACAAAGAAGACACATGTACACAAATGAATGAACAGGAGATTCAAATAATGCTAAGAAGGAAAATAAGATGGAGTGGTATAAATGAGAGTGATAGGACACAAGGCTGAAGTGATTAAGAAAAGTTTCCCTGAAGAGGTGACAATTATGATAAGAACACAGAGATGTTACCAGCCATGTTAGGTCTGGAGGGGCAATCATCTAG
The DNA here is from genome assembly GCF_027595985.1 of Sorex araneus. NCBI lineage: Eukaryota > Metazoa > Chordata > Mammalia > Eulipotyphla > Soricidae > Sorex > Sorex araneus. The sequence goes on from NC_073312.1 coordinate 43,258,618, forward strand.
GGAAAAAGAATAGCTGCATGCCTTCTAAGGTGGGAATGAGCTTAGAAAGCTTGAGATTGATCTCAGTTATATAATTTACAGGAACCCCACCTTGGCTTTGCACATGTGGCATCTAGAATTGAGACTCAGTTTCCTAACCCTGCTGTTCTCTACCTTTAACAATGATAACAATGATTTTGTTTTTAAATTGAATTACCATGAGCTACACTTAAAAAGCTTTCATGTTTTGGTTTCAGTCATACGAAGAAAGATTGAACACTCATCCCTCCACCTGAGTATATTTTCCACCACCAATCTCCCCAATACCCCTCCCCCAACCCCTATCTCACTCCTCCCCTTCCCATATGGCAGACATTTTTCCTCTTACACTCTCTCTACTTATGGGCATTATGGTTTGCAATACAGAGGCAATCATGTTTGGTCCTTTATCTACTTTTAGCACACATCTACTCCAACCATCATTGACTTAGTGATCCCTTCTCTATTCCTGCTGCCTTCTCCCCTAGCTCATGAGGCAGACTTCCAACTATGGAGAAATCTTCCTGGCCCTGTCTCTACTGTCCTTGAGTGTTAGTCTCACATTATGATATTTTATATTTCACAAATAGTGCAGTCATTCTATGACTCTTTCTGACTCAGTTCACTTAGCATGATATTCTCCATGACCATACACTTATAAGCAAATTTCATGACTTCATCTTTCCTAACAGCTGCATAGTATTCCATTGTGTAGATGTACCACAGTTTCTTTAACCAGTTGTCTCTTCTCAGGCACTCGGGTTTTTTCCAGATTCTGGCTATTGTAAACAGTGCTGCTATGAACATATAAGTGCAGATGTCATTTTGACTATACTTTGCTTCTATGGGATATATTCCCAGACGTGGTATTGCTGGGTCAAATGGAAGCTCAATTTCTAATTTTTTGAGAAGCGTTCATATTGTTTTCCAAAAGGGCTGAACCAGTTGGCATTCCCACCAGCAGTCTAGAGGGGTCCCTTTCTCCCCACATCCACACCAACAGTGGTTGCTTTTTCTTCTCCCCATTTTTTTTATGGGGTTGGAGGTTTTTGTCTTGTACAATTCTAATAGTGTCTTGTATATCCTGAATATTAACTCCTTATCAGATGGGTATTGGGTAAATATTCTTTCCCATTCTGTGGGCTATCCTTGTATTTTGGTCCCTGTTTCTTTTGAGGTGCAGAAGCTTATTAGTTTAATGTATTCCCATTTGTTTATGTTTGTTTCCACTTGCTTAGTAAGTGGTGTTTTATACTTAGAGATGCTTCTAGCTTCAATGTCATGGAGGTTTCTGTCTACCTTTTCCTCTAATAACAATGATTCTTAGGCAATAGTATTCCTGGTCATACCCAAACCCAGACTCTAAGGATGCCATGAATCTAATTAGTGGGTAGAGAACCCTGAAAGGTTTAGCTATATGTAGACTTAGGAAAACACTGTATTTTTCCTAGAACAAAGTCTCACAGATAGCATCGCCAAAGAAATGACTAGGTATGACAAAAAGCTGTAAAAACTGAAAGAACCAATCACTCTCATCTCTGACAAGGTCATCAAAGAGTTAAGCTGATACTTTAAGATTAGTTTGGCATATCTTTGGGCAAAACTGAGGTAGACCTTGCCCTTGATAAATTTACATGAATGTCTGAGTTTTCCAAATCAGAAAATTAGTGGATTCTAGACCCGTCCGTGGTTTTGGCCAATTCTTTGTTATTTTTTCCTTTTTGGGTCACACCTGGTGATGCTCAGGGGTTACTCCTGTATTTGCACTCAGGAATCACTCCTGGCAGTGCTCAGGGCACCATATGGGATGCTGGGAATCGAACCCAGGTCGGCTGTGTGCAAGGCAAATGCCCTATCGCTCCAGCCCGTTGGCCAATTCTTTGTGCTAATTCTATGTTCAGAAATATCATTGTTGGGGAATAGAAAGATATTTCAGAGGTTAAAATACTTGCTCTGCATTCAACTAAACCAGATTCAATCTTTGGCACTCTTTATGGTTCCCTTGGGCCCCATCAGGCATGTTTGCTGAACACTGAGCCAGGAGTAAGCTCTGAGCACCTCTGGGTATGGTGCTCAATACTGAGGGAAAGAGTTTATTCCAGAGTCAAGGAGAACCCAATTTGTACTGTATTATATTGCCAAAGGTGTTATAAAACAGGGCTTTTTGTTTGTTTGTTTGTTTGGGGGCCACATCCAGCTGTGCTCAGGGCTTTCTTTTGGCTCTGCATTCAGGGATCACTCCTGGTGTGGTTTGGGAGACTATATGGGGTGCCAGGAAATAATGTCATATGTAGATTGGTTACATAAGATAAGCACTCTACCTGCTACACTTTCTTTCTGAACCTAGACAATGCTTCTTACACCTTTTCACTTGGCTCCTTTTCACCCGAGAAATTTTTATATGAAACAGCGTATACAGGTATATAAAATAGCTGTACAAACTAGACTTTACTGACAATAAATCATAAAGAGATGTCTTTTAAAACAATTTAAAAAGATTTTTCACAGACCCCCGTTCCTTTATAGGATCATGACCCCACATTTTAAGACACAAGGTTATAGAAGATGGGGACCACTGTCAGGGTAGTTCCCATGATGGTATCTAAGGGGTCAGAATGAAATGGAACCTTGACAACCTGCAGGTGCTTTTTTTTTTCTTTTTGGGTCATACCCGGCAATGCATAGGGGTTACTCCTGGCTTTGTACTCAGGAATTACTCCTGGCGGTGCTCAGGGGACCATATGGGATGCTGGGAATTGAACTCGAGTCAGCCGAGTGCAAGGCAAATGCCCTGCTCCCTATACTATCACTCCATGCCCCTGCAGGTGATCCCTATAGGAGATCACTGACAGGCCTGACCTTTGCCCTTCTGACTCCCTCCAGGTTTATCTTGTCTAGGGTACTGCACTACAGTCTGGAACTCAATCAGAGCTTGGGCCCCTCCGTCTTCCTATGGTTTGTTTCATATAAATTAAACATAATTGATAGAAAGTCATAGTTTTGAAGACCTATGGGGCATAAACTGAAACTGTGACTTTGAGCATGTCACTGGACTTTTTATAGCTTCAGGAATTTTCTCTGAAAATTCTGTAAAAGGAAAATTCTCTGGGAGGATTCCAAGAAATCCACTTAAAATCAAGTTACCTAATGTATCTGAACCACCCAGCATCCTGCCTAACACACTATCTCTTGTCATCTACACTAGCTTGACATGTCAGACAGACCTCTGCCAGAAGACCCAGCCCACCCCACAAATTGATGAGAGAGACTCCAGTTTCCCCCCAAAAGATTCAAAAGCCTGGCCAGAAGATTAATTTTTGATATCTTGTGTATATAAGAGTATGGGCTCCCAGGGTCCTTGGCTGTTTTCATCCAGCATGTAATAACCAAGTACTTACTCTTCCTAGCAGTGACATCTTGGGACTTGGGTCAGAAAATGACTCTTCTCTGAGGTGAAGTAGAGTTGAGTTCATTACCCAGTCACCTCCCTTCCAGAGCTATCAGTAGTGCCTAGGGCTTCCTATGTATCGAGAGAGTTGACTGCCCTTTATTGCTGGGAAGATCAGAGTGAGTCTGCTGCTTATGATGACTTGGAGGACTGACAATTACCCAACGCAATGCACATCTACTCTCTGAAATCAGGTGTGTTGTGAAAGGGTCTGAAAAGGCTTTAATTTTCTCAGCTGTCTAAGGCTCCATGCTGACTGGAGTGTCCCTGGCACAAAAGCACTGTCCATCATGTGCTTTGCTGAATACAACACTTAGCCCAGCTGTGCAATCTTCGCAGACAGTTCAACAATGGGGCTCAATCAAGGCTCAGAACTTCTCCTCCCATCTCCTTAGACCTGCTTTTGCTTCCCTCTTTCTGGGAGAGAAAAATGAACCCGTTGTTTCTCTGATGCTTATCACTAGCTGATGGGAGGTATGTGCTGATGCTTATGGCCAGTGAGGTAGTATTCCTTAATCGATTGAGTGTTCTCGGCAGGAGGTCAACAGGCGGTCATTTTCTCGAGCTCTGCTTCCTCACCACCTCCCCTAGCAAATACAGTAAGGAAACTATTCCTTTGGAGAATTTGGAAATTTCTGTGTAAACTTTTAAAATGTGAGACTTTGTGGTCTATTAAATCTTAAATCTCAGGGTTGAATTAGCTGGGGTTGGACTCCATAGGTACTGACCATCTGAACTTAAATGCCCTGCTTAGACTATTTCACAGAGAAGGGCTTGCTTTCAGGTATCCAGAAGTAAATTAAAAGGGCACTGAGCTGACATGGGTCTTTGACCTTCTTCAGTGAAGCTTGGAAATCATGAATGGAAGTTATTAAATAAAAACAGGTTTTACAATGGTTTTCCACATGGGCACCTGGGCAGGGTTTGGTCAATGGTCTGTGTGCTACACCTTACTGAAAGGATTGTCACAACATGTGTAGGCTTGGCTTTGAATCAGGCTGTGCATTGTAGGGTAAAGCAAGTTGATACTTGGGCTTGGAGAAGTGAGCTTTAGAGAAATTTTCCGAGCTGGGGAAAACACTTGTTCATTATACCAACATTTAAACGAGATAGTAGAGATCCAGGGATCTTGGATGGCTCTTTGAAAGTTTGAGAGTTGGTGTTGTGCCCCATGTGTGGAGGATAACAACCCGATGTTGAATTGAGACAGAGTCTAACTCAGGTAGGTCAAAGGATGGCCAGTACCTCAGTAGGATGTTATGATTCCAGGTGTGGCAGTTGCTCCAAGTTGTAATGCTGGACTATGCCCTCTAGGTACAGAGACCTCTGAAATGGTCACTCCCCAGAACCCAGGGCTCCCCAGTGATGTGAATATCAGCTTCCTGTTACTTATTGCCTTGGGAAGTGTTTTCCATGAGGCTTTGTGAGATTTGATGTGACATACTGAAGAGAGCTAGTATGAAGGACCTGGCAAAAGGGAAAGGTGTTTCCTTCATTGGAGACAAAATGTATAAAAGGGTATTTGTAATGTTTCTGGTGATCATCTCCTACTCCAATGAATGAGTGTAATAACATTTTATTTGTCTTTCTGACATTCATCATAGGGATTGTAGCTTATATTCAAAGTCCTCAAGATTTAATATTACTTCTTACCATTAACTTACTCTTAAATGTTTATATTCTTATTAATATATAATTTTTAAATTTACTCATATCCAAAATACAGTAACAGATATATACATACCTCTTGGAGAGCTCAGCAAGCTACCGAGAGTATCCCGTCCGCATGACAGAGCCTGGCAAGCTACCTGTGGAGTATTTGATATGCCAAAAACAGTAACAATAGGTTGCTGAAAGAGCCTCCAATCATTGGGGAAGACAAGTAAGGAGAGGCTGCTAAAATCTCAGGGCTGAGTGTAATAGAGACATTACTGGTGCCTGCTCAAGTAACAGAATGACAGCGATGCAGTGAATTTTTAAATTTAAATGAAAAAATAATTAAATACCCATGATTGACAAAGTTATTGATAGATGAGTCTTAGGCATATACTATTCCATTTCTAATCCCACCATCAGTGTTAAGTTCCCTCTATCAGTATTCCCATACTCCCTTTCCCTTCCTCTACCACCACCTTGACATTCCATCGTTTGGTGGTTGTAGTTTAGATGTAATGTTTTCATTGTTGTTGAGTCTGTGCTTTGGGTATAAAACTATACCACCCTCCCATATCACCTGTATATCTGAAATACTTGACCCCTGTTCCCTTATTAGTTTCCTTTCTCATCTCCTTCCTTTTCCGTCTTAATTTTTTTCCTTCTCAGTCCTTCTCCTCCATATACTCTGGGATCAAGGGTGATCAAGGCATTCCCTCTTTGCTACATTACTTTTCTTCATCCACTTATTATTTTGGTCATTCTTAAATCTAACCTCTGCACTAAACTTATTTTTCTACTAAATTACCTCTTTTATCCATATCATTCATTTCATGAGTGGAGCCTTTCCACACCTGTTTGGAGGCCAATGACTACTCCCAGACATTTGGCCTGGCAGTACAGCTTTGATGGCTTGGGACTAGAACGAGTTTTGCTATACTGTTTGGTCACAGTGCTGGAGGTCTTCAGGGCCTCACCTATCAGTGCTATGGATGGGGGGCTTGTGGTACTAAGGGTGAAGCTAGGGATTTCTAACATGAAAGTCATGCATTCCACCTCTTTGAGTGACTTCCCTGACCTTTCTGTTTGCTTTCAATCTGTTGTTCTTATTATAGCTGCATATCAGACAGACTCCAAAGTTAATGACTTAAAACAACAATCATTTTAATTTGCTGTTTGTTTTTGGTGATCTAGAATTTAGAGGACTTTGCTTTCATGATGTCTGGGGCCTCAGCAGGAAGACTCAAGTAATTGCTTTGCTCTGGAATTGGATTTACTTTGAAACTTCTTTGCTCAGACCGCTGACACTGGGGCCACCATGGTGAAGGATAATTCAGGTCAGGCTGTTCCAGAGCACTCATTGTAGACAAGCCCACGTGGCATCTCAGAAGTCCAAGAACAAATGCCTGAGCTTGGCCATGATGAACCTTCTGCACCATACATTGGAGAATATCCCAGAATGAGTAGTTATGATTGAAACCTACTATGCCCTCTGGACTTTGTCTTTTCTTTCTCATTGCTGCTTCTCACACTTTGGTCTGCTTTCTTTCCTGTTTTCAGTTCAAGTCTCTCAGGTAGCATGCTCTTTACTCCGTGTAAGCCTTTCTGATCATTTTTTAAGTTTTCTTTTTTCTTGCTGAATTACTGCAGAGATTGGGTCATTCTTTCTCTATCCCTCAGGAAAACCCATCATTTGGTTGAGTTCGTAGCAATGACACCAGAAAGATCATTTGAAAGGAAGCATTATTCACTCTGTTTCTTAGATGCTTTCAGTTCTTCTCTTTTCTCAGTAGTTTTATCAAAGGTCATACTTTATAAGAAACAAGGACTGAATACATCATCAAGTCTTAAGTGTCTTAAAATTTCCTGCTTTCCAATAGTTCTTTTCCATATAAATTCATACAACTGGGATTTTTATCATATATGTATCTTATATTTACCTCATCACAGTTGCAGAAGAAGAAAAACATGGGACTAATAGAATATTTGAATAGGTAATCACTTAAAACTTGTGTCAAGTTTACATAAAATAACACAGATTTTAAAATCTGAACAAAACACAGAAAATCATGCCTTTCAATCTCTATTCCCACAACCAAATTCATATCAAGATTAGGTTAGTTGAATTATCTGCCGTTCCCTCTCTCCCTCCCTCCCCCCTCCCTCCCTCCCTCCCCCCTCCCTCCCTCCCTCCCTCCCTTCCTTCCTTCCTTCCTTCCTTCCTTCCTTCCTTCCTTCCTTCCTTCCTTCCTTCCTTCCTTCCTTCCTTCCTTCCTTCCTTCCTTCCTTCCTTCCTTCCTTCCTTCCTTTCTTCTTTCCTTTCTATTTGCTTCCCTCCCCTTCCCTTCCCTCCCTTCCCTTTCTTTCCTTCTTTCCCTTCCTTTCCCTCCCCTTCTCTCCCCTTTCCTTCCTTTCCCTTCACTTTTTCTTTTCCCTTTTTTTCTCTTTATTATTTGAAGCAAGATAATTTTTATTTTTAATTGAACAAAGCTTATAAAGAAAAGTGTGAGGGGTTAGAAGCTGAAAGGACTTATGTGTTTAAGAGAAAACACAAGTTTGAAGAGCAAGTGAAGAGACAGAGGCAAGCAGTGAAAGACATGTTCACGGGGGAACAGGCCTGAGAAGGCAAGCACAATTAAACTTGAGTTATAAAATATTCTTTAAAGAATCTGGGGAAAAGCTGCTTCACTTAAACAGCATTAATTTTAACGGCATTGGATTTTCTTTTTATTTTATTTTATTTTTTATTTTTTTGCTTTTTGGGTCACACCCAGCGATGCTCAGGGGTTACTCCTGGCTCTGCACTCAGGAATTACTCCTGGCGGTGCTTGGGGGACCATATGGGATGCCGGGGATCGAACCTGGGTCGGCCGCATGCAAGGCAAACGCCCTACCCGCTGTGCTACCGCTCCGGCCCCTGGATTTTCTTTTTAAACTATGGAGGCAGGAAGTAAATGACACAACATAATCCAAGAAAGGAATTGCTCTGGACAAGAATGAAGTGCTGGAAGTAGGTAAAGGGAAACATACGATAACATTTCAGTACCTATATTGCAAACCATAGTGCACAAAAAGGGAGAGAGGGAGGAAGGGAGAAAGAGAGAGAGAGAGGGGAGAGAGAGAGACGAGAGAGGAGAGGAGTGTGAGAGAGAGAGAGAGAGAGAGAGAGAGAGAGAGAGAGAGAGAGAGAAAGAGAGAGAATGTGCCATATAGGCAGGCAGGGAGATGTGGGAAGAGGGAAACTGGGGACATAAAAAGAAATAAACAGAAAGGAATTGCTAACTAGGAATTCTATAGGCCCCAAACCATTATTCAGAATAAAGGGGAATAAAAGACATTTTAAGAGAAAAGAAAACCAAATGCCACCACCAAAAATATTATCCTTAAAAGCTAAAATAAATGTTTATTTTCTAAATAGTGAGGAAATGATAAGAATAGTGGGGCATTAGGAAGGAAGAACAATGGGAAAAAGAATACATATATGGATAAGTGCAGACTAACCTTTTCAGGAGTTTTATAATTTTTGTGTTATAATCGACACAAAATTAAAACACTGATATTCATTGCATGATATTTCAAAGTTGACTAGGTAAAGTGACATAAATCAAAGTAAAATTGTCAGATTTCAATCCAAGGGATGAAACATTGATAAAAGTACACTGTTATAAGTTATTAAATATATTGTAACCCAAAGAGCAATCACAAAAAACCTATGCACAGTAGTATATACAAAGAAATACATCAAAATGGAATTTTTATTTAAAAAAAATTTAACTACTTTAATTGAGGCACTGAGATTTATAGTACTGTTAACTAAACTTTTGAAATCCATATCTTGACACAGAGCCGGAGTAAGCACTCAGTACTGCCAGATGTGGCTCCTTAATATCCATTCCCCACTACCCACCCACCTCTCCCCAGTAAAATTTAAAATGTTCAAGGGGGGTAAAAAACAACAATAATAGAGAATAACCAGAGTAATGAAAATGAAAATAACTAGATCTGTTCATCAGAATGTCTAAAATAGAAACAATAGCAACAACAAATGCTAGTAAAAATGCAGAGAAACTGGGTCACTTGTACATTGTTGTTTGATGTGTGAAATATTTCCATGGCTGAAAATAGCTCCATTAAAAAAAAACACTACTTGCAATTATACGGTTTCACAATACACTATTGGGCATGGATTTTAAAAAAATGAAAACTGGTGGTCACAAAAACCTTTATTTGAATGTTCATTGAAACTCATTTTTTGGTAACTTGTTTTTTAATAGCCAAACGTGAGAGGCAATCATGATATGTCCTCTGAATAATCAACTCCTGTGCCACACAACATTTCTTAACAATAAAAAGGATAAAAAAAAAACTTGGAAGAAATCTCAAGGGAATTTTGCTAGGTGAGAAAAAATTTCACTAAGTGTAACGAAAATGATTACAATGGGGCCAGTAGTCATGTGGAATAGGTAGAAAAGGTCAACACAGTGGATATTTATAGTGATGGAACTGTTCAGGGTGGGTACGTGTCACATATGATAACATTTCATAGAAATATACATACAACATGCAGTAAAAGTATAGAAATCTGAAAACGAGATTATCAATGTGAATACCTTGATTGTGATAATGTATTACATGTTTTCAAAATGTAAGTGAGGAAAATAAGTAAAGAGGACATAATCTGTATATTGCTTAAGTTTATATAAAGCTGCTGTTATCTCAAATTTAAAAGTTTTGCTAAAATAATTCTGGTGCTGAGTTACAATATGTTTATCTCAAATATTTCTCGACATACCTCTAAACATATTCAGATCCAAAACCAGACTGCTTAAAAACTCAGCTAAGGAAATTAAATTAGATTGTTATGAATTGTGTTTAGAAAGAGCTTCAATTATGACCTGTTATAAGACTCAGGTTGTGCAATACGTAAAATGCTTTTTCAGTAATACTGAGAGATTACATTTTTTTTCTTGATTTCTAACAAGTCAATTCAATTATTCCTCTGTCAGAACTCATGAGATGGAATTCTCTGAAATACAAATAGTGCATTATCTGTCCTCTCAAAATAATTTGGTTTGAAAAATTATAGGCATGAATCTCCTTTCTGATTGAAAGTTTATAACTACTCAATGAGGGATAAGAGGGCAAAAAATGTTTTCTACCAAATTTTCATAAAATATTTATATTTATATGAACATACCAAATATTCATTAAATATTATTAATTAAATATTGAAAGATATTTTCTACCAAATTTTCATTAAATAACTGCCTTTTCCATCTTCTCTACTTATTGAAGGTAGTAACAGTATCTCAGTTTGGAAACATCTCTTGCTCAGTGGAACCAAGAATTGAAAGTAATTCATGGAGTCATCTAAGGCAGATTGAGACAGATCCAATTATTTGTAGCACATGGAAGTTTTATTTCAACTTCAAAATAAAATATAGAAAATACCACTGTTTGGGTGATACCATTTCACCTTAACTCTTCAGTGCCACCCTTGAGAATGTCATGCAGTGACTGGAATGAGAAGGAATGGGAGTGAAGATAGATGGTGGCAACTATACCACCTCCACTTCACTGATGACATCGTTCTCATAACAACAAACATTAGCCAAGCGGCACAAATGCTGGCTGACTTCGACCTCGAGTGTGGAAAGGTCAGACTACAGCTAAATCTCAACAAAACAGTGTTCATGAAAAACGAAGTAGTCCCTGACGTTCCAGTTGCTCTCAATGGAACGAGCATCTCCGAATGCAGCAGCTATGTGTACCTGGGTCTAGAAATCAACATGAGGAATGGCTTGGCGACAGAATTGTGCAGGAGGAAGAGAGCAGCATGGAACACCTTCAAGAGCATCGAAGAAGTGGTTAAGAGCTGAAAAACCTTCGGCTCCTGGCACATCTTTTCAACTCCACCATTCTTCCTGCACTAACATACACCTCAGAGACCTGGGCCCTACGAAAACAGGATGAGAAGGCTATTTGGGTATCCCAAAGAGAAATCGAAAGAGCTATGCTTGAAGTATCATGTTTCACTCAAATGAGAGAAGGAATCCGGAGTTCTGACCTCCGTCGATGATCAAGAATCAGGGACACTGTCTTGTTTGTCAAGGCATCAAAAATCAGATGGGCTAGACATGTAATGTGATTTAGAGATGATCGCTGGACTAGAGCTGTTACTGACTGGATTCCACGGGATGTCAAAAGACCGCATGGCCGCCCACCTATGATATGGTCAGACTTCTTTGTCAAAACCCTGAGTGATTGGTTTAAGGCTCTTCCTGTTCCTGGAGTGAGCAGATACCATTGGGCTACACTAACAAGCGACAGGGATGAATGGAGACATTACTGGTGCCTGCTCTAGCAAATCGAAGATCAATGGGATGACAAGTGACAAGTGACAAGTTGCATCTAAAAACTGGAGTGATAGCACTGGGGGTAGGGCATTTTCCTTGCACGCGACCAACCTGTGTTTGATTCTTTCGTTCCTCTTGGAGAGCCCTGCAAGCTACCGAGAGTATCCCGCCTGCACGACAAAGCCTGGCAAACTACCCTTGGCATATTCAATATGCCAAAAACAGTAACAACAAGTCTCACAATGGAGATGTTACTGGTGCCCACTTGAGCAAATAGATGAGCAACAGGATGACAGTGATACAGTGCCACCACTATTTGTGCCTATACTTAAAAAATGTGAACATGCTTTTACACTTTGTTTTCATATGACTTTATGAAATAAACATTTCTTAGGGTGTGATCTGAGGTAAGAGTGAACAATAACAGAACAGTGAACTTAACTTTGCTTGATTGACTTTGACATTATTTAGGCATGCCAAAAGCTAAATGGGAACAATTTTCAGTTTGAGCACCTATAGTTTTCTAAGTGTTTTGTTAAGAAAACTAAAACTCCAACCACAATTTCTTTGGTTAGGTGATTTATAGATAACAAAATGTTTTCAACTGCATCTTCTCATCTGGTTTTTCTCAAAGCCCTATTGGTAGAATTATTACTTGTCATTATTTCATGGGAGTAAAAATGAAATCTCAGAGAAGTTAAGATAATGGTCCACATGAATGTTGTTAAGTTTAAATCCTGAGTGGTATTCATCTTCTGATGTTTTTGCTTACCACTGTCTTTCCTCCCTCCCTTCCCTCCCTCCCTCCCTCCCTCCCTCCCTCCCTCCCTCTATCCTCCCTCCCTCTATCCTCCCTCCCTCTATCCTTCCTCCTTCCTTCCTTCCTTCCTTCCTTCCTTCCTTCCTTCCTTCCTTCCTTCCTTCCTTCCTTCCTTCCTTCCTTCCTTCCTTCCTTCCTTCCTTCCTTCCTTCCTTCCTTCTTCCTTCCTTCCTTCCTTCCTTCCTTCCTTCCTTCTTCCTTCCTTCCTTCCTTCCTTCCCTCCTTCCCTCCTTCCCTCCCTCCCTCCTTCCTTCTTCCTTCCTTCCTTCCTTCCTTCCTTCCTTCCTTCCTTCCTTCCTTCCTTCCTTCCTTCCTTCCTTCCTTCCTTCCTTCCTTCCTTCATTCCTTCCCTCCTTCCCTCCCTCCCTCCTTCCCTCCCTCCCTCCTTCCTTCTCTCCCTCCCTCCTTCCTTCTTCCTTCCTTCCTTCCTTCCTTCCTTCCTTCCTTCCTTCCTTCCTTCCTTCCTTCCTTCCTTCCTTCCTTCCTTCCTTCCTTCCTTCCTTCCTTCCTTCCTTCCTTCCTTCCTTCCTTCCTTCCTTCCTTCCTTTTCTTTGTTTCTTTTCTTTCTTTCCAAGACCCAGTTAGATCAGGGCATATTTCTGGCTCTTCACTCAGTGATTATCACTCCTAGCAGCCTCAGGAGATGGTTTGGGATACCAGGGATTGAACCTGAGTGCTTGTACGGTAAGCAACGTATCTGTTGTATCTGTTGTACTATCTCTCTGGCATCCTCATTGTCTTTCAAGAGTAGCTGATGATAGGACTTTTATCTCATGAGGAAAAACTCTAACATGGTGTGTGAGTTTGCTTTCTCTTACTTTCCTTGTTCCTACTCTTCTGTTTCCACTTCTATTTCTTTCTGAGGACATGCACGTACAATACAGATGTTGAGACAAAGAATATCATGAGACAAAAATAATATTTTATAAGCGTGAAATGATCAATTCATCAAAAATATAAAATAATCAGAAATGCATACGTATACAAACACATACAAATACCTTTTAACTGACCTTACACATAAGTAATATGATGATTGGGTGAAGGTTTTTGAGTAACAGTAGATTTGCTGTCAAAATTTTAGCGCAATCTCCTTCTTGCTATGACAGAGGAACTAGTGCTGAAATGTTACTTTCCGCTAAAAATAACTATAAATCTGAATTAAAATATAAAATATCAGCCAACAGAATATATAACATACAGCAACTCAACAGATCCGGGAAACAAAGTGAGCCTATGGTTGCTCTGACTTTCAGGAGACACTTTCTGTCCCAAATCTGGGAAAGCAGCCCCAAAGTGAGTAGCGTTCTTTCTAAAGTGTGAATACAAAGATTAGAATTCTGGGATGCTGAGGCTGCTTAAATTTTGTAGCACAGAATAGCTGAGAGAGGGTTGTGTGGAAATGGGTAGCAATGGCTCAAAGATCTGTGGGAGGATACTGCATCCTTGCTAGAGTAGAGTTCTGTGCTAATGTACTGTGAAGGACTTTATGGGATCTGTAGCACTGTAGCTCTGTCGTCCTGTTGTTCATCAATTTGCTCCAGCGGGCACCAGTAATGTCTCCACTGTGAGACTTGTTGTTACTGTTTTTGGCATATCAAATATGCCACGGGTATCTTGCCACGCTCCCCAAGAGGGATGGAGGAATCAAACCCGGGTCGGCCACGTGCAAGGCAAACGCCCTACCGGCTCCAGTCCATGGGATTAAGCAGAGACTTTTTGCTGTTGATCTAGAGCTGAATGGTGATGAATCAGAACAGAATATGAGAAGCCAAGTGTTTGATTAGATCACATCAGTATGCCACTTAGAACATTACTTTCTGGTAAGAGCTCAGAAATAATGTCTCAAAAGGAAGTCTGCCTGTCCAGTCACACTGTAGCACTGTCATCCCATTGTTACCCATAAAGAATTATATATATTTCATTTTTAATGCCTATTGGTATGCCTTCAAATAATTCATAATGCTATGCTTAGTCTACCTTACTAATCCTAAATATTTTATCCTTCAACAAGTCTCAAAATGGAGAAATATACATAATTCTTTATGGGTAACACTGAACAAGTCAGTTGATGTTAGTTACATGGGGAAGGAGATAAAAAGATTAGGGTTAAAAATATCTGAAGTAGAGGCAATAAAATTATATATCTACTGTGCATTGAAAAAGCAATAGTCTTAGAATGAGGAAATAGCATACCATGTTTTAAAGAAAAATACGTTTTGTATAGGCAAAACTTAGAAATTCATAGACAGTATTCCATACCATAAAAATGTAAATGAAAGTTTCTTGGAGTTTTGGAAAAGAATAAAAGACACAGAACAGTAAATAAGTAGCTAATATATAACAACTTATTTCTTAATTTATTTAAAAACCATTTCTGTATTTTAAAGTTATGTTTTTTAAGAGCAAAATAAAAACATAATTTAGGTAATACAGGCACATAGAACATGTATTATTACTACAAAGTTTTTTTTATGTATGCAATTACTTTTTAAAGGTTCTTTTAAAAATTTTCTATACAGAAAATGCTATTAACTCTAGAAAACTAAAATAATTTTTAAATTCATATTGTAATTATAATAACAACCTAAAAATTGCTAAATTTGGCTACAACATTATATAGGAATTCATTTTATATGATAATTCAAAAATAAGAAGATATGTAAGACCAAAACAGAGATTAAGAAGACCAAAACAGAGATGAAGAAGACCAAAACAAAGATGAGAAAAATAGAAAATAAATAAAAAGATGGCAGGTCTAAAACAAACTTATAAATTATTATACTAAATACAAAGGGATTTAAAATGATAATAAAACTGCAGTTTGGTAGACTGGGTGAAAAAGAAAACTCATTTTAATCAAGATATTTACTCAAAATGCAATTAAATGGAACACATAAGTTGGAAGGAAAAAACCTATAATAGGAAATATAAATGTTAAAAAGCTATCAACATGATCTGAAATAGAATTCAAGACATTATTATAAGAAACAAAAATAAGTATTGCATAATTGTAAAATGAATTAATCAGAAATATATAACAACCTGACATATATATGCATCCAACACATCCAAATATTTGAAGTAAATTCTTGCATAAATTCTTACATTCTTACATAGTTGAAACATATCAACAATTACAACTGTAGATTGAAAACTTCCTTTCTTAGTAATTTAGAGACCAGTGAGAAAATAATTAAAAAGTTTACAGAAAGTATTAAAAGTACTTTTAAAACTTAAGTTATATTTATAGGGTCCTCCATCCCTCTCAGCGAGCCCGGCAAGCTACCGAGAGTATTCTGCCCACACTACATAGCTTTGCATGCTACCCATGGTGTATTTGATATGCCAAAAACAGTAGCAGCAAGTCTCACAATGGAGATGTTACTGGCCCGCTCAAATCGATGAACAATGGGACGACAGTGCTACAGTGCTATATTTATAAGGATGTAAGCACAAAATCAGAACAAAAACATATTTTAATGTGAATTTTGGAAGTCTAGCAAAGTTGATCATTAGCTGGGTCATAATAAAGTCTCAATAAATTTCAAGTGACGACACAGAATATATTTTTTGAATTAAATGAGAAATCAGTTGTAAAATACAGACTAAAATGCATGAGATATAAAAACATATTAAGTTATATAAACAAAATAAGATATATGTTATAGATTAAATATTTAGAAATGATTATGCATGTTAATAACTCAGTAGTCAATGAAGAAAAAATAAAATATTTCTAATTGAATGATAATAAATGTATCGTTTGTCAAATGAAACTTAAGTGATTTGCAAACTATAGCTTAAAATAATTAGAAAAATATAAAATATTTTTAAATTATCTAACATTCTCCTTTAAAAGACTATAGAAAGATGACCAAACTAAGCTCAGTAATTTAAAATGTAGATAGAGAAGTACAGAGTACACTCTATATGATTTCTACCTCAACAGCACATTGAGGTAAATAAAAAAAAAAAGAATTAGAATTAATAAAAGAGGAAACAGACTAGTAGGAGATTGACAAAACTTAAAGCTTTTTGTCTTTAAAAAAATTAATAAACCTCCAAAACTGATCAAAGAAAAATTGATAAAATATCAAAGTACCAAGAATAAATTCAGGAAATAATTCCTCTCATGATTACTAAGAAGAAATTAGTTACCAAAATGCTGGAAATAAACTAGCTTCAGTTTTTTGTGGTTTTTACCATTATGTACTTATTGGTGTTTTGTATTTATTCTTTTTTTTTTGTATTGGCTATACTTCTTGGTTCCATAAGTTATTTTCAAAATAAATTAGGTTATTTTTTCCCTATTATTCCTTAACAATTTTATTTTTCTACTCTATTCTTATTCTCTAGCTTTTCTCAGATTTTAACTGAATGTACACTATCCTGCTTGATACAGTTGTCCAGGGCCTGTTCCAAGCCTCTTCCTCCCTTACCTTGGATCCTTTTATTTCTTAATAAGAGGTTTTAAAAAGTGATTTTCAAGTTCAGTCAAAGTAGTTCAGTTTTAGTAAAATTTTTTTTAATTTATTTATTTTTAATTAGTGAATCACCATGAGGGTACAGTTACAGATTTATACACTTTTGTGCTTATACTTCCCTCATACAAAGTTCAGGAACCCATCCCTTCACCAGTGCCCATTCTCCACCACCAGTAAACCCAGCATCCCTCCCACCCTCCCCAATCCCATCTCCTCCCCCCACCCACCCTGCCACTGTGGCAGGGCATTCCCTTCTGTTCTCTCTCTCTATTTAGCTGCTACAGCCCGCAATTTTTTGTTTGTTTGTTTGTTTGTTTGTTTCTTTTTGGGTCACACCTGGCAATGCACAGGGGTTAATCTTGGCTCTGCACTCAGGAATTATTCCTGGCGGTGCTCAGGGGATCATATGGGATGCTGGGAATCGAACCCGGGTCGGCCGTGTGCAAGGCAAACACCCTACCCGCTGTGCTATTGCTCCAGCACCAGTTTTAGTATAATTTTAAGCCCATCTAACTGATTTTTATTTCATTTATTCTTTTATTTTTTCTAATTTTACTCTCCTTGATAATTTTTGTTTTTTATGTTTTGCTTGCTATTGTCATCAATATTTGGAAACTTCAAATATGTTTTTAATACCTATTTTGTAAGTCCTCCCTATTAGGTTACAGATATGGATCAGTGGTAGAGCACATGCCTCACATGAGCAAGGTCATGGGTTCAATCCCTGGCACTACCACCAAAACTTTTTTTTCTAATGAGAAGTTTAATGTTCTTTCCATTGATTCTAATATCTAGGTCATCTCAGGTTTTGTGCCGGTTGGATGATTTTTTTCATGAATTACTTTAGTCATTTCATTCTTATTAAAGATACAGCAATTTTTTATTGTAGGAGTTAGGCTATAGAAAATCTAGGTTATATTTGCTTTCTTGAAAAATTACTATTAGCTCTCTTGATCCCATCATCATTGATTTTATATTTAATTATATACAGTCTTATTTAAATCAGGAATGGATCAGAAAGAAAGTAGGTAAGGCACTTGCCTTGGAAACAGTTGACCTGAGTTTGACCTGATGGTACCCTGAGCCCTGCCAGAGGTGATTCCCGAGCACAGAGCCAGGAGAAAGCCTGATCACGGTCAAGTGTACACCCCCAAATTAAAACTAAAATAGGAACAAGATAAGGGGTCCCACTCTTAATTAACTCAATACTCCAAAGTCCTAGGTAAAGCAATGAGGCGAGACAAAGAAATAAAAGGCATTCAATTTGGGGGAAAAATGGTAAATAAAAAAGAAAGGAGATATATAGATTGTCAATATACCAACAAAATACACCCCCGCAAAAAAAAAGAACTGTCAGACTCACAATAGCTTCAAAAATAAAATATTCCTAAAATACTTATGAATAAATCAAAGTTAAAGAAAGAAATCTGGAAGTGAAAGATGTATAATGAAAAGTATAGAACCCAGCCATAGCCATGGCCAAGGCCCCTCTCCACACGTTTGGATGAGCCTCACGCATAAAGGAACCAGCAGAGTGATCCAGGTGTGTGGGACCCCTGGCTGAGATCTCCAAGCCTGCTTGAATTGGGACTTGGCTTCCTCCACCCAGATCCCCAGTTTTCCAGTAGCTTGGCAGTCCTACCCACAAACTGCCCCCAGCGCCATGTAATCTCACTGATGGCCAAGATCCAGAGACTATCAAACAAAGTTCTTGGAAGAGAGGAGGCAGAATCTCCTGCTCCCGTGCCAGCCTGTCTTTACTGGAGCCACTTCAGAGGGGGAAGGTTTGAGTTTCCCTTCCCACCCCAACCAGAGCTCCAGCAGCTGAAAAAGTCCAGAACCCGCCACGGCCATGCTCAAGGCCAATCTCCACAACTTAGACGAGCCTCACCCATGAAGGAACCGACAGAGGAACCCAGGTATGTGGACCCGTGGCTGAGATCTCCAAGCCTTTTCGGATCGAGACTTGGCTTCCTCCATCCAGATCCCCAGTTTTCCAGTAGCTTGGCAGTCCCACCCACAAACTCCCCCTCCCCCCACCCCCGGCACCATGTAATCTCATCAACGACCAAGATTCAGAGACTATAAAACAAATCTCCCAGAAGAGAGTGACTCAATTTTTCCTGGAGAGCACAGCCACAAATGCGGCCTCTCAGCCTCTTTATTTTTATTTTTGTTTATTTATTTATTTATTTATTTATTTATTTATTTATTTACCCCCTGGATTGCAGAGTCTGGCAAGCTACCTGTGATGTATTTGATATGCCAAAAGCAGTTAGAACAATGTGCTCTTTGCATTCCTGGAGCGAGCAGACACCATTGGGCTACACTAGCACGCGACAGGCACATATGAAGATGTTACTGGTGCCTGCTCAAGCAAATTGATTCACAATGGGATGACAGTGATACAGTGATACAGTGATATACCATTTATTTGTAAGTTACCTCAAATGGCAACAGGGGAAGAATGTTTGGTATAAAGGGCAAGATAAGTACTTTTGTTTTAGATAGGTTGAATTTTAGAGTTTCATATCTAAAAGGACAAGTCAAGCAGAAGTTTGTTTCTTTCTGAAGTTTAGGAACAAGATAGGCATTACATCAAAATATGATTTAGATGGCTTTAAAAAAATAGCATTGAATGAGGTAATCCAGAGAGAATATTGATTACAAAGAAATTCTATGACTGGGTCTAAGGAATCCAATCTCTATAAACTGGAAGATATGAAGAGACCAGCAGAAGAAACTGATAAGGGAAGATCAGCGACATCAAGCAGAAATTACTGAGAACAACTTGGGGACTCATGAGATTTTATTACATATGTATATGAATACAGACCTCTGTCTGTAGTTCCTGACACAGATGTCCTATTTTGGACTGAAGTGAGAAAAAGACAAAACACTTTCGCATATGTATGGAACTGTCCTTTCCTAGGCAGAGTGGAAAGACACTCCTCAACCCTTTTCATTGCTTTCACAGCACTTGTTCCCAGTGTAAAACATCCATTTACTATGAAGACAGTAAGCATTTGATCTATAGCTTTTATTCATTCCATGAATAAAAATGCCTTGGAATTGCTTTACAAGGTAGAGAGTTGGCTTGAATTTATACTTAGAATGGGATAAAGGTTAGCCAGAATTTGTGTCATTTTTGAGAGGATTCATTTCACTTTGGCTTTTTGTGTCTCTATGGTCATTATTGCTCAAATACTCAACTTTTGTTTGAGAACATCATACTCCTCAGTTTACATTGGAGTGGCCTGTTTCCAGCTAAGGTCTAGTCACTTTACCACTATCCTTTTATCATAACACTAATTCCACAGACTCAAAGCATTGTGTTTTGAAAATAGCTTTTCTGAGTGATGAAGATCTCTGTGTTCTAACCCAGTTGAATAAAAAACTTATTTCATCAGGGAACTTTTGACCAATGAATTTCTTTTATTTGTTTAACAGTAATTTCTTATTCACCTAATGTGTATCTACTCCATTTCCTTCAGGATTGTTTTAACACTTTTCCCTTCAAACTACAATTCCCAGGAGATGCCGTTAATACACATTTGTGATGATCTGTTTATTACTGAGCTTTGCCTCTTCCTTCCTTTTAGCTCTGAATAATAGTTCTACACATATATCAAATCTCAGCTAAAGTGTTTCTTTTCAGTGAAGCCTCACTGCATCCCTAGGTTTTAAATTTCTCAGTGGTTACATTTCTTCAGGTCCTTTGATTTGGAAGCTATTCCACCTTCCTTTTCCCATAATTTCAAGTACATAATTTGAAGTACTTGCCATTGTGGTAACACTGGATTTACTTTGTGAGATTAAACTTTTTAAAATGCAGAAATTAGTTTAGAAGGTAGAACAGATAACTGATATGTGCTAGCAATAAAAAGGTTATGAAAACAGTTGGTAAGGAAGGGAGTACATCATTCCTTGGTGGTCTTAGTGAGTGACAGAACGTGGTGTCAGCAAATGAAGGACTTGAATTTAACAACTTACCTGCAGAATACCAAGGTATTTCATATTGCAGCATTCTGGAATTCCATCAGGTCAAGAAGGTTAAACACAGAGGTGAAAGATCATAAAGGAATGGGCTAGGAAAAGATACACAGGCACACTGCAAAAATATTGTCTGTCTGCTTGGGGTGTAGGCATAGTCATGTGATTTTTCTCTCCCTTCTCCCTCCTCCCCCTCGCCCCCTCCCCCACCTCAGTCAAAGACACACATGCAATCTGGCCTCCTGAATGCAATCCATGCATTCAACCTGTTGAGTTATTTTATCAACCCTCTTTTAAAATTCTATTTTTTAAAAATTTCTATTCTAATCTTTATTATCTCTTCCTCTTTACTGACCTTACCTTTTATTTTTTCTTTTATCTTTTAGTTGTAATGGGTGTGAGGTTAGACTGTTTAGCTGAGATTTTTCTTGTTCTCTAATATTATGCTGTATTGATGTAAACATCCGGATGATCTCCCCTTAATCACATGCCATGGACATTTTCTTTGTATGTTTTGCAATAATGACGGGTCTCATTCCCCTGACCCTGAACGAGCCTCCAATGTGGTACCATTGGGAAGGATGAGTAAAGAGAGGCTTCTAAAATCTCAGGGCTAGGATGAATGGAGATGTTGCTGAGACTGCTCAAGAAAATTGACGATGAACGGAATGATGATGATGATGATGATGATGATGATGATGATGATGATGATGATGATGATGATGATAGTGTTTTGCAAGTCGGTGTGTGGATTAACTAAAAAATTGATGTAGGGACTGGAGAGATATTAAAGCAGGTAGGATATTTAGAAAGCAGGTCATAGACAGACCTGGGTTCAATCCCAGACACCCCACATGGTTCCCTGAGCTCTGTCAGAAGTGACCTCTGAGTACAGAATCAGGAAAACACCCGAACATCACAGGGTTTGGCCCCCAAATAAAAAGCGATGTTGCCTGTATGGGGGTAGGTGGAATTTGCAAGATAAATACATGTTCTTCTATTTGTTCATAGTGGCCAGTAGACTTTGAATAGGAATCATGACATATTTAAAACTTGTATCTGAAGAGAAATCTTTTTGTGGTGTGTGGATATTTTGTTGAAAGAACTATCACTAGTTTGATGAATTTTAAAGAGGACAAATAGAACCAGAGGAAACGTAACCTTACCTAAGGGAGGATTCCTCGTTACATATTCAGTTGGCTTAGCTTTTATGAAATAGATCCATTATGAGGACAAGTTGTTGTTAGGCATATGCGCTGTTTATTTTTGAAACATGCAAATGGAAAATACTGAGCTATAACCACGGAACGAGTAAGCTGCCTGAAAATATTTTATAAACGTCAAGGTGTTGTGTGCATGCGAGTGGGACTGGGGGAGGGTTGGTCCTATTATGCAATCAGTCAGAATTTCCTTCTGGGAGAGAGCAGATCTTTGGCAAGGCCCCCTCCGCTCCCACTCAGCAGATCCCACAGAAAAGTACTTTAGCCCAGCAGGTTGGACTCAATTAAGGAATGTTGGCTGTCTCTGAAGCAGAGCAAACAAGCTCCCCTCATCCCCCAAATACATTATTAATTGCCTGGGTAAAAGAACAAGGCAAATTTAAGTCTCCAATTGCACAGGGGAGCCTTGGGGCTTTGCATGAGAAGTGAATGACATGGGCCTCAGTTTCAGGAGCTTGACGCTGGCTCACTGCTCACCATTTCTAACCATCGGGAAATACCCCAAATCAGATTAATTAATGTTGTCCCGAGAGAGCTGCAGGGTTGTTAATGATTCTATCCCTTGCATGAAACAAGGAAGAAAAAATAAATCTAAAGAAACAAGTCAGTTTCTGAAATGAAAGGACAAAGGGAGGGAAAAAAAATCAGACATTTTTTTTCTCTCTGTGCTTCTAAAGCAAGTAAGTTCTGTGAGACATTTAAAAGGCCAGTTGCCAACTTACCTGCCTTTTATTACTCTGTTAGGGAATTGGGGAGTTTTCCTTTTTTGATTCACTGCCCTTTGCAGAAGTAGCCTATAAATGTCTCGGTCCTGTTTCTCTAAGGAATAGTGAGAATCCTGTGCCTGAAAAATGGTACAATGCGTTTGCAAGTGACTGTCAATATTAGAAGGTCTCTGGAAGCCTTTTGGAGCGACAAGAAGTGTACTCTCTGAGGAGAAGAGGCTCTGGGGAGTTATCACCTTTGCAGTTTCACTGCTGAACACTCTGGCTAGATCTGGTCAGGTGAGCTGGCCAGAAAAATAGACACCCTGCACCAGAGTCTTTGTTTTATGAACTGACTCTGTCAATGAGGAAACTAGCCTAATCATTGTCTCTAATTTTTTTTTTTTTTATTATTGAATCACCATGTGGAAAGTTACAAAGCTTTCAGGCTCAAGTGTCAGTTACACAATGCTCAAACACCCATCCCTTCACCAGTGCACATATTCCACCACCAAGAATCACAGTAAACCTCCCCCCATCCCCCCAACCCCCAGCCCCCCACCCTGCCTATGTAGCTGATAAATTTCACTTTAATTTCTCTTTACTTTTTTTTTTTTTTTTGCTTTTTGGGTCACACCTGGCGATGCACAGGGGTCACTCCTGGCTCATGCACTCAGGAATCTCCCCTGGCGGTGCTCAGGGGACCATATGGGATGCTGGGATTCGAACCAGGGTTGGCCGCGTGCAAGGCAAACGCCCTACCCGCTGTGCTATCACTCCAGCCCCTCTTTGCTTTTATTACATTCAATATTTCAACAAAAAACTCATTATTGTTGTTTGGAGTTTCCCCCACCTTGTCTCTAATTGTATGTCCCCACTTCTCTCCTAAAAATTTAGAGCTCTTCATAGTATTCTCAACTGTAGAAAAAAATTTCAGACAGCAAGGATCAGGGCTCATAAATGTTGAATTTCGTAGTCTCTTCTTTCTCAGAGAAGGTAACAGCTAACATCTTTCAGGCCTAGGTAAGGTGTCATTGGGCTACTGAGCTTAGTTTAATTATGGCTACATTTAAACTTTTTTCTTAGTAGAGCTTGTGTTACTAAGTATATGGTTTTGGTAATAAATGACATTCCATGAATGCTTTTACCTGAAATTTCCCCCTAATTTGAGAGTGAGGAATTCAGCTAAACTTCCTTTGGCAAATTCCCAATTGCTAGGAAGTCAAAACACAGCAAATGATAGTTCTGAGCCACTTAATATTAGATTTTGCAATGCTCGTCTAAATTTGAGTGGGAGGCTCTTTTGTGAGCTGGTGAATAAATAGGCTCAGAAAAAACTCACTTCTGTGAATCCCTTGAGGATTGTCCTAGCTGCAGACACATTGCCCTGAGGGTGATTCTGATATGATGATTAATTGTCAGAAATATCTATTTAGTCTCTGCTTCCTACACAGAGTTCCTAAAAGTAGATTTAATACTTAAGGCAAAGATAATGATAAAAGTTTTTATTTGGTTTGGGGAATGAGAATCTATGAGGCAACTTTTGGGCCCCACCAAAGGAAGTGGGCTGGTTGTCAGGAGAATCAACCAGATGATTAGAGGATTGGGATTGTAGTCCCTACTCTGACGTATAGGAAGATAAAAGATTGGTAATTTCAGTTATGCCTGTGTAATGAAGCCTTTATAAAAAGCCCGAAAGGGTGGGCTTCAGAAAGCTATCTTGATGAACAGAGAATGTAGAAATTTAAGGAGACTGAGAAGACATGGAAATTGTGCCTTTCCCCCATGGCTTGATCTGTTATATTTCTTCTATTTGGTTGCTCCTAAGTTATATGAGTTCTATGAATAAAGAAGAATATTTTTTATGAGTTCTGTGAGCTAATTTAGCAGGTTAACTGAATCAGAGGAAAGCGGGTCATGAAATCTTATAGCTTTTATGTGGGTCAAAAGTCTAGTAAAGACTGGGGAAAGAAACTCCAAACAATAATAGTGAGTTTTTTGTTGAAATATTGAATGTAATCAAAGTAAAGTAAAGTGAAATTTATCAGTTACACAGGTGGGGGAGGCTGGGGAGGTGAGGGGGGTGGGGAAAGGTATACTGTGATTCTTGGTGGTGGAATATGTGCACTGGTGAAGGGATGGGTGTTTGAGCATTGTATAACTGAGACTTAAACCTGAAAGCTTTGTAACTTTCCACATGGTGATTCAATAAAAAACTAACTAAATAAATAAAAATTAAAATTAAAAATGGAAAAAAAATCTAGTAAAGAACCTGGACTTGCAACTGGCACCTGAAGTTGAAAGAGGGCATCTTTGGAACTACAAATCTTTAACACAAGTGAAAAGCTGGGCTAGTGAGTAGCATGTGAAGAAGGGTTGCATGGAATGGGAAAGGTGATCAGATATTGATTTAACTCTTAACTTGTGAAGTCTGTGTGAGAATCAAATTTGTTCACCAAGTTGGTATCAATCATTGCTTGCTCATAGTTGTAAACATGAAGCTGAGTCTACTGCATTTTGAGTATTAACAAAACAAGAGACTGGTGCCACTAAAGAGCTTTATTTGCAATAAGCTAACAAGTTGGAAAGTGGGAGACTCACCCTCAATACAAGCATCTTGTCTGTATGGTCACAAGAAAAGCATTGTATAGGAAAAGAGCAAGGAAGAAAGAGTGAGTTGCAGATGAGAGAGCTCCCAAATAAATAATGCCTCTCTCACACCTCACAGCCATGGCTGGACCCCTGTAGCACACTCTAGCACTCTAGGGTTTTTTTTCCTTCCAAATTTTATTTTAGGTTTACAGTACTGTTAATGGTGCGGATTCATATGTAAAACATACCAGTACCACACTCTCTACCAGTTTCCACTATACTCCACCATTTCATCATTGTCCCAGTGTCCCTCCACACACACACAGACACACAGACACACACACACACACAGAGTGCCCCTGCTCCCCACTAAGCTTTCTGCTGAAGACCAGTTTTAAGTCTCTGTTGCCTTTGGCATTTATTATTTCCCTACTATGTTTCCTTATATTTTGCATATGAGAGAGATCATTCTATATCTGTCCTTCTAAATTCACCTAAAATGAAAAAAATATTGAATATGTCACAGTCTTTCATGTCACCCTTCTGTAGAAAACATGCTAATCTCCTCTGTATCATTCTGATTGTAGCATTTGTGTTGCCAAGGTGAGCATGGCCCACTCTATTTTATCCGTAAATGTAAATAAAGTAAGAGTTACACTTTGAGGGAAAGACAAAATTAGAAAGAGTTTTTTACCTTTAGCATTGGGGAGAAACTTAAAACTGAGAACAAACTGCCCTTTAGTATCTGGGACAAGGACCATTGTTGTCCATGTCTAATGCTGACATTTGGCCTTTAGGGCTATACAAATATTAAAATTTAGATCACTTGACTTCCATGTCATTTTCAATTTGAGTACAGAGAGGATGAAGGAAGGGTATAGAGAAAGATGAAGAAATGGAAATAGTCCAGTAATTTGGGTGCTTGTCTTGCATGTTGCTAATACAGGTTCAATTTCCTGCACCCTATATGTTTTCCTAACCCTGGCAGAAGTGATGCCTGAGCACTGAACCAGGAAAAAACCCTGAGAATGGCCAGATATTCCCCAGCAAGAGTGATTCCTGAGCACTGAACCAGGAGTAAATTCTGCGCTATAGTTGGGTGTGTGCCAGCAGGAGTGATGCCTGTGTGCTAAACCAGGAGTAAAACCTGGGCATGACAAGGTGTGGCCTCCAAAAAAAACATGAAAAAGAAAAAAAAAAGGTTTCTATATAGAGTTTGCAATGATCCAAATACAATGATATTGTTTCTGTCAGAGAAAGAAATAGAGATAGGGAGCCCTGGTGATGGGATTGTGACCCCAAACCCTCCTAAAGTCATGAAGGCATTGAAGTACAAGACTCCTGAGAAGTCCAAAAAGCCTTTGAGATGCAAAATTCTAGAGCGAGGGCTACATCCCCTGATACAAGAGAATCTAATGCTGAACAAATTATATGTTAATATCGAAAGGAGATCATAGTTCCAAGTTCCGCCCCTTGGTAACACCCTAGCACAGACTTTGGAGAGTGGGAAGACAGTTTGAGAGACCTGTATTAAAAAACTTGGGGCTGGAGCAATAGCACAGCGGGTAGGGTGTTTGCCTTGCAAGTGGCTGACCCAGGTTCGATTCCCAGCATTCATATGGTCCCCTGAGCACCGCCAGCAGTAATTCCTGAGTGCATATGCCAGGAGTTACCCCTGTGCATTGCCAGGTGTGACCTAAAAGGAAAGAAACTCATTTTACAGCGACAGAGACATACATTTCCCCAAACTGGGGTTGCCACACCTCTGCTTAAGGTGAATACTTTCTTTCTTCAACTTTATGGCACATTCTCTACCTTAGTGATTCACTCGCTCCTCTACTTGAAATGTGCACTTGGTTCTCTAGAGTCTAGAATCTGGAGATGCCCACATTTTGTATTAAGCATAGAACTTTTTTTCTTTGCTATCACATTTAATTAGATTAATATCACATCATTATTTATCTTCTTTTGAAGCTCTTTTCTGTGAGTGTAGGCAGTGAAACAGAGAAGGAAAAACTCGGGCAGAAGATGAACTCAATTTCTTTTTCCTGTAGCTAATTCTGCACTTTAGCCTGAATCCACTGGTCATTGTGAAGTAATTTCCACGAAAATCAAGTGGTACTCAATACAGTTTGATGACTGCCATGCAGAGCTAATGAGATGCAAAGTTTATGTGGTGTAGGTATGTCCGGTCTTTACCCTACTAAGAACTTCCCAGGTGACCAGGGTGTGAAAGAGGAAAGCAGTAGACTCCTCTCTTAAAGCTACTTTCTTCCTACTTCACAAAGGTAACCTACAGCAGTAGGACCTTGCAGAAACCTTTGTTGTATTATAAAGTCCATTGTATACATTAACAAACAAAGGCTGAGAATATATGAGTAATGGGTCTACCGTTACCCAGTTTAATAGTACTGCACAACCAGCAGTTGAATTAGAAGGCTTGTTGTATTGGAATCTTATTTGTATTCTTGTCTCACACTGAATTTTGCATAATTTGAATAAGATATATTACCCATGTATCTTATGAAATGCCTCCTTAGACAGAATCCTGGATGTGTTTCAAGGAGGATCAAAGAGGTATGGTTGGGGTGGAAGTAGAGCTTATTCCAGAAGCCACATAGATGAAGGAAAGTTGTTTACTGGGAGATGAGTTTGAAGATCCTGGGAAGAATGTGGAAATGGCAGTCAAGCCTGCCAAACACAGTTGCACCCTGATTCCAGAGCTTCATTAGTTTAGAAAGTTCAGGGTTGAGACCTGTGGTGGCAGGTAAGGTGGAGAGATTGGTGGAACAGAAGGACATGATGGGAGAAGAGATCAGAGGTGAATGAGGAACTGCTGGGAGAGTAGAGGTGCACAGTTGAGTAGCAGGATATATTAGGGAATGGAAAGGATAGAAGAAGTGAGGAGAGAGGAGTGAAAGAGAAAGGAACAATCACTATAAAGAGAAAATAGGAGAGAAAGGGAAACAGGCGAGTATCCTTGCTGCTTCAGGTTTCAATGGTGGTAATACCTATTGAAAGCATCATTTATGTAACTCTCTGACGAGAGAAACTTGTTGTGAAAAAGGTGAGTGCTATTTCCAACTAGAACTGATCTCTCACTAGAAAATGCTAAGCAGGGTTCAGCTCCTGTTCTGGAAGTGGTCTGCCCATGGAGCTTCATCTTCCAGACTCAGTGCAGCCCATCTAATTCCCCAAACCAGTGTTTACCGAGCCAGGTATGCAGTAGGTGGGCCCAACATTTAGCTGCTTCCTAAGATGTGACAGTTGCCCAAATTCCTAGTACCTGTCGGCAGCTGTGCTTGGACCTCACTGGGCTTGCTAACTTCCTGGCCCGAGTTCCAACTTACATAGCCCATTTGATGGTTACACTGAAGAGTTGCTGCCCAGGTTCCTGGCCCAGTTCCTGAGAGTAAATTGTGTGCTTTTAGGAGCCAGGATTCTGTTTTTGGGAGACACCTGCTGTTTTTCACCCCTGTACGCATCTAGACTTTCACACTAGATCTGATGCTCTAGGACACAGAAACCTGCTGAAATTAAGACCAGAGTTCTCACCTTCCTTATGCTTTTGCACAGGCTAGTCCTAAGGCTGAACAGACAAAACCATCGTTATTTATCTTCTTTTGAAGCTCCATTCTGTGCATTTAGGCCATGAAACATAGAAGAAAAAACTAGGGCAGAAGAAGAACTCAATTTCGTTTTCTTGCAGCTAATTTCGCACTCTAGCCTGAATCCACTGGTCATCGAGAAATAATTTCCATGCCATGAAGATCAAACAAAAAGAATAAAAATACTATATGTCTTCTTTTCCTTCATCTTACCTAGAAATGTGGGGAATATTTCTGGGTACAGATATGTGGGGAAGGATGTGTGGAGATAGCCCTGGGGTTGGGAGAGTTTAGAGTTCTAAATATAATTATAATTAAATAGTAGCACTGTATACCACTGCTATCCCATCGTTCATAGATTTGCTCAAGTGGGCATCAGTAATGTCTCCATTGTGAGACTTGTTGTTACTGTTTTTGGCATATCAAATATGCCATGTGTAGCTTGCCAGATTCTGCCATGCGGGTGGGATACTCTCGGTAGCTTGCCGGGCTCTCTGACAGGGATGGAGGAATCGAACACGGGTCTGCCGCGTGCAAGGCAAACACCCTACCTGCTGTGTTATTATTAAGCAGTATTTCTTAAAATATGGGAAACAGTTAAAGATCATAAAGAAGGCATTAAGTACTTAAAACAGAATTATTTCATAGTTCCTGAAAGTCAGGGATCTGGAAGCAGATGGGCAGAGAGGATCTGCCTCGGAGTTTCTCATAAGGTTGATGTCAGACTGAAGGCTAGGGTTTAGCTTTCTGCTAAGCATGAGCATATCTGCTTGTATGATCACACAAAGATGGCAAGAGACTTTAGATGCACACTTGCTATTGGGTAGGGA
This sequence comes from Sorex araneus, assembly GCF_027595985.1. NCBI lineage: Eukaryota > Metazoa > Chordata > Mammalia > Eulipotyphla > Soricidae > Sorex > Sorex araneus. The sequence goes on from NC_073312.1 coordinate 43,288,347, forward strand.
TCCCAGGTCCTTGCCACATGGGTCTCTTCTTTGGCTCTCCAGGGGTTCTATGTGACATGATGCCAGCTGATTTCTCCCAGAGTGAGTGTGTGTTATGTGTACACATATGTGTTTCTACTTACGTGAAAGAGAGAAAAGAAAAAAAAGATAGAAACTTCAGTCTTTCACAATGTGATATCACAAATTATAGAGCACTGTAGCGCTATCATCCCGTTGTTCATCGATTTGCTCGAGTGGGCACCAGTAATGTTTTCATTGTGAGACTTATAGTTACTGTTTTTGGCATATCAAATACGCTGTGGGTAGCTTGCCAGGCTCTGCTGTGCGGGTTGGATACTCTCAGTAGCTTGCTGGGCTCTCTAAGAGGGATGGAGGAATCGAACCTGGAATCGAACCCAGGTTGGCTGTGTGCAAGGTAAACACCCTGCCCACTATGCTACTGGTCCTTTTTCTTCAGAATGTCTCTGATTTATTATTTTCCTCTCTCTAACCATATTTCTCCTCTAGTTCTCTTGCAGATGATCTCAAAAACCCATGCCACAAGAATGCAGCCATTTCCATCCCAAAAAACTCCAATTATCTTTCCTCTTGGGAGTAAGAGGGAACCGTTTTCATTACTCAGGATTTGAGGGAAACATATTGATATTAGATCCTTCAAGTTGATCAATAAATGAAAACTAGCTGAACCTTCCCTATTTCCTAATTAAAATGGCTTGAAGATCATATTCTGCTATGGAGGGATCGGGGAGATCCAGGGGCATGAGGAGTTATCAGTATATCAAAGGGGACAAAATCAAGGTTGTCTTGATAGCACAAGGAAAGTCAGAAGAAGCAGTTCTGAAAAATAAACCAGTGAGTTCATTTGGCACTTTCTGAACTGGAAGTGCAACTGATGATCTAGTGATTGCTCCAGGGGAAACAGATTTAAAGATGTATTGAAGGACACTGATTTTATAATGAGCCTGGTTAACATTGCTCAACACTCCAACTGTCCCACTCAGTTTGAGCTGTTACTAGAGTCAACCACCATGAAATGAGTCTCCATTTTGTGCCCAGCCTTGTACCAGGTGTAGTTTGATATCTTGTGTCAAACAAGATATAGAGAGCAGCAGAGCCCCTGTGAGGGGCTCTCATTCAGTAAAGGAGGCTATCTCGTACTCACACCGTGGCTCTTCCCTAGAGTAGGTGCTGTGATAGGTAGGCAATTAATGTCCGCTTGGAGCTGGGGCACAGGGAGAATATCTATCAGAGAAGGTCGAGAAGAAACAAGCTGTCTGAGATAAATCCGGAAAAGTATACAGTGGAGGACAAGCTCTGTATCCATTGCTGCCACTGTCCTGGGCTTTTCTGACACCTAACAGTAGCCATGACAAAGTCAACTGCACTTTTTCTCCCCCGTAGGTTTTTGATTTTCTTTTTGCAGAGGACGAAAACAACTGCCCAAACAGCCTTCATAGATTCCCACAACATAATCTAGTATCTCGGTCTGGCAGTCTCTACCTTCCTTCATGTCTGGAGCAGTTCCATTGTCATTGGCTCAGAACCCCAGGCCCTGTTGAATTATTAGCTCTTTTCATTTTCCCTTGACTGCTCTCTTCTTGAAATGCCTCATCTAGTCCTATCAAGAAGTCCCCCCACCCCCTTTAAGGCATTTGTATGTTAATGAAAAAAAAATGTGTAAGTGAAGATAGTTTTTTATTTTCTCTGTTTTGTTTTAACAGATGATTATTTTTCTTGTCTGGGTTTGAGCAGAGAAAAGCATCAGCAAAGCTCTTGTTGAAAAATTCATCTTTTTGCTGGTGGCAAGAGGCACATTGCAAGAAATAATAAGCACAGCTGCAGCCATTGTTCAGATTAGAGTAGAGGCAGCAATACTCTTTAGCCCAATTTTTTCCCTGCCCTTTGAGCAACCTTTCACAAAGCCACTGTGATGAAAGAAAATTTCATGGTGAAAGATACTTTAAAAATTCGTAGAGTGAACCCACTTTCTCCATGTTATCCAGAGAAGGACCTCTCTCCTGCCAAATCTGTGAAGACGGCATTCTGTGTCCCAGTCTGGACCGTGTTGGTCTTTAGGGATAATGTTATTCATTCAGTTCCTGACACAGCCATATCTGCCTTGGATTCTCACTCCAGCCACCCTTTTACCATCTTCCCCTCTTCTCCTGATATGTGGAGGCATTTTCAGTTGTCAGGTTTTCTTTGTGAATGGTGAATCAATCCACCTTCTAGGGAAGGAAGGAATGACAACTTTAAGCAAGACCGCCAGGCAATCTCTGATGGAAATTGTACTTTGGGGAGAGATCAAGTTGTTCGGCCTCACCTGGGTGGTGCTGGCTGGGGTTTGTCTTTTCGCTTAACCCAACTTATCTGAAACCCTCTATGTAAAAATCTATTAGTTCCTGTGAGTTCACAATGTTTGGGGCTTTGACATGAGCCTCCCATGACTGAGAGCCGCCTCCCCAGGCTTCTCCAGCAGAGGAACAAAGAGACAAGGGACTCATGGGTAGATGATCAAAATACCCATTGAATGCAAAGCTGTTGCATGCTTATAGAACAAATGAGGGAGGTTGAGGTATAGGACTGCACATAGGTGTGATTGATCATTTGCAGAGGTCGAGCATTTTTAGAGAGGGCAATTCTCTTGAGGGGATTAATTCAAGGAGATGCTCTGTCTCCCAGGGACATCTATGTTGCTTTTCTCTTTCCCTCTAGTTTTACATATTAAACATTTAATATGTTTGATAAGAAGTTAGCTTATCAATACTTGCAGTTTTTTGGACATACACAATAAGAGACAAAGACTCCAAAACTTAGTTCTCTGGGATGTAAGGGCAAGCAAGGCTTCTAAGGGTGTAAATACCAGACTAAGTCCTAGTGCTAGTTCAGTTTGTTCTTCCCTATGCAGGTGCTCTCCCTTAAGTCATAACAACTTGCATCAAGACTGTGCTTTTATGCTTTTTAGACTGTCCCATTTTGGTGCCTGGGTAGCTCTGCCACTCACCCTGGGTCCATCCCAGTCCTTGCAGTGGGACCTCCCTTTGTGGGGTGTTAGGAACTATGGCAGCTGAAGCCTGAGTCAAGTAATTATGATGGATGTCCAGGAGCAGATATATTTTAGATATACTCCCCCCAAATTAGGAGCATAGCATCAAGGTATTTCTGTGTCTGAGCAGACTATGGTTTTATGGTAAAATATGAAAATCTACAGGGGAAGTAGAAAAGCAGGTAATTCACTACAAATGCACAGTCCAGAATTACCAGAAGATTTTGGCTTAGAAGTAACCAACCCTGACCTGGGGAACTGTGATGATGAGAGGTAAAATAAATAAGGGAAAGTTTAAAAATAAACTCAGGGAATTAGGGGTACTCACAGGAGCACTGTAAGCTTCTCTAGGAGGAGGAAAAGGGGCAATTACTGTTGAAACCTGAAAAACATATGGTTAATATCCAACAGGTTACCAAAAATAAGTTCATGTTCTCCTAAATGTGTCTTTCTGTATATATCCTAATGAACACACTGATTGTCACAATACATTTTCATCTAGTTTCAGAATATCTATGTATTTAATCAAACAACATTCACAGTCTTAGATCACAATTTAAAACAGGAGAATTTTGCTTCATCTAGAATCCCTATTCCTTTAGTTGGCAGAGGTTCTCGATGAGCTTTGAAAGACCCTGAACATTTCTTTTCTTTTTTCTGGTTTTGGGACCTTAACTGGTGATGCTCAAGGGTTACTCCTGGTTCTGTACTCAGTAATTACTCCTTGCAATGCTTGGGGGACCGTATGAGATGTTGGGGATTGAACCTGGATTCACTGTGTGCAACCCAGCCCTACCCACTATACAAGTTCTCCAACCCCTATATATTTTCTATTTTATTTTTTTCTCTTGGACTTGGCTACAGGCCACTTACAGATTATTCAATTCTGCACTTTCACTGTCCCTCCTGGCAATCGGGGTCCATTGGTGAAAATTCTATAACTCCAGTGCAGACCAAGCACCATTATAAATGGTTTTGGAAAGCTCAGTCTGAAAAACGAAATGTTTATGCTAATATCAATTTAGGTAATATGTAGGCTACTATTTGATTTTGAGGCTCCTTTAAAAATACTGAACTTGTGTTACCAGAGGGACCATTTGTAAACCACAGCAGATCAATAAACAGGGATTCTACTTAGATGTAGACCTCTCAGTTGATATCTCCCCTACACTGAGGAAGAGCTAAATGTGTTTGCCTTCTGGTTTTGAGGTAGGAATCCTGTCAGCTAACTCAATGTTGAAATTTCCCCTTGAGTGCCACCTAAGTCTAGAGATATCTTTCTCAGCATGGCTAGCAGCAGGGATACCTGAAGTGCTAGCATTTGGATAGAAATGGGGTCTGTTTTTTCTTTTTCAGTTCAGTGATTTGGTGTTTTAGAGCACTCAGAAGACTCAAAATAATGCCTTGCTGTTGGCAGTTCACTATGAGATATTAGAGCAGGATGTTACATAGAATCAGCCAGAGTTTCTACCAACGGACTTAACCCCATGGAAAGGTGGTTGCTTTTCTCAGGGAATTTAGTTATTGCCTTGCACATGGTCGACCTGGGTTTGATTCCTCTGTCCCTCTTGGAGAGCGGGGTAAGCTACCGAGAGTACCCCACCCGCACGGCAGAGCCTGGCAAGCTACCCGTGGCATATTCGATATGCCAAAAACAGTAATAAAAAATCTCACAATGGAGACGTTTCTGGTGCCGACTTGAGAAAATTGATGAACAATGGAATGACAGTGCTACCGTGTCATTCCACTGTGTAATTATAGTGTAATTGGGCTATGCAATGACTGTGAAGCATTTGTGAAGGAACTTCCCTGTCTAAATTTTAACCAATCATGGATGATGTTAAAATCTATCTCAAGATATTACTTTGAAGATTCTGTTATTTGATGATCCTGGGTCTTAGATGAAACTTTTCCCTGTCATACAGTAGGTTCAATAAATGATCTGAGCATAAGTAATGATAATAATGATGAAGTAATGGTGAGGATGTCCCTCTCAGCCTTGGAGCCAGAGGTGTGCCTGTAATAGTAAAACTGATAGCTGCACTGAAAAATTATAACTGCCATTTCGGTGTTTTCATTTGTACATTTACTTTTAAAATTTACAAAATAATACCAAAAGAACATTTACAAATAGAACATTACAAAATCACATGAAATAGACATCAATCTATTAATTTCCAAGATATTATCCCAGCTCCACCAACCTCATGAAAGAGCACTTCATGCTCATTTTACATGTTAAATGACTGAGGCTCAGAAAAGCCTAGCATGTGCAAAATGTCGATAAAGAAGAATTAGGAATAACTTTCAGTCTTTTGTTGATCTTATTTTGTGTTCAGGTGTCCTTTTTAGATTACTGCTCTTTGTTCATTAGATGGAATAAAAGATTTAATAATGAGTCTCACGATAATACAAGGAGTATTTGCTAAAGTTTCCAATAACATGATAGATTGCATGAAGATAAAGTTAGGAACAAAGTGTACCTGCATTTGGAAACCTCCCAGGAACTTACTTAGTTAAGAAAGATTAGCTTCTAATGTTCAACTAGGTCAGAGGAGTGGTCACAATTTGGAGAGGCTGTGGTTCATGTATCTTGAAGATCTGTCTGGGTCAGTTTGGTGGAGCTAAATATTATGGTTTTGAACAGAGCTAGAGTAGAAGTTCCTGAAGGATGGACCTCCAGCAGCCTTGCTGTGATATCAGGTAGATTTCTGTCAGGGGAATTCCCTGGTTTCTATACATGCTGTATCCTGTATGAGCCCGGGAGATTTGTCAGTTCTGAGTTAGATAAGACCAAAGTAAGGAGACTACTGGGCAGACAGAAAATCACAATCAGCATAATGGTAAATAGTGATTCCCTGCATGCACATAGAGTATCTTCTTATGTTATTTATTAACTCATAGGTCTGATCCCCCAACTTCATATGGTCCCCAAAGCCCCTTGGGGAGTAGTATCTGAGGGTAGAACCTGAAGTAAATCCTGTGGACTCTAATGAGTAGCCCCAAATTTTAAAAGATGTATTTATTAACTCACAAGTCGTAGATACTCACAACTTAAACTATCTCAGTCTTGAGACAGAGAAGGGAACACCTAATAGAGAATGTTGGGAAGATCCACTTGGGTTGAAAGCTGTGTGCTGAAAGTAGACTATAGACTGAACATGATGGCCACTCAATACTTCTATTGCAAACTACAACATCCAACAGGAGAGAGAACAAAAGGGAATTCCCTGCCGCAGAGGCAAGGTGGGGTGGTGGGGGTTGGGGTGGGGGTGGTGGAGGGATTCTGGGAACATTGCTGGAGGAGAATGGGCACTGGTGGAGGGATGTAAACAAAATGCAAGCATGAAAGTTCATAAGTTTGTAACTGTACCTCACAGTGATTCACTAATAAAAATTTTAAAATGTTATGCTGTTAATAATAAATCTCAGTCTTGAATTCCTTGATCTATTGTGAAGTGATATTTACTTTTATCCCTATTGTCATTGGATTTCTTCACTGATTTCTTAAGCATCTCCCCCACCCCTTACCCCCCAGCTGTACACAGCTCCATTTTTGACCTGGATTTTTGCAGTTTGTCTCTGTTCTGGTCTTGCTGATTGCTTCTTCCACCCCATGTAACTGCACACCTGGTCCATCATCAGAGTACCCTATGAGAAGTCTACCTGTTTCAGGGGCTGAAGCCACTTAGTTCTGACTTTGGAGTCAAGGAACTTGCTCCCTCTGTACCAATCCATTTCCTGGTGGTTTCAGCTCATTTGTTATTTCTCACAAACTAGAAGATAGCAGCATGGTCTCCACTACATTCTTTACCCCCTGCTTATTAAGATGTTTCACAAAGTAGTACAAAAGGTGACACATTTTCTTAGTTTTTGAGAAAATGCACTCAGTTCCTCTATAAATCTGTTCTAGATAGAATTTCAACCTCCATTTTTTTTAGATGCTGGTTTGCTCTTCCTTACTATTAAGCTTATGTTGCTATGAAAAACTACTTTCCATGTAAACCAAGGGCTAACTTTGTAGAAATGTGAGCACATCATTATGTTTCAGAAAGTATACCTCAAGAGGATTGAGAAGAAAGAAAATAAGTTTGAATTTTAAGCCAGCTACTTACTAACTGTGCAACATTGATTAAATTAGCTTCCCAGACTTATTTTATTAAATAGAGGTAACATTTCTTTTATTGTCTATAGATTAAATGTGATGGTGCAACTAAGCCCGATTTAGTAATTGCTTGATAAGAGTCCCATCTCTATCCTTCCTAACACTATGATAATGCTTATGTGCATTTGGATTGTGATGTCAATTAAGGGGTTGTGTCATGGATAAATAGGTCATTGATCAAACCTCAGCAGAATAATACAAAGCACTCTATTAGGTAGACCTTGAACATTTGATTCTGCTGATTCTGGAAATATTTTAGTTACAGTTGCCTACTTTGTTTGGACAATAATCCCACCAGTTGTTTCTGGGGTGATGATGGGGTTTTACAATGTTGTATAAAAAGGTAACTAAGCAATGAATATGCACACAGGGATTCCCAATAAATACTAATATTCTCATTTTATTTAGTGCTAGTAGGAAATGGAACCAACTAAACAGATGGATATAGACTAACCTTTAAGTCATTGGGCAACATTGAGCCTCTGTGCACCTATTTTGTGGATTAGGACTGAAGATAACTGTGTTATACAGCTGTGGTGTAAGGCTGGCTCCAGCAGATGTCTCTGTGATACTGGCATTTTCAGCCACACATACATATCCTCAGAGTTTCCTGGTGTCTCAGGGACAACAGAGATGCAAGCTGTGATATTCAGGTAACTTGTTATAGTAGAGTATATTTACAGAGACTGACCTGGACACAGTCTTGAGACAAAGAAAAACAGATGCTGGAGACTGAGTTATATTAATGGGCTATGATTAATGGAAAAAAGTAAGAAAATAAAGGATATTTTCTTCAGGAAGATGAGTAAATACATATCTTGAGAGTAGAGTAGATGATTTTAAGGGAGCTGTAAAGAGATGTACTTTATCTAAGTGAGGACCTGAGAACTTAGGAGAAGTTCAGATATTGAACTCAAAACCTGACAACTCTTCATTTCCTATTTTCTACCTCCACTGTTGACAATCATTTAGTCTTTTTTTTATGTCACTGGAAAGCCGTGGTATGTTTCAGTGGCTTCTTTAAAGGAGCCTTTTCTTGGCTCCTTTTAAAAGGGATAAGTATAGCTGTGGTTAAGTACTTTGTTTCGATAAAAAGGGAAGTCCTTCATGTGGCTTTGAATTTAAAGAGGCTGCAGGTAGTTGCGAGATCAACTTGAATCTTAAATAGCTTTCCATATGCAGCTTTCAATAATGGTACATATAGAGATGTGTCCCTTGAAGTTGAAACCTGCACACTTTCAGTTTTCAGTTTGAAAGCCCTTGGAATGATTCCAAGTTCTGAGTGTTGCAATTAGGACAGGCATTGATCTAGACAACCATGAGATGTTCCTGTGGAAGGGATGGAGTATGACCATGAGATAAAAGAAGGGATTTTGACTTAAGAACTAACAGGAAACCCATTGCACTTTGTTCCCAGGATGTCCTTGTGGCTGTGGGTCAGTGAACACTGCTTCTCACAGAGCAATTCTACCAACATGTTATGGAAGTAAACCTATCAACAACTCTTGTTGAGCCTGTGTCACAGGTTCACTTCCTGTTGCGGGGTGGGGCAGGCATAAGGCAAAGCAGGGTTTCTGGTGCTACGTGTACATAGCAATTCATCTGTGTGCTTGAGGGGACTCAGAGGTGACCCAGAACATTTGGAAAAAACCAGGAAATAAAGTGAGCCAATAGGCTTTGAAATAAGTTTGTACTTAGGTGGCTGATAAATGAGGGTAGACATGTTTAGAGGATGGTGAATTATAGCAAAGAGGCAGAGATAAGTGTGGTATGTGGTGTGGATGGGAGAGTGCCTCGAGCAGCCCAATGGAAGCTGCTGGGTATGGATTGCAGAGAAGAGCAGTTTACATTGGTGAGAAGTAGACGCAGGTTTTGAATGTTAGATTAAAATGAATGAAAGAGCCAGCAGTTTCTTTTATAGGTAATTTGATTCTACTGTGGAATCTATGCTGTAGGAATTTATTCCTGACTGTTGATTGTAGTCCAAATTAAACTTGGATTTCCTGATTTATTCTTCCCTCATTATCTCTGAGGCAAACACTTAACAGTCCTTTGGCTTCCAATGACTAGCTATCACATGGCTCGGGTAGAGAAAAGGTTGAAATAGAAGAGGCTAACGCAGGAAAATGGGCAAGAAGTAATTTAGGTATATATACTAAGTCTTGGGTCCCCTCTGGACCAACTGAGAATGACTATGAATTGAAGAGGCTTGCCCTGAAATAAAGGCAGATGAAAGATTTGGGATCCTCTTGTTGCAGGGGATGAAGTAAAGAGATGAGTCACTAACTTTCTCTACAAATTTTTTTGGGGGGGCCAAGAACTGGAAGTACTCATTGTTTATTCTTGGCTCTACGCTCAGGGATGACTCCTGGTGGTTCTTGAGTGACTTTATGATGTGTCTGGGGGAACCACATGCGGTGCCAAGCATGAAACCAGGATGGTCTCTTGCAAGGCAAGAAAGAGCCTGACCCTTATACTTTTCTCTGGCCCCAGAAAAGTTAACATGTAATTATTTTTTTATTCTTTATTTTTGATGCTCAAGAACATTGTTAGACCCTAAAAGATATGAAGTAGTTTTTGAAGGGGAATTGACTTAGAAGGAAAGGTGCTGGGCATTATTTGAAATGCAATAAGCCTGAAATAATGGAACATGTGGATATTTATCTGATAGGCATTGGACAAGATAAAAGTCTGTCTTAAAGAGACAGATCCCTGCTTTTGGAGACCAATAACGTGTGAACCACAAGTAAGAGATGCGGTAAAGGGAGGTATTAGAGAGAAGGCAAAGTTCAGACCAAGGGCATGGGCCTGAAGTAAGCAGTCATGAAAGAGGAATGTTTGTGGCTAGGAAAATCTCAAGAGAGCTCCTCCTTCCTTCTAGATGGAATCCACTATTTTCTGCTATTCTTCCATTGGTGTCCTGAGAATTTCTCTTCAAAGACATCAAAGAGCAGAGAGCTACCCTGTTGACCTGGGAGACATTTAATAGCTTCTCAAGAGGGTTCGAGAAACCTCCAGATGATTAGAGGTCATCCAGTCCAGGTGCTTTTCTATGACAAGTTGAGAAACTGAAGATTTGAGAATGTTGGGAAGTGACATGCCAAAGCTGGGCAGTCACTGCAAGTGACTATAAGTAAAACTGTATTCAGCTCAAGGGCTTCAGACATAATATCTGTGCTTGTCTGTACAAAAGTAGCATGGGCCATTGGTGTTCATGTGTTGGCATCAGATAGGCCTGAGTTCAAATTATGACCCAAGTTCCTGAGACTTGGAGACCTGGAGCAGGTGAGTTAACTTCCCTGAAGGCTCAGCTCTGTCACCTGTGAGAAGCAGTGAATGAGATTGCTAATCCCACTAGGTCTTTGTGTGGAGTGGGTGAGGCAGGCAGCCAGAATGCTGAACACTTTGCCCCCAGAGAAGTTCTTAAATTCATTAACGTGTTAGCTCAAGAATTATTGTAGTACAACTATTAGGCTCTTGGTGTCAGGAACAAAACAGAAAAATCCATACTGCTTCATGGCTCTTATAAGTTAAAGGAAAAAGACATTAATCAGATGATATCAAGTACTGATAAACATCAACTGTGATAAGGACTATCAAGGAAAAGAGCAGGAGTCTCTCAGAATAAATATTGGTATCCAGAACACTATTCTTAGGCCTCAGGGAGGAACTGAAAACCCAAATGATTGTCAGAACCGCCCCTTACATGTTGATAATGGCTATGGAAGGACACACTGACCAAGAAAATGGGTGTGTGCCAGGGCCATGGAGGTGAAGAGTGCCAGAGCTGCCAGGGCTCATTCCCTGAAGAACTCTAGGGTTTAGCTAGACTCTTGTGGGATCATCCCAGTCTGTATCAAAAGCTTTGAAGCTATGAGACCCAGTTCAGTGGAAGAGCAGTAAATCAGATTAGTCACTATATGATCACTATATATTTTCTATTTTGAGTATCTTAAGAAATTCTCGGGGGGCTGGGACAATAGCACAACGGGTAGGGTGTTTGCCTTGCACGCGGCCGACCCGGGTTCGAATCCCAGCATCCCATATGGTCCCCTGAGCACCGCCAGGGGTAATTCCTGAGTGCAAAGCCAGGAATAACCCCTGTGCATCTCCAGGCGTGACCGAAAAAGCAAAAAAAAAAAAAAAAGAAATTCTCTGGTACCTTAAAAGTCCTCACTTTCCTACCCTCCAGCTTTGCTAATTTTGGATTTCTATCTAGTTCACTCTCTGCTAAGTTTGAGCCATGTTCTAGCCTCCACCTGTAGCCTCTTGCCCACAGCTCACAGTCAGACCTATCAAAATATCCCCAGTTTCACTTAGAGTCTTATTCTGAGTGTAGTAATTGTCACACAGGATGCTGAGGTCATCTGATAATCAGTTAGTAAAAAGGGCCAATGACCAATGACCAATGACCAAAGACAGAATTACTTTGAAACATGAATGTTCAGGGCCAGAGAGATGGTACAGTGGGCACAACACTTGTCCTGCATGTGAACAACTTGGATTTGATCCCCAGTACCTCTTACTGTTCTCCAAAAATCCTCCAGGAGTGATCCTTGAGCACAGAGCCAGCAATAACCCTGAGCATTGCTGGGTAGAGCCCCCAAACAAAAAAGACTAAAAAAGTTAAAAAAAATTTAAACGAAGCAAGGGTGTTCTTTAATTTTTTCTTCTTATCTTGACATAACTGATGCATACATTTGCTTTGGTTGCAGATTACAACATAAGAATTCAATATTTGTACATATTGCAATGTGTATAAGTCTAACTAGACCTAGAAAAAATTCCAAATTACTTTTTTATGTGTGATAGGACTTTCAAGATTTACCCTGTTTGCACCTTTCAAACGTGTCAAACAGTATTTTTTAGCCATAGTCACCATAATTGTTATCCATAAAAGCTTGGGTATTCTAACCAGGTTAAACTCAGAGAGGTAAAGTCTATTTTCCCTAGAGAGGCAACCTTGTTTTTATTTATTTATTTATTTATTTATTTATTTATTTATTTATTTATTTATTTAAGTTGCTATAATGCCTCCCTAGGCATTTCCAAATGCAAAGTCATTCCTGTTTGTGTCCTTGATAGGACTGGAAGAAAAGAGCAATGTATTCACAGGCTATACAGCCAGGAGAGGTCAGCTCAGGTTAAGTGTTTGAAAATTAGGACTGTGAAAGGCTTATGGCTGTTTGACCTACCCTGACCCTGATCTTCCTACTTGGCTGAGAACCCCCTGTCAGGCTGTTTTAGCCACCAAGTCAAACTTCTGAGAGCAAGATGTGCTGATGGTAAAACCCATTTTATCACACCCTGAAACACAGTACAAATTTACTACCAGTATGTCCCCTGGAGAATTCATTTTATTTTGACCATTCATTCACAGCTTCTCTTTTTTACACATTCTTATTCCCAGAGGTCCTTACAATGTCTTGTAGTTAAACTTGTCTATCTTCTACCCCATTACAATCTCTCTCTGAACCTTCCATATTATTGGGGAGGGTTTAATGAGCAAAAATATCTTCTTCTGAGCATGCTTTCCTGAACTGTCCAGGGAATAAACTACTTAGGTCCTTGCAGAAGTGGATCTAGTCATTCGTTTTCATTCTTGTAGGTGATAGACTGAAGGCAATCATAGGTACCAAAGGATATCTCAGCATCTTTGGATTTGGAAGGAACATGAAAAATTTCCATCCTAGACCACGGTCAGTGGATTCCAGAATTCACTTCAGTGATTCTTCAGATTATTGCATCGAATAGGAAACATTATGTCAAGGAACTGAAAAATGGTAATACTATATGGTAGTTGAAGATAAAAACTGTTCTGTCTTCAATGCATAGATTTCTGAGACTGTAGAGCAGTCTGGCAAGGGAGGTCAAGGAATATTTCATATGCAGGAGGAAGGGACAGAGGCTTCTTTAGTGGTCAATAATAACCCAGTTGTGAATTAGGTATATTACATTGACTTGACAATGATTCTCATAATCTGTTGGCTAAAGAATGATGTCCCGATTTCATAAACAATCAGCTTGCTTTATAATTAAGTGCTAGAGACAGAATTTGAAATGAAATCTGTGAAATCAAAACTGTGGTTGTTTCACTAAATCAAATTGTTGTATTTATTTATGTTGGGAAGAAGTAAAAGAAAAAATATTTTTCATAGCGCTGTCTCCTGGAGTTAAAAAACAACACCCACATGTAATATTCCTCACGTACTTACTTCCTGTCGTCATATATAAGCATTCCTCAGTGACAGCCCGTTGTACCTATCACCCTCCTACCTTGTGGAGGGCAAGGAGAGAATTTCTATAAAAGTTTTACAGGCTGAGATCAAAAAGGCAGGCAAAGGCAGGGAAAAGTTCAAGTCCCTAAATTCCCTTTTGTATCATGAGCTAATAAATTCAGCAGCTTGCACCTGCAAATAGTACTTTGTAGGTTATTATTAGGTTAGGAGCGAGCACATGGCACTACACATGCCCTTCGGTTCATATTTTGTGTTGCCTTCTATGAGGTTGCTCTCTGATAGGAAATGGATATTCAGGGAGATGTTTTCTGCCCAATATCAAAAACACAGAGGTAATAAAATCATTTCAGAGTGGTGCAGTTGTGTGTTTTTTGGCTAAGTACTTGGAGGAGAGAGTCACCAACTCTGGTCTGCTTGAAGGAGGGCTCTAATTCAAGATAAAACAGTGATCATAAAGCTTTGTAATGAGAAATGGGACTTGATCTTCCAGGGTTGTGTATAGCAGGTTATTGAGTTTGTCATTTGTTCTCTAGCTATGAAGAGTCTCAGAGGTCTGGGTTGGTCCTAACCTTCTTGTAACTGGATACCCCGCTATCCTCAAAGCTGATCTTTACTTGCAAGCTCGGTTATGCACTTATACTGTGATGTGGGAAGTGCTGACAGTGACATGAAGTAGATGGTATAATTTTTATGTTTTTAATATTTTCACTTAATATTTTAGAGATATAGTCAACCTGCATTTTCATGTTTATATAGTTGTAGAGGTGAATGCAATTTTGGCTAATGCAGTGGAGAATCAATTTCTTTCTAATTAATCTAATATTTCATACATATGTATTACATATAATTATATCAGACTGAATTATGTGAAATAGCTACTTTTAATTTTTTAGGCCACAGTACTTGAAAGCAACAATGTTCTATGTTTCTGCTTAATATATATTAGGCTGTGCTAGCATAGGGAGCTCTAAAATATCAAACAGCCTTCCCCTTCAGTTGCATATAATCTGGTGAGGCAGTATTAAAAAATTAGTTACACAAGAGTTGTGACAGAACTATAAAAAAAGGCCAAAATAAACTGGAGAAAGAAAGGGTGACAGAATTGGGACATCAGAAAAAGGAGGTTTATTTACTCTTCTTATATATATCATAACTCTCTCTTTATGTCTGAACTGTGTTCATACATTTATTTTATTTGTGATAAGGGAGAGGAAGAGGACAAGAAAAATGCTTGTGCTTAGGATGCTTCAAGAAGCAGAATTTTTAGAGCTGAAAAGCTGTGTTTTCCAGTTATATATTATTCTTTCATTAAAAATATTTTTTCATAAAAAATATAAAACACATTAAAATATTTTATGAAAATATTTTTATAAAATATTATAATTTTAATTAATTTTTATTGTGTTAAGAATACTTATTTAAAGATCTATTCTCTTATATAATTAAGTGCACAGTATAGCATTTTAGATTACAGTTACAGTGTGATACAATGATTCTCTAAAACCTTGCATAAAATCTTTAGACCCTTTGAAGAGCAATTCCAGAGAAAAATATTCTGTTTTCAACTGGGAACCACAACTTTCTATAAGTTTGGATCTTCAATATTTCATATAAGTGGAACTATTTAATATTTGTCCCCCTGGTTCTGTCTTATTTCACTTAGCACAACATCCTTAAATTCATACAAGATGTCGTATATGGCATATTTTCCTTATTTTAAAAAAGGTGCAATGCAGACTGGGGAGATAGCTCAAAAGGCTAAAGCATATGATTTGCATGCAGGAGTCCTGGATTCAATCCCAGGACCACATGGTTCCCAAGTATTGAGGAAAATTTCCCTTGAAAATAAAATAAAAAGAACAACAACAAAAAATTGAGTGCTACTCCATTATACATATGTAAAGAAAAATTACGTATTACATATGTATATAAAACTGTATGAAGAAAATATATTTATGTATCCAGTGATTAGTAGATATTTAATTACCTCACATGCCTTTACTATTATAAAGACTGCTGCAACGGACTTTCATGCGCTGATGATCTCTTCAAGATCTAAATTTATATTTGTATATTGAGAGATAGCATGGTAAGCATGGTAAGATTATATGGCAATTGTATTATTTTTAGTTTGAGGGGCCACACCTGGTAGTACTTGAGGGCTCTTTCCAGCTCTGTGTTAAGCAGTTGTCCTTTGTGGTGCTTGGGGAATGTCAACAACTAAACCTGGAATTCCAGATGTAGTCATCTCATTGCGTTATCTCTCCGGCTATCTTTAATTTGGTCACTGTCAATTGTCACTGTCATCCCATTGATAATCGATTTGCTCAAGTGGGAACCAGTAACGTCTCCATTGTGAGACTTGTTGTTACTATTTTTGGCATATCAAATTAAGAGACCACAATACTGTTTTCCTTAGTGACCACATCACTTTTTATTCCAATGAAAAGTGTTCAAGATTTCTAATTTTCACATATTGGTAACAATATGTTTTTTGTAAAGACCATCTTAACAGAGATGAGGTGATAACTCATTGTACATTTTTCTTGTTACTTGTGATTGAACATCTTTTCTTGTAATTGTTAGCTATTTGTATGTTTTTTTTTCTGGAGAAATGTCTATTGAAGTCCTCTGCCCATGGGCACAGTGTTATGGGAGGAAAATAAATCATTTACTTGCCACCAAGGAAGCACAATGCTGGTTTTCCAGAGTGTGCAGACTTTAGTCCTCTCACTTTAGTTTTGGAGAACATTGCTCTCGTGTTTTGGCAGTCAGTTGACTTGTAAACACCACTCTTGGTTATTTTTGATTTTGAGCATTTTTCTGACATTCTTCATAGCTTTTTCAGTATGACACTGGATGAAGCTGATTCAGAGCTACCTTGACAGATACTATTTTAACCAGAAACAATAGGTATTAGACTAAAGCAAGCTCAAGTTCTAGGCACCTATCTAAAAGGTAGATAACGAATTTTGGCACACTTTTTCTAATGTGGATTAATACTTCAAATTTCAATTCTGTTTGTTTTTCGCCTAGGTAGTATTGTCAGCATTAGTTTTCCTTTCTCTCCCAACCATACTCTTCCAACATTTTTCATATTTAAATCATATCTTCCTTCTTTTATTTACCTAACACACAGATACCCTGCTTATTATTTTGTGGTAAATTGTGACTTTGTAATACTTAAGGCTTAGTTCTGTAAGACATGTAACTGTTTATCCAATAGAATTCAGTAGATTCTTTTAGCCTGTGTACTTTTTTTTTGATTTTAAACTTTTTGACAAATAAGAGCATTATTGGAGAGAGGTCTCTTCATTAGGTGATACCTAGTTATATATTTACACCTTAAAAAAATAGTACCCTGGAAGTACCCTCTGCTTTATTCTGGAGGACTTCCCTGGGTTGGCGGAGGTAAAATTACCTTCGATCTTAAAAGACACTATTTCCATCTCCATGACATAGTGCTGTGGACTTGCCAACCAATCAGCTTCAGCAATGGTGGGAGCCAGAGCCAAGGCTCTGATAACCTGTGAACCAGAGTTACCTTTCCTTATAATGTGCTCAAAAATGCTTTAGATTAGGGCATAGGGGAAAAGATAATTCGCTTTAAACTATTTCTCGAAAGTTTCTGGAGCGATAGCACAGCGGGTAGGGTGTTTGCCTTGCACGTGGCCGACCCAGGTTCAATTCCTCTGTCCCTCTCAGAGAGCCCAGCAAGCTACTAAGAGTATCCCGCCCGCACAGCAGAGCCTGGCAAGCTACCTATGGCATATTCTATATGCCAAAAAACAATAGCAATAAGTCTCACAATGGAGACATTACTGGTGCCCACTCGAGCAAATCAATGAACAATGGGACAACAGTGCTACAGTGCTTCATGAAAAAATACTTTTATTTTTCATTACATTAAATATCTTTTCCATGACTCCTATATATCTGACTCAATTCATGCCTCTCTTTTTTTTTCATTTTTTGCTTTTTGGGTCACACCCAGTGATGCACAGGGGTTACTCCTGGCTCTGCTCTCAGGAATTACTCCTGGCGGTGCTCAGGGGACCATATAGGATGCTGGGATTTGAAGCCGGGTCGGCCGCGTGCAAGGCAAATCCCTACCTGCTGTGCTATTGCTCCAACCCCCACATGCTTCTCTTTTGAACTCAGGACCTGTATAATCAATGACTTAGTTGAAAATTTTACCTAAATATCATCAGCTGGGTTTCTAATCTCCCCATTCCACCTACTTATTTCCTCAATAGTTTTCTTCCCTTGTTATAATAGTGTCTCGATCTTCTTACTCAGAATGCATCTATTACTGTCATCCTAACTTTCCTCTTATGTCATACATATTAGATACACCTGGAAATATGATTCACTACGCTTTCAAGATACATTCCTAAAACAATTACTTATCATAATCTCTATATCCAGGTCTAAACAACACACCATTGTTTCCCTGAATTGCTGTAAAATCAACTAAATTTACTCTCACTGGGATTCAGATTGTTTTCTGTCTAGCCACCGGTTAAATATTTTTAAATGTAAATTATTTAAGAGATGCATTGGTCATAATTCCTTTTTCAGCTCATTCACAGAAAAAGCCCAAGCCTACAAGGTTCTCTGTGTTCTACCTCTTACTGTCTATCCTTCTAGTTATTACCTCATTCCCTTTGCTATAGCTCTATGATTTCTCAAACTTTCTAGGTATGCTCCCTTCTTCGTTTGATGATGTGTCCTGTTATTTTTAATCTATGCATAATACATAGAAGGTGTTCAAAATGTTGTTGAATAGATATTCTACTAAGTGCAAGAAAATGATTTATCTTCTGTATCACTGTATGATTAAACTTATGGAAAGTAACTGATGTTTGGAGCTTCAGACTTCAAGTTTAGTTTAATCATGATGTTCTTGTCAGCCGTGTTTGCGAAAATAAAACCCAAAAAGAAAACCATCAAAATGAAAAAATGTAAGCAAAATCCACCACTAGTCATTGTTCACTTCCTGAATCTTGTTTTTTATTTTCTTTTGGTGCTGTCTTTTGGGATAAATAAAAAGTGTGCTAATTTACATTATGACATGATCTCCTTAACACAGTTGAATAATTTGAATAGACCTGGTCTAGAAAGAGTTGGCTGAGGAAGGTCACACTGGGAAACAGTGAAAGAGCTCAACTAGAAACCAAATTGTCAAAATTTTATAAAAACAGAAATCAGGTTATTGACAACCTTGAGCTAATGTGTTTAGAAACTACATGTTCTTGACATGCTTCCTCTTGATTGCTCCATAAATAATTCACATGGCAAATATTTATCACTGATTTTTAAGCTAATTATTAATAAATGCATTTTTTCATATTTAGATGGATCTTTAAATTACTGGAGGAGTATAAATTATGAAGGCCATGTTTTTATTACATATTACATACTTTATCTTCTAAATGCAAGTAGGAATGTGCTTCAAAAAAGGATGAATATCATTTCACTTAAGTCTAGATATGTTATGTAGGGGGCATTATATATATGTGTGCATTTGTGTGTGTATGTTTATGTAATGAGAGATATTATTTCCTAGTTAGCCTTGTTAACTGGGAACTTAAAAAAATTTGTGTTTTAAATTTTGGACTACATGCAGTGGTGCTCAATCCTAGCTCTGCTCTCAGGGATCACTCCTGGTGAGGCTCAAGAAATAATGTGAGAGAGATATAGAACCCAGGTTAGCTGGGCTATGTGCAAAGCAAGTGCCTAGTCCCGTACTACCTCTCCAGGTGCTGACGAATATATCTTTTGACCATCACTTTTATTGGGGTAAAAGGTTTTAGGATTTAATATATCAATAAATATAAGTATTGTAAAACTGTCATAGGGGCTGCATCTAAAGTTCAAAGGATTGGTGCATATACCACTCATACAATAGGCTTAAGTTTGATTCCCTGTACTGTATGCCCAGTTGCAGACATGTCTCTGATGGTTCACGCCCAAGAGTGCTGGGGGACATTAGTGCCACACCCACAGTGCTGGGCTAAATATTGCTGGAAGTGGCTTACAGTTGAGCAGTGCTTAGGGGTGCCTCCTGACAAAATATTAAACTTAAAAAATCTCAACAATCAATATGACTGTCTTAATTTTATAGCAATGGGAAAAATATTGCAAGCAATAACAAAAGCATAGGTATTACAAGAAAATGCAATGTTTACATCAGCTACAATCTGGCCTTAATTTGGATACTATATCATCTGCTGGAGTCTCTCTCTATCTCTTTCTCTCTCTCTCTCTCTCTTTCTCACACACACACACACACACACAATTTACTGAAATCACATATTCATGGACATGCTGTCTGCTGGAGTGGCGTGTGTACATACACACACATGTAAAGTCTACCTGAGTCACACACATACACAAAAATAAGATAGTAAATTGAAATGGAGCCAGGCAAATTGTAATTCAAATGAGGCTTCAAGGAAAATGTTTTGAAAACCTAAATAGACTTGGAGATCTCAGTCTTGGGTCCTGCACACGTGGGTTACTCTGCCGGTTCCTTCATGCCTGAGGCTCTTCCAAACGTGTGGAAAGGGGCCTTGTGCATGGCTGTGGGTTCTTAAGATCAAGCGAGGTGAGAGAGATTGCCTATTTAGGAGACAGAGACAACATTTTTAGATGGCACAAAT
Organism: Sorex araneus; assembly: GCF_027595985.1. NCBI lineage: Eukaryota > Metazoa > Chordata > Mammalia > Eulipotyphla > Soricidae > Sorex > Sorex araneus. The sequence continues at coordinate 43,308,462 of NC_073312.1, forward strand.
ACTTTCAGTCTAGCTTGTGTTGGAAGAGACACACTGCAAAATTGATATAATCATCAAACAGCATGGTTATATTTCAAATAATTTATTATGTATGATTGATAAAATTGAAAAAAGTTCTATAAAATCTATTAAGCTTTAGGTTTTCAAGGTCCTACAAAATATATATTAAATCATAATAAAAACCTATGAGACTGTATTCCAGTGATGAATTTCCTTTTCAACAAGAAAACATTGTCTTATAAGTGTCCTTAAAAGTTTTAAGAGGTAAAATTTAGTAATATAGATACAAGAAATTGAATGCAATAAAAAGCTATTATTAGGAAATAAGGGTAAAATGGTTGGTTAAATAAAAATAAAAGCTTAACAAAACTCAAAATGTAACACTAAAATTATATAGTCATTAGACTCCCTAGGTTGTTGAAATGAAACAATACAAAATAAATTAATTAATATGAATGACAGAATATTCTATCTTGCAGTATTGACGAAAAGGCAGTTTTGAAAAAGAATCATATATATGAAAGGACTATATTAGAGATCTAACTTAAATTTTTAACAGCTTCAAAAATCTAAACAAATTCTATGAATAGTAACAATGATTAAAGATAATGGAAATTGTCTGAATTGAAAGAATATCTGATTCTATAATTTAAATTCAGTTGTGGATATAAGTAGTGAAGGAGGCCAACTACTCATCAGACCTGTCAAGGTTTTCATTTTAAGCACAAAGAAGTAACACTCAATGGTAAAACAAATCAGTTTCATAAAGTGAAGTATAATCAATTAGGCTTAGTTTTCTCTTACACTTGTCTTCTCATATAGTGATTGTTTAAACAAAAAAAGAAGAATTTTACTAAAAGGGGACAATAAGTTATTCTCTCTTATCTTAAAAGATTGCCAACTATTTAAAAAATTAGAAACATAATCCAACTTTTCTAGTCTTCAGTTTTTGCATTAAGATAACTTTTTTTGTGGATGAACATGTCATCTCTATAAGAGACAATTCACGTGTGTTTGAGAAGAATCTGTCTTCTTGCTTTGGGTGGGATGTTCAGTACACATATGGTAAATCCATTTGGTTTATTTTTTCATATATATGTGCGCGTATATGTATTTGAAGCATTATCGTTTACAGTACTGTTCATGAGAGGGTTTCACCCCTACAATGTTCCAACACCACACCCTCAATCAACATGTGTGCTCCCCTCTGCCATTGTCTCAGAGTTCCCTTCTAATACCCTCCCACCCCCTACTTTTCCCTTGGTAAGTTTAGTTCTGTGAAGCAATTCCCAGATCTTCCTTTTCTTTCCTCCTCAGTGAGAAGAAATTCAAATGCTGATATTATGTATCCATCCTGACTTGAGAACATGAAACAAATGCAGAATAAGTTATAAAGAGACAATATAAAATGCTGGAGAGAATATAGTCCTGATGTCTACTGATGTCTATGGATGAATGTCTTTGAGCAACAAGGGAGTTAAATGTGGCCAGTTGATGCCCTTCCCTCATCAATATCCAGATCTTTTCCGTTGTTGAAACCTAACTTTCTGAGCTTTCATAGAAAACAGCACTTTGTATTAAATTCAGAAGAAAAACAAATGGACCATCTTACTCAAATAGTTAAAGCATTTATGAGGCAGAAGTAGCTTCTTGTTAAAATCCCAAATCTCTTGTCACCTAATCTAGGCAGGTGAATTCTCCCAGGCAAGTCAAAAAATAAGAAGTTTGCTGAGAACATGGGGATGTTGGGATTTATTTCTATTTCCACAGAAACCATCAGTGTTTTGGTCTGAAGCCTGCTCTGGGAGTATCATATAACTCTGTTCTCTTTTGCCTAGGGATTCATTAGGAGGATTTACAGAAAGTTGGGGGCTGTGGGTAGATTTTTTGGAATCTCCGCAGAATATCAATAGAGATGCCCCTTCTGAAATCATATGCAAAACACCATGGGGACTTCATAGGAGTTACTCACAAAATTTCCATTTTTCAAAACTGACATTTTAGTTCCCATGATTATTAAAAGCTTTGCTTCTGAAAGTTAAACAGCATCTTCCCTTGACATTTCTTTAGTAACCAAATGTACAGACAGCAGAATGAATTTCTCTGGAGTGTTTGGGAAGGCTCAGATATATATGAACATAGATTATTTACATTCATTTTGGCTATTTGGTAATAGCTACATCATTAATGTCTAACTTAAACTTCAATCTCTTCAAACGTAAGGGATTGGCTGTTTTAAGTGGGTAGTGAGTTTCTCTATGGCCGATTTCTTTAGGAAAGCAATACATTTAGGAAATGATTAGCAGAGAATGAGACTCTTGAGTCAGGGACATCCTTCCACAGGACACTTTGGTGAAGGCATTCCATAGGTCTCATGATTTAAACCACACTCAATGCCTGGGGAACCGTTCACTGTGAGAAGCCTCTGTCCTTCTTTTGTTCGGACCCTCTTTCCTACAGAGTTCCCGAAGAATTTGCTCCGGTTGGAAAATCAGCTGTATGGACTAGTTTTAGATTTATAGTGGTGTGGCACCTAACCTCAGATTTGTTGCTCTCACCATGACGTGTATCTAGTATCTCCTAGCCACATATGGGAAGCAATTTGTTTCAGAGTCACTGTCACAACACCACAGCCACCAACTTTGGTCTGTGCTTCTCCAGTTATTTGTTATAGTGGGTTCACCGTTGTGCCCTATCCAGGTTGGAAGGCCTCTAATAATACCGACCCATATCTCTTCGTAGGCATACCTGTGACTGTGTGCTTCAAATCTCTGAGAGTGAAAAGTAAACAAGCTGGCAAAGTGTTAAGTCTTGAGTTGATCCTCCACCTGTATCACTCTGATGTAACCTTCCATGGAGGGCTGCTGCCTAGGGTCCTGTTGGTAATACAGTAGCCTCTATTACATCATGGGATATTTGTATGTACTGAAATATTGTCTTCTGGGTTTTATTATGAGGTTGTTTTTCCTTAACACTAAAATGTGTCAGCTTGGGACCTCAGAAGGTAGCGGCTGAATTACAAGTGTGAGACCAACCTCACTTACACTCGAGATTCACTTATCCTGTGTTCATACTTCAACGGTTCTTATAGATTGTTGAATTTCATTGCCAATTCATAGAGAATATGGGGAAATATTTTTATCTTAAGACAATCTTATTGAATGGAATCTATTTAAATAAAATCAGCATTCAGCCTCCTTTTGGACAATGATAAAGCTGCACAGAAGGCAGCGTTGCTGGAACGCTTCCAGGCAGCAAATTCACAGTGTCTGGTTTGCACTTATTCATGTGTTTGCAAGGAAAATTTGTTTGGTTCCCTAATTCTAAAATTCTGTATTTTTTTCTTAAATTTTGATATATTTTCAACATTAGGACAGTTTCTGACATGTGCCCACCCTTTTGGAATTTGGAAAAAGCCTTTCATATATGCTACCCCAGGAATCATTATCTTTTTTTATAGCTGAGTAACTGAATTTAGAGAACTCAGATGGCTTTCTCAAGGTCATACTGCCAAGAAATGAGAGCTTTATTTTTTTAAACATTCACTGCTCTTTCCATTATAGCCACATTTATGGATTTGAATCTTTTTGACAAAGCCTAACTAGACGCCATGGCAGAAGTTGCACAGAGATGGTCAGAATGGAGAATCATTTAACACTGATAGAATTTTTTAATTTCAGATTTAAAAATGCATAGACCTTTGTCTAGTTGTGATGCAGATCTTCTGAAAACTTAAAAAATGTTTTAATAACCTTCCTGTCCCACCTGTATTCTCTATTATATATATTTCTGTGATTAATTATGGATTTATTTATTCTTACAAAATTATTAAGTAAATACCATGTGCCTTGAGAATACAAGTTTATTTAGGAAATCATCACTCGTATCACTTATCATCTCATTGTTCGTCGATTTATTTAAGCGGGTGCCAGTAACGTCTCCATTCGTCTCTGTTGTGTACTAGTGTAGCCCAATGGCATCTGTTAGCTCCAGGAACACGAAGAGCCTTAAACCATTCATTTAGGGTCTTGATGAAGAGGTCTGACTATCTTGTAGGTGGGCAGTCATGCAGTCTTTTCACATCCCATGGAATCTAGTTGATAACAGCTCTAGTCCAGCGGTCATCTCTAAATCGCATTATATGTCCAGCCCATCTGGTTTTCGAAGACTTGGCAAAAGAGACAGTGTCCCTGATTCTTGATCTTCCATGAAGGTTGGAACTCCGGATTTCTTTTCTCACTTGAGTGAGATGTGATACTCCAAGCATAGCTCTTTCGATTCCTCTTTGGGATACCCGAATAACATTCTAATCCTGTTTTCATAGAGCCCAGGTCTCTGATGTGTATGTTAGTGCAGAAAGAATGGTGGAGTCAAAAAGACGTGCCCAAAGCCAGAGGTTTTTCATCCTCTTAACCACTTCTTCAATGCACTAGAAGGCGTTCCATGTCACTCTCTTCTTCCTGCACAGTTAAGGTGCCAGGTTGTTTGTCATGTTTAGTTTTCGAACTAGGTACACATCACTGCTGCATTCAGAGATGTTCGTTCCATTGAGGGCAAGTGGAACATCAGGAATTAGTTCGTTCCTCATGAACATTGTCTCCGTGAGATTCAGCTGCAGTCTGATCTTTCCACAGTCACAGTCGAAGTCGGAAGTCGGCCAGCATTCATGCCGCTTGGTTGATATTTCATGCTATTGATATTTCATGCTATTTCATGCTATTAGAACATGATATTTCATGCTATTAGAATATGACATGCTAATATGTCATCAGCGAAGCGGAGGTGGTGTAGTTGCCGACCATCTATCATTACTCCCATTCCTTCCTATTCCAGCCATCAAATGTTGTTCTCGAGGGTGGCACTGAAGAGTTTTGGTGAAAGGCATAGCCCTGCCAAATCCCTCTCTTTATGTCAATGATCACTTCTTCGTAGAATGGTGAGATCCTAGTGGTGAATCTGTAATACAGCTCACAGAGGATCCTGATGTACTGAGTTTAAATGACTTGCTTGGCTAGGGCTTCAATGATCGCTGCAGTCTCATCAGAATCAAAGGCCTACTTTATCAATGAACGTTAGACAGAGTGGCATCTTGAACTCCTGAGAAGCCTCAATGAGTTTGGTCACCATGTGCATATGGTTGATCGTGCTGAATCCTTTTTGGAACCTCTGATGGTTGCTCTCATGGTTGTCTAATGTTCTGCCAGTCCTATTCAGGATGACTCGAGTGAACAACTTGTAGACGACAGATGACAGGCAGATCAGGTGATAGCTGCCGATGTTATGGATGTCTTCCTTCTTGTACAACAGGACAGGCATGCCAGCTTTCCATTGGGATGGAATCTTGAATATGGATAGGTAGCGTGTGAAGCACCGAGCCAGTGTATTGATGAGTCTTGGCGGCAGATTCTTCAGGTTTTCAGTTCTGACCTTGTCTGGACCGGGTGCTGTTTGCTTCTTTACTGAAAAAATGTTGTGTTGGATTTTGGAAGGGAGAACTTTGGGAACGGCATATCCATCCTGTGGAATTTGGTATGTGGGCAGGTGGACGTGGCTATCAGAGAGATCTGAGTAGAAGTCATGGATAACCTTTTCCATTGCTTTTCTGGAAGATGTGATACATCCGTCAGGATGTTGGAGGGCAGTCATCTTGGTCTTATAGCGGGTGAAGGACAGGTGGGTGTTGCAAATACTTTTCCTGGGAAATCATATGTTGAATAAAAGTTACACAATTGCATTAAAGCAAAGCATATTGGAACATGTGCTAGCAGGACATAAAGTGCTCTGGGAATCTAGGAAAGGAATCTCTTAGTAACCATTGTTTTTGTTGAAAATGAAGATAAAACATAAAGATGGTCAATAGTGTGGTGAAGAAAAAAATGTGAGGTTTTCTTTGGGGAACTAGATTTCTAGATGTGGGAGAGAGAGACAGAGACAGAGACAGAGAGACAGAGATAGAGAGAGGAAAGAGAGAAAGAGAGATTAGAGAGTTTTCGTAAAACATCTGGGGTTCTACAAGAATTACAGGAGGGAAGTATACAGTTATTCAGAACATATACAATTATTCAGTACCTAGCTCAAGACAATTGTACCACACAAAGAGTTTTCCTGGGCGGTTACACTTAACATACATATGTCCCATGTTTTATAGGGTTGCTTTAACATTGCTATGACTGAGTTAGCTAGGTGACAGTTTGGGAGGCTCATTAACAGGTATGACTAGAGACTCTAAGATATTCGAGTAGTTCTGAGGAGATTCTAATACCCTTGTCTTGGGAAATGTTTCTTCTTGAAAATGCATCTCAGAAAGAAGACAATTTTTCATTTTTTATGATTTTAATTTTGAAAAACTCCACTATTTCAATATTTTCTCACTTTTAACATTTCTTAGAGTTCACATGTTGTCAAAAATCCTCAATGTTTAAAAATATTTTTAGATTTTAACTGAAATCTAAACCTTAGAATTTATATTTCTCATAAATCTATTAAAGATTAAATCACATGAGATATTAAGTATCTTGGAATCTTAAAGCTTATGGTAAAGAACAGTTTTGGTGAATGTGATTTGAGCATGTGATTGTCTACTATCAAATGGAAAGTATATTTAAAAATATCTTGGAGCAGTATGGAAAGTATCATGCTAAGTGAAATGAGTCAGAAAGAGAGAGACAGACATAAAAAGATTGCACTCATCTGTGGAATATAGAATAACAGAGTAGGAGACTAACACCCAAGAATGGTAGAAATAAGTACCAGGAGGTTGGCTCCATGGCTTGGAGGCTGGCCTCACATTCCGGGGAGAGGGCAACTCAGAGAAGGGAACACCAAGTAAAATGTCGTCGGAGGCCATGCGGGGGAATGGTGATGCTTGCCAAATGTAGACTAGAGACCGAACACAATGGCCACTCAACACCTTTATTGCAAACCACAACACCTAACTAGAGAGAGAGAGAACAAAAGGGAATACCATTGGCAGGGTGGGGTAGGGGGAGATGGGACTGGGGAGGTGGGAGGGATGCTGGGTTTACTGGTGGTGGAGAATGGACACTGGTGAAGAAATGGGTTCTTGAACTTTGTATGAGGGAAACATGAGCACAAAAATGTATAAATCTGTAACTGTACCCTCACAGTGATTCACTAATTAAAAATAAATAAATTAAAAAATATCTTGGAGCAGATATGCAAATTTTATACTTGACCATTTTATTAGAACTGCTGAGGATATAGATACTCATGTACTAGTGATGAGTTGAGATGCAAAATAAGAATTGTTGATTTATATGATATTTATCATGTCATGTTCTTATAATTTGACCAATAATAGGAGTAACTGAAAAGGAAATAGAACATGCTTCTGGGCAAGGAAAACTCATAGCTCTGATTATCCACCTCACTCTGTCCTTAAGGATAGACCTCAAAGGAACTGAAGATCTGTTGTGAACTATTGAGATAGCGTTTTAGAGTATTTTTTCCAAAGACAGTTTTGTAGTTATTGTTCCAGGGAACATCTATATTTTTCTCTTTGCTATTTGATCCTCTGGATGATATCTTGTACAAAATAATGGAATTAATGTGTATGATTATATATCTGAGAGATGTCTGGCATCATTCTGTACTGAAGTTTTCATTGGTTCATTTATTTATTATTGGTCAGTTTATTTTCCATATAGTAAAGTGAGATCTATAAATCTATAAGAACTGTGCATATGAAGCATGCCAAGCAAGAATTTCTGAGCAAGATGTGAAAAATGTCATCTTCTAGAACTCATCAAACAGGCTCATTATGACTCCTATATAGATTTCAACAAACATCAGACTAATGTTCTGTTTTAGAAAAATAATGTTCTAGCTTCAATTCAACCACCAAGACAACTTCCCTTCACCTTAAATGCCTAAAACTCAACTATCAATAATTTTGCAAATCATAATGTTTCAATAAAATTCGAAAAGTAAGCTCGGTGCCAGACAGATAGTATATTAGGTAGGGCATGCCAGATGGTCCTTCAGTTGCCAGGAGTTATCTCTAAGAAATGTTGGGTGTAGTCCACAAACAATATACAAAACCTAAATAAAACCAAAAAAGTAAGTCCTAAGCATCTCTTGGTGTGGCCCCCAATCAAAACAAAAATTCACTTTAATAAGATGCTGTTCATTTTTTAGAGAAAATCATTGTATTTTTCTGATCATTAATTTATTTCTGAAGCCTTAAAAGGAGAGAATAGGCCAATAATAAGAGATAGGTTTTCAGTGATCCCTTACCTACTACCAATATAACTCTTACTTTAATTTAGGTATGTTTATATATACAATGGTTTGATTGTGCATGAGCACGTGCATAAATTTTGGGCTGGATACTGATATCTTCCAATATTAGACATACGCAGGTTACTTTTCTTGAATCTTAAACTCTTTAGTCTTGAATAATATATTCTGAGTCTTTTGTAGGGTCAAGAATTTTGATTGCCATAATTATTCAGATTGAAAAAAATTATGATTATGATTAACCTATTAACTCTATAGAATACCTTAAGTGATGAGATACAAACGTGCATAGATTTCTACAAGACTACTTAAATCTCTTTAATTTTTATGAACCAAAGAGTGAAAGGGAAGATGACTTTTTGAGAAGGAAGAGTAATAGAGACAAACTATAAGGAATCTACATTTGTAGGAAACTGTTATGTGGTGGAGTGTTTTTATTTCAGGTAAATAAGTTAGGTAAAAGTATTCAGATAAAAGAATTTTGCTTCCTGGAAGTGCTTGTATTATATTACAGGAACATGGAAAAGTTGAGTATATCTGGGTAATTACAAACTGTTTAATTTATATGAGTAAGTTAGAATAGACTGGTAGTGATCAAATATTATGATTAGGTTAGAATAAACTGGCAGTAATCAAAGCTTGGAACCAAATCTAACTCTTGTTTGGGGCCTTTCAGTGACTGGTAGTAGAGTGACTGGATGCTCTCTATTAGTGGAGGGCATCCAAAAAAAATAGAGATAGGGTCTGTGAGATAAGTGAGAACGAACTTGCCTTGCACCTGACTTAACCAGGTTCAATCCCCTACACCCCCTATGGTCCCCCAAGCACCACAAGGAGTGATCCCTGAGCTCAGAGCCAGGAGTAAGCCCTGAGCACTGCTGGATATGGCCCAAACTTCCTCCTTAAAAAAAGAAATAGAGAATAACAATTAAAGTTTTTTAAAGAATTTTGGGAGAGTACAGACAAGACATCATGCGACAGCTGGAATGGGAAGGAATGAGAGTGAATATAGACGGTTGGCAACTACACCACCTCTGCTTTGCTGATGACATCATTCTCATAACGCCAAACATTATCCAAGCAGCATGAATGCTGGCCAACTTCGACCGAAAGTGTGGAAAGGTTGGACTGTGCCTGAATTTCAACAAAATGATGTTTATGAAAAACAACTAGTTCCTGACGGTCCATTTGCTCTCAATGGAACGAACATCTCTGAATGCAGCAACTATGAGTACCCGGGTCTAGAATTCAACATGAGGAATGACTTAGCACCAGAACTGTGCAGGAGGAAGAGAGCAGCGTGGAACGCCTTCAAAGGTATTGAAGAAGTGGTTAAGAGGACTAAGAATCTCCAGTCTGTGCACATCTTTTCGACTCTACTGTTCTTCCTGCACTAACATATGCCTCAGAGACCTGACCTCTAAAAAAACAGGATGAGAAAGCTTTTGGGGTATCCCAAAAAGGAATCAAAAGAGCTATGCTTAGAGTATCATGTTTCACTCAAGTGAGAGAAGGAATCCGGAGTTCTGACCTCCGTCAATGGTCAATAATTAGGGATGCTGTCTGGTTTACCAAGGCATCGAAAATCAGATGGGCCAGACACGTAATTTGATTCAGAGATGACCCCTGGACTAGAACTATTACCGACTGGATTCCACGGGATGACAAAAGACCGCATGGCAGCCCACCAACGAGATGGTCAGACTTCTTCATCAAAACCCTGAATGAAGGATTTGACGCTCTTCCTGTTCCTGTAGCAAGCACATATCACTGGGCTACACTAGCACATGGCAGGGGCAAATGTAGACGTTACTGGTGCCCACTCAAGCAAATCGAAGATCCATGGGATGACAAGTGATACAAGTGATACAGATAAGACCTTAACAGATAATCTTGGATATGATTTTATCTGATTGTTAGTAAACAGTTAAAAATAGAAGGTTTGAAAAAGTTTTGATGTTTTTGATCATTCCATGGGGAAGACTTTATTACCTGAAGAGTAATAAAGAGTAAGTTCAGATATATGTTTAAGAGGCCAGATCATCAAGAAAATGTTCAAATGCGAAGCAGGATGATACATAGGTGATCAGCTATGAAGACAAAGATGTCAATGTGATTTATATGAATTTGCTTTACTATTTATCAATATGTTATTTGCAACCATATGTTAACATATAGAGATTTCCCCATTATTTTAAGAATGCATTTGAGTTTACAGAATGAGTATATCACAAGTCATACAACTATTTCTTATAAGTATTCATTTGTATTTCCTATTCTTTATTGTTGGAAGATAGTAATTTAATATATTATTAAACACATTATGTATGAAATACTAATGTTCTAGAGCACAGAAATGGATTGAAAAGGATTCTGGGAAGCAGTAATAGCTTGAGAGACATATGTGTACTTTCTATGCCAAATTCTCAGGTGATTGAAAGATGAATGAGACCATGCTTCTTGATTAACTCCCCTTCGAATCTTATTCATTTGCTTCAACATAAGAAAGCCTCAATCATCTATAATTTTCTTATCTATTAACAACGGTAAATTTTTGAGAGTGATTATTTGGAAAAGAGAATTTCCTACCAGAAAAACATTTTTTGGTTGCAGAAGGGTGTATTTCAGTGAAACTGCAAGAAAGGAACCAGACAAAACAATGTAATAACTTTACAAGGTTAACAAAACTAAACTTTGGAAAACTTTGATGTAATAACTGAAATCGCTTAGCTTTCCATTAAGTTGGAAGTTCTTGAAAAATGTCCTTTCCTGGAAAATTGGATCCAATTTCTGCTAATTTTATTTCCAAATTCCTCTTAAGGGAGGACAGCCCATAGTAAATAGTAAGCTTTGGGACTCAGAAATCGCATGCCTCTATTAGTGTGCCATTCTTCCATTCCCGTATGGCTATCCTCCCTGGTACAATCGTATGCTTGACAGAATTTCCACATCAGATTTTGGATGTGTTTTCTGAAGGAAAGAACACATTATTTACTTGCAGAAAATGTTCACAGGAGCTATGTTCCAAGAACCTCCTTCAAAAAGCAAGGTAAGCAGTCTCATTATTTTCCCATCATGATTTCAATGTCTGATTTTTCTTTATGTTCACTGCCAGTTAGGTTATCCAGATAGTCCCTCCTCATAACCACTCCATTATATTTCATTATCCTCTTTGGTGACTTTTAACATTCAGTAGGTAAGAGGGTCATTTGTCACCTCAAAGTGTCATCAAGAGCATCTAATTGTACTAAATATTGCTTTCTGGAGTTTGTACGTCACACATTTGCCATCATTTGTATTTTTGGTGGTCATTGTTTCCTTTGCCATATTTTCTGTATTATACTAAAACCGGAAGACAGATTCTATAGAAGTAGGTCTAGATTCTTTCAAAGTACCACATGGAGCTTTGATAAAATAGAGATTCAATAAATATGAATCTTAAGTGCGAGGTCTTAACAGAAATTTGAAGACAGGTAATAAATGAGGCAGGGTTGGGGTATAAATCTAGACATGCCAGAGATTGTACTACAAACTACACGCAGAGCAGGTAGGATGAAGTTGCAAGGCTTGCTAGGAAGTATGTTTGAGTAGGAGCCTTGTGTTTATAATAGAGCTCAAATTGAAAATTTGATATTACCAATAAAGTCATCATGTCTTGGAGTTTTCTTTGTGGGACATTTTGAATTAAAAATAAAATTTCTCCCTTTTGGCCCTGCTGCGGATCAAGCATGATGGAAGAGCCCAAAAGAGCGCCCTTGGACTCCAAGCAGCCCACTGAACTAATTCCGGGACGGGATCGGAGACCCCATGGCGGGCTGCGACAGTGGAAACCGGGCATTTCCCAATTCTTTTAACCTCTCTCTCTCAACCCCTTCCTCCCGAGTACAGCGCAGGGTCCACGGCTTTCTGAGCGCAAAATGGAGACGCTGAGCCAGCTGAAACAGGACGCGTGCGCTGGAGACCCGAGGGGGCGGGGGCGGCGACCCCCGCCCACCACAGATAGATACTTAAACCCACCTCCCCCTCTTGTGCGTCCCTTTTGGCCCTGCTGTGGATCGAGCATGATGGAAGAGCCCAAAAGAGCGCCCTTGGACTCCAACCCCTTCCTCCCGAGCACAGCGCAGGGTCCACGGCTTTCTGAGCACAAAATGGAGACACCGAGCCTCTCTCTAGGTTTCTCCATCTTATGAGCACCATAAAAGGGTAAAAGTTTGTAGTGATGTTATTTCTGGTTGTACTTTCCCTGGACTTTATACAGAAACCCAAAACCGCGCGGCCGCTGCCGTGGATGCGCGACCTAATGTCATCTTAGCATCAGCAATATGTAATGGTTCCTTTTTAACGGGTCGGACTTTTGTGGGAGATCCTAACAAGAATAGTCAGTCTTTTGTTGAAATATTGAAGGCAACCAAAGTGGTAGCCATCTCTCTAGACTGAACTAAGCTATATCCGCACGCCAGCTGAGAAGAAATATCCTTCTTTCTCGGGAAGAAACGTGGCGTGGTGTCAAACATAGTGTGATGTCCATTAAGCAAACAGACCTGGTGGCGTGGGAATGGGATATAAGGGGAAAAATTATGTACATGGAACAGCGGGATGCTGGTGGAATCTCGAGCCGGAGCCGATACCAGCGCAATACCTTTGGTTCCAGAAACTGCTTGCAGACACTCTACTAGACTATCAACTAAGCCAGAGCCCCACGCCGGCTGATGACGGGAAATAACCATCCTTTTCGTTTTTTTTCCCTTTGTCAGACAGCGTGGCGATTACTAAACAGGCGTGAACTCGGTGGCGCGGGGCAAGGGGGGAAAAAGAAAAGTTATGTAACAAACAGCGGGACTTAATATCTCTATATTCTTAGCAATGGAGAACTATCAAATGCTTCCTTGGCAATAGGACTGTCTTTTTCTTTTGGGGGGAAACCCCAGCAATGGTAGTGAGTTGTGTGTTGAAACATGGAATATAATCGAGATAAAGCGTAAACGAAGTGAAACTTATCACTTACAAGGGTGGGGACTGGGGAGGTGGGAGGGGCGGCAGGTATACTGGGGGGGTTGGTGATGGAATATGGGCACTGGTGAAGGGAAGGGTGTTTGAGTATTGTATAACTGACATAATCCTGAGAACTATGTAACCCTCCACATGGTGATTCAATAAAATTTAAAAAAAATAAATAAAAAAATAAATAAATAGCACTAGGGTTTGGGGGATTTAAATTCAGGCTCTGAAATGTATTGGGAGCTCTTCTACTTGTTTCATGCAACAAATTTAGTCCATATGAGTGATTATTTCTTCAAACCTTCAAGCTTTCTCTCAACAGGATCCTAAGAGTTACCTAGTTTTAAAATCTTCAGTGGATGCCTATATACAGCTTATTTGTGAGTTCTCTGCAGGTGGTATTGTATATGAGTATGTGACACATTTGCCGGTGTTAAAAAAAATAAAATAAAATTTCTTTGAGAACTGGAAAGATAGTATGGCAGATAAGGTGCTTGCTTTGCACACAGCCAACTTGGGTTCAATCCCTGCACCACATATAGAACTCTGAACACTGCCAAGAGTGATGTCTGATGCTCTGAGCAAGCACATCTAGGTATGGCTCGTATGCCAAACAAACAAAATAAGTTAAATTTCCTTAAAGAGTATAGATCTTTTTGGTTTATTAATTTTTAAACTAAACATTAATTGATTAGAAAGTTTGTGTCTTTCAAGGAACTCCCTTATTTTAGTTTTAGATATATTACAAGAGAGTTGCTTGTATTATTTCATCTTAAGGATTTTTTTTTTTTGATATGTGTCTGGAGCAATAGCACAGCGGGTAGGGCGTATGCCTTGTATGCAGCTGACCCAGGTTGGATTCCTTCGCCCCTCTGAGAGAGCCCGGCAAACTACCAAGAGTATCTTGCCCACATGGCAGAGCCTGGCAAGTTACCCATTCGATATACCAAAAACAGTAACAAGAAGTCTCACAATGGAGATATTACTGGTGCCCACTCGAGCAAATTGATGAGCAACGGGATGACAGTGATACAGACAGTGATTTTTTTGATATGTACTGATCTCATCTCACATTCCTGGAATTATTGTAATTTCTTTTTTCTTTAATCACAGTTTGGCTAGACATATCAATCATCAATAGCTAGCTCTTAGTCACTTTGATGTTTTAATTATATTTATTTATATCGTGGTACTCATTCTCTCTTCTATTCCGCTTATATTAGGTTTAGTTTGTACTTTTAGTGTTTTAAGGTAGAATAAAACATCATTGGCAAAATCCAACATCTATTCATAAAATCTTCAACAAACTGGCATATAAAGACAATTCAATTTTATTAAGCCCATAGATGATAGCTAACACCATATTCAATATTGAAAAGATGAAAGATTGGTCTCTAGGATCAGGAGCAAGTCAAATATATTCACTCTTGCCTCTTTTATTTAGTATGATGCTGGAAATCCCATCCTGAGCAATTGGTAAATAAAAGTAAGTGAAAGACTTGCCAGTCCATAAAGGACAATAATAAAATTTTCTTTATTTGCATGACATGCTATTATATACAAAATACCCTAAACTTCGTTCTAAAAATTTGCAATTAAAATACAAGGTTAATAGTAAAAAGTTAGTTGTGTTTCTAATTGTATTCTGTATTAAGAATCAACATCTGAATGGTGTCAGCAAGAGAAATGAAAAAATAATGCTTTTTATAATTTCACAAAAGAATAAGATACTGTGTAGGGGGGTGTCAGAACATTAGTACAGCAGGTAGAGCATTTGCCTTGCATGTGGCAGACTCAGGTTTGAACCCCAGTATTTCATGTGACCCCATTATCTCCTGTAGGAGTGATCCCTAAGCACAGAGCCCTAAGAACTCCCAGGTGCGGCCCCCCAAAACAAATAAGCAAACAAAAAAAACAAAAAAGAATAAGATCCTTATTAGTAAATATAATAAACAAAACAAAATCTGTATTCTAATAATCAGAGGATATCGATGAAAGAAAATGACAAATATTCAAGTAAATGGACACATGAATTATTAAAATCTCCAAGCAGATCTGAAAAAGAGAAATCCTTCCATTTGCAAAAGCATTGATGGATCTTCAGGACTATTAAGTCAAATGAAATAAGTCAGATAAAGACAAGTACTGTGATTTTACTTATACAGGGAATTTAAATAAAAGTAGAGGGTAGAAAGGTGGTTGTCAGTGATTGTGGGGGGTGAGGAAAATTGAGAGGTTAATTAAAGGGTAAACACTTTTAGATAAATATTAATAAGATCTGGGAATCTAATGTAAACAGGTTGATATATTTGCTAAGAGAATAGACCACCAATTAGGCTGACACAAAATATTAACCAATCATTTACTTAGGACAAAAACATAATGATTCCTACCAGGAATAGGAGAATGGCTCAGTTTTCTAAAGTTTACCCTATAATTTTGCAATTATAAAGTCTAGAGAAAATACTGTATTTCAAAATTAAATTTTCTTTGACTAGCCTAAACAAAGGAGTAAACTATAACCCAAGGTCTTAATAGGATCTTGGTGTCACCATCTGGGCTCAACTTAGAACCAGTTCAATGCCCCCAGTGTCTATTCTGATTGACCACTTTTCTAAAACTGACCCTTACTGCCATTGCTTTTACACCTTTCCCCCCCTGCTACATATACACAGCATGTGCTCCTAGTACAAATTGCCTCCTGCCTAAGTCTCCAATTTTGTTATTTACTGGGTGTTTTTCCTATTCTAGACAGCAATTAACATGTAGAAAGGCAAAGATGTTAACAAGTAAAGCGTTGAGCCATCACCTGGAAATATACCCAGCTGTTTCTATAGTGGTGTTTAAGAGCGTTTAGCTAATTATTGTCCTCAGGAAGACAAAGATTCTTAATGGAAGCAGCAAGATCTTTTCTACCTTGTAGTGGGAACAAGTCACCAGCAGATAAAAAGTGTAATACAACAGGGAAGGGTGTCTTAAAGTGCCTTCCTCACAGGTCTAATATCATCATGTGTATTTTGACAAAGATGCTTCCCCAGGGTCATGAAAGTAAAAGCACTATGCAAGCCAGAAGCAAGCAAAATTTAAACTGAACCTCAATGAGTCCCAGGCTAGCTTCAGCGCTGAACTATGGCTGAAACAGTCTTATTCGATTCAGTTACTTTAGAGGCTGAACTTTTAGTTATCCGATGATAGGACAACCAAACTTCGTTGTCCTAAAACGCAATGGGATGGAGAGGAGGGAGAAAGAGGGTACTGTTTTAGTGCCGTATGTGTCTAAGGACCCTGAAAGCGATTGCCTGTGTATGCTCAGAGTTGTAAGCATATCTATGAAAGGGGCTGTGAGAGTAGGGGTTATGTATGATGAATTCATGCTGGGTTGGAAAGTTTATCCTTTTTAAAAGGTGGCTGCTCACTTCTTTTATGAGGCATTGCTTGGAGCAGGTTTGCCTTCATTAATCACAGTAATAGCAATAAGTAGGTAATTAAGTTCTTCCAAGGATGCATGTAAGATTTCTTGGCTCTAGCAAAGCTGTGCTAGTTGATGGAGTAATTGCAGGAAGCTGAATTTTTGTGTCTGGGTCAAGTCTCATTTTCAGGGTCAGAGAGGTAACTACACGCCACGAGCCTCCCAGTTTTGCCGACTCAGAGTGATCATGTTCAGACTTGTGGGGTGGTGAACTCAGCTTCTTACAGGCTGTGACTTATCTCACTCTTGAGATTGCTGCTTTGTAATTTCCCCTGACCTCTCTGTGCCAAAGGCCTTCCTCCCTCCCTTACCTCTTTCTTATCCCAGAGACTAGGGGAATGTCCATTCCTGGCATATGACTTGTATGTTCTTTATTAAGAATCAGCGTCTGACTGGTTTCAAAAAACTAAAATCAAAACTTAAAATATTCTTGATCTGATGCATGTTTGTAACTTGAATCTAAATCTACATATTGCAGAGTCTCTTGGAGTGAAAGTTTCCTTGATGCTCTCTCCCTTGCACACCTCCATATCATCATGTTGATTTGAATTCTAATGAACATCCTTCTGAAACATCTGCTTCACCGTATGGTGCCTCTGCACAGTCCTTCCTGGCTTCCTGTCATCTGCACGAGGCTGGGCTCTCCTACTGGGTAATCCACACTCAGTAGGCTCATCCAGTTTACATCGCAGCATGCTGCCTTTATTCTCCTCTGTCCAGTTTCTTTGGGGTTTCTATGGGTACTGGGTGCACTCTGTTGCTTTTGCCCCTACTCCCGCTTCTCTGCTCATTTTGAAGTTCCTCTGATATCTTCATCCCTTAAAAAAATATTGTTCATGGGATAAAAAAATAGTACAGTGCTTGCCTTATATGTGGCTGACTGGGGTTTTATTTGACACTCAGTTCTCTGAACATCACCAGAAGTGATTACAGAGCCAGGAATAAGACCTAAGTACTGCCAAGTATGGTGCTAAAACAAAAGCAAAATGTCTAATTCATTCCTTAAAGATTGGTATGGATCTTGCTCCCTTCAGAAAGACTTACTAGGGTGATCTCACGCCTCGCTACACTGGTTTATGTTTTGAACTTCTCTTGGACCTGTTAGACAATTTAAACATTAATTTCTATGAATTAGTGTGTGTTCCTGAGATTGGGTTTTCACCTGGTTTCATGGGAAGTGACTGGGGTAAAGAAATCAAACTTTCAGTGCCCATGGATAGTTGTGATGGTGTAGACAGTTAAATTGGATGTGTGAGAGAGAGGGGCTGGAGCAATAGCACAGCAGGTAGGGCGTTTGCCTTGCTCATGGCAGACCCGGTTCAGTTCCTTTGTCCCTTTCAGAGAGCCCGGCAAGCTACCAAGAGTATCCCGCCCGCACAGCAGAGCCTGGCAAGTTAACCGTGGTGTATTCGATATGCCCAAAACAGTAACAAGTCTCATAGTGGAGATGTTACTGGTGCCCACTTGAGCAAATCGATGAACAATGGGACGACATTGCTACAGTGCTACAGTGTGAGATAGAAAGCATGGTGACGGAAAACCGAAAGCCCCATTCTATCACTTCCTGCTTGTGGAAACTCAGTAAGTTACTTTTCATGCCTCTCATGTTTCTTAGCACAGGCACAGGGACCTTATTTATGTGGTGACTGTGTTCAAGCCCAGCAGCTGCCTTTCAGAGCACAACACCCATAGCTCAGACACAGGTTTCTTTATTCACCTTGATGCCCTCTGCACCAACTACAATAATCACAGCTTATAATACGTGTTACCTTTTCCCTTCTGGGCACAAAGTAGGTTTCTACTTCCCTATTCATTTTTTAAAGTAGTCATGTGACTCGACTGATATAATTCAAGTGCAATGACACTCTGCACTTACCCTGGAAACCTACAATCTAGTGCCCACATCAGCATATTTCCCTTTTCTCATGCTAATGACACAACTCATTGCTCACGGTGTGTGTGTGTGTGTGTGTGTGTGTGTGTGTGTGTGTGTGTGTGTGTGTGTGTGTGTGTGTGTGTGTGTTTCCTTAGCCCAGACCATGGATTTTTAAGTGAAGATGTGGGGAGGTAAGTGCAGTACCCTTTACCCAAGAAGGTCATGTAGTGTGAGCAAGAAGGAATCTTTGTTGCTTTCAGCTACAGGATGTTTTGTGTATTTTATAAGTACACTATTACCTAGCCTATGCTGTCTGATATGCAATTTCCATTAGTTTGTGTGTTTATATTTCTTTTGCTTATCTTTTCTTTTTCCTAAATTGATCCATAAAATTCAATCCACAGTTCCGCAACAAGACTTCTCAAAACAGTAGTAAGGACATAGGCAACTTTGAAAAAATAGTTTCCTGATGTTCTCACTAGATTTCAGTGAGAGAGAATTATGTCTGCTCTTTCTAATATTCTGATGGACTAATTTCATAATGCTATAGAATGTTTTTTGCAAAAGAAAATATTGGACTTTGATTTTGTAATTAATGAACTAATACTTTCCCAATTTATCCTTTTGATGTCCAAATCTAGATGGTATAGAAATACATAAATTTATGACAATAAATCAATACACTGTACATTTTAATTAATAATATTTCCTATTAGCCTTTGCTTATATATCTATATATAATGTTACTAAATTAAAACAACTTACATTTTTTATTAAATCAAGGCCTGGGTAGGCAAGTCTTTTGTGATATACAGAACAGATAAAGCTGGTTTTATTTTTATCGACTGTAGTTTGTTAAGAGATATGAATAAAGATGTCCTCCAGATCTCTGAAATCATATCTGAGAGATTTATAGGAAGTAAATCCTTACGAGATTAACTCACATTTCATACCTTCTTTCCTTTCACAGTTTTAAACATGAGTGCCTTACTACATCTACAGTAAGAAACAGTAAAAAAATAATTCCAAGAAGAAAAAGCAGGAAAATTACTTCTCATCTGGGCTGAGAATGATATTGTATAATTGTATTCTTCAGCTGTGACTAATCTAGACTTCTTTTTAATTAACAGACTTGGTTAATGCTGTGCTGTTATCCAACAATGTTTGAGAAACAAACACTTGTTTTTCGCACTATTTGAAGGCCCAGATGTGCTCAAATCAAGAATAAGTGTAAAATCCAAATCCCAAGACAGGACTTGTGGATTACTTAAAAATCTAGTGAATAAGGCAGGGGCATAGGAAACAATTCAAATGTTCCTTTTCCCTTTGCTTAGGCGGAAATTGAAAGAGGGAGGGATATCAGTATTTCCCAGAATAATACTTATCGCCCCCCCACCCTGCTCCAACCCCCCCGCCCACCCCTCACCCCCGTTTGAGAACACCCCCCTCCCCCACGAACACACACTGAGAATGTTGGAATGATCCAGGGGGTAGAGGATGATAGTAGCATTCAGTATGATTGGGACGGGGCCACCCCCAATTTAAAGAAGGTAGATTTCTAGGGTGAGGTGCTAAGTAATTTTTTTTCTCCCAGAAGGGAGAAGTAGATCAAATAAGTTTGAAATATCTCTGCTAGATAGATGAATGAAAGGATTTATTTTTTCAGATATAGAAAATCCAGGTATTGATGTTTCTAGAAGGTAGTTCTGGTAAGGATAGCTTTTCAATATATTTTTTTCATAGGAAACAAATGCCACAGAATGTGAAAGTGCCAGTGAGCTGGCTATTTTGTTACAACATCTTAATGGTGAAAATTACCACCCCCTTATCAGTTTAGATACTGGATGTGAAAATTTAAGCTGTGATTTTTTTCTTTTAATTAAAACAGTCCCTAGAGAAAGTGATGCAGTGGCCGATTTATCTGTGTGAAGGTTTAAATATCCATGACCTAAGAAAATTACAGCAATGTTGACACATAAAAAGACACCCTTTCCCTCCAACTCAGCATGGGTGAACACACTAAATACAGAAATTATTCAGTTTTACAGGAAAATCATAATGTTGTATGAATACTGAGAATGTAACAACCTTTGGAAGATTAGAAAATTCTTCAAAGTAGGGTGCTTGTTAACGGAGCTACTTAGGGAAAACTAAGGAGGTGAGACAAAGTGAATGATTCACTAACTTTCAAAATAATTTAGCAGGCTCTGATGATTCTATACTTTTCCCTTTCTCCTGGGAGAGATGGGGCAAGAACTTAGATTGAATCTGGGAAATGCTGAGTCAAAATCTAGCTTGGCCTTCTCTAGCTTTGCTGCATTAGGCAGTTAGCGTAACTTCACTGTGTCCCTGTTTTCAGTTCAGTGAATCCAGGGTAAAGGTTGTTTCTGCAAACAATATAATTTATCTTAAAATTCTGTTTTGTTCATAAAGAACATCAGAAATATAAGAATTTTATAGTAAGATTGTCACCATTGTTGCTCTTAATGTCCTGCTTTTGATGTGCATGCAATCAATGTCTAAGTGTCATGGTCACTGTCATCCCGTTGCTCATCGATTTGTTTGAGTGGGCACCAGTAACGTTTCTCATTGAGAGACTTATTGTTACTGTTTTTGGCATATCCAATACGCATGGGTAGCTTGCCAGACTCTGCCGCACGGGCTCCATACTCTTGGTAGCTTGCCGGGCTCTCTGAGAGGGGCAGAGGAATCAAACTCGAGATGGCCGCGTGAAAGGCAAATGGCCAACCGCTGTGCTACCGCCAGTGGCCGACATGTCTAAGTGAGCCCAGTCTAAAGCTACTCTTTTCTAAAATGAGGGATTTGGTGGTCTGCATACTCTGTTCTGAGCTTAATTTTATGTGACAAAGTAATGTCCTCATTAAGTTAAGTAATGTCCAAATAACTGGTAGAGCATGTTTTATGAGAATGTAAGGAAGGGGCTAGCAGTAGAATCAGTAGACAAGTAAAGAATGTCATCCTTAAAAATCTAGGTGGGCACCACCCAGAAGGAAGCAGAAAAGTAGAGATAGAAAAATTTTGCTCTTGAACTTGGACATCTATCTTTTTCTGCCCTCAGAATTTGACACTCCAGGTTGTCAGGCTTTCCAGTCAGACTTGAATGCACTGAAACTATTGACTCTCTGGTTCTCAAGATTTTAGACTCAGGATGAGTTTTATCACTAACTTTTCTGGTGTTGTTTGCCAACATTCTATTCTGGGCTTTCATAACTGAGTGAGATTATTCATGTAATAAATCTTTGATGTATCTCTCTACTGATTCTGTTTCTGGGGAGGACCCCAAATACTCTATACTATGAATTACCAAGAACTAGTTAAAATTTGACTAATTAACCTCAAATATCAACAAATATCTAGGCAATATTATCAAAAAAGTATGAAAAGCCAATGATACTGGTTTTTGTATCCAAAATAAAGACTCAAGATGAGCTGGCAAAATCTGACAGAGAGACACACGGACACATAGCGACACTAGATATAAACTTTTGTGCAAACAGAACCAGATCGATTGTCTGGTATGTGACAGCAGAGGAGCCCAATACGCTATCTACAAGAATATGAGTTGTGAGGATTTTGTTCATTCAACTCCAATGACCTCCACAAACATACTCTAATGTTTCTATATATTGATATAGAAACATTAGAGTAATTCAGAACTTGAGAAAATTTTAGAACAAATCCTTACACTATTTGCACACACAAAGGATAGTGATATTCTCTCAGAATTTCATCCTATCTTATATACTACTTGATCTCCCTGACAGTTACTTTTTCCCATTCAATCTTTTTTATACTGTAGCCCCAGATATACTTCCCAAGTATATATCTGATCATGACAATCAAATTTCAAATTATACAAAACTAAAAACAAGTTTTTCTTCTCTTCATTATGGAAATAAGTTTGTGCCACCAGTTTTCCCTGTGAACATAGTCAATAAATTATTCTAAAATTTAATCTTCACAGTGGTCCTTGAAAATTTGAAGACAGAGAAATGGAGGGAATCTTTTAAGTTTCTTCTAAGAACAGTATTTTATTTCTTTTCCCTTATTCTTGTGTTAATCAAACCAATCTCAGAGCCAGTTCTGTCTTTATCCTGAGGACGTGCCTATTTGTTTTAGAAGAAAGGTCTGGATATTAGAGAAATGTAATATTTTTGCTATCCTCTACCCCCCCTTTCTGTACTGTCTTCTACCTAGAGGAGAGTAGTGGGTAGTTTAGCTTCTTGAGAAAGTTACACATTTGTCTTCTTGTTGCCTTAGACACTTTCGGTATAGTTCTTTTTAGGGTATCTTAGTTAAAAGTCACAATGTATAATAGATTGATAGTCATTTGTGAGTCTTTTATTTTAAATTCAATATCATTTCCTCCTTTTACAAGCTCTCTGGAAAACTGTATACTGGACATCAGATTACAACACCATTTAAATAATAAACTATATTGGGGCTTGAGAGATAGTACAGCAATTAAGGTGCTTGCCTTGAATCTGCTGATCTGGGTTCAATCCCTGGCATCCCGTACGGTCCCCAGAGACCTCCAGGAGTAATCCTAGAGTGCAGAACCAGGATTAAGCCCCGAACCAAATGAGTAAATAAATTATTTATTAGCCAATTTACTGTACTAAAAATTCACCAAGATATATTAAAAAATTTGAATCCCTGCCCCATGTAAAAATAATTCATTTTTCCCAGAGAAATTAAATCAGATGAAGAAAACGTCCACAGAGAAAATGCTTTCTTAAACCAGGTATGAAAGCGTATTCTCACTTATTGTACATTTTTTCTGGTTTAAAGTTAGACCCCCACATTTGGTCTGAGAACTCATGTGACTTCTGCTATTTCTTACATTCCTGTCTTTGTCTTTATTCAGATATTCTGTTCTAGACTGTCCAAGTAAGTTTGATTACTTTAATGTAACCAAAAACCTAGTTTTATTCAGGCAATTTTCTCCCTCTAGACCTTATTTGTACAAGAAGTTTTTCTTTCAAGTCTGTGCATCTTATCTCTCAAGCTGGCTGCATATACTTTACTTTTCCCTCTGTTGGTATAAAGCCAACACAAAATTACAGAGTTGGAAGGCCTATTCTCTTTGCCATGGATTTTGAATACAAAGCAGTATGTGTTTATTTAAATGATGTTTTCCTCTTTGAGTTTCTGATATCCTAGTTCCCACACCCAGGTGATCATTACCTGTTAAATATTGAAGATTCTCACTTTTTCTAATCTGGGAATTTTCAGCTGTTCTAAACAAATTCATACACATTTACATTTGTTGACAATTTCTTTGTTTCATTGTAATCAAACCTGCATTCTGTGTCTCTATAATCCACATCCATCAGTTTTTATTTATGATTCAGTGAATTAATTTGAAAACAAATGGTGCAGAAGTCCATGGAAAAACTACAGAAATTTGGCAAGCTACAGACATTTCAGTCTTGACTCAGGTATTTACCTAAAACTAAATTTAGACATTCAAAATATGTAGAGAAAAATATCTTGGGGCGGTAAATTTATTTTCCTATCAATTCTAGCATTAAAAACCCCAGAGCCAGTAAGAAACTCCCTTGAATTTTGATCTGTTTGTTTGTGAAGGAGAATGGAGGAAAATAAAATATCAGAACAATTTTCCCTTTTTTACTTCAGATTGTACAATGGTAAACATACACCACCTGATCCACCAGACAAGGTCAGACATGAACACCTGAAGAATCTACCACCAGTATTAGTCAATACACTGGCTTGGCTCTTCACATGCTACCTGTCTGAATGCAAGGTTCCGTCCCAATGGAAAACGGTTCTGTTGTATAAGAAGGGAGACATCCATGACATTGGCATCTATCGCCCGATCTGCCTGTTGTCCATTGTCTACAAGTTGTTCACTCGAGTCATCCTGAATAGAATAGGCAGAACACTAGACGAAGGACAACCATGCGAGCAAGCCAGGTTCCAAAAAGGATTCAGCACGATTGACCATATCCACACAGTGACCAAGCTCATTGAAGTTTCGTGAGAGTTCAGGATGCCACTCTGTCTAACATTCGTCGATTTAAGGAAGGCCTTTAATTCTGTTGAGACTGAAGTGGTCATCAAAGCCCTCACCAAACAGGCATTCAAACTCAGTACATCAAGATCATCCACAAGCTGTATTACGGATTCACCACCAGGATCTCACCATTCTACAAGGAAGTGATCATCGACATAAAGAGAGGGATCTGGCAGAGTGATACCATTTCACCTAAATTCTTTAGTGCCACCCTCGAGAATGTCATGCAACCACTGGAATGGGAAGGAATGAGAGTGACGATAGACAGTGGCAACCACACCACCTCCGCTTCGCTGATGACATCGTTCTCATAATGCCAAACAATAGCCAAGTGGCACAAATGCTGGCCGACTTCCACCACGAGTTGGAAAGGTTGGACTATAATTGAATCTCACCAAGACAACGTTCATGAAAAAGGAACTAGTCCCTGACATTCCATTTGCTCTCAATGGAATGAACATTTCTGAATGCAGCAGCTATGTGTAACTGGGTAGAGAACTCAACATGAGGAGCAACTTGGCTCCAGAACTGCGCAGGAGGAAGAGAGCAGCATTGAATGCCTTGAAGAGCCGAAGAAGTGTTTAAAAGGAAGAAGAACCTCTGGCTCTGGGCACATCTTTTCTTTTTTATTTAATTTTTTAAAATTTTTTAAATTTTATGGAATCACTATGAGATAGTTACAAGCTTTCGTGTTTGGGTTACAATCTCACAATGATCAAACACCCATTCCTCCACCAGTGCACATTCCCCACTACCAATATACCAGGTATACCCCCCTTTCCCACCCTCCCCCTGCCTCTATGGCAGACAATATTCCCCATACTCTCTCTCTACCTTTGGGCATTATAGCTTGCAACAGACACTGAGAGGTCATCATGCTTTGTCCATTATCTACTTTCAGCATGCATTTCCCATCCCAACTGGTTCCTCCAGCCATCATTTTCTTAGTGATCCATTCTCTATTCCATCTGCCTTCTCCCCTCTGCTCATGAAGCATGCTTCCAGCTATGGGGCAATCCCTCTGGCCCTCGTATCTATAATCCTTGGGTGTCAGCCTCATGTGATGTTACCCTACACTCCACAAGCGAGTGCAGTCCCGCTATGTCTCTCCCTCTCTTTCTGACTCAATTCACATAGCATGATACTCTCCATGTTTATCCATTTATAAGCAAATTTCATGACTTCATCTCTCCTAACAGCTGCATAGTATTCCATTGTGTAGATGTACCAAGGTTTCTTTAACCAATCATCTGTTTTAGGGCACTCGGGTTGTTTCCATATTTTGGCTATTGTGAACAATGCTGCAATGAATATATAGGTACAGATGTCATTTCTACTGCGGGTACATCTATTTAACTCCACCGTTCTTCCTGCGCTAACATATGCCTCAGAGACCTGGGCCCTATGAAAACAGGATGAGAACACTATTCGGGTCTCCCAAAGAGGAATCAAAAGAGCTCTGCTTGGAGTATCACATTTTACTCAAGTGAGACAAGGAATCCAGAGTTCCGACCTCCATCAACAATAAAGAACTCTGTCTTGATCAGGGAGGCTGTCTCATTTGCTAAGGCATCGAAAATCAAATGGGCCGGACAAGTAATGGGATTTGGAGACGACCACTGGAGTAGAGTTGTTACCGTCTGGATTCCATGGGACATCAAAAGACCGCATGGCCGCCCAGCAACGAGATGGTCAGACTTCTTTGTCAAAGCCCTGATCAAATGGTTTGAGGCTCTTTGTGTTCCTGGAGCGAGCAGATACCATTGGGCTACACTAGCACGTGACAGGGACGAATGGAGACATTACTGGCACCCACTCGAGCAAATAAAAAGATCAACGGGATGACAAGTGATACAAGTGAATTATACAATGGTACAACAATCCTGCAGACAGTATGACTAAGTATAATTTTGATATGGAGCTAGTAGAACTCATAGAAGTATATGCATATTTTAAAATGAAGAGCAGTAACCAGCAAAAGCCAGTGGGGGTATCAATAAATCGTTAGACTAACACTGCATAAAGGATCTCCTTGAGTGAAAAGCCACTTATCCATGTTGTATATGACTCCTTAATATAGTGCCTTTCACAGACCTACTTTAGTGTGACTAGATATCTCAGTTGCTCAGATGAATTTTGAGATCATGTGTCTATTTGGGCTGGAGCTATAGCACAGCGGTTGGGCGTTCGCCTTTCACGCTGCCAACCCGTGTTCGATTCCTCTGCCCCTTTTGGAGAACCCGGCAAGCTACCGAGAGTATGGAGCCTGCACGGCAGAGCCTGACAAGCTACCTGTGTGTATTGGATATGCCAAAAACAGTAACAATAAGTCTCTCAATGGGAGACGTTACTGGTGTCCACTTGAACAAATCGATGAGCAACGGGATGACAGTGACAGTGACAGTGTCTATTTATTGAATTCAACAAAACATTGTTTCTATAGGTGTTATGGAACGGGTCAAAATTTCCAGGGGGTATTTTTAGCACATTTATACATGAAACACTGGCACTAAGGCTTTTTCAAGAGGTTTCTACCTGGTGCATTATAATTCTTGGGGAATTTATAAATAACAAGATATTTAAAAAAAACAAATATTGATCAAAAATACCTGGTGTGAACCAAAATGTAGCATTTATTTCAGCTTTTGTAAAATGTAGACAACTTCAACAATGAGCCTTTTCAAGAAGGAAAGATTCAAGAAAAGCCTTTTCCTGAAAGTAACATTTACCTTCTTCTTTTCTTGGGGGTAGGCCTTGTGGGAGTCACATCAGGCAATGCCAAAGGTAAATTCCTGGCTCTGCACTCAGGAATTAGTCCTGGCAAAGTTCCAGGGACCATATGAGATGCTGGAAATCGAACCCAACTTGGTCACATGGAAGGCAAGCAGACTACCCTTTGTACTATCATTCCAGCCTGCATTTACCTTCTAAAGAATGGGTTTTACTACCAAATTGGAAATGTTATTATTTCCAAACAGTACATGTTTGAGGCAGAGCTAAATGAATAAGGACACTAGATGCTATGAAGATAATTAAGAAACTTCATTAGTAGCTCTTCTCAATAAACCAAAAAGAAAATAATTATACTTCAAAATACTTTTTTAGTATCATTAAAGTTTATGTCAAAAACCTTAGAATAGTAGGGTTACAATTCCAGCCCAACAAATGCCCTTCTTGACAAAACTTGCTGTAGAGGCTCATTCATGTCTAAGAAATTGTGTTGAAATGCTTGTTTTCTCTAGGAAAATGTTGAAATTTATTTATATGGTAGAGAAGAAGCCCAAAGATGCAATTAAAAAGGCATGAGCAGGTCTGGTTTGGGGGAAAAAGTGAAAAAAATGAAAAGCAAAAAACAAAAACAAAAACAAAACTCCCATCTAGGAGAATGTTATTATAAACATAAAGATACATTTTTTGAGAAGTAAATGTATTGAATATTTCTGAGATTAAATAAAAATCATTTAAAATTTTACAAATTGAAATTTCTGTTGATTTTGACAAAAGCTTTTCCCTAAATAGTAAAGGCAAAAATCAATGTCATATGGGAATTGTTATCAATGGAAAGTGAGCAATTACATCACTGTATCACTGTACCACTGTCATCCCGTTGCTCATCGATTTGCTCGAGTGGGCACCAGCAACTTCTCCATTGTGAGACTTCTTGTTACTGTTTTTGGCATATCGAATACTCCATGTGTAGCATGCCAGGCTCTGCCATGCAGGCTCCATACTCTCGGTAGCTTTCTGAGCTCTCCAAGTGGGGCAGAGGAATCAAACCCAGGTCGGCCACGTGCAAGGCAAATGCCCTACCTGCTGTGCTATCACTCCAGCCCGAGCAATTACATAGTATTTTGAATATGTGGATTGTGGTATAAGGGCATTAAATATATAGATTGTGATATAAAGGCATTTGTATTTTAACTTGCATATTAACATGGCAATGAAAAATAATATGCAAGCTTTTAAACTGATGTAAGTAATGCTAGTGAGAGAGAGATGATAATGTGGCAGAGAATGGATTTCTGAAGAAAATTCCTAAAGACAAAGAAGTAAAAAAATCTAGAGGTCATATGGTTCAATTTGCTATAGGAATAAAGAAGATACATTCAAGTAGGTTTATGAATTTGACAAAGGGAATTTGAGAACACTGACGTCCCAACTTATTTTTCTTGATGAGGAGGATCATTAGTTGAGGGTGTGTAGGATGTGAGAAACGGGAGGTAAATAGAATAGAGAGAAGGGATAAGAACATATTTTGGACAGCAGGAAAGCAAGCTCACTAGAGTCATTTGATAGTTTTGTTAAACAATGTCCTGAGCTAGTCAAAGATTTCATCTAGTAAGGATCATATAATAAAACTCTGGGATTATGAATGGAGATAGGAAAGGGAAAACACACTGAGAAACAATGAGATAAAAAGGTGAGATCTTTGACAAGGAAAAGGAAAGAAATAGAAGGCCTTTTTGTTTGTTAGTTTGTTTCTTTTAAACATTGGAAATTTAAAAGATTACAAGTTTTAGAAAAAGGGAGTACCATGTAGTCAGTTGTTCCCAGGGATCTTGGAGATTCTTCATGACACAAAAACTGTCTGGAACTAGAAAGCATTGACCACATAAATGTGGGAAATGAACATCTCAAAACTAGCCTTTGTGCACACAAAGCCAATAACTAGAAAAACTGCCTATATTTCCTAGTTCTATGTAATTACCCTAATGTTTATCATACTCTGTATTGGTATTTTCAAGAATTACTGAAGGAAAATTTCCCATTTACCTGAGAGAGTAGATCAAGGCAAAATTAATTTGACACAATAGAAACAAGGAAATGTAATAAATCTTGAATACCTCTTTCTGTGAATTTTCACTCGTATGTGATTTTCTGATGGGAAAGTCAAGAGTAATGAAATATTATAATAAAAACATATTTTTCACTGGGTGGTCAAGGAAGACTTTTTTGAAAAAGTGACATTAAAGCTGAGAATTGAAGATACGTAAGAATTCTCCTGAAAAGGAAAGAGAAAATTAAAAATCTTAAGATAGTAAAGATACTTTAAGATAGTAAAGTAGCAAATATTCTTTACTTAAGATAGTAAAGATACTTTAAGATAGTAAAGTAGCAAATATTCTGGGATTATAAGAAAGGTTAACATGGGTGGTGCATAATGGACAAGTGGAAAAGTATTCAGGTATGAACAAGGATGTGTAAATAGGGGTAATATTAAAGATAGCTGTATAATGATATTGATTGGCCATATCTACAAAGTTTTTTGGTGAACTCATGGAGAATTATCTGACTAGCAATAGTATCCACTTAGAAAGTTCCTAGTAGAGTAGGCTGGTAGAGAAAATTTCTTGAACATTTCTGTTGCTATTAGAATTGTTCAAAAGATATAAAGAGGATTCAGAAGACCTAAGACCTACTTGACTTGATGAATTAGTATATCAAATTGATAAAAGGTTCAGGTATAACTTTCAAGTATAACAAGAACTAATATATTAATAAATGTTCCATGAACTTAGAAACCTTCAGAAGAACATATGTGTGTGTGTGTGTGTGTGTGTGTGTGTGTGTGAGAGAGAGAGAGAGAGAGAGAGAGAGAGAGAGAGAGCTTGAGAGAGAGAGAGCTTCTGTTCTGGTTATTAATTTTGAGACGCTAGTGGGACATCTAAATGTCAAAGTCTTATATACAGTAGATAAAATGATTTTGGGGAAAAGAAACAGAGGGGGGAAATCTTGAGTTGGTGATATATATGCCCTAGAGAATTTTTTCATCTAAAGGAACAAATGATAGTAGCTAGTTACACGAAGTTGTGTGAGAAAAGAAGACTCGCGATTAAGGTCCAAGGAACACCAATGTTTAAGTTCCCTTTGGGTGGGAAGTGAAAGAACAACTGATAAAAGGAAGTCAGAGGAACCTGAGAAGCAGATTCAAAACAAAGAGATGGTTGGGGGCTGGAGTGATAGCATAGCTGGTAGGGCGTTTGCCTTGCACGCGGCCGACCCGGGTTCAAATCCCAGCATCCCATATGGTCCCCTGAGCACCGCCAGGAGTAATTCCTGAGTGCAGAGCCAGGAGTAACCACGGTGCATCGCCAGGTGTGACCCAAAAACCAAAAAAAAAAAGATGGTTGATTGAGAAGTGGAGGGAAAAGTCCAGGACTGAGAGACTACTCAGACATTTCATCATGAAAGCAGTAATAGAGAGTATAGAAATAAATAAGCCTGGCTATGTTGCAATAAACTTTATTTACAAAACATGTAATAGGCTATAATTTGATGATCCTTCAAGTAGGATACTATTGAAAAGTCTGTTGAGAACTGAAAATTGGTTCATTTGACTTAGCTGAAGTAAAATCATTGTTATCCTTATTAGGATCATTTTCTATGAATTGGCTGTGGTATATTTTAAGGAGAGAATGAGAAGTTAAAATTTCCAGTTGTTTACTATTGCTCATTATAAGCTTATTTTTCATAAACATTTTTATTTGAGGGAGGTGGTGATGATGGTCTGCTCCCAGTGGTGCTCAGGGAGAATGTACATTGCTGAGAACCAAAACCAGAGACTCACACATGAAAAGCATGTGCTCTCCCACTTGAACCCCATCCCTAGTCCTATGAATTTTAATTTTGGGATGGACCTCCCAGGTGGTATTTAAGAGGTATGGGAATTCCATCAGCAATTTTCAGCCAATTTGGCCGATTTTTCAATGTAAGGTCCTGAGGGGCATGTGGTGATGCTTAAAACCCGATGATGCAAATCGTACATCTATAGCTAGTATGAGGTATAAGGCTTGGGGAAATTTGCTTTGTTTGCATTTCTAAAAGAAACTAGAATTCATGGAATAATTGGAAAGCAAGGAATGGAAAACCCCTTAGAAAAATGAAATGGGAAGAGTTTCTGAGCAACATGGAGAATTTGTTTTGTTAAAAACATCTCTCTTCTAAAAGAAGATAGGATGACTATGAGTTTAGTGAATTTGAGTTTGAGGAGAAGATGGTGATATTTATTTTTGACAACTTCATGTGGGACTACAAAAGAATTCACTGTCAGTGTAGTGTGTGAGGGCCAGGAACAGAAGAAAACAAAAGTTGAGATGTAATTGAGAATTATGCGTATCATAGTTCACTCAAGTATTCTTGTGCTGATTTGATATTTAGGTTATTTCATATTTCCAAAATTTAATAAAAATATAAACTTTTTGCTGCTAAAATTTCACTAACAGCGTTCTATTTTTATAATAACTTCAGAATTAGAAAGAGTTCAAGTTTTTTTCTCTTTCTTTGAGGAATTATTTTAAATTACAAACATAGTATATTCACTTGTTAAACTGTATTAGTAGAAAAAATACTTATAAGATGGTCTGTCTGAGAAAACTTTTAAAAACGTCACACACACTTATATATGTATAGATTATATATACACATACATATACATTTCCCCAAGCCCCCCTATATATGCATATAAAAGTAGACTATAAAAATGGAATTTCAAAAACGTGCTACTTCTTAGAATTAAGGTAGCCATGTTACCAGTGACATGTGTAGTAGTGTGTAGAATGAGATTAGTACATATAATTCAAGGACTTAATAGTAGCTCTGTCTGAAAGAATCAAAAGTGAAAGCAGCAATCTGATTTAATTAATCTTCCTTAGTAGGATTTTGGATTGATGAAGTTCGGATGAATTCTTTGGATCTCTGGGGACTGTCTTCACAACTAACATTAAGAAAGATATCAGGAAGAAAATTAGAAGGAAGGATTCAGTGCTTCCTACTATGCTAATCCTACAAATAATTAATATTTTCATTTTCCAGAGAAAATTAATAAATCTAGATAATGTTCACATTGTTTCCAGTCTCAAACATTCAGTCAGGCTTGATGATTTAATTCAATCTCCTGGTTATTCTTTAATGAGAAAAGCATGTTTTTTGCAATTTTTTTTATTCTACCACATTGAATTCATTGCATTTTCCACTCATTCTTTCAACCCACATTGACTTAGCATCTGCCATGTACTGGGCTCTTGATTAGTCATGGTGGAGACACGGATAAGCAGAATGATCTCCTACAACTGCATATGTTTTGTGGTTACAGAGGAATAGCAAAAAATGTTGTAAGTGGATGCTCTGGAAATCTCAGAAGTGATTCAGAAGATCATAGGTCAGAAGTCTTCCCT
Source organism: Sorex araneus (assembly GCF_027595985.1). NCBI lineage: Eukaryota > Metazoa > Chordata > Mammalia > Eulipotyphla > Soricidae > Sorex > Sorex araneus. The sequence continues at coordinate 43,341,299 of NC_073312.1, forward strand.
AGAAACACAGATATATGATATATGGGCTGAGATCTTCAGAAGTACTGTCAGTGCTAGAATGGTTGATGACTTCTTAGGCCTAACCCATGAATCAGCCAAATTTAATTGTCCAAATTTACAGAGTGATGACTTCTCTTTCTCTATCACTTTCTTCTTCTCTTCATCATCCTCCTGTGTGGCTTTAAATCTACAGTCATTTAAAGACATTTCCTGGTAACCATGCTGCAAGAAACAATAAACTTCAATCCGGCATCTCAGTTTTAACAGGTCCTTTTTGCATATTTTTATCTAGAGCAGTTTTAAAGATTTATTCACTCATTCTAGAATGTTGCTTATCTACTTCTTCATCTTTCTAAACCACTTATGTCTCCCTATGGTACAATGGGACTTTTTCTCAAAGTGCAGATTTTACCATGCCTCCACATTACTTAAAGCAAAGCACTTGTCTCTCATTACAGTAACCTGGATCCTTAGTAAAATTTTCAGTTTTTCCTCTCAAATGTCTGAAGAGAGGCTCAATATTGCCTTTTATTCTCACATACTACAAAAACTATTTACTTTCGTGTGTTCAGTTTAATCAATATATATCTAATTGTACTTAGATTTTGGTTTATATTTTTAAAAGTTTCCCTACTTTTGGATTATAAAAGTTATTCAAGGTGCATTTCCTTTCATTGGTATAGCTTCATTTCATATTACATTTTGTTATCCCCAAAATAGTTTGATATATGAGCCTACTTAGTTTTATCCAAATTATATCTAGTAATTAAAGTAGCATTCCACCAAACTGCAACCTCAGAGCAGAGTATTAATGAAAAGCACACACACACACACACACACACACACACACACACACACAATCTGGAAATAAAAAAGGAACTAAGTTCAGAGAAGGCTTGGGGTGGGGGGACCTTTCTTTCAGAAAATGATGAACTTAGGACCTTTGTTTTCAATTCGACTGGCTCCCCCAGTCTCCTGCCTCTGCACATCTGTCCTCCACCAGCCCCTCTCCCTCCCCCATGACCCCAGACCTGCTCCCAGTTTTCCCTTCAGCAGCTGCAATACATGATGTTCTTTGGGGGGAAATCAAGCCGTGGCATCGCCCTTCTCACCGGGGCGCCCCGGCCTCAGGAGAGAGATGGTCTGTCCTTGGCTGGTCCATGACCTCTTTGCCCCCTTTTCTTCCCAGCTCACCTTCCCCAGCCCACCTGTTTTTTTCTCTCCTTTTCTTCAGAATTCCCAAGCGAATCTTTTTTTTTTTTTTTTCTTTTTGGGTCTCACCCGGCAATGCACAGGGGTTACTCCTGGCTTTGCACTCAGGAGTTACTCCTGGCGGTGCTCAGGGGACCATATGGGATGCTGGGGATCGAAACTAGGTTGGCCGTGTGCAAGGCAAACGCCCTACCCGCTGTGCTATCGCTCCAGCCCAAGAAATGCAAAGGGCCTACACAAACCTTTACTTCTTTTTTTTTTTTTTTGCTTTTTGGGTTACACCCGGCAATGCACAGGGGTTACTCCTGGCTCTGCACTCAGGAATTACTCCTGGCAGTGCTCAGGGGACCATATGGGATGCTGGGAATCGAACCCGGGTCGGCCGCATGCAAGGCAAACGCCCTACCCGCTGTGCTATCATTCCAACCCTCCCCCTTTTTTTTTAAATGTGGGAGTGGAACAGATGCTAAAAGCTATCCAGGGTTTTGGTTTTGGTTTTCGATTTTAATTTTGTGGTTCTGGCCCTTCCCTACTCTATCCCATGTGTAAAACGTTCTGTGTATCCTCTATTAAATTCCGTACAAAAACCAGTCACCAAAGCTGTGGTGTCAGAAAAATAAAATATATTGTTTCTTACAAAAAAAAAGTGGTGTTCTGAATTTTTACCAAATAAAACCCCTCCAAAATGAAGCAAAACATGTTAAGTGAGAGAGATACAGTGGAAGAGCTTTAGGTAGTATTATAATTTTGATTTTAGACCATTTAAACGTTTTAAATTTTCAAAAATAAAATGGAAGTAGGAAAAAAGCAGCTCTTAAGTTGAACATAATTTTTTTTAAATGACTAGATATATCAAGTTGATAGCATAACTACAGAGGAAGTAATTGACTTTTGAATACTAAGCATACTTGCTTGGTAGAATGCACTCACCAAACAAGGAGACAGGCAAACACTAATGTAATAACTAATTACAAAACAACTACCTTGGAACACTTCTCCCTGGTCAGAATGAGGACAATAGGGGAAAAAAAGCACCATATAAATTAGTTGTAAGTGATTAATTATAATTCATTGAAATAAGTATCCATGTCATATAATCACATAATCATAGACAATCATGTAGCACTGTAGCACTGTCATCCCATTGTTCATTGATTCGCTCGAGCTGGCACCAGTAATGTCTCCATTGTGAGACTTGTTGTTACTGGTTTTGGCATGTCAAATATGCCTTGGGGAGTTTTCCAGGTGCTGCCAAGTGGGCAGGATACTCTCATTAGCTTGCCTGTCTCTCTGAGAGGGATGGAGAAATTGAAACTGGGTCAGCCACGTGCAAGACAAATGCCCTACCTACTGTGCTATTGCTCCAATCATACAAATGTAAGAAGAGTGATCAGAAAAAATAAAAAAAGAAAACCCTCTTAGGAAAACTGGCACACTAATAAACAGACAATACATAACCTAACTATAAAGTCATCATTTGAAAATTTCAATGTAACAATATAAGGCATGTGTTCTCCATGCATGCTAAGCTTGTTGCATAAAAGCATCTCCCAGAGTTGACTTTTGTAATTATCTGGAATAATGAAGTGATGCACAGAACATACAACTCTAATGCATCTGTTAAATTATTGACCAAAAAAATTGAACATAGTTCTCTCTTCTCAATATTTGTTTCCTCCCTTTGCAGTGTGACTATAGCAGATGCTATCAAGAGGTGCAGTGTCTTTTCCCAACCTTTAAATTTTGATAGAATTAATGACTTCCTTCAGGTAATAGAACATAACAGGAGTGATGTTATTCAATTCCAAGTCTCAAGAGGCTGAAAATATTTCTGTCCCTCACTGGCTGTCTTTCATGTCATGAGACTATATCAGGACTAACCTGCTGAAGGATGAAAACCCACAAGTGTAGTTCTCATAGATAAAGCCCCAGAGACTGAGCTATCTGAGGTCAGCAAACTCCTCACCAATGAAGTTGTAGCTAGGCATGGGTAGTGAACCTTTCTGAAAGCATATTTTGAGTCTAGAATACGTGAAAAAAATTATCTATTCTAGATGTACACTGATTTTTCTGTTAGACTACCTCATCATAAATTGTTTTGCTACAAAAAAATTTATTTCTACATTGGTGTAATGGTTGGATGGGAAAGCTAGATGTAACTGGTAGAACTAAGCAACAAATAGAATTTGAAATACTGGTTAGGTAATTGGTATCAGAATTGGAAAAATGGAGGTCTATATTATGTAATAGTTATTAGTTAAAGTGATATTTATAATAAATTCTAAGGTTAATCACACCCAATGAAGCTGTTATGTGGCTTATTTTAGGTTCCTATGATAAAGGGCATATGGGTTAAAATCACAACTGTTCGCCAAGTAGAATTTAGAGTTAATTTGTAAAAAAGAGAGAGATTTCACACTGAAGATACGGTTGGCTCATCCTTCATGATCTTTTTCCAAGCTGCTGCAGACTGAGGGTCTTTGTTTGGGAATTATCAGGGCAGACTTTCAGCTTTCATGATCTCTTCATTCTCAGTCTTATCAGAACATTGTCATCATTGCCTTTGAATTATCTCTAAATGGGGTCTAACCTTTATCGTGAGTTGGCAGCTTGATCATTCCTTTTCAGATCAGACCTTGTATCTCTAACCATCCCTTGGTTTATGGCTTTTTGTCTCACCAAACAGTTCTTGGTGTTATAGCCTCTTGCTTTCCAAACATTTCCTGATTTTATAGCTTTCTAAAATTTATGGCCAAGGGACTCCTACTTGATGCTAGTTCAGTTGCTATCAAGTTTAAAGGAACTCTTATACATTGTAGGAAGAACTTGGGGACTTTAAGTTTCATGAGAAGCAAGAAGTTGAAAAATGTTAGTTGAAAGCACAGCTTATGGCTTTTACAAAATATTGGTTCTTTTTATTGCTGTCAATAGAAAATTATTTGTAGACAGTGACCTGAAACAATTTTAGTTAATTATCTCACAATTCTTTAAATTTTAAGTCCTCTAGTCTTGCCTGTATCTTATGCTGAGTGCCTTGAAAACATCATCACAATTATTAGCTAGACAGTATTCTCATTTGGAGCTCAGAATTTTCTTTCAAGTTTATTTAGGGTGCTGGCAGAATTCAGTTAATTGCATTTATAGTTTGAAAATCCCTTTTTCTTAAACTGTTCATTCAGGTTAAAATCAGCTCTCACAAGCCACTATCAGTTTCTTACCACATTGTCCCCTGCATTTTTAGGATTCCCTAAGTGTTGAATGCCTCTCATGCTTCTCTTTGTCTCTGATCTCCAGACATAAATATAATGGATTCAAGTAATAGGGCAGGTCTACCTAGTTAATCTCCCATTGATAAAATTAATCATTTTATAACCTAATAATAAGAATAAAATCTGTCATGTTTATAGTCTTTGAAATTATTGTCTATAAGTCTTAAAGGATAAAATCAAGAATACAAAGGACAAATCTGATTGCACTGAGAAAATGAGTTTATGAGCCATTCCTAAAATTAATAGAGTACAAATAACTGATTATATAAATTAGTTTTAGAGTCCAGACAATATCATAATTGAGAAACATATTCTATTACTATATTTGAAGGTTTTGCATCATTTTTGGAGGCTGAGATTTGAGAATTGCTATGAACCAGGATGCCATGTACAACAATTTTTCTCTTGTTTCTGCTTTGTTTTGTTTTGGGGCCTGATAAGCAGGGCTCAAAGGGATTCTGGAAGGATTTTGGAGACTCCTAGCTGATATTCTTGAGCAAATACTGCAAGGGTCCAAGAATACAGTGCTGAGTATTAATTTGGCAACCTTCGTTATTCTTTGAGAACTCTTAAGCCTTGGCTATGTTGTACCCAGGGGATCAAACTGGTGTTGGCTGAATGTAGGACTTGCACCTTAATCTCTGTACTTTCTTTCCAGCCTGTATATTTCTTTTAAATGAAAGCATCAATATTACCCTGTACCCCCACCTTATTTTCAGTCTCCTCATTATTTGTTGAGCATAAATAATGTGCTAGACATAGAACAGGAACCTAGACTTTAAGTGTGATAACATATTTGCATGAAACTTTTAGAAGTATCTGGTAAGAATAAACATATTTTACTGAGAAGTTTATGAATAATTTTGACTAGGGTAAAGACTGTGGAAAATTTTAAGAAAATGGTGACAGTTATTCTACATTTGCATTTATGCTCCAGCTATTCTTTCAGTGAAGATGTGAGGTCCACTGCTCTTCCTTCTGAGTTAGTTCTGGACAGCTCAGTGGATTAATACTGAACCTAAGCAATACAAGCATTGCACATTTTTACTCAGTGCCTTGGAACCCTGCTCACTGGTAAGGTCAAGTCCAAGCTATTCTGATGGGTTGACTAAAAACCCCAAGGGGAAGACAGAACTCAAGGGTTCTAACCCAAATCACAGACTTATGAACAAACTCTGACTCGGCTAAGATTACAAATCCAGCCCATCTCAATTGATCTTCAGTTGCTTGGAAATGCCTGAGTGTGTCCTTGGATAATATTTGAGTCAGGTCTGATTTTACTAGAAGATAATCACAGCTGATGTACACGTGCATGAGGTAATGAGTCATTGATTAATCTATTAAGTTTTAGGGGAGGTTTTCTCCCTTCAACCACCAAATGCCACAAAAACTATCTTGATACAGTGCATAATATTGTAGAATACAAAAGTGAATAAAAATGTGTTCCAGATGATCTTACTATTTTTCTGGTCAGTCAAATCAGTGGTCACCAACTACCTCCTATGGTTGATGTGCTATATGAGAAAAATCAACCCTGTTTATTTCAGCTGCTATAAGATTTTTCTGTTACTTGCCGATGAATTAATTCCAGACACACCAGCTTGTTTGTTCCCCGAACACATCTCTTTTAACTTTCCTTGAGCTAATTTATCTAGATGTATCTAATATCTTTATCAATTTTTAGACCAAATTAAGTTCTCAGAAATTATTTATTAAATGAACCATCAGTGAGTGATTTAGGTATCTAATATTGATGATTATGGTGTCTTTGTCTTCATCAAGTAACATTTCTGGGTTCCTGATGAGTATGCCCCAAAGTCTCTGAATTATTAAAGCTATTGTGCACATATGTGTGTGCGTGCATGCGCGTGCAGACACGTGCAAGCGCGCACGCACACACACACACACAAAACATACACACACACATGCTTCTTTCACGTAGGATATTTCATTCAGTTACTAATTTTCTGACCTTTAAAATATAGACATTTAATTTGGTATAATATTTTTGTTGTAATTTTAGTCTTTTTGTTTTCTTGAATAAGACTGCAAACAAATTTACTGTAGTTGTTAATAGCAGTATGTGCAAATGGATGAAGTATTTAACTAGATCTCTACATTTTTCTTTGCACAGGTTTAAATTTGCTTCTTTATTTTTAATTTTTTTTACAGTTACAAAATTGTGATTAGGTTTTGATCATATAATGTTAAGTAAATTTACTTTTTAAAATTCACAAATTTTCTTGACCTAATACATTAGCTAACAGTTAATACATGGGAATAGTAGGGGTTGGTTAAAGAATTCTCAGTGTTTGAGAAATAAAAGTAATGCAAATGCATACTCTTATTGTTATTATCTATAGTCTGTGTTCCTGCACAGACTGCAATACATTAAATTGGAAGAATATTTTATTAATCATAAAATACTTTTAAATTAGACAAAAAGACACAGAGGACATAGTGATCACGGAATTCTACTTTATTATGTCCTATGGAGTTTATTTTTTTTTACTGAGAAATGGATTTTATTATAACTGTGGGATATAGGGACATTGACTTAAGAAACTTGGGAAAGTCATTTAAACTTATTCTATCTCAATTTTCTCACTTGTGCAATTGAGTTGATAATAATTTAGTTCCTTTACAGGAACATTCAGAGAATAAAATGGACACAAAAGAGTTTGGGGAGTTATAAAAACCATGAAATAGGTATTGTTTGTGTGTGTTATCACTCTACAAAATACATGTGCACTACCATATGTTTTCTTACATCTCACAAAAGTCTGTTGATAAAATGCCAACGGTTAATGAAAAAAGACAGTATTTTCCCCTTAGAATGCTTGTTTTACTGTAAATACTAGATATATTTAAACACTTGAAAATATGATTATTATTATCCTCATTAGTGTCAAATTTTTATATGTGTGTTTACAAATTTATCTTTAAAATAATATATCTATAGTACTGTATGTTACATTTGTATGTTGACTAATAAATTAGAATGCTGAATGATACTGACATGGATTCATGAGTTACTTCGGATCTTCATTCGGTTAGAACAGCTTGCCAAATGGGATGTGACTAATCAAAACTGAAAAGGAAGTAGAACAGTATGGAATAATGGAAAAACTATTACTTTGTTGTTAAATCGGAATTTAACTGTGGTTCTATCTCTTGGAGAAGAGACCCCGTCAGTTAGATTTACATTTATGACATAAATGGGGAAAAGAAGTGTTAAAAATAAAATGATAGCAAGTGAGCAGAGGGAATAAGGAGGTATTAGTGATAAAGATGGAGTGAAATGGTTGTGTTAAGGAAAACAGAGCTTTCCCACAGTCCCCCCAAATAAGCTATTGCTTATTTACCCTATGTCCTACATGCCCACAGTTGCAGTAACAGGTGAATTTGAAAAGGAGGGGCTGGGGGGGTAGCCTAGAGGAGACAGTCCTTCCACCTTTCTGTTCAATCCTCTTTGTCCACCAGGGAAATGCCTGGTTTTGGTACAATCTGTTTCTAGCACCTACACACAGACACTTGAGTCCTACCAGCCCCACAAGGCAGGCTTCAAGCCACACCTCATATCTACTTGGTCTGCTTGTGTAGGAACTGGTCCTCACCACTAGAATTTGAAGAGAGCCTTGGATTCAAGCTGGAGCAAGGACTTGTTCTTTGCAGGAAAAGGGAAAGTCAATCCTAATCTCAGCAAGGGTGTTCCAGGTTTGTTGCCCTCTTTGTTTTTTTTGTTTGTTTGTTTTTGTTTTTTTTTTTTTGCTTTTTGGGTCACACCTGGCGATGCACAGGGGTTACTCCTGGCTCTGCACTCAGGAATCACTCCTGGCGGTGCTCAGGGGACCAAATGGGATGCTGGGAATCAAACCCGGGTCGACCGCGTGCAAGGCAAACGCCCTACCCGCTGTGCTATCGCTCCAGCCCCCTGTTACCTTCTTTGGAGGGAAGAATTTTAGGAGAAGTTCAATTAAAAAAAAACAAAGTAAAACCAAACAGCTTTAATTGAAAGAAACTTAAGAGAAGTGAGGGAAGAAGAAGAGAGAAACAGCCCAGAATGGTTTTGAAAAATTTATATATAAATCCTCCAAATTGTCTTGCATTGGAGTTCTCTTCATGCATAAAAATTAATCTGTTATTACAGGGAACATCTTGGACCCTGGATGGCCCTTTTATAGTCTTATCAGGACCTTCAGAATCTCCAGTGGCTTCCCCATTTCTGAAAGAGTTCACCTTTCTCTGGGTGGTACCTCAGCTTTTCCTAACAGCTCAGGATTTGCACCTCGAAGGGATAGGTTGTTCATTTCTTTGGACTACTTCAGGGCATGGCAGTTTCATTGGTTTTATTGTTTCCCAAAGCTCATTACCCTCCCTACCCCCCATCTATCTGCTTGCAACACAGGTAACTATAAGAAGTAAACGGCTCTTTTATTCTTAGAGCTGGAACAGTGATTGAGTGGTGTCATTTCCCCTTACTATTTTGCAGTCTGATCCTAGTTTCTTTGCTGAAGGAAATTCTTTAGTCATTCATTCATCATTCATTCAAGAAATATTTCTAGAGTAGGTAGAGTATTGTCAGCAGAAAGATGGTGGGGAGGCTGGTAATGTACATTGTGAAAAACATTGTCTGAAACCCAAGCCTGCTCAAAGATACGAAGGCCTTTGACACAAAAGACCCATCTCAGGAGTCAGGAAACCACTGAGATGCAGAATTTCTGGTCCAGATACACAGATGGTTCCTTGAAGAATGGAGGTTCCTGGACCCCTGAAGGAGGGAAGCACCCAAAGGCATGGGGAAGAATATCAAAAGAGCAGCTTCCCCTAGGCAGTCACTCTAGCTGGGGACTAAGTACCTCAAGTAGCTCATATATGCCTCCAGGTCAGCAAGTCAAGAACAAAGCTGTGTTCCTTAGAATGGGGACTTAACTCACACAGACAGTGAAACTGGAGTACCTTGTTCATAAAGCAGAAAAAAGTTGATATTTTGGAGCATGAAAAATAACTTTTTCCTTTAAAATGTTTAATTTTTTATAAAACTTAACAGTGATGCACAAGTCAAGCAAAAAGATAGCATTTTGTTGTTATTCATTTATTTAAAGTAATAAATACTAAATATCTTAATGGACCAAACTATTTTTCTGGCTTGCTTTTTTGAAAAATAATTTATTAAGCCACCAAAGTTTATATGTAAAGTACACTTACTTTCAATTGGTATAATTGAAAGTAGACACTCTCGGCAAACACAACATTATAAATAATTTCTGATAAATATATTTTTTAATTTTTAGAAGGACCTTTATATTCATGCAACCATCTTTAGAGCTGGTAAGAGTATTTTGAATCAATTGTGAACATATAGGAAAGCTTTTTGGATAAATGATTTCAAAATAAGAATTTTAGTCTATTCAAAATTAATTCCTATAGAACAACTTTTCTAAAACATGTTTTGCATATGTAAGTCTGAACTTTATTTTTGATGTTAATTTGTACATTGACATTAAAAAATTTTAGGGCCAACCCCCACTCATGCTCGGTACTCACCCCTGGCTCCTTCTGCAGGGATTTCTCCCGGCAGTGACGCAGATGCCACTGGAGCTGTGACAGCAGGACTGTTCATTTGTGATTTCCAGGTTCTTCAATATTTTCAAGAGTGAAAATATTGAGTCATAAAGATGCTGAGACTCAGAGCTGGAAAGTAGAAAGGTTTATTGGAAAGCATAAGAGAAAGGTAAAAGCACTCCCTATGTGGGGAGGAAGTTAGTACAGGACTAAATTAGCAGTGGCTCTTTTTGTGGGGAGTTTTATAGGAAAACCGGGTCTTTGTGTCTCAGAGAATTCAGGAAGTGAAAGAGGGATCTATTCTGCTTTGAGTCTTTCTGGCCATTTGCCTCAGGTATTGTTCATATCTTAGTCTCCCTGTGAAGCCAAGCTCTTCGGAGTTTGATGATGGGCAATTGTTTGTTTGTTTGTTTGTTTTTGGCTTTTGGGGTCACACCTGGCCATGCTCAGGGGTCACTCCTGGCTCTGTACTCAGGAATTACTCCTGGTGGTGCTCAGGGGATCATATGGGATGATGGAGATCGAACGTGGGTCGGCCGCGTGAAAGGCAAATGCCCTACCTGCTGTATTGCCCACTCCGGCTACTCCAGTTCTGATGAATATTTGTTAAATCTCTTTTTATCAGAAAAAGCCAAGAAATTTGCAGAAAGTCAAATATGTAGAGTGGGCCAGCCAAAAATGGCACTGTTCACAGCAGCTATTCACAATGAAGCTTCCTCTTTCAGCAGTGCTTGGGAGCACATGTAGTTCCAGGGTACCAGGCATAAAACATGAAACCAAGGTTGGCCATACAAGGTAGGTCTACCTACCTGCTGTACTATTTCTCTGGCCTTCAGTGGCATTCAATGTCTTCTTTGACATTGTCTATAGCTTATGTATGTGTTATTATGCATTGTCTGTAATTAGGATACTAATTTGTGCTACTATAGTATTTATGATTAATGAAAACAATATCAATTTTTGTTTTTGGGTTACACCTAGCAATGCTTGGAGGTTAGTACTGGCTCTGCACTCAGGAATGACTGAGTGCTCATGGGACCATGTGGCATGCCAGGGATCAAACCCTGCAAGGCAAATGCCATACCCATTGTATTATTGCTCTCCCCAATTGTGTTAATTAAAAATATGTTCCTCATTAATAATTGATTTATTGAAGCTTATTAGGGGTACTTATTTGATATTTATGTTCTTTTCTGTGGAATGCCATGACCTTTACATGTAAATTCCTACTTGCTTTGCAATATTGTGATATTCTGAAGAAGAGATTCTGAATTCCTTGACAGATCCAAACACCATTTATATGCTTTATTGACTATTTGTGCACATACCATTATTTTGAAATATTTTGCAGACTAAATGTACTGCCTGAGTGCTGACACTTAAGTACTTATGCTGAGGGCACTGTTAATATTTGTGCAGATGTCATAGTGAAGAACTCCAGATGCTGAAGCTGACTGGCCTTCCAGTGTGTATCTGCACATATCCTCTTAGTCCGAGGCCTTAGTTACTAGCTACAATGGCTCTGCTATTTTGGGCCCCAGTCTCTGTACTTCTTCTTTACAGTCTTCTTATGTCCTTAATTTGCAAAGTATATTCACCTGCTGTTCATGATCATGGTCTGTCATCTCACAGAACTTGACTTTGAACACAAACTCAGAGATAGATTTACTTTGAATCTTGAAAAGACAATAGAAGAACATTAAACCAAGTTGGAAGAGCTGAGACGGCCCTTCTAAAAACAAAGCTTTTGGTGACTGCATAGGTTGTAGCTTTTAAACTTGCCCTTGTAATTTTTTTTTTTAAATCAGCACAGCAAATACATTCCTTGAAGTCTCTTTTTATTCCTGATTGATAGTCATTCTGTCACATTTTAGCCTCTGGTTATAAGGTACATTCGCCTCTAGAGTGGAGGCAGGCAAGGGAGGATTTTTCACTGAGTGTTGACATTGTCAAACAGATGTATAAAGGGTGATAGGTAATTACAGGACAGCAGAAAGCCCAAAGAGTTTGCAGGAGAGTTTTATATTGTGGCTAAGTTTTCAAATTAGTAGTGAGGGGGAAACAGAGACCCAGGTTTTACATAGCTTCTTTGATCCCATAGATTGGCCAAAGATTTTAGTTCTAAAATATTGGATAACTTATACAGTCATCAAAAAGACCAAAGAAATGTTGACATAAGGTAGATGCAAGTAGATGTGCAACCTGTTTAACTAATTTATTCTACCTCAACAATCAAAATCATGCCAGGTTTACTTTGGTGACACTGTCCACAGATGAAAATCAGGTCTTTGTTGAACCTAGCGTGATACATGAAACTCCAATTACTGATACCACTCTGGCTCCTAGAAGGGATGTATTTCTGTCAGTGTTTTTTCATGTCATAAGTACTTCCATCAGAATTCAAGGTACAAAAGCTAAACTACGTGGTGATGTTCTAAATGAAAGTATGGCATGAAATCATAATTTTTCCTCATATTCTATCTTTGGAAGAGGTCTCGTCCAACTTGGGATTTTATAAACTAAATTTAATTTCTGTTCCAAATGGCACATTTGATATAGCTTTTCTATTTGATAAATGCTATTAATCTTTAACCTTATTTTCATGTTTTCACATTCTCAACAAAATATATTGACAGGTAACATAAAGCAGCCAAGGACCATTGATTAAATTTAGTCTCATCCTTAAAGGATGTATCACTTGTATCACTCGTCATCCTGTTGATCTTCAATTTGCTCAAACAGGCACCAGTAATGTCTCCATTCATTCCTGTTGTGTGCTAGATTAGCCTAATAGCATCTGCTTGCTCCAGGAACATGAAGAGCTTTAAACCATTCATTCAAAGGGTGAAAATGACAAATATTACCATTCTTCTTTTCAGGATGAAGACCAAAAATTATTTCTCCTCTGGTTCTGAATAATCAAAAATTATCTATTTTTAGAATATTGTAAAGTATATATTACAATGTATCCCCACATATAAAAGTGAGATAAATAAGATGAAAATTAAATATACTTAAAACACTAAAAGTGAAACAGAAAGAAAAGTGGCTAAACTTTTCACTTCTTTAGTGGTATTGGGACCCTAGATTCTATTCATGATGTCTATTAACTATTTCTTGTTGTATTTATTTTCTTCAGAGAACCATTATGATGATCAAGATCATTTATCATATGATGTTACTCAAATTCTTATTCTTGATGGAGTTGACTAGGTGAAAGACTAGATAGTGATATCATAGGAACACAATGGCTTATAAAAAATTCTTTGTCATTTCACTAAAAACAAGTTGTTTTGTTGTCAATGTAATGAAGGATATAAATTCATGATGGGAACAGATATTGTAAGTGAAAGGCTGCTGGGTACTAACAGGACTAGAAGGAAAGGAAAGCAATTCAACAGAGAAATAATCATGTTAGACTTTAGAAGAAGTCAATTAAAAAAATTCTTGTAGAACTTTTATATCTGTTACTGTGATTACTCTGTTACAAATCTCAGCAACGAGGTGGCAGGTAAAAGAAAATTAATGACATTTATTGGATAGGTAAAGAACACAGAGTGACTCATTAAAAGGTTTTCTATAATTTGTTAAAAGAAACTGCACACACTACACAGCTATTCTTACACTCACTATCTGCCTATTTTGAAAGATCTATACCCACAGAACTTTAAAAAAATTCTAATTATAAATTAGGTAATGTATGCAAAGGAATAAAGTTTATTCTCTCAAACATTTCTATTCCTCTCTTTTTCCAAACAGAGATATCAAAAGTGTGTCACTCTAAGTTCTGATAATTGGGAGACTATTTATTCCATATTGTGCTGAATCCTTGAGCAGGTCTGAGATGACACAGCTCTTCTATTTTGACTGGTGATTACACATTGCTTAGAGGTATTTAAAAACCTTGTTCTCATTTGTCTCTTCCCAGTGAACTGGTGATAGGGACCTCTCACAGAGGTCAGGACATGTCATAGGGAGAGTAGCAGAGCAATTGGGTAGGCATCCTGGTTTTAAGAGGCTTACTTATAGAACTTGTTTGTGACTTAATTGGTTCTAGTATTTTATATTTGGTTCCTACTACTGATGGTGTGCTGCTAGGGATGCTTTATTTTATGGCAGTGTAAATCAAATAACTTTCAGTTTTTGATGGAAAACCCCGGGTTCATCTTCATTTGGTGATCCATCATAGGACAATTTTCTGTCAGGACTTAATAACATGTCAAGATCTATTACTCAAAAGTAGAAGTCATGTTTTTTTTTTGTTTTTGTTGTTGTTCTGGTGGCACACCTGGCTATACATAGGGTTTTCTCCTGGATCTAGGCTCAGGGATCTTACCTGGAGAGGCTTGGGTACAATATGGGATGCTAGGAACCAAACACAGGTCAGCAGGCAAGTGCCCTACTGACTCTACTCTCTCTCCAGACCTAAGAGTCATGATTTTTATGCCAAATATTTTCCTGTTGTTCTTTTAATCATGGGATGTGTTTTCCTCTATCACAAACATTTGACATCTTAGTATTGGGTGAATCTCACCGAAGGAGTAATGTTCCCTGATGGCTTATGTGACACGGAAAATAGAGATGGGGGCAGCCTCCAGAAAGCAACTTAACACTTCCCTCTCTAGCCACCTCAGTCACCGGGGGAAGTGCCTGGGGAAATAAATCCAGGACTGTTGAGAGTCTGCTCTGAGCCCATGATTGGGGCTCATGTTACAGACCTTATGTCTCACCAGCCCCATAAGACGGTAGTCAAATAGCACTTGCATTCCACTTGTTCTACACAGCATGGGAAGTGATTGCTGCCACTTGGTTTCTCTAAGAATCGTAGAACTCAGGTTAGCACAAGGTATTTCTCTTTTTAGGACAGGAAAGTCAATTCTGAACCTTACCCATGCTTCAAAGTGTTGCCACTGGGTTATTGACCAGTGGCTGCCACTGGATATTGACCCTCACCAGCAAATAAATAGGGTTCTCGTCTCTTGGTGGCTTATGTGAAGATAGAAGCAGCAGCCTCCAAAAAGAATTATGTTTCCCCAGATAATTCATCTCCATCACCTGGGGAAGCACCTGGAAAATTTAGGACTGATGATAGTCAATGATGAGTCACTGAATGGTACAGATGTTCATATCCATAGATGCTTACCTCTTGTCAGCCTCATGAGGCAGTCATCAAACTACCCTGAAATTCACCTATTCTGCATGGGGTATAGGATTATCCCCACCACCTGTTATCTCAGGGAACCATGGAATCAGGTCCAAGGAGGGAAATGCTCCTTTCAGGAAAGGAGAGCCAGGCTTTTCATGTTCCTTACCTTTCATTCACAGAAAAAAATGTAATAGAAGACTAATAGTGAAATCAAATGGATTTATTGGGAAGTTAAGAGAGGAAAGATTCAGTATGTACTCAAGAAAGAATAGGGGCATCTCCAGAATGCAGTGTCCCCAAGTAGCATTTGGGTAAAGGTTAATTAATAATATATTCCATAACTGCTTTTGTCTCAAATTCTTTATACAAGTTGGAGTTATTGGGGCTTTTTCTGGGAAAATCATTGAACTTCTGGTGGACCATTTTGAATTACTATCACACCCTTGTCAGTGCATCCCTGATGCCTCTCCTTTCATGGATCCGTGCCTGCCTGGGCCAGGAATACTATATCTCAGCAGCTTTTCCTGGCCCTGAGAAGGGGCTTGTGAATGAAGGGCAGTCATGCCCTTGGGCTAGTTCAGGTTCTAGTTTGTCTCAACATACATTAGCTGGGTTCTACCAATCTTCCTGACTTCAATGGGAGAGCCATCACCTTCCCTTGCAGAAAAATTTCAGGAGAAACCAAATAGTGAAATAAATGAATTTGGAAGAAAGTGGAGGGAGGAAGGGGAGAAGAAGGATAGAAGGGGGAAAGGGAAAAGAGTAGGAGAGGGGGGAGAAGAAGAGGAGAGTGGTAAAAGGAGGGTGGGAAAGAGGGAGAGAGAGACAGAGAAAGTGAGTGAGTGTGAGAGAGAAGAAGGAGAGACAGAGGGGAAAGAGAGAGAGAGAGAAAGAGAGAGAGCACCCATAGGCTTCTTCAGACTAGCTAAATACTCGGAATGTCTTTTTAGGATTGATTATATATGTATTATTTTTCCATAACTGTCTAGGTCCCGAATTCTTTACACAAGTAGGATTTAATGGGGCTTTTCCTGTAAAAAGCATTGAACTTCTGGTGGATGGTCCGTTCCTGAGCTCATATTGCAGCTGTTGACTGTGCTCTCCTTATGCCTTTCCTCCCAGGCATGAATCTCTGCTTTTGGGCTACAAAGACTTTCCAGGCTACTGAGATGAGTCTTTTGTTTCAGAGGCCTTCATGCCTTTGGACTAATTTATATTCCAAGCAATTTTTTCCAACTTACTTCAGCAGAGCTCCCCGATCTATCTGCCTGTAATATTTGGATTCACTTGGTCTTAAGTTTGACTGCTAGCCTGTAACTCCTGGAAAATCCATTTTGCTCTAAGTCCTACTCTAATTTGAAAGCTCTATTCTTTAGAAAAGTTCACCAAAACATCACAGTCAAATGTGTTTATGTTGGCTTAGAAACTGAAATGCGCTAACAAGCATTTCACTATTTCCTTTGTGGTTATAGGTTTCATTGTTCATCAATTTGGCCTGTACTTCAGAAAGTCTGTCCGTTACCCTGTCAGATCTAGTGACGGCATTTGGACACCAGGATTCCAGTCTAGGCATTTGCCCTTTCACTATGGTAGATTTTCCCTTCCTCTGGCAGGTGTGAAGTTTACCATATGGCTAGAATGTCTGTTAGTTTCTAGTCTCCTAGTCTTTTGACAAGATGTCATCATTATAGTGGACAAGTGTGAAACATTTTTTCCTGTTGCTTTTAATAAATGAAATGTTGATGCTTCTTCATTCTCTTCTATGCCCTTTAAGGCTGAGTTCTAAGGTTCCATTGTTGTCTGACTTCCAGTTCGATGTACCTACTAGAAAGTGTTGGCACAGTAATAAAGGTCATGAGGAAAGAAACCAGGCTGTTATTTTCTGGTCCTGGTGCACTCTAACCAGACCTTAAGTTGGTTGTGACTATATATTTGTTTGCTAAAAAACACAATTTCCATTAAAATTCCCACAATTTCCATACTCCCACTTTCAACTACAGGTCTCATAGTCACTTCCTCCACTTACCAACTTCCCATCTGAAGATAATAACTTTCTGCTTTTGTTAAGCCCTGGTCATTCTTACATCGCTTTGGTGTCCCTCAGCCATGTTTAGATATTATAAGTATTCCTGTCAGTAAACCATCTTTACCAATTTTGAGTTTTGAGTTTGAGCCATTCTTTTTCTCCAAGCCTTGAAATAGAAAGCAAGTGAAGCTAAAGTTTCAAATAATATTCCTTTGTACTTGTTATATGGAAAAATATCTTCCAAATGAGCAACAGAATATTAGGATCCAGGAACTATATGTCATGTAAAATAGTTTATAACAGAAACCAATAACTATATTCACACCAATTACCCAATAATGGTTTTATTGTTATTCTTTAATGCCTATGTCTATTGCTTAACAACTTGGATTATTACATCTGGCCCACATTTTCAATGTGGGCTTTCATTTCTTCAAGGATTTGACTATGTATTTGATATTCTAGTTTAATTGTATGCTTCCACTTGGCCTTTATTTATGTTTTCTCTTATAGATCTGACAGTACCTTGGAGGTTCACTTATATTTAAATCTGTCTAAGCTGGTACATATTTTATATAGCACAAGATGAGATGACCTACGGCATAGGATAAAAACAATTATTTTTTTAAAATTTTATTTTCTTATTGAATCACCATGAGAACAATTACAAATTCTTTCTAGTTTAAGTCATGGTCATACAACGATCAAACACCCATCCCTTCACCAGTGCATGTTTTCCACTACCCAGAACCCCAGTATAACCCCCATCCCACCACTCCCCCGCCTGTGTGGCAGATGATTTTCACTTTACTCTCTCTCCACTTTCATCGCATTCAATATTTCAACAAATGACACACCAATATTATTTGGAATTTTCCCCAGCAATCAGACATGCTGAAAAGGCATCAGTAGATAATTTGTTTTCTATTGCTGATTCTGAAGAGCATATGATGATTTTGGATTCTGATATTTTAGTAATAAGTCTGGAGGGATTTCTACTAAAAGCCTCTGGGTTCTGAGATTGGTTTCTGTGCCTCTGGGATCATGGACGTTCAGGAGTCAAAGGAGCCATTCACGGGTGGCAATTCGGGGCCTTGTTGGGGTGAGAAGAAGGGACGGTTCCACGACCATCCCGCAAGGCCGTGTGTGTCTCATCATTGCAGTCTCATACCTGGCTGTCGAATAGACTCTGAAAAGGTGGCGGCTAGCATGTCAAGGGCATGGGGGGAAGGCGGAAGGGACAAACACCTTTCCCCGCCTGTGGTGGCATGGTGCCGTAGTTTAATGTTCAGTCCAGATGCATTTCTGCCAAAAGCCACTGGATTCCGAGATTGGTTTGTGTGCCTCTGGGATCATGGTCATTCAGGAGCTAGAGGAGCCATTCGTGGGCAGCAACCGATAAGAAACAATTAAAATGACTCCATATGAGAGGAAATTAATGGGTTCCTTAAGAACTTTAGGAATAACTTAATGAGACAGAAGAACAGAGGGAGCTCAATCAATGTTAAGGGTTTGAGTCTTCTGTGTTAGCTTATATTATATATATTCTTAATTCTAATTCTTTGGTCTACACTTCTCTAACTAAAATTTTAATTCAAAGGATTTAGCTGATACTAGATTTCCCAGGTGCCTTTGTTTCTTCTACCCTGGCCCAAAATCTTAGTTTAGCTATTTCAGACTTAACTACAAATGTTACTTTTAGAATAACAAGTCCATAACAAATTGAGAACTATTTTTAGACTTTTCTATTTTATAAACATAACTAATGCTACTACTAATAATTATTCCATTCTACATTCCTTTATTTCTTATGCTGCCCAAATTGGACTGTGTTCATGACTATTCATTTTCCCTAAGTTTTGTGTTTACTTGGCACTTTCAAACAATTGCAGGTTATAATTAGTTGTTTCACAAAAGTCTGTTGTCAGATGACAGAGCCTATTTTCATTGTGTTAAGTTTATACTAGATCAGAAAACCTACCCAGAGATTTTGATATTGAATTTTAGGGTCACATGAAATATAGGCAAAGCAGAAAGACTTGCTTGTAGTCACTTTTAGTGACTTGTAGACCAGTTTTGCAAGACTGGGGAGGATACAGGGACTCTTGTCAAAATTTTTGAGTCTGAAACCCTTTCTCACTTATGCCATACTTGAGAAGTATCAGCATTTTTTATTTGGAATATGGCTATCAGAGCTTCTGTACAGAGTACTGAGGGCCAAACTACATAGCTCTTGCTTGTCAGTCGTGGAAGGTACAAGGTATGTGAAGTAATGAGCATGGTAGCCTTGGCTATCATTAAACCATGAAGACTTGGGTAATGAGACGCTCAGTGATAAGCACAGTGGATATAAGACTAAAGTCCTTGCTTCTATTCATAAATAACAACATGGTTGATTCTTCCCCAGATAATGACAATATCAAATTATGAATTTAAGGATGAAGAGACCTCTATAAATTTGCTTAATATTTATTTATTGATTAATTTTATTGCTGGTAGGAAGCACACAGGATATAGTTTACTTGGGTCATAATAGAATGATAATTTAAATTCAATTTTTAAATATATATACACACACATATATATATATATATATACATATATATATTGCATTATAACACCAAGCTCCCGGAAGCACATGTCAGCTTCGTGGCCGCGTGACATCCTTTAGCCTAGTTCTCCCTCTGGGAGAACCTGACAAGCTATGGAGAGTTTCCTGCTCACATGGAAGATACTCACAAACTCCCCATGGTGTATTCACGTGACAAAACCAGTAACAATGATAGATCTCATTCTCCTGACCCTGAAAGAGCCTTCAATGTGGCACCATTGGAAAGGACATGTGAAGAGAGGCTTCTAAAATCTCAGGGCTAGGACGAATGGAGACGTTACTGAGACCGCTCGAGAAATTTGATGATCAACGGGATGATGATGATGATTATATTATTTATATATACATATATATATATATATATATAT
The DNA here is from genome assembly GCF_027595985.1 of Sorex araneus. NCBI lineage: Eukaryota > Metazoa > Chordata > Mammalia > Eulipotyphla > Soricidae > Sorex > Sorex araneus. Next base: position 43,361,496 of record NC_073312.1, read on the forward strand.
AATGTTTTGGTGTAAAGACTTTTTGGATTTAACCTTAAAGGACCTACTTTAAAATATTTTAAATATTTTAAAATTAGGTTTTGGAGCTGGAGAGATATAGTACAGAGTAGAGCACTTGCCTTGTGTGTAGCCAAACTGAATTTGATCCTAGAACTACATAGGGTTCCCTGAGCCGGTCACTAATAATATCCATGCCATACTTTTTGGTGTTTGTTTGTTTGTTTCTTTTTTGGATCACACCTGACGATGCACAGAGGTTACTCCTGGCTCATACACTCAGGAATTACTCCTGGTGGTGCTCGGGGGACCATATGGGATGTGGAAATCGAATCCGGATCGGCCACGTGCAAGGCAACACACTTTACCGGCTGTGCTATCACTCCAGCCCCTCATGCCATACATTTTGTTATGTGGCTATTAGTTAAACAAATGCACCACAAAATTTAGAGTTAAAATTAATTACAGTATTTTATTCTTTAATTCTATAATTTTGATTTTTTCCATAGAGACCACACTCAGCAGTGCTTACCTAAGTTAGGGTCAGGGTATTGGGTCAGCCACTCCCAAAGATGCTCAAGCAGGTAGTATGGTCCCAACTGACTGACTGCTGAATGCTCTGGACCAGTGGTACTTGCAGGCTATCAGAGCTGCATACCCAGTAGTGATTGTGGGGAAACATGTACCAGACATCATGGGCCCTGTAGGTTAGACATGTTCTCTAATTCCCTGGAACATTCTATCTGTTTTTGAAAATAATTTCTAGTTTTATGGCTGAGATTTTTTTATATGTTTCAAAAGAATGTGTATTTATTGAAGCATTTCCTAATGGCTGCTGTAAAATTCATGTTAACTAATCCATCTTGGTATTGTCACCAGTCAGTTTAAGTTCTGTGATTTTCTAGTTTCTCAGCCAGATGAGTGATTTTTAGTTATACTTTGGACACCTTGTTATGTTAAGAGATTTGTGGTCTTATCTAAATATTTTGCTTTCCGCATACAATCATTCTGTTAAAACTTGAAATGTCCAAATCCTGCTGTGGGCTGTGGTTCCAATGGCAGGTTAATTTTCATACTCTTGGAAGAGCTTTTTTGAATTGTTTGGGTTATCCTTTGCCCAGTTACCTTCCACCATTTCCCTTTGTGATATTTAAAGGTCAAAGGAAATTTTTCTTTATCTTACCTTCTGGTGTCTTTGAAGAATAAGGATGAAGGAAGTTCTTCTAAAGTTTCCTTCTGGGCCTCTTCTCTCATGCAGTTCATGTGACTTCGTGATAGTAACCTTTTGAGGTATGAAACAGACAGTTCCCAGATCAGGTTGATTGCTATAGCAGGGTTTCCTTCTTTTTGGAGTGTGTAGGGGTTTGTAGCCACACCCTTGAGGGCTCAGTGAACTGTGTGGTATTGGGTATCAACTTGGGTCAACCACTTAAAGGCAAGTGCTGTAAGTCCTGTATTATCATTTCAGTCTTAGCTGGCTTTCTTTTATCCCATCTCACCTTGTTCAACTTGATATCACTTTGAGTAAAAGTGGTTTTCAGGTGTGGTGAGGTAGAGGGATTCCTTCAACTATTTAATTTGGGCAGTGGTTTCACTTGAAAATTTTTACTGATAATGTTAACTCACCTGATAACCAGTGGACTTCTGTCATTGTGGAGGAATGTTATTATCTCAATTGGTCTGTTGTTGGATTGGGGCAAAACACAACACTTAGTTTTTTTGTTTGTTTGTTTGCTTTTTTTGTAAGTGGAATGTAACATGCCTAATCTTTGTGTCATTTCTCCAATCTTGGGATCCTTCACAACTTTCCCTACCCTTAGTCATCTTCCAGAGTCTCCTTTAGTATTGTTCTAAGATTTATAATTTAGCATGTCAGGGAGGAGCCTGGAGACAAAGGTCAATGTCATAGTGTCTTAATCTGAATTATTGGGGTGGATTTATTACAACAGTCCTAAAATTACCATAATTTCCCTAAGGTGACTCAGAAGCAAAGACAGCATCAGAATTGAAAAAAAAACAAACAGTTCTGTCTATGTTTAAATTCTATTCTTTTTGCTGTGCACAGTTGATTTTGTTAGGCAGATGTTATTGGAAATTATCCAGTAATTAGTAGTTAAAATGTCCCCCCACCCACCCCCATGTTTGCTATATTAATTCATTATTCTTACATGGCATCTATGCCCCAATCTCTCTACCTAAAGTGATAGAAATTGCATGACAGATGTGTAGACATAATTCATGAACATAGAAATGCTATTTTTCTGCACACCATTCACAACCATAATCACCCTCTGGTTTTCCCAGTCGCCTCCTCTTGAAATTGTATTCCTCTGCAATGCAATTAGTACCCTGAAAGCCATACTATCTGTGGGTACCTTTGTTCCCGATACAGCATTGAAGTAGAAAAACTTGTCTTTTTCCTCTTTATGTTAAGTATGAGGTGAAACAAAATTGATCCGATTTTGCCATATAGGGTGTAGCACCAAATCTCTTGACTCAGGTGGAAATAGACCTGTGGTAATCACCATATTTCTACGAAAGTTCAAATCTTCTGTGGAGGTGAGTAGTAATGGATTTTTATTAAGGTATTCTGGGTTTCCCAGTTTTTCCACACACTATTCTACTACAAGACCTATGGTATTTCCCAAAAAAGTGTGTTAGCTTAAGAGCACAAAGAATCAGGTATAAGGAGCCTTGACTGTGGCAGTTTCACAAGCAGCCAACATAAGTGCATAGCATGGCAAGTCCAGAGAGGACTAAAATTTCTTTATCCACTCACCTGTTGTAGAGCACTTAAATTGTCTGAAATTTTGGCTATTGTAAATAATCCTGTCATGAACATATATCTTTTCCAATTAATATTTTTGTGTACTTGGGGTATATACCCAAAAGTAGAACCACTGGATCATACAAAAGTTTATCATATTGTTTTGAGAAGTGTCTAAACCATTTTCCCAAGAGGCTGAGCCATGTAAAATTTTCATCAGCAAGAAATGACTCCATTTTCCTTCCATAATTTATTATTTCTAATAATTTTCATATAGAATGTTCTCAGTGGTATGAAGTGATACGTCATTGTTGTTTTGATTTACAATCTTACAATCACTTGATAGTCAGTAATGATAAACTTTTTTTTCAGTTGATGGCCATCTTACAAAAATTTTAAAAAATTTATATGGAAGCATAAAACTCCAGAACATTGAAAGCAATTTTGAGAAAAAGATGATGTGGAATATCACCTTTCCAGACTTTACTTTTTAATATAAGGTATAGTCATCAAAACAGCATGGTACTGGAACAAAGATAGACTCTCAACTCAATGGGAAAGGATTGAAAGCTCAACTGTCAACCCTCAAATATATTATAAGAACAATTAATTTATGACAAAGGTATTCATCATCACTGTCATCATCATCATCATCCCTTTGATCATCGAATTTCTCGAGTGGTCACAGTAATGTCTCCATTCGTCCTAGCCCTGAGATTTTAGAATCTTCTCTCTACTTGTCCTTCCCAACGATGCTGCATTGGAGGCTCTTTCAGGGTCATGGGAATGAGCCCCAGCTTGTTACTGGTTTTGGCATATGAATACACAATGGGGACTTTGCGAGGCTCTCCCATGTGGGCAGGAAACTCCCGGTAGTTTGCCAGGTTCTCCCAGAGGAGAAGTAGGCTATACAATATCTTCTGGGAGCTTGCTTCTAAGTCTCTGGATGCTGGCCATGGATGGGATTACATGGCGCCGGGGACAGTCCCTGGGTATGACTGCCTAGCTACTGGGACATGGGAAATCTGGGCGGAGGAGGCTGAGTCCCGGTTTGAGAGGGCTTGGAGGTCTCAGCCCCGGATCCCACAGACCTTGGTTCCTCTGCCGGTACCGTCTTGCTTGAAGCTCATCCAAATGTGTGGAGAGGGGCCTTGAGCATGGCTGTGGCTAGGCTCCGGAGGTCTTCGGCTGCCAGGTGCTCTGCTGGGGTGGGGAGGGAAGTTGGAGCCCATCCCCTCTGAGGGGCCCTGGAGAAGACAGCCAGGTATGCAGAAAAGAGACTCTCTGAAGACAAAGGTGCTGGGTACATGAAATGGAGCAAGAGGAGCCTATTCAACAAATGCTGTTGGGGAGATCAGTTAGCCACATGAAAAAAAAAAAGATAAAAGGAAAAAAGAAAAAGGCCCTTATATCAAACTTGTCTCTATAAAATACTGAGAAAACTAGGCAATATTTATATTGCTCTCCAATATCTTGAACTCAGAAGAATCTTCAATGATACTATCCCATTGGCAAAGAAAACAAAAGCAGAAACAAACAAATGGGTATGTATTAAAGTAAAGAGCTCTTCTATTGAAAATGAAATAGGCCTAAAATACTGACACCCCATTGATTGGGAGAAAATAGCTGCAAACCATATCTCAGACATAGGGTTAACATCCAAGATATATAAAGCACTCTCATAGCTCAACAAGATATATAAAGCACTCTCATAGCTCAACAATAATAGCAAGCTACCCTATTAAAATGAGGGTGAGGAGATGAATAAACTTTCCTAAAAGAAACATTTTCACTTTTCAAGACCCATAGTAAATGCTGATTATGAGCACTTTGATCTACTAAAGTTTGAAAATAAGGTCTTCATTGTATGTACATGTAGTTGATCTGCTTCCAGTTCATCTTTATATTTTAATATCTGGGTTTCCTGTTCCCCAAACTTAATTTTCTCAATGGATTCCCTCAGTATCCAACAGTGACTATGTATGTTTTCTAAATGCATTGAGCATGTTCTGAAACAACGTCATATGTTTTTCTAATAAAAGGTTTTCTTGACTCTAGATCACACCAATAGAGGCATTTCTTAGGAATTTTCTGCCAGGTTCACTTATTATGCAAACTCTGGAACATATATAGAGGAAGGAGGGATTCTAAGTCTTTCAATTACTAATTGTCCTTCTCTTTCATTATTACAAATTGCATAATAATGAAATCTACAAATTGTGGCTGTGTTTGAATGTTATTTCATTGGTATCTTCTTAGTTCCATTTCTATAAGAATAAGTTACTAGGCCCAAATTGTTAGGATCGGCGGGTCAGGTGTTGGCCCTGCATGCAACCAACCTGGTTTGATCCTTGGCTTCCCACATGGTCTCTGGAGCACCACCAGGAGTGAGTCCTGAATGCAGAGCCAGGAGAAATCCCTGAGTATTGCCAAGTATGGCCCCCAAACAAAGAATAAATTACTTTGTTGTTAGGAAAGGGGATCTATTCATTAACAATTAAAAAAAAGCAATAGCAACCCAGAACCAAAACTTCTATATTTTTTCTTTATTTTAATAATGTAGGAATACTGCTGTTTATTCAGCCATTGATTAAGCTGATTGAATTGAGCATGAACTCCATATTACTTTTTTCTTTTTTTATTCAGTGTTTATTTAATTTTATTATTTGATTATTATTTTCCCCCACCCCTTTTTTGGATTCACCGTGAGATGCAGTTACAAAGCTTTCATTTTTGAGCTTCAGTCATACAATCATCAAACACCCATTCCTTCACCAGTGCTCATTTTCCACTACCCAAATCCTCAGTATTCCCCCACCCCCACCCCATCCCAACCCTTCCCCTGCGTATGTGGCAGACAATTTTCCCCATACTCTCTCTCTACTTTGGTTACATTTGGTATTTCGACACCAGTCTCACCACCACTCAAGACTGCCGAAAAGGCAATGCTAGATTATTTGTTTTGTATTGCTTGTTATGGATAGAATATAATGTCCAGGAAGCTCTGTGTCTTTCTTTTCCAGGAGCTTTAGTTTATAGTCTCTGAGTCTTGGCCATTGATGAGATTACATGGCGCTGGGGGTGGTTTGTGGGTGTGACTGCCAAGCTACTGGAAAACTGGAGACCTGGGGGGAAAGTCCCAGTCCCCAACCGAGCGGGCTTGGAGATCTCAGTCACGGGTTCCCCTGTACCTGGATTTTCTGGCTGATCTGCTCTCCAATGAGGTTCATCTCATCTGGAGTGAGGCTCATTTTCTCTTGGGAGAGGTCGTCGGATTGTGTGGAGAGTGGCCTTGCGCTTGGCGGTGGTTGGGTTTTGGAGGTTTTCAGCTGCCGGGGCTCTGCTTGGGACAGGGAGGGCAACTAAACCCACCTCCCTTCCAGTGCCCTGGTGAGGACAGCCTGACACGAGGTCAGGAGATTCCATGGCGCTCTATTCCGGGATTTTTAAAACTTCTGTCTTCTAAGTCTGCTAATAGTCATTCTGCAGGGAACAAAATGTTATAGAAGCTTCTGGATTTTGGAAACACCAGTCTCTTCTCCCCTTTAAGTTTTAGAGCAATTTTACATTATGAGCAAAATTTGTTGGAAGATACAGTGATTTACCATATACCTACTTTGTCCATAATCATGCATATTCCTACCCATTTTCACCTCAAAGTGATCCATTTATTACGACTGATTAACCAACACTTTCGTTAAGTACTAGGTCCATAGCTTATATTAGCATCATTCTTGGTTCCATACATTGTATGGGTATGTGTAAGATAACATTGGTTTGTCTTTCTGCCTTGCCACCAGGAGCTTAGGTTTATTGGGTTACTCCCACCACAGTACTCCCATTCTTCTGTTTATTTATAATCTCTTTCTTTGTGTTCTGTTATAAATATTGCTTTTATCTTCTCTTTAAGTCCTTTGCATAGATAATTCAGAGCAGTGTCCTTTTTGTATGGACACAGGAAGACAGTTAAAGATATGCTTTTGTAACTTGGGAGTTAATTGATTCCAGATAATATTACCTCCTGGGTATCTGGTCTCTTGTCTTAAGCCACAGTTGGTCTTACTTCCTAGAACCCCCAAAGCTAGGTCCTGATAAAGGTTCGGATGGACCCAGGGCAAGCAGTAAGCTACCCTAGCATAGAAATGGGCCTGGCCAAAGCACCATAATACTTAACTATAAGTTAAGAGCATGGTCATGAAGAAATTCTGTTATGATCCAAAAAGTAATAACTAGATTCAAACTCTGCCAGGGTTAGGAAAGATTAATCTGGCCTAAGCACTGTAATCTGAGTCTATTGCAAGATGTCCCCAGGAGAGCCACCCTACACCTCAATATATCTCTTACTGTGTCCATACAAAATAATTAACATTAAGAAGTATAATTAAGGTGTTAATTAAGATGTTAATTGAGTTATTGTACTAAGGAGAGGCAAAACACCCCTATGTGGGATTTCCACACCTGAGCCTGATGGGTGATCAGGAAGGGCTTTTGATATGTTGATTATGCTACCAGATGGGTGTGGTGTCTACCCTCCAAGAGAGACAAGAGAGAGTTGGAGAGAGAGGAGAGAGAGAGAGAGAGAGAGAGAGAGAGAGAGAGAGAGAGAGAGAGAGAGAGAGAGAGAGAGAGAGAGAGAGAGAGAGATAGGGAGGGAGGGAGACAGGGAGAGAGGGAGAGAGAGAGTGAGACAGGGAGAGAGGGAGAGAGAGAAAGTGAGACAGGGAGAGAGAGAGTGAGACAGGGAGAGAGGGAGAGAGAAAGTGAGACAGGGAGAGAGGGAGAGAGAGGGAGAGAGGGAGAGAGAAAGAGTGAGACAGGGAGAGAGGGAGAGAGAGAGGGAGAGGGAGAGAGAGAGACAGAGAGAGAGAGATCAGGGAAGCAAGATGGAGCATGGAGAGACTAGGAAGGGGAATAGAGGGAGAAGAATGTAGGGGAAGAATTCAGGATTAAGTGAGTGGGGAGATGAGAGATAAGGCTGCGAGGGGGAGCACAGAGAGATGAGCAGGAGAGACAGGAGGAGACCGGGATGAGGGGCAGTGTGAGACTAGAATGAGAGGCTCAGTGAGACTGGAACACACTTGTGGGGAGAATGGAATAAATGGCAACTGATCATCAACCAGCCTCGCCCTCGTTTCCTCCTTCATCTGCCCATGGCATGGGCCACCCCATGTAGGGGAGCGGCTAGAGTCCACCAAACATGGGTGGTGGGGTGAGAGAGAGAGAGAGAGAGAGAGAGAGAGAGAGAGAGAGAGAGAGAGAGAGAGAGAGAGAGATAGAGAGAGAGGAGAGCCATGGGGCTCTCCCTAGCCGCCTGGTGAATACACAGCTATGTAGTGTCAGGTTGTAGTTCTAAGCATTTTAAGAAGTAACATTGGTTTGTCCTTTCTCCAACTGGAGGGAGCTTAGGTTTTATTGAGTTTCATCCTTCACAGTGCTCCCAAGGTACACCCAACTCCATCAGGGCACTCACAGTCCTCAGTGTGTATCTTTAACTTCTCCTTTGTGCTCTTCTTCTCCTATCTGTTAATCACAAATACCCCCAAATCAGACATGATAAACTTGTAGATCAAATCCTTTGAAGGCTCTGGATTTTGTATATGTCAGTGAAATATTGCTTTTCTCTTTTCTGTATGTCCTTTGCATAGTTTATTTTAGAGCAATGTCCTTTTTGTATAGACACAGGAAGATGCTATGCTTTTGAAACATGAGAGTTAACTGACTCCGAATAATATTTGCTCCTGGGCATTCATCATATTTATTTGACTTATCCTTCAGTTGCCCTTAGTTCCTAACACCCCCAAATGAGGTTCCAGCAAAGGACTTGGATGGACACATTGTAAGTCCTAAGATACCCTGACATAAAATAAGGTGGGTAGACCAAGCTCCATCAGAAGTATAATAAATTAAAAGCATAGTCATAGAAGAAACTCTGACATGACCCATAAAGAAGTGACTGAATAAAGACCCTGCTGGGGGTAGAAAAAATTAACCTGGCCTGGAGACTGTCGTCTGGGATATATAGCAAGGTATCCCCAGGAAGAGCCACCCTTTAAGCTTACTATATCACTTATTGTGTCCATACAAAATGATTAGAAATGTTATTAAGAAGTAAATTTAATATTTTTAAATGATTACTAGCAATGGAATGGAAAAAACAATATTTTATTAGATGGAATTCTGCCCTTGGGCTGATCTCCTTAATAGGGATCTACAGTGCTGGACCCCTTAGAAGAGATTTTTGTCCTTGGGTGAATCTCCTAGAAGAATTTCCGCTGAAGGCGGGGCTTTACATCTGTTCATTGTTTATGATGATGTTCAACCACACCTATGGGTAATTGCTACCCCCAACCCTTCACGATTTCTCTATAAAAAATGCTGTGAGACTTGAATAAACGGCTACTGAATACCAACCAGCCTTCTGGTAATCAGTTGGCCTCTATTCCTATGTTCATCTGTTAGCCACTGAAGGGGTGGAGGGATGGCAAATGGTTCTGAACACAACAGGGGACCCCGGGCCACTGCAGGACAGTGACCCCCAAACAATGACAATGCATCTACTCTTACATAAAATGCAATTCACTGATCTGAAAATCATCTACATTCTACCAATTCATATCTTCTTACACTCTAACCCCTGTCGACCATTGATATTTCTATTTTCTTTGTAGTCTTGCCTTCTCAGAAGTGTCACATAATTACTGAGTTAGATAATAATGACTAATTCCTAATTTAAAATCTAAGACCTACTTTCCCTTATCGTAGCTATCAAACAGCTAGAATTCTTTAGTTTCTTAAGCTTAACTTTAAGAATTGGCCATTCCTAATTTACAAATTTCTATGAGCCTCTAGAATATTGATAAAGGTTTAATATAACATAAGTAATATAAGTTAAAATAAAATTTACTTTTAAATTTCATTATGAAATGACAAGTTTGATGAACCAATTCTTACTACTATCCCTATTTTTGTTAATATTTAGATAGTGAGAAGCTCATGTGTATTTTAAATAGTAACAAATTAGAAATCAATTTATAAACTCAAATTATTTTATAAATCAATGATTTTTCTCATTTGTGGGATATTATAAAAATATTATAATATAAGACTAATAGTCCAGGCAGTAGAAACAAAGGCCAGGAGGATTGGTCCACAATTGGAAACCTCCTTCAAGTGCTGGGGGAGAAGGCATTTGGGATAGACAAGAGACCACTCTGACAAAGTTGGGAATGACCACTCTGGATAAGAACTGTGTGCTGAAAATAGGTAAAGGAACAAACATAATACCTCTCAGTACCTGTACTGTAAACCATAATGCCCCAAATGAGAGAGAGGGAGATGGAGAGGAAAAGGGGGAGGGAGGGAGGATGGAAAATTGGGGATTTTGGTGATTGATGGGAAATGTACACTGGTGGAAGGATGGGTGTTGTAACACTGAACCCAATCATAAACCGTTTTGTACCTGTGTATCTCACAATGATTCAATAAAAACAAACTGCCAATTAATTACTTCCAAATATGTAAATAAAGAATACATTTACTTTTGGGGAAAATTATTTGTTGTCCACTTTATTGAAAACCAAAAAGATATAATTAATGGCAGACTATTAACAGGGTGATTCAAAGAACAGAACTTCACAGCCAACTGCAGAATCATAAATTGACAACCTTCATATTCTATTTTTCCATCACAACTCTCAAATATTATACCAGAAGCTGAGAGCATTACTAGACCCTAACAGAACTGTAAAGTGCATGAAATCCTTATTTAATACTCCAGTGAATTCCTTACTATTTTTCTTGTCTCACAGGCAAAAGGATTAGATGTGTTTGATTTTGTTATTTTTGCCTGTAATAGATATAAATCAACTTTGGCTTAAGAAAAATAAGGACTGCTAGGGGAAGCACCCTGGAGTGTCTTGTAAGATCCCAGAAAAAGTAGTACTTGAGTCATAGAAAAGGATCAGGCAATTCTGGGGAATTCACAGCAGAGACTCAATAGCTTTCTTTTGTGTCACTACCATGAGTGTGACTCACCTCATGGGACAAGGTGTCAATGCTTCTACAAATCCTTAAGTTTCTTTAGAAAGTCTCAGGTCAATAATTCAATTAGAAAGACAGGTCACAGGGCAGAGGCATAGTTAAATGGCGTCTACCTTTGTATGTGGTGCCCATGTCAGAGTAATGGGAATGTGCCAGGCACCCTTTTCAGCATGTTAAATTTCTGTTATGTTTCTCAACGCAGGCAAAAGGGGTTTGGTTAAACTGACCACTTTTCATCATAAGTCATATTTGGAAAGTGCTCTACCATTTCCTTTGAAATACCAGAATAAAGTCTGTACACCAATGAAATAATAAATGATAAATCATTGGATGTTCTTATATATACAGGATAAAGAAATTGTTTGGCCAAGAGAAGCGTGCTGTGACTTCCCAGAGTGGCCTGATCCTTCTCTATGACTCAAATACTAATTTTGCTGGCAAAATTTCCATAAGCAGTGTATAAAAGTTTCTTTTCACCACATTTGTGCTAACATAGAATTGTTTCCAGTATTTCTATAATACTGACAGAGCTGGCTATGCTCAAGGTCACTCTCCACACACTCGGACGAGCTTCATGCGTGAAGGAACCAGCAGAGGAACCAGCCTGCGGGACCTGGGGCTGAGATCTCCAAGCCTGCTCGGATTGGGACTGGGTCTCCTCCACCCAGACCCACCATTTTCCAGTAACTTGGCAGTCACACCCAGAAACTGCCCCCCCCACCCCATGCCATATAATCCCATCAACGGCCAAGATCCAGAGAGACTATGTCAAACAAAGCTTCTAGAAGAGTGCGTGACCTTTTATAGTCTAGCCCACTGATGTGCCTAAAGCAGCACACATGTGTTTGGTTTTAACATACTTGCTTGTATTCTCTGATATACATTCTTTGTCCCTCTCAAAGAGCTCAGCAAGCTACCAAGAATATCCTGCCCCCACACAGAAGAGACTGGCAAGCTCCCCGTGGTGTACTTGATATGCCAATTACAGTAACAACAACAGGTCTCATTCCCTTTGACCCTGAAAGAGCCTCCAATCATTGGGAAAGACAAGTAAGGAGAGGCTGCTAAAATCTCAGGGCTGGGAAGAATGGAAACGTTACTGGTGCCCACTCGAGCAAATTGATGAACAATAGGATGACAGTGATACAGTGATACAGTGACAGAGTTGAACATATGGAGACTAGATCATTGGTAACAAATGGTTAAAGAGCAGGGGCAAGAGCAAAATTGATTTGGGTGTATAAGCACACTTAAAGGACCCATGTGAGAGTAGATTTTTGAATTTTGCGTTCTAATTTTAGTATCCCGGTTTTGATATTTACTATTTGGTGAAGAAGGACTCTCAAGTGGTGTTCAAAGAACCTAAGGACAACTACAGGAAATGGCCAATAAAGACATTTGATAGAAGGCTTATGTTCTGCAATATTGGGGACCACCAGTCACTCTGACAGTGCTCTGGGGTATCCAGTGTCACACCCAGCAGGAATTTGGGAGTCATGTATGAAGAAGCAAACCAAGAATAGCTACAAAAGCCCTAGCCCCCTGTACTTTCTCCTCAGCCCTGGTTTATGATAGCACTGCACTGTCGTAGCACTGTCATCCCATTGTTAATTGATTTGCTCGAGCCGGCACCAGTATTGTCTCCATTGTGAGACTTGTTGTCACTGGTTTTGGCATATCGAATATGCCACGCATAGCTTGCCAGGCTCTGTTGTGTGAGTGAGATACTCTTGGCAGAGCAGGATACTCTCGGTAGCTTGCCGGGCTCTTCAAGAGGGATGGAGGGATCGAACCCAGGTAGGCCACTTGCAAGGCAAATGCCTTACCAGCTGTACTATCGCTCCACTGATTGTGATATTGTTCTATAATTTTATAGGATGTCATTAGTGGAGAACTAGTTAATGTCTACATAGGATCTCTATATTTTTTCATTTGCTGTATGTGAATCTTTAATTATCTCAAAAATTAAAAAGTATATTTAAAAGAGCAGGTCAGCCAGATAGTTCTTTAACTGAGGGAATTATTGCACACAAATTAATTTTTTATAGCCTTAGAGTTAATTTTGGTAAGTAATTTAGGGGGAAGTGCACCTTTCTCGTATTGTACAATTTTTTAATCATCATAAAATATGCATCATAAGATTTACTTTTTTTATTAAGTATGTCAATAACATGAAGTACATTGTCATTGTTATTCAATCATCACCAACATCTGTCTCCAGAACTTTTCATCATCCAAACTGAAATTCGATATCCATTAAACAATAACTGAATTTTCCCAAATACCTTATGCTTCACCAATTTTCACATCGTTCTAGTGAAATGGTTATGCTAATCTCTGTATTGTTCTGATTTTAGTATGTGTGCTGCAGAGTGAAAGCCTGAATTTGTTCTTTTTCTTGGCTAGTTTTTCTATCTTCATATGATACTATCTTGATGGTAACACAAAAGCATCATTTCTGGCAGCTCTGTGATTTGCTTAACATATAGTGATTAACAGAGGCTAATTTCTGATATGATTCTTTTCTCTTGAAGCAATGTCACAGCTATTTTGAAGGTTATAGTTATAAGTAAATCAATTAATATTGAAGGTCTCCATCTCATGTTCTTTTTTTGTTGTTGTTTGTTTGCTCAGTGAAACATATCATTGGTAGCCAGGGATGCTCATTTTATTTACCCTATAAATTTATGTGCTATAAATTTTACAAAACTAAAGAATTTCTGGGGAAAACTGTATGTTTGATAATTTGATCATCTATTTTGATAAATTAGTTTCATGATCTTTGCTCCTCTCCTATTTTCTTCAAATGCATGAAATTATGAATTTTGTACATTTAAAGGTTTTGTTCATGTAGAGTTCCTTTCAAATTCATGTAGCTTGAACTCTGAAACAATTCAGTATAATGTGTTGTTTAATTTCTCCAGTTCAAGTAGGTTTGCATTTTTAAAATCTTGTGTCAGGTATTACAACAAACTCAGATTATTAAAATTATCTGAGTGCTTAAAATTTTACTCTGGATATTGGTACATTTTATTTTTTAATGAATTTTTATTTTATTATTTGGGTGAATTTTCAACTTTTAGAAAAATAGGACAGCACAGAGAATTGTCATAAATATTGCACTTTGTTTCCCTTTTAGTTAACACCTCATATTAACATGACACATTCATTGCAATTAGTTAGCTAATATTGTTACAAGAAAAACTTGTGGTTGATCAAGATTGCCTTAGTTTTCCCCAGTCACCTTTTTTTGTTTGTTTGTTTGTTTCAAGATCCTTTCTAGGATATTATACCATCTTTACTAGTCATGTCCCCATTGGCTCTTCTTAGCTGTTAAGAATTATAAAATTTTGTTTGTTTTTCATCATCTTGACAATTTTGAGGATTATGGGTAAGGTGATAATAGGACATTCATTATTGAAATATGGTGCTTTCTTATGAGCACAAAAATAAATTCTATTTTCATCAGAGATATGAACTCAGGATTGTTTGGTAAACCTAACAGCCATACTATCCTGGTGATTTAGTTAACTTTGTGTTATGTATTAATAGATTATTTATAATTGGTATATAATGTTTTATAACAAGTTATCCATTATTAATTATCCTTTATTCCACTGAGGGTCATGTTGGTCACTTTCAAGTATGGTTAATTAGGAATAGACCTGCTATGTAGATTAGAGTACATAGTTGTGTGCACATAGGTTTTAAAACAATTAGGTAAATATCTAGGTGTTCAATTTCTGTGTCATCTGATTTATTATTAGTAGTAGTACTACTACTAGTAGTAGTAAAAGTAGTGTAGTAGAAAATTGTTCAAATGTCCTCCAAAGAGGCATTAACATTTCTTCAGGGAGTAGTTTGAAAATGTTTTATTTTGAAAATATCACATAGAAGGGTGATAAAAATCTTAGAGGTTGTTATACAGAAAAAGAAAATGTTTGCTTAAAAATGTAGGATTTTCGTAAATTTTTTATTTATCCTTACTAGCTGATTTTACCTATAATGTCCAAGGAAAACATCTTTTTCCTATCATTCTCTTTCTTTAATATGAAAATATTTGTCTAAGCTTACTGGTCTGAACAGGTAAACCAAAAGCATAGTAATTGAAACAAGTACAGCAGAACACTTGTCTAGGTAAGTCTTTGGTTAATGATAGTAAAGTAGAAAATAGCATATACTGACTGTGTTCTTAGTTATAGTTCACATACCTATTGTATGTGAGATTCTATGTTCACTCTTAGACTCAGGCAAACACACACACACAAACACACAAATGTCAAGTATCTTCAGAAGATGTTTCTGATTTTCACCCATTTTTTTTGATGGCACACCACCCATATAATTTGAAACATAGATGGAAGAATTTCTATTACATTAGTAGCACTGTAGCACTGTCGTCCAATTGTTCTTCGTTTTGCTCTAGAGGGCACCAGTAACATCTCCATTGTGAGACTTGTTACTGTTTTTGGCATATCAAATATGCCATCAGGAGCTTGCCAGGCTCCGCTGTGCAGGCGGGATACTCTTGGTAGATTGCTGGGCTCTCTGAAAGGGATGGAGGAATCAAACCCGGTTAGGCCACATGCAAGGCAAACACCCTACCCGCTGTGTTATCATTCCAGCCTGAGGGCGATCTGGCTGCGACATCTGATATCTGTCACCCCTTTGATCGTCAGGGTTCATTCGGCTGATCTGGTCGGCTAGCGGGGTATCCCCTTCCTTTCTCACCGCTCCATGTGTGTCCCTCCCGAAGCTGCAGGCTCAGTCAAAGAGGACGGTCTTCCCTGAAAAGAGACGGACAGGTCTTCGGTAGAGGGTATATGAGCAGCTGTGCTTCCCTGCTAGAACCTCCAAACAAGCTCTCATTATATTAATAAAGTAACATTTATGACTTTATTAAGAACATGTACTACTAGGCACTAGTGAAAAATTTGAAAACATATTTCCATGCTATATAAATGCAAGAGGGACATAGGGAGGGAAAGTAAACTTAAGAGATTTGGGTTCATGAAATATGAAATAAGATACAGATTTAAAAGAATCTCTTAGCAAAATGTTCTGTAGTGTTTATAGCTAGACACTTTTAGGTAGTTAAACCTCTTAGATATTTGATCTTCTCAAAACTAAATTTCTTTGTAGATAAAATGAACCTAAGTGATGACCACTTTGCAAAGTTCTGTAAGGAGTATTCAAAATTGTAAGTGAAGACTATATAGGTCCAAGATTAACACAGAGTAAGATCTCAATAAATGTTAACTCTCTTTACTCCAGATTGCTTTGAATAATTCCAAGAAGACAGTTACAGAGAAGAATAAAACATTCATTTAAAGAATTATAGTAGTTTGTCAAGTTGCATCAAATTTCCAAAAGGAATGACTCATTAAAGGAATGACACTTAAAGTTCCCAGTGTCTCAGACAATATTCTTACCTTCCCCAGAAATAACTCTAATCTTATTTATCACTAGCATTCAAAATGTATATCATTCATCATATAATTGTTTTCATATGTGTCATGTGAATAATAAGTAATGAAGTATATGGGTATAGTGTTCTAACATTGATATAAATCACATTTTATTTTATTATGTAAATACTAATTTTTACTCATAAATTGGATGAATTTAAAATTAAATCAATCCATATAGATTAGGAATTGTCTAACCATAATAAATTGTTCACATTTTCCCCACTTATTTGTAATGTTATGTGGATTCTAATATAAATGTATGGATGCTTATTTTTAAAATTCTTTTCTGTTTCTCTTGTTTCACAATATAGTCCTATGTCAGTACCAGATTGCCTGGATCAAAAGAACTTTATTCATTAGAATATGATGATATACATATGTATACATTTTTAACTTTCAGTAAAAAGTATTAAGAATTAAGTTATTTTGTTCATGGTACAAATTAACCATTCATGAATTAATAGTGTAACTTGTGTAGAATTGGTTTTATAATAATACCACGTACTCTAATATATGTACATTGTATATGTTGGTGCATTTCATCAAATAGAAGCACAGCCAGATTCTTGGTAAGGCAGTAAGATATACTTCCTAAGTAACTGTTACTATTTCAACTGCTAATTCATTGACTAGAAATAGTCTTATAATCTCATCTATCAGTGAAGCTCAGTGTAGTATAAATCTCTCTGGAGCACAGCTGTAGAGGAATATCGAATAGACTCAGAACTAGAAGCCTCTTAAAATAAGAAAGATCATTCCCTAAAATTTAGTAACTTCTTTACTTTTACATTAGTTCTCTCTGTCCTATCTCATCTGTTTCTTTGACTTAATTTAGATTACATCGAGTACCATTGTATGTAATGTACTGTATGTAATGTAATGCAATGTATGTAACAAAAAGACTCAATTCGGGATACTTTTAAAATTTTCTTTCCTTTCATTTTCCTACCCTTTCTCTCTTTATTTATTAATCCTTACTTCTGTCTTTCACATCATTCCCCTCTCTTGTGTATGCATAAATATTAGCAGCAACTACAGTAATATTCACCAGAAGTTATTGGTGATTTATGAATGTAAATATTTTGTTATTATTCCTAATTTTATTTCTTCTTTTTGGTAGTAGGATCTATTTTTACAAAAATTCATTCAAAAAGACATAATAATACTAGGTACAATTTGAACATATTAAAGGAAATAAAATATGTACCATATATAGTATAAAGTGTATAGTTTTGTTAAATCTAAAATAGCATTTATATGTAGCTTCCAAACATAAGATAGGATTAATATTTTCAACATTATCACAAATCACATCATCATGAAATCCCGTTGATCGTCGAATTTCGAGCGGTCTCAGTAACCTCTCCATTCGTCCTATCCCTGAGATTTTAGAAACCTCTCTCTACTCGGCCTTCCCAAAGATGCCGCATTGGATGCTCTTTCAGGGTCAGGGGAATGAGATCCAACTTGTTACTGGCTTTGGCATATGAATACACCATGGGAAGCTTGCAAGACTGTCTCATCTGGGCAGGAAACTCAGTAGCTTGCTAGTTTTTCCCAGAGGGAGAAGCAGGTTATAAGATATCCTTCTGGGAGCTTGCTTTTAAGACTCTGGATGTTGGCCGTGGATGGGATTATACACACCTGGGTTCCTCTGCTGGTACCTTCATGCTTGAGGCTTGTCCAAACATGTGGAGAGTGGCCTTGAGCATGACTGTGGCTAGGTTCTGGTGGTCTTCGGCAGCCAGGAGCTCTGCTCGGGACGGGGAGGGAAGCTGGAGCCCATCCCCTCTGAGGGGCCCCGGAAGACAGCCAGGCTTGCGGGCAAGAGACTCTCTTATATGATTTTCAACATCATATTGACTATATGAAATATCACTGTCATTCTATTCATCGATTTATTCGAGTGGGTGCCAGTAACGTTTCCATTTGTCCCAGCCCTGAGATGTTAGAAGCCTGGAATGTTGGGGTGCCCTTGTCAGGAGCAGCAGAACCATCTCCCACCCCGCCCATTCTGTCACTATGCTTGTGTTTGCCTTTGGATCATTAGGATGACTTGGGAGCATCACTGTATCATTGCATCACTGTCATTCCATTGTTCATCGATTTGCTCAAGCAGGCATCAATAATATCTCCATTTGTCCTAGCCCTGAGATTTTTTTAAATTAATTTATTTTTTAATTAGTGAGTCACCATGAGGGTACAGTTATAGATTTACACATTTTCGTGCTTGTGTTTCCCTCAGACAATGTTCAAGGGCCCACTTCTTCACCAGTGTCCATTCTCTACCACCAACGAACCCAGTATCCTTTTCACCCCCCAATCCCATCCCCCCACCCCACCCCACCTCTGTGGCAGGGTATTCCTTTTGTTCTCTCTCTCCTTTTGGGTGTTGTGATTTGTATTAGTAGCCTGAGACTTTTTTGAGCATACTTAAACAAATATTTTTATTTTGTTATGGGGCTTGGTGTTGCTGAGGGTTTTTCGTGGAGATCCTCAGGGGTTTCTGTGGGCAATGCTCACACAGCCCCTATTACCCTGTGTGCCTACCTGCTGTTTTCTCTCAGACTCACTCAGAGATTTTCTTCCACCTTTAAAAGTGAATGAGTGAGCCCATAACAAAGCTAATTTGGACAGAGATAACAAAGCTACTTTGGATGGAGCGACAGTACAGCGGGGAGGGTGTTGATCTTACCCATGACTGACCAGGGTTTGATGCCCACCATTCCACAGGCTCCCCCAAATATCACCTGTTATAGTCAAAGACAAAAGCCCCAAAATCAGTTTGAGTATTTTCAGCATATTCACAGTGATAATCCCAATAGATCTTCCCTTTGCTGTGGGCCTGTTTGTACTGTGAGAACCACAGAGATGTCCTCCACCTGCTTGGCCTGTTCACCAGGGGCCATTCAACTATATAAAATGATAATAATAACTATATAACTGCTTGTAAAACATTTTTATTTGCTTATTTGAAATATATCATTACACTATAAGAGTTAATTTCTAAAAAAGAAAAGAGTTAATTTCTTTCTTTCTTTGTTTTTTTTTTGCTTTATGGGTCACACCCAGTAGTGCACAGGGGTTACTCCTGACTCTGCACTCAGGAATTACCTCTGGTGGTGCTGGGGGACCATATGGGATGCTGGGAATTGAACCTGGGTCAGCCACGTGCAAGGCAAACACCTTACCTGCTGTGCTCTCGCTCCAGCCCCGAAAAGAGTTAATTTCTATCTGATAAAATTCAATGTTAGTTCGCCTAATTTACCCCTTGTCACAAGTCCATGGACAGCCCACACTCATTAAACAAGTTCTAGATCATTTCCACTTATATCTGACCTGCTTCTATTTATATCAAGTTCATATTTAACTTAAGTCTTGGCTTTTGGTCAAATACATATATTCTCCATCTGGTCTTACACAACAGCTATCTGATTCCTTTCTAAGGCTTTGTTGAAACATTTTCCTCTTCACTTTTTCCTCGCTTCATGAAACCAAACCTACCCATTCTGACCCCTTAAGAGCCCAACTCTCTGCCTCCATCAGACAACTAGAACTCTAGAATGTAGACTGCATTTTAATGTACAAAAGTGTCATTTAAAGGACATATACAAGAATGAGTATGTGGTTAAGTTTTGAAAGAATCTAGCATTGATCATAAATCAAGTTCTGACTTTTGATGGCCTATAATGGAGTAGCTGCACTTAAGTTCCAAATTGTCAGTTTCTTGGTCTAAGAACAGAGGTCAGTATACCTTCCTCTCACAAGTGTTGTAAAGACAAAATAAAATAAGTTACACAGAGTGCTTACCATATTGTAAGTGGTAAGAAAAATGTTCACTAAGAGTGGCCCTCCTTTACTATAAAAGAGAAAAGGAAAAGATTGTTCTAAGAACCATAAGTAAAGCTCATCCTAAGGTGAAAATTGCTCTTCCCAGAATAATGACTTTAAAATATATTTTTACTCCTGTGTCCATGAGAAGTGGTGGATGGAACTATCTCTTTGAGTGCCTACTGATACCTTAAATTGCATTTCCCTGCCTCCAAATGATGTTTTAAATTCCCCCATAGTAATTCTCATTCTTTAAAAATCTCTTTTATTCTTCTCCATGAGACATTTTCTCTTCATCCCAGAAATGTGGATGAAGAAGCTTTTCCATCACAGGGGAACATGAGTCAACTACAAATAGGAAGATGCTGTTTATGGTGCATATTTCTTATGAGAAAATCATTGTCACATATCTGACTCAACACTTATTTCTAGAAGAACAAGTTGTTCAGGAAGGAAATCTATTTCCATATCTAAAATGAAAGTTTTATTTAAGAAGTGCAATCGGAATAAATCACACAAGAGAAAGTGGTTAAAGTGCACAGCTGTCGGTTTCAAATTTAACAGTATTTGTATATGAAAAAGAAACTGGGAAAGTTTCACTTTTCGTTCTAGACCCACTGGGTAGCTTCAGGGCTCATGTGTTGTTCTTGATTCCTATGCAAGGACCTTTTGTTTGGAAATTCTGTGACTCTCAATGACCCTTGGCAAAACCTTACCCTGTTTCTAGGATTGGAATTTTGTTTTGGCTTTTGGGCCACACCTAGAATAGTTTCCTCCTGGCTCTGTGCTTAGTGATCACTAAGATCACTCTTAATGGTGCTCCTATGCAGTGCTGGGTATCAAACCCTGGCAAGGCACGAGGCTTTATTTCTCTACTATATTTCCAGGTCCAGTTGCAAGTTTTTGTTTTTGGATCACACACGGCTGTGAACCAGACTTACTTCTGGTTCTGTGCTCAGGGATCACTTCTGGCAGGAATAAGGGGACATTATAGGGTCCTGGGGATTGAACCCAGGTCAGTAACTTGCAAGGCAGACAACTGATCCACTGTACTAACTCTCTGACCCTTGGGTTGGAAATTTTACAAATGATCCTGGGGTTTTTCTATGTGTGTGTGTGTGTGTGTGTGTGTGTGTGAGTGTGTGTGTGTGTGTGTGTATTGGGGAGGGATTGGGTGTTTGTGGCTGTTATGTCAAAAAAACAAAGTATGAATGAATGGTCCTTGAATTCTAGGACTAAATAGAAATTTAGGTATCATATCCAAGGCTTTGTACTCAAGGGGACTTCTGGATAGAGACTCACAGCCAAACACCCTGTGAAATATCTATCTATCTATCTATCTATCTATCTATCTATCTATCTATCTATCTATCTACTTATCTTTATGCATATGCACACATACACATACACATATATAAATGCACACATATATTACTGATATGATATAATATCACATGTCATGATATATGATATATCAATATATAATATATGATATATTATGTATGTGACATGCATAATATATGATATATAATGTCATATATATCATATATACACATATACCATATAACATTATATATAATATACACGATCATTTTACCAGGATTCTCTCACTTTCAGGGTACTCTCTCTGAGCCCCAATATTTGTCATTTTTTAAGGTTCTGTTGGAGCTGCTCAGGACATAATTCTGGACATGAAAGTTTTTATGGATTTATAATAGTTATGGATTTATAACAGTTAACTTTTATAATACTGGACTTATAATGGATTTATAATAGTTAACTTTTCATCATGCTTTCAATTTTTTTAAATTACTTTTTGATATTGGTTAGTGACTTGGAGTATTGGTTTGGCTTAGCCCCTCTGACAACTCAAATATGACAAGGCATAAATGCAAATATGCTGTATGTTACCGCACTTTGGATATCTTGCTCATAGCATACATTGCCAATCATATAAATAACTTCTACCAGCTCAGATCCTTATAGTATTTGAACTACTCTTCCTAGAATAATTCCAGCACCACATATAATTGAATTGGGATCAGACATCGAGTAAAAATCATTGTTGTTCAAAAATAAAATATATCATTAAATAATTTTCTTTCCTGAATATATGTATGTAAAATAGTCTTGGAAGTTACAAAAGAATCTAGTATAGTAATTATTCCAGGGAAGAAAACTGGAAACAGAGATAGGAATGCAAAAGAAATGTTTCACTGTATACAATTTTACTCTTGAATTTTAAAAAATGCTTACTACTTTATTCATAAATAAGTAGAATAAAAATTTAAAGTATTGAAAAATATTTCTTTGTAATTCTAATCTATTTTATTTCTTCCCAGTGTAATATTGAAGAATACTGGCAAAATATGGTGCTGAAAATATTTCCTAAAAGTAGCTTATTTTTTGTAAAGGATTATAATTTGGAAATTGTTTATGGTGATTTTTATTAAAATATTCTAAAATTATCACTGTATCACTGTCATCCCATTGCTTATTTATTTGCTCGAGCAGGCACCAGTAACGTCTCTATTGTGAGACTTGTTGTTACTGTTTTTGGCATATTGAATATGCCACGGGTAGCTTGCCAGGCTCAGCCCTTCGGGTAAGATACTCTCAGTAGCTTGCCGGACTCTTTGAGAGGGGGGAGGAATTGAACCCAGGTCGGTTGCGTGCAAGGCAAATGTTCTACCTGCTGTGCTATCACTCCAGCCCCTAAAATTGCAAAAATTCTGAAATTCTAAATTTATAAAAAAATTTAAAAATATTAAAAAATTCTATTGGAATTATCACTTAAGGTAATCTTAAAGACAGACAAGTCAGAAAGTATTCATACTAATTTCCTCCTACTTTCTTCGAAGAAAATGCATTAATAGTCCTTAGTGGCTTGTTTAATTTTAGAGAGTACAGAAAATTTATCTAGCATGAAAAATAGTAACCGACTACAAGAATAAATTAATAGCTTTTAAATTTTTGATATGTTTAAATGCTGAGTTTTTTTAAAAATCAAATCCATTAAGTTGCTTCTAAGAAAATACCACCATCATAGCTTCACTGGTTTAACTGGTTCATTGCTAGCTGATGAATTTGTAAAGTGGAATAATTCTGAACAGTATAAGTAGTAAAAAAACAAGAGACAGGGATAAAATCTCTGGCTTCTAACATATTTTACCAAATAACTTTTGTAACAGAACATTGAATAGAGTATAAAGTGCTTTTCTTTGAAAACTGAATAAAGAAGTAACGTTTCTCACTGGATATTTTTGCTTATAAGGACTTGTAGAAATTTTGAAGAGGAAATACAAAGATGGGTTTGAGTTTTGACATTAATTCTAATTTCTTAATCAATTATATCTAATGTATAAAGGGAAAAATGGAAATTTATTTTTAGCATTTTTATTAATGTAGTAGGTGGGAATCATGGACCGAGAACTGAAATTTAAAAGATCAGGGAATATAGAATTGGGAAGCATTACTTGGAAGATATCATAATGCTTCTACTGGATTTTTGACTAGTTGAGAATTGCTAGTGAGAAAGAAATAGAAAGAAAAAAATAGGGATTTTTAGAACGAGCTGACAGAAAATACTAGCATCTTCGTAACATAAGAAATCCCTCATTCTTTAGTCATTGTCATAACCAGGTCCCCAAAAGATAGGGCAATTGTTTCACAATGCACATCTTGATTATTTCTTTCTGCTATTAAATGTTTAAATTATGCTTTTTAGATGATTCTAGAATCATATAGTTATTAAACAATACAGATATGTTCTTTATATGTTTTTATAGTTTCCACCGATGATAATGTCTTATAAAACAATAGCAAAACATACTATTTAAACTGATGTAGTTAAAGATCAGGGAGATGGTCCCTAAGTTAGAGGGGTTTCTCTGCAGATTGTCAACCCCACTTCAGTCCCCAGCACTGTGTGTGACCCCGTGAGCACTGCCAGGAGTTATTCCATGTATAGATCCAGGAGTAATCCTGAGCACCATAGGGAGTTGTCCAAAAACCAAACAACAAATTAACATGGTTAATATTAAACTAAAATAATTTATATTGTCATAAAACCCCCTCATATTTCTTTTTTATGACATGCTCACTTCTTCCTACCTCCACCCACTCCTTAACTGTTCTCTTTTTTTATTATCATCTTGTTACCTTTTTTTTTATTATTTTTTAATTAGTGAGTCACAGTGAGGGTACAGTTAAAAATTCATACATTTAATGCTTGTTTGTCCCTCATGCAGTGTTCAGGAGCCCATCCCTCCACCAGTGTCTATTCTCCACTACCAATGAACCCAGTATCCCTCCCACCCCCCAATGCAATCCCCCCCACCTCACTCCACCTCTGTGGCAGGGCATTCCAATTTGTTCTCTCTCTCTCCTTTTGGGTGACCTTTTGTATGTATATACATATGTGTATATATATATAAAATATATGTTATAATTCTAGATTCAGAAATAAGTTTTTATATAACCCCAGTTTTCCCACTTTTTTATTTAAGCTTACAGTTTCATAGGTTAGTTATATATGAATACATGTAATGTGTATATTAAAACAACATATAATTACTTACAAAATTGCTCTCTTAAGGTGGAGAAAAAATAATGGCATTTAATTTTTATTTTTTTGTATTTTAGTACAGCTAGCTTTTTTTCTCTTTAAGTTCCATTTATTACTTCCTTCATTTTTTCCTTTTTAACCTTGAGTTAATTAAATGCTTTTTGGATAACCTTAAAGATTTTATGCCTTGGTTGTAGAATTATAGGCATGTTTTTCTGATTATTTCTCCTCTGTAGAAAAACTTTTCAATCAGTTTTACAGTCTTCAGTACAAACTTGTTCACATAGATTGCAGAGCTTCAATTTTGTGTAGTCTTCCACACTCTTCAATTTTAGTACTCACTTTCTGTATTTCACCTATTTCCTTGGCGAAGTGAAATATCTTTCAAATGGTTTCCCTAAAGATAGAGCAATTTTAGTGTCTGTCTTAAAAAGACTGTGTTGAAAGTAATAATTGTACATCTATAGTCAATATTTATAATCTGCTTAGATGCTATTTCTACTTGGAAATTAAGGTCATTTATATGTAACTTATCCTTAATAATTATCAAGAAATGGGACCATAATTGATTCTATGATTCATTTTGACAGTTGTGATATTAGACACATATAAACTTCCCCTGGATTTTGTTGTTCTTTGTAATTGGCTGCAGGGGAAAAAAACTCATATCTTGTGTCAAATGCAACCTGAATTTTTTTAGTGTAAATAGCACTACTTCTTGTGACTCCAACATTTTATAGATGCTACAAACTTACTGACTATAAAATGTCTTTTGTTTTAAAATAAATTTTAGTTTGTTTACACATCATGATATGGAAATTACTGGCTATTTGCTTGCAAAAATAAAACTTAAAGAAACACAATTGATTATTAGATGCATGTAGAAAAATTTAAAAGAGTTTCTTAACAGATTCTAATATGAGATTAGTATTTTTGCTTTGTTTCGGGAACACACACGGCCGTGCTTTGGCCTATATCAGGCACTCACTCAGGAGGTGGCTCTTTGTCAGTGCTTAGAAATTATGTGGTACAGGATCTCAAACCCAACCTCCATAGGCAAAGCATGCCCTCCAGCACTTTGGATTCTGTTTATATCCAGAAGTTAATAATTTTGATGCAAAAACATTTTTGAATGCCCAGATCAAACCACAACCATATTTTATGATGGCATGTCATCTTAAGGAAATAAAAGGGGATTGTGTACCACATACTTGATAACCATAATGCAATCTCAGTCATTACCTGCAATGTTTTCTAGAGTCCAGAAGGTTTGTACATCGATGTGAACTTGAAGAGATGCCAGCCAGTCAAAGAAAGTTGTCAGTGGCACAATTGGATGATCAAGGAAAAAGCTTACCTTTCTGCTTCCAGCATTTGTTTATCCTTCTGGGCTGTCCTTATTTCCACAGTCTGTTCCATGTAATTCTGTGTCAAATTGCAAAGTTGGGCTATACTTAAACCGACATGAGACACTAATGAATGGGTATTCTAATTTAAGGAACTCACAAACTAACAGAAAAACCCATAGACTGTGGATCTGCTCCACTTTATACTTAAGTGTTGGGACAATTCTACAAACATTATTTTTGTTTTAATTCAGAAAAAAAATTTCATCTTGAAAAAATATCACAAAAGATGAATTCCATTCTTGAAATAAATACATGTTTACTGACATGAGATTTTAATTATACTAAATTTATGTTTTAAAGCTTTGAGATTGATGATTTCTTCAAACTGCTGATACAATTTTCATATGACTAAACAATTTTTTGTATATAACACTAGGCTTATATTCCCAATTTACTATTTTATGGCAGTTTTGTATAGCTTAGTTTTTATCTTTTTATTTTTCATATGTAACTATGACCATCCACTCCCAGTTTTTGAGAAATATCAGTTTTAGGGATTGAGGTGTTCATAACCTTGTTACATTGGGTAATTTGCCTCTTACTTCAATTCCTTAAAATAGATAATACATTTTGAAATAGTACAATAATGTGGAAAATGTCTCTCAGTGGCATCCTTCATTGTTATAAATAATCTTTAGCAATTTTCTTTACTCTATCTGTTTATGTTTTCTGATTCATACTGTGCTAATTCTGGTGTTGATTTTGCTTTTATTTAACACTTGTTCTATTTCATAGCTTAAGCTACCTTTTATCAATTTCTAACTTTATCATAAAACTCTGACAAGAATCCATTATAGGGGCCGGAGCGATAGCACAGCGGGTAGGGCGTTTGCCTTGCACGCGGCCGACCCAGGTTCGATCCCCGGCATCCCATATGGTCCCCCAAGCACTGCCAGGAGTAATTCCTGAGTGCAGAGCCAGGAGTAACCCCTGAGCATCACTGGGTGTGACCCAAAAAGCAAAAAAAAAAAATCCATTATAATATAATAATTTATCCATAGATACCAGCTTCATAATTTGGTTTCTAATTTTTGTTCAACTTAACAGTATTCCTTATCTTATTGAACTTTTAATGCAGCAATATTTAGAATTCATTAATTTTATAACTTTGAGTTCTGGATTTTCCTACATTTTCATACTATGTCATTGTAATTTTTATTTGGATTGCTTATATTCATTTTATGAAATAGATAATTTGCATTTTGGAACATGAGATTTTTGAGAATTGTTGTCCATTGTAAAAAAATAATTTCTTCATCTTTGTTGAAAAAATGCTTTTGTTTTTTGTTTTTTGGTTTTGGATCACACCCGGAGATGCACAGGGGTTACTCCTGGCTCATGCACTCAGAAATTACACCTGGCAGTGCTTGGAGGACCATATGGGATACTGGAAATCAAATCCAGGTTGGCCACGTGCAAGGCAAACGCCCTACCTACTATGCTATGGCTTGGGCTCGGGGTTAGGCTGGAGCGATAGCACAGTGAGTAGGGCGTTTGCCTTGCATGAGGACGACCTGGATTTGATTCCTCTGCCCCTCTCAGAGAGCCTGGCAAGCTACCAAGAGTATCCCACCCACACAGCAGAGCCTGGCAAGCTCCCCCCGGCGTATTCGATATGCCAAAAATGTAACAAGTGTCACAATAGAGACATTACTGATGCCCGCTCAAGCAAATCGATGAGCAACAGGATAGCAGTGAACAGCTGAAAAATGCTTAGTCCATTGTGAAATTTTGATTTGATAGAAATGATATGGATAGGCATGAACTGCTCAGTTCCTCCTGCCTTACAATGTAGGTGATGGTGTGTGTCCCAACTGCTCATATTTATATTTTTATGATGTGGCCATATGTGTATGATTTGAAATTATCACATAGGATTTATGGATAGTACAGCAAGATAGCAACAGGAGTACCATAAAAACTACACCGATTTGACTTTAATTTCAGGTAGCGTAGCTCAGAAAGAGTTTCAAGGTTAGGAATGGCCAAGGTGAGTCTTTGCGTTTTGGCAATACTTAAGCTTGGAAAGGCAAACTAACTGCATACATACCATGTGAATTCATCTTTCAGAAGAAAACTGACCTAATCCAAAGCATCATGGTACTTGAATTTTCCCGTTATGATGGATTTTTATAGATATCCTTTATTGCAATGTATCTTTGAATCACGGTTTCAGTATAATATAACTAGTAGTCACATATTTGTACCAGAATATTCCTTTTCAAGCCTCAAGTCAATCTTCTGTAAGACTATTTAAAATGAGTTCTTCAGTGTGCAGTGTTCAAATATTATTTTCACATGTTCAGAATAGTGGATTCTAACTACAAAGAATTGGAAAATGAGAGAGAAAACATTTATATGCATATATATGTGAAGCCAGATCCCTGAAATCCCATGGCTTGATAAATTAATAAAAAATCAATAAGAAAAACTAACAAAAGATTAAAATTACAAAATGTATAATTATAAATATGCACAAAATACTGCTAGGCAACCATAACAGTTGTCAATCACATTACTTTTGTTTTTTATTGAATCACCGCACAGTGAGAAACACAGTTGCAAAGTTGATTATGATTTGGTTTCAGCCAAATTGTCATTCGATTGTTCATCGATTTGCTTGAGCGGGCACCAGTAATGTCTCCATTGTGAGACTTGTTACTGTTTTTGGCATATCGAATACGCCACGGGTAGCTTGCGAGGCTCTGCCGTGCAGGCGAGATACTCTCGGTAGCTTGCCGGGCTCTGAGAGTGGCGGAGGAATTGAACCCAGGTCAGCCATGTGCAAGGCAAATGCCCTGCCCACTGTGCTATTGTCCAGTCCAGCCACACAGTGTTCCAAAATCTGTTCCTTCACCCAATGTACATTTCTCACCAGCAATGCCGCCAATTTTCCTCACCCCCCACTTCCCAGCCCGTCTCTATGGTAGGTTTCCACCCCCCTCTGTCTCTGTCTCTGTCTCTCTCTGTTTGTGTCTCTGTCTCTGTCTCTGTCTCTGTCTCTGTCTCTGTCTCTGTCTCTGTCTCTGTCTCTCTCTCTCTCTCTCTCTCTCTCTCATGTGCTTTCCCTTTGGGTATTATGGCTTACAATGCAGGTGTTGAAAGGTTACATGCTTGGCCCTTTATACACTTTAAGCACTCAGCTCTTGTCCAGAGTTCTTGTTGAGCCAACAGTCTAAATTATTTGTGGCAGGTTAATTTCTCAAGCAGTAGCTTGAGGCTCTGTTTAGGTGAGCACTGGGCTAATAGCTCCCCTCTGGGGTCTTTAGGAAGTCTCAGCCATAAGTGGGGGTCTGAAAACTTTTGACGGCTGTTGCTCTCTTTCGAGATTTATTTATGAGTCTCTGGAACAGGACTGGTAAATGAGCTTATATGGCTGAGCCAGAGGTGGTTCATCTCAGCCCTAACAAAGCAGGGATGTGCTGTTCAGATAGATGCTCCACATAGCTGGATGACACATGGCTGGTGCCCCACTGGTGGTTCTCATTGAGCATGTACACCCCACCCTCTGCTGTCACCAGGTGTGGTCATCATGCTGTTCGCAGTCAGGGCTGAGACCCCATAGGAGTTGCCTGGGAAGGTGGGTGGTGGGCTGGGTGGGAGAATGCCAGCAAGTGGAGGTGTTCCACAGCTCCCTGCCCCTCTACGGGACCCAGTTCACTGCCTGGCATCCACTGCAGTCACTGCTGCCTTCTCAGGTCACAGTCACCATGTTCCTCTCCCCATGTCAAATATTTTTACTCATGAGTCATGCACTAAGATGTGAGTGGTTTAAAGAATATTTGAAAAACATTCTTAAGACCACAAAGTAGGTAAGGCACTTACTTTGAATGTGGCTAAACTGGGTTTGATATACAGCACTGCATATGGTCCCTGAGCTCTACCAGCAGTAACCTCTGAGTACAGATCCAGCACTAGGCCCTAAAACACAGCAAGAGTGGCTCTCAAATTTAAAAAGTTTGAGGAGCTGGAGCAATAGCACAGCGGGTAGGGATTTGCCTTGCACACAGCAAACCCGGATTCGATTCCCAACATCCCATATGGTCCCCCAGCAGCGCCAGGAGTAATTTCTGAGTGCAGAGCCAGAAGTAAACCCTGTGCATCGCTGGGTGTGACATGAAAAGAAAAAAATAATTGAAATCTAAAAGACATTAGTATACAAGCAATTTAACAGGGAAAATATTTTAGGGCACATTGCTGAGTTAAACTCTTTACTGTTTATCATCATAAATTTATAAGGGTAATAAGCTTATTTAATAGAAATTATTTGAATTTCTACTACATACAGAATATATATATATATATATATATGTAAAATAAGCAATTTCAGAAGCTAGAGGGATGGCATAGCCGATAGGGTGCTTGTCTTGCATGTTACTGATCTGGGTTAATCCCTGGCACCCAGTAAAGTTACCCAACCCATTATAGTATTGATCCCTGAGCAACAGTGCCTGAAGTAAGACCTGAGAACTACCAGGTGTGGACCCCAAACCAAAGTAAAATAAAATAAGAAATTTCATCAAGCCAATAACTTTTAATTGAGTAATGAGATTACGAAATATATGCATCTCCATTCTCCTTTAGTGATCTTCATCCCCATGTGATACTAAAAGGAGGTGACACCTCCGTTTTATTTTCAAGTTTCAGATCATTTTTCTGACAATAAAAAGCCTTCTAAAATAGATGGTGAGAATGGTCACGATAAAGCCTTTGATGATTAAAGCTTCCTTTTTCCAGCACTTGAAAAATAATTGGCCGTAGGAACATGTTTCCTTTGAAAGTTTGAAAAAAAGTACTTCAACCCATTTGGTGGGAAACATTCTTTTCCAATTTTTGCCAAATCATGTGGAAAATTATTTAGGCAGCTAAGCAAGAAAGAACATGAAAAAGAAATATATTAATCAATTTTTAATAGAAAAAGGGGAAAGTTTGTCATACGGCTGGAAGATTTAGAGATATATACATAAGTGGAACAGACAAGGACTGTGTTTTTAAAATCTTAGGCAGTCCTTTGACTAGTCTAGAAATCCTCCGACTCACATAGAACCTGGAAAGATAGAACAGGACTTAAGGTTCATCACTTGGGTGCTGTAGATCACTGGTACAATATGTTTTGTGCAGTCACCTCATAAGAGTATCTCCTCCCACAAAACAAAAAGAATCAGCACTGGAAAGAGTCTGGACTCCATCTTCAAGCAGTAGTTCTCAAAATTATGCATAAAAAAAAACTGATTTCATCCTGATCCTCTAAATATATCTACTCAGACCTCAACCTGTCTTCCAAATTTTTGGGTAGGAACTCAGTGGTTGTTCAAGGCCTCAAGATGACTTGGATGTACGCTCAAATTTTAGAACTTACTCCCTTAGAGTAAGTCAGGAGTCATCCCAGGTGGAGAATAATTAGTGGCTACTGAGTAATGTGATTACAAATCACATGTGGAAATGCCAGCTGAAGTTGAAAGCAATTGAAAGATCTCACATCAGTTAAATTATTACTGATAGACCATTAGGAAGATACCATCACAATCTACCACCTACACTGATAGATGAATGGGATGCGTTACAGAGAGGCATTGTCACAAAATCACACTCAGAGAAGTGGAATTAGGATTTGGCCCCCATGTCTATTTACAGTCTTAACTTGGCTCTTTATCATCTTCTGTGTGCATTTTTCCCCTCATATTTACTCCAAAGCAAATTATATTTAACCATAATTCTTTTATAATCTGTGTACCTTTCTTAATACCACACAAATACCCGTCGCTCCCTATTTCTGAATGATTTACCCCAAACAAGAAAGCTTGCAACAATCTTACAGTGATTCAATAATTTTTTTTTAAAAAAGTCTTATACCTTATGATGGACTTTTAATTCTTTAGCCTGCTCTCTTTAATATCTGTCTTCTATTTACCCATGCATAAGATCCTTCTATAACTTTTAGCAGTACCAGTATCTGTACTGGTACCCTCATCATAACCTCAGTTTCAAGTTCATTACCTTTCACTTTTCCTACTCACTTTGGTAAACTCCAACATTTGACTTAATAGGAGCCTATAAGCTTTTGCATTGCTATGTCCTGTGAACCCTTAAGTTTTTCCTTATTCACCTGACAATCCAAGGTCCATAATAATAATCAGCTTAATCCATGCACTCTACTTTCCATGTTCCAAGCCTTGGTTAAATAAAATCCTCAGTTCACTACATACTACACATACTCTGAAACTGGTAGGGAGATGACTATGTTGACTTGCTTTATGTTAAAACCCTAGTCTCTAACCTTGCTGATGCCCAGTGGTCATGTTACATGCTCCTAACCCAGTGCTTACTACACTTACATTGACACCAAATGTGGAACTTCAAGACAGTACTCATCTCTCTGCCTCATTGCCAATGATTGTAACTGAATTAATATGGGATATCGAGCTGAATTTCGGTTGTTGTTGTTTTTAGTGCCATACTTGCAGTGCTCAGGGCTTACTCCTGGCTCTGCACTCATGGATGATTCCTGGCAGAATTCAGAGGACCAAATGGGATGCTAGGAATCAAACTTATGCCAGCTATGTGCAAGGCAAGCACCCTGCCTGTTGAACTATCTCTCTGGTCCATACCAGGATGAATTTTTAGCAGATGTCTGCAACCTTGTTCACTTACACTTCAACTCTTATAAGTGCTTTTTTGCATTTTTTAATCAACTATCTTGCTCCTAATTATCCCTTTTGTATTTTCCCTGAAAAGAAGAGGTCACTGTCACTGTCATCCTGTTGCTCATCGATTTGCTCGAGCAGGCACCAGTAATCTCTCCATTGTGATACTTGTTGTTACTGTTTCGAGCATATCGAATACGCCACGAGTAGCTTGCCAGGCTCTGCCATTCCGGTGAGATACTCTCGATAGCTTGCCAGGCTCTTCAAGAGGGGCGGAGGAATCGAACCCAGGTTGACTGGGTGCAAGGCAAACGCCCTATCTGCTGTGCTATCGCTCTTTTCGGAGTAAAAGAGGTATCAACAGAAAAGATCTTTTACATATTATAATCCTTTTATCTATAAACCTACAGCTATCTGGATCAATTTATTCTGTATCCCCTGTTGGCATTGGAGGTACCCTGTTCATATGCCTCTCTAGACTAATCTGGTTCTTATATATAGATCCCATTTACTCTTCCCCACCTAAGGGCACCATTTTAACAGGATATTAGTTGTCTCCTTACTTGAAATTGAAGACAGAGACTGTATTGTTCAAAGACTATGCATTTTCATTGCTTAAAACAGAACTTTATAAATAGTGAACACTCAAGAAATACTGATCCAATAAGGACAATTTTATCACTATTGGTATTACTGTTTGTCCCTAAACTCACATGTACCATTTGTTTCCTTGTTCTATGCCAAGAGTCTGACTTCACTTAGTTTTCCTTTTTCTTCTTGAAGACCACATCTGGCTTTGAGCTGACTTAGAGTTCAGGGGACCATATGCAGTGTAGAGATTCAAATCAGGGTCTCAGTCACAGCTGTATACTAGACAAGAACCTTAACTTTAGTACTATCTCTCCAGTCCTTCACTTGCATTTCTTAGCCCACCATCTCCCATCGTGAATTCAGCTAAAGTTAGATCAGAAGTTAAGGGCCAGGGAGAGAGATCATGACAAGTGTTTGCAATTGCAATGTGCAATAGGAGCATTGCTTCCTGATCATTTTTCCCAACACTCAATCCTCTCACTCCACTGCTTAGTCTGTCAAGGGTAGTGTCTCCTCATGTACACTAACTTTAGAAATAATCACAGCATAATATCTATATCCATCCATGTTGCAGCTTGTGTAGTATGTGTCAGAATCCCCCTTTTAAAGGCAAAATATTATTTTGTTGAATGTGCACCCATTTAAAATTTTTGATTTATCTGCTAATTGATATTTGACTGTCACTGTCACTGTCATCCCGTTGCTCATCAAGTTGTTTGAGTGGGCACCAGTAACATCTCTCATTGAGAGACTTATTATTACTGTTTTTGCATATCCAATACGCACAGGTAGCTTGCCAGGCTCTGCCCTCTCGGTAGCTTGCCGGACTCTCCGAGAGGGGCAGAGGAATCAAACTCGGGTCGGCCACGTGAAAGGTGAAAGCCCAAACGCTGTGCTATCGCTCCAGCCCTGATACTTGACATGCTCCCAAATTTTGGTTATCAGAAGGCTGCTATGAAGCATGGGTAGCAAATATCTTTTAGATCCTTCTTTCCTTTCTTTTGATTATATACTCAGAAGAGAGTGTTAAGTTGAATTATAAATCTATAGCTAGTTTTTGAGAAATTTTCATACTGTTTGATAAGTAACTACATACTTATTCCTTCAACTTTTTAAAGAGCAGACTAAAACTTAGAGAGTTAAGTAGCTTGTGCAATTGTGTTTAATCTGCAAATAGTGAACTCAGGAGTCTCAGTTGAGCCTCCTTTACTGCAAATCCCCACTTTAAAATATTATATTATACTCTGGCAAACAGTCAAGTAAAGGGGCAAACCTGTTATTGCTATTATTTATATTGGGGTAAAAATTAATAACCTAACTTTTATGTGGAGATTCACTTAGACATACTTTTCCACTTCTTCTTCTTAAGCAGACTAGTACTTTTTCCTGAGGATGCAGAGAAGCCCAGCTGTTTAAATATTTATATAACAGTATTGCAAAATGTATGTCTAGCCAGGAAGCCTCTTTTTACATGTAGACATAATTAAATAAGCAGATGAGTTCATGAAATATTTAAAGTTCCCTATAAAGTCTTAAAGGAATCCTGTCTAAGCCAGTAAAATGTGAGAGGAAACTTCCTTCCCAGTTAAAAGGAAAAAGATCTGGCAGGTTCTAGTTGCTTGAAGAAGGGACCATTGTGGCAACATTGGAATCTGATTACACAATGAGACACAGAGGCATAGTCTCAGATGTAATCTTCCTAATTTCAGAAGAGCAAAGAAGTATTAACCTTCACATCTCATGGACCTAGATTGCAAACATGACTTTTCATGGATACTTTGTATGGGTTACCACTTAAAAGAATAGGTTAAGGAGATCTTAATAGTATGTTCTTTTATGGCCAAATGCTTATTATGACATTGGCTATTCTTGGATGATAATCGAGTCATATTGAGGTTAATCACAAACTTATTTTCCTAAATTCTTTAATATAGACACTGAATATTTGAATTTGATTAAAAATAGATAATAAAATTAGCTTCATTAAAGCAAACCTAGGATGGAGTAATAATAATATCAAAATAGTATGAATTATAACGATGATTACCATTATTCAACAACCCAAACCTCTGGTAACCTGATGACACCTTTTATGTTTCCATTTTTGGTCTATGCAACCACTCTGATATAGGAATTTTGTTTCATTTTCCTATGAGCAAACTAATGTACAATCTTCATACAGAACAATGAATGGAGAATGCTGGATTTTTGCTAAGCCATGTGCTCCTAATAAACAGTAGTGATTCAGAAATTTTCACTATTTATTTGTGTTCCGAGAAATTGTTTACTGTAAACCTACCTCTACCCCTAGGTGGGTGACAACCTTGGATGTCCCCCTGTGTTTATCTACAATGAAATAAAATTCAGAACCTCCAAATTCCCATTATTTTCTCCCATAAGTGGTTAGCAGAAATGTTTGTGCCAGCATGAACAAAATATCTGCTAGATTCATTTGAAGAAAAACTTATTCAGGCTTCTTTCCTATGCCCTTGAACTGGATTTACCCATAGCCTAAAGTTAAAATATCCTGCACTTAAAACATTCATTCTTAATGGTTCCTTGAGGAACAGGCTACATCAGGGTTAAATGCTCTCGCAAGATGCTAGGTCATGCCTTATGAGACCTCTATCCTTCTCCCCACTGGTCATTCTGCCTATCTTCTATCCTGTTCTTATATTTCCCTGTATAAGAGATGTTTTTACTACTTAAGCTTGAAGACATTTTAGAGTTTACGGTTAGATCTTTTGTCTAATACAATAGTCTCTTTTCCTTATCCTTTGTTAAGTCTTGGAAGAGAGTATAGTTTATCTTATTCTAGATATTTCACTCTAATTTCACAAAGTTATATAATTGTTATTAACCCCAAACTCTGCCTACATCAAAATATCACATATAACGCTGCATGGTAGTTAAAACCCTGGAAATACCATATAGACCTTTCCTATGGCCTAAATCCAAAACATTTGGTGAATATGTGTCCTGCATTTTAGTTCTCCCTCTCCCTCAGCACCCCCTGTGCAATACAATGTCAGGGTCTTGGATATGAAATAATAGCCAGAAGAGAGTATCTTTAAAAAAATCAATGTTTTCTGAAAGCATATATAGTAAACATTATTTATATTTAAATGCTTGTGCTATAGTGAAAATTTCTTTCTTTGGATCCTAGATTTATTTGCCTCTAATAGGTTCCCAGACCCTGTAAGATTAGTCCTCATTATTTCCAAATTAATATTTAAACCAGCACTCAAACGTGCCCTTTGGATGCTAGTAAAATATACCCCATCTCCTAAATAAAAAAGACACGTAGGAATGTGTCAACAGGCTGCAGCAAGTCCTGCTAATCCAGGAGACTATGTTGTGACAGGCCAGGGATGTGGATAAATAACAGAGCTATAATCCTGCATTTACCAAGAGAGTTGAAAAAGGCTGTGACCAGCTCCCCTCCAAAAATGGTATAGGAATTCTTCCCTCTAATAGAAACTCTCAAGGGTAGATTATGCCCCTAGGTAAAATAGTTCAAGTTAGAATGTAAAGGGTATGCAAATGTACACGCCCAGGAAAGAATAGAATAGCAGGAAAGAACAGAATAGCTGAAAAGAATAGGATAGCTAACAAATAGGAATATCTGCTAGCTGAAATGTAGTTGGCAAACAGAGAATAAAACTCCTTAAGTTCTTTTAGATATAGGAGCAGGAGGGTAAAAATAAAATAGGAAACTGTCCCAGACTTCATTTTTCAAGAGTGCCTTCTGATAGGCTATGTGAAATGCCCCAGCCCCTGCTCTTTACCTACTGGATGTGCTGACTGTCCTTAGTGACTCTGTGAACTTAAACAATGGCTCACTTTTGGGAGCCCTTCCGGAATGGAAGAACACACTGTCTTGAATAAATGGCCACTCTGGGAACTGAAGGATGGCTGCCCAGACAACTCTAAAGCTTGGACAGTCTCTGTCTGTTTACTTGTCTCCTTATATGTTTGTCTCATTCCCTGACACCAACCTCTGCTGGACTGAGGTTGAAGGTGCCTGTCTGATTGGTATTAGACAAAAGATTTGGAATTTTTCTTTTAAAGTCAGAATACAGACCCCCACATCATCCCCACCTATTTATCTCTGCCTCAGAACCCATGGTTTCACCCTAAATTGACTGCAATACTCCATGGCATAACTCTTTTTTAAAAATTTTATTGAATCACCGTGAGATAGTTACAAGCTTTCATGCTTGGGTTACAATCTCACAATGATCAAACACCCATCCCTCCACCACTGCACATTCCCCACCACCAATATACAGAGTATACCCCCCTTTCCCACCCTCCCCTGCCTCCATGGAAGACAATATTCGCCATACTCTCTCTCTACTTTTGGGCATTATGGCTTGCAACACAGACACTGAGAGGTCATCACGTTTGGTCCATTATCTACTTTCGGCATGTATCTCCTATCCCAACTGGTTCCTCCAGCCATCATTTTCTTAGTGATCCCTTCTCTCTTCCATCTGCCCATGGCATAACTCTTAAGCAACACAGCCCTGTGGATAAAAAAAAAGTCCATGGAGTACAGAGTGTGACTTGGCCCGAGACAATGGTAAGGTCTGTGGTCATTAGCAGCATAATAAACAACAATCTCAGGAAGAATAGCACAGGAGAATTAGGCTATAGGCAGGATACAGAGCCAATGAAGACCTTCAGGAGAGAAGGAAGCAAGTCACCTTTCTGATTCCTTGCCTCTGGGAATGTGTTAATCTTATTTTACCTATAAAATACCTAGTGGGAGAGGAATGTAGGAGGAAAGGAACATTTGAGAGATAATAATAATAAAAAAGAATAACCCAACTGGGAAATAGGAGATTTTTGCTTAGGTAGTCCAAAAACAATGTTCTGAACATAAAGGGATTAAGAGATCTTTCATTACATTCTTTCCCCCAATCTTTAAATTGTTGTGCACCCTTCAGTTTAAAGAAATACCTAAGCCCATAGTATATCCACGTGAGTGGCAGTCCAGATAATCTGACACTACAGCAATGTTCTGGTTGGTCCACAAAGGGGAAAGCACCGAGTAGGAAAAAGTCTCTGCAATAGTGAGGAGAGGAGAATAGAGTGAGTTGGTGAAGAAGAGAGGAACGGTCATTCTAGGCAGAATGCGAGTAAGTACTGAAAGAGGAAGCCTTGGCTTACCCTTACCAGCCGTTATGAGCAGTTCCATTTTCACTATCCCTATCCGGCATTTTCAAGATTCCTTCAAATTCCTTGGAATTTTTTCTGATAAATGGGAAGTTAAGAATTTTGAGACTCACCAGGAAACGAAGATAATGGGTAATACCTAAGGCAAATGGTCACAGGACTCTAATCCTTGCATTCTCTGTAACATTCTTATCAATCTGTAGAAAATGCAAAGAACTCAATTTGCATTTAAAAGGTCCTGCATACATACAGACACACACAGACACAGACACACAGACACACACACACACACACACACACACACACAGAGAACCTTATCTTTAATTTCCCTGAAATTTCTATAACATTCTTGTCACTTTGGAACAAAGATCCAATTTTCCTATTAAAAAAAAAAATAAACCCACATCGAAATGAAAAAAGCACAGTATGAGACTAATACTCAAGGGTAGTAGAAAACACAGCCTGCCTCAAGTGCTAAGGTAGAAGGCAGTTGGGTAGAGTAGGGGCCACTGTGGCAATGATAATTAGCAATGATCACTCTGGATAAGAACTGGGTGATGAAGATAGGCGTAGGTAAAGGAACAGACATGATAACCTCTCAGTATCTGTTTTGCAAACCACAAAGACAAAAAGGAGTGAGGGAGAGGCAGCAAGAGTGAGAGTAGAGAGAGCGAGCTCGTGAGTGACTAAGCAAGAAAGACAGAGAGAGAGACAGTGTCTGTGTTGCAAATCATAATGCCCAAAGGTAGAGAGAGAGTATGGGGAATATTGTCTGCCATAGAGGCATGGGGAGGGTGGGAAATGGGGTGTATACCCAGGATATTGTTGGTGGGGAATGTGCACTGGTGGAGAGATGGGTGTTTGATCATTGGGAGATTGTAACCCAAACTTGAAAGCTTGTAACTATCTCATGGTGATTCAATAAAATTTAAAAAAAATAAAAAAATAAAAAAAATTAAAAAGGGAGAGACAGAGAGAAGTAGAGACAGAGACAGAGACAGAAACAGAGATAGAGGCAGAGATAGAGAGAGATAGAGATAGAGAGACAGAGAGAGAGGAAAGAGAGAGGCAGAGAGAGAGAGAAAGAGAGAGAGGAGGAGAAAGAAGAGGAGGCAGGAGGGAGATGGGGTGGTGGGAGGGAAACTGGGATCATTTGTGGTGAGAAATGTACCCTGGTGGAGGGATGGGTGTTGGAACGTTGTATGACTGAAACTAGATCATGAATAGCTTTGTATCTCATGGTGATTCAATTTAAAAAGAAAAAAAAAACTCAAAACAAGCCATAGTTAACTTAGTCGTGTACTAAAGTACCCTCCAGTGGGGGAGTTTCTTTTCCTTTCCCTTCTACTTTCCAAGAAACCTACTTCCACCTCTGACTCTGAGCATCTTTATTACTCAAATATGTTAACTCTTGAAAATACTGAAGAACTTGGGAACCAAGGATGAACACAGCCCCACTGACAATGTTCCTGCATCAGTACAGTTTTCCTGCTGCAGGAGGACATTAGAAAGTTCTTTTGGAGAAGGAGAGATAGCACAGAGGGTAAGGCACCCACCTTGCATGACACCTCCCTGTGTTCTTTCCCCAGAACCACATATAGTCCCCTGAAGACTACAAGGAGTCACCTCTAAGCACAGAGCCAGAGGTCAGCCCTGAACACAGCCCAGTGCAGCCCAAAGTTTGCCTTCCCAAATAAAATAAATTGGAATGAATGCATTTTTTTTAAACGAGAAACTTTCTGGTCCTGAGGTAGAAAAATGTGGCTGTGGGTGCTCTTGTGAGTGTGTGGGAGAAGGGAAGGAGCAGATGGTCATTGCTGAGAGTAGCTGGGAATAAACTAAAGCTTTAAGTGTTCCTGGTCAGCCATTTCATTGTCTTTCCTCATTGAATTTCATTAAGAGGAGAACTAAAAAAGCAAACTTTGTACACATTTAAATAGAGACATTTTCTAATTCCCCAGACTTGCAAATTAGTGGCTGATTTGAAATTCCAGCTTGCTCTTCCTGCTGAGCTGAAGAAATCAGGATATTGATTTTAAGCAGATTGAAGACAATTGCAAAGATTGGGAGCTCTTGTCTCCAACACTGACCTGG
Source organism: Sorex araneus (assembly GCF_027595985.1). Lineage (NCBI taxonomy): Eukaryota > Metazoa > Chordata > Mammalia > Eulipotyphla > Soricidae > Sorex > Sorex araneus. Next base: position 43,402,088 of record NC_073312.1, read on the forward strand.
CTGCCCTGGTCTCGCGACTTGGGGACCATAAGGAAATTCTATGGTTCTTACTGAGGGTGGCAGTTTGTCATCACCAAACACCTACTGTGGAGAGAGACATTCAGGGGCAACAGCTTGACAGGAAAAAGGGATGAGTAGGAGACCAAGAACCAGCCACCTGCCTGCGGTGAGCCTGTCACAAGAAGATGCTAAAAAGTTCAGTCATAGGGAGAAGGAAAAGATCAATTAAAGGGCAAATCTGAAGGTACTGAAGATGACAACAGGGAGAAAGAGGTCAGCATGAAACTGACAGCTGAGTAGACCTGAGAAAGCAGCTAAGGGGGAGATATTGGGGGATCTGGATGAAATTTAAAGGACCCAGGCACAACCTCAGGTCTTTGAAGAATCAGACATTTTCCATGGGGCTTTTAGGACAAGGCTGAATTTGTCTGGAAGTAAAGGGACTTTCGAATATTAAGTTGAAGAGGATGATCAACAGACTCTGACTGATCTTAATTAAGTTTGACTTTCTTCCATTTTTGCTTTTACTGTATAGAAACTCTATAAGCATTTAAGTGCTCCACTTACAACACACAGTTACTTGTTAGCTTCCTGTGCTTTGTGGGACCTCTGTAGCTTATGGAATAGCAAAGAATTGAGACTATCCGAAGCTGTATGGTCTGCACTGTAATTCCAGGATGAATACCTTGAACAACATACAGCATAGCGTAGTATTTTAGCCCAGAAGGAGGGATTTTAACCTCTGATTTTAACCAGAGTGTAATGATACAATTCCCCATCCATTTTTCAAGTATACCAGCTAGTCCCATTTCAGAGCAAGAAGAACGATTAATAGTGAGCCCAAACAAGTTTGCCCAGAGATCTTAATAAATAAAAGTTGGCTGGTTGAAAACATACCAGTGAAGTTCTGGAGTGAGTTATGACAGATCATTTGTTTCCAAGAAATATAAGTTGTGTATTAGAGACTCAAGACTGTAGAAGTAAATTGAAAACTCTAGCATTGAAATTTATCTGGATTCAAATCCCAGTCCTATTTTTTGCAACTTGTGTAAGCTTCAGAAAAGTCTTTTAATCTACCTATTTCTTAGTGTATTTATTTTTAAAGTGGGTATTATTATAGTCATTATTATTATATCTTACAGTAGTTCTCTAAGGCAAGCCTATTTGTCTATAGAGAGGATTGATTTAAAGAATCCATGTTCCGCCAAAGGCCTTTCTAGAAGAAATGGGGTTTGAATTCACAGACTCTAAGTATAAAATGGTCCTCAATGTTGGAGTGCTCTTTTATCTCTGAGTAAAGTCAAAGGAGCTCATTTGTTACCTGCAGCTCTGCATGTGAAAGTGGTGCTGAAACCTGGAAGGAGGAACTCAGGAAATAAGGTGACCAACCCTCAGGAAATCAGAGTTTCTATCTGAGGAGAGTAAGTGAGCTTATCCAGGGCCCGGGAGCCTACAGTAAGAAAAGAACTGATATAGGTTCAAGGACATTTTGTATGAGGATCCAAATGACCAGATCACTTTAGTCATTTTCCATTTAAAAAATAATCACTGTTAGACTTAAATATCACTGTCACTGCACTATCATCCCTTTGCTCATTGATTTGCTCGAGTGGGCACCAGTAACGTCTCCACTGTGAGACTTGTTACTGTTTTTGGCATATCGAATAAGCCACAGGGAATTTGCCAGGCTCTGCCATGCGGGTGGGATACTCTCGGTAGCTTGCCAGGCTCTCTGAGGGGGCGGAGGAATCCAACCTGGGTCGGCTGCATGCAAGGCAAGCGCCCTACTTGCTGTGCTATTGCTCCAGCCCAGACTTAAATATATTCCTATTAATACACTGTGTTATCTCATCATACTTGCCAAGGAATCCCTGGTCTTTTGAGTTAGAGTTGTAAAGGTGAAACTGTGCATTCAGAAAATAAGAGATGGTTGATGACATCATGATTCGGTAGGGAAACAGACTGATGTTTGTAAAATTTGTAAGACTTAGTTTTATATAATTATCTATCTTCTTTCCATCATCTGTGAAGGTCTTACTACTTAAGTACCCTCCCTGGTACACAGAGTTAGCACTAATATTTTTTTTTTTTTGCACCTGTATCTGGATCCTGAATTAGTTCAGGAGGGCTTACAGATAATAACTATTGCTGTTCCCAGCTGGCCTTGAACTGAACTGCTATTAACAATCTCAGTCTACTCATCTTGTTTACTTGCAGTTCCCTTACCTACGTTTTAAAATAATTTTTTGGACCTTTATGTCCAATATTCTTTCTTTTTCTAAGATTATACTAAGCCTCTGTACTATCTGACAGCCCTTTCTTGGACCTTAAGAGTGAAAACTCTGCAGACAAGCTGTAGTCTAAAAGATGAATGAGAGCCTGCTACTCGGACCCCAAGCACCCCAGCATCCCCCCTTCAGGACTGCCGCCCTAGTGGCGGGCAGGCTACCCCCAATGACCGCAGCCATTCTCTCTTTCTGCACAGGTGTGTCTTATTGCGGGGGGGGGGGAAGGTGTGGCCTAGACAAAAGTGGGCATGGCCTTTTTCCGGTCTGCTGCAGGTATTTTCCAGCATCAAGCAATCTGTTGTTACATCGCAGCCTTTATTGCCTAACATCCTAACTATCCAAAGAATAGTAAGATAATAAGCCACTAGTCTACCCTAATTTCACCCAAATACCAAAAAATAGAAGTACCCGTGCAAAGCCCAGGTAGAAGAGCACATTCTCCGAAAGCATCAACTTAGTCCTCACCAAAGGATTAGAGGAACATCTGAAAGGAAGGACATGATCTAGAAGGGGATAATACAAAGGTAACTACCATTGACTGATACCATCCAGATTCCTTTTTTGCAACAAGAGGGAACAGGGATAGTGAACTTGAAGGTCCCTCTTCCATACTACCACAACAATATGAAGAAACAGCGCAAATCCCCACCACAAGGAGAAGACAATGAAAGGAATCCAGAGCCTCAATAGACATTTCCTACAAACTTGAGCTCTTCGATAAAGAATTCATAGTTGAAGTGCTGAAGATGTTCAATGAACTCAACGTAAAGATTGAAAAGGTATCCATTAAATTAAAGGATGACCTGACAGAAACAATACAACAGGCAGTGAGAAAATACAGAAAGAAATGAGAGAAGAAATAAAAAAGCTACAAAAAGAAATGTCACAAATGAAGGATTCAGTAGATGAAATAAATTCAGTAGGTGCCCTCAACAATAGAATGACTGCAGCAGAAGACAGAATCAGTGAGCTTGAAGATGACCTGCAGGCAGCCTACATGCTGCAACAAACATTGGGAAGAGACCTCAAAATAGCTCTAGGATGAATCCGAGTCCTAAGGGATGATCTCAAGAGGAACAACATTAGAATCATTGAAGTACCAGAAGGACAGGGAACCAACCCCAATGAAAAAGTCACAGTCAAAGAAATTATTGCTGAAAAGTACCCAGAACTGTAAAATGCAGGCATCCAGATTTAAGGAACCTGAAGGGTGCCAGCTAAAAGATATCCTAACAGAAAAACTCCAAGACATATCATAGTTAGAATGATGGACATCATTGATAGAAACACAATACTGCAAGCAGCAAGGTCAAAGAAAGAAATCACATACAAAGGAGCACTCCTTAGATTCACAGCAGACCTATCAGAGGAAACCCTAAAACCAGAAGGCAGTGGTGGGGTATAGTGAAAAAAAACAATGAAATGAATGCTTCACCACTAATACTTTATCTGTCTAAACTCTCATTCAAACTTGAAGGAACGTTACACTATTTTGTGGATAAACAACAGCTCAGGGACTTTATTGACTGAAAACCAAACCTAAAAGAAGGACTAAAGGGGTTATTGTAAAACAAGAAAAACCCCAACTAGCACAAAAAACCCTTACAGAAAGATGGTGCAAAATCCCATAACAATAATCTCTCTCAATGTCAATGGTCTAAATTCACCAATTAAGAGACACAGAGTGGCAAAATGGATTCAGAGTGAGAACCCAACATTCTGAAGTCTGGAAGAAACACACCTGAATAGCCAGAACAAACACAGACTCAAAGTCAAAGGATGAAAAACAATACTGCACGAAAACAACTCCCTCAAAAAAGCTGAGGTGGCATTATTAGTATCAGACAACATAGATTTCAGGTTGAAAAATATTAGAAGGGATGGTGAAGGCCATATTTTTAGTAATCAAGGGATATGTATAGCAGGAGGAACTCACAATCCTAAACGTATAATGCACCCAATGAGGGATCTGCTAAATACCTACAACAACTGTGAACAGACCTTCAAAAGAAAATTGTGAACAACACAATAGTAGTTGGAGATTTTAACACCACCCTATCACCTCTGAATAGATCAAGAAGATTAAAACTCACCAAGGAAATACTGGCTTTGAAGGAATAAATAGAAGAGAGAGGGCTAATAGATTTATACAGGGCATTATATTCCCCCAAAAAAGAGTACACATTCTTTTCCAGTGCCCATGCAACATTTTCCAGAATAGACCATGTGCTGGAGCACAAAACATACCTCAACAGAATCAGGAAGATAGACATTGTATCAGCTATCTTTTCAGACCATGATGCACTGAAGATAGAAGTGAATCATGTACAGACACAGAAAACCAAATCAAACACCTGGAAATTAAACAACTCGATGTTGAACAATGAGTGTGTCAGGAAGGAAATCAAGGAAGAAATCAAAAGGTACTTGGAAACAATAATGAAGACATGAGCTACCAGAACCTGTGGGACACAGCTAAAGCCATGTTAAGGGGAAAGTTTATAGCTCTGCAAGCATTTCTGAGGAAGGAAAAAAGGGCCCACAAAAGTAACTTGACTTCACAGCTTAAGATTTTAGAAAAGGACCAAAAAAAGGAGCCTAAACCAGGCAGAAGGAAAGAGATAATAAAACTTAGAGCAGAAATCAACGACATGGAAACCCAGAAAACAATCCGAAAAATCAATGAAACCAAGAGCTGGTTCTTCAAGAAAATAAATAAGATTGATAAACCACTAGCAAAACTCACAAAGCAAGAGAGAGAGAGAACCCTTATAAACCGAATCAGAAATGAAAAGAGGGACATCACAACAGAAACCATAGAAATTCAAAAGATCATCAAAGACTACTTTGAAAATCTGTACTCTACCAAACAAGAGAACCTAGAAGAAATGGATAAATTCCTGGATTCCTATAATATCCCAAGGCTGAATCAAGAAGACCTGGAATACCTGAACAGTCCTATTAATATCAAAGAAATTAAAACGGTAATCAAAAGTCTCCAAAAACAAAAGCCCAGGTCCAGATGGATTCACTAGCAAATTCTTCCGAACATTTAAAGAGGACCTATTGCCAGTTCTCCTCAAGCTTTTCCAGGAAATTGAAGAAACAGAAACCCTCCCAAACAGTTTCTATGAGGTTCATGTCTCCCTAATACCAAAAGCAAACAAAGACATCACAAAGAAAAAAAAACTACAGGCCAATATCCCTGATGAACACGGATGCAAAGATTCTCAACAAAATATTATCAAACAGAATTCAAGAACTCATCAGAAAGATCATACACCACGACCAAGTGGGATTCATCCTGGGGATGCAAGGATGGTTTAACATTCAGAAATCAATCAACATAATCCATCATATCAATGAAAGAAAAGATAGGAGCCATATGATCATATCAATAGATGCAGAAAAAGCATTTGACAAGATCCAGCATCCATTTATGATGAAAACTCTGGCCAAAATGGGTAAAGAAGGGACTTTCCTCAGTATAGTCAAAGCCATCTGCTACAAGCATATGGCAAGCATTATCCTCAATGGGGAAAAAACTAAGAGCCTTCCCTCTAAGATCAGGGATGACACAAGGATGTCCACTCTCACCACTTCTGTTCAATATAATACTGGAAGTACTTGCAATAGCGGTTAGGCAAGAAAAAGATATTAAGGGCATTCAAGTAGGAAAGGAAGAAATCAAACTCTCACTATTTGCAGATGATATGATACTATACTTAGAGAACCCTAAAACCTCTAACAAGAAACTCTTAGAAACAATAGACTCGTATAGTAAAGTTGCAGACTATAAAATCAATACCCAAAAGTCCATGGCTTTTCTATATGAAAATAACAAGAGAGAAGAAAGTGACATGAAAAAATTCACAACCATGCCTCAGAAAATCAAATACCTCTGAATCAGCTTAACTAAGCAGTTAAAGGACTTGTGCAAAGAAAACTACAAAACGCTACTTCAAGAAATTATAGAGGACATGAGGAAATGGAAAGATATTCCCTGCTCATGGATTGGAAGAATTAATATTGTCAAAATGACAATACTCACCAAAGCATTGTACACATTCAATGAGATCCCTATAAGGATACCCATGACATTCTTCAAAGAAATAGAGCGAACATTCTTGAAATTCATATGAACAATAAGCCCTTATGAATAGCTAAAGCAACTCTTAGGAAAAAGAATATGGGAGGAATCACTCTCCCCAACCTCAATCTATACTACAAAGCAGTAATAATTAAAACAGCATGGTACTGGAACAAAGACAGAGCCACAGACCAATGGAACAGGGTTGAGTATCCTGACACACACCCTCATATATATGATCATCTAATCTTTGATAAGGGAGAAAAAAATGTGAATTGGAACAAGGAAACCCTCTTCAACAAATGGTGCTGGCAAAACTGGACAGCAACATGCAAAAAACTGGGCTTAGATCTCTACTTAATGCCATGTACAAAAGTCAGGTCAAAGTGTATTAAAGATCTCAACATCAGACCAGAATCCCTAAGGTACATGGAAAACAAGGTTAGCAAAACCCTCCACGACATTGAAGCTAAAGATATTTTCAGAGATAACACAACACTGACCAAGCAACTGAAAAGAGAGATAAACAAATTGGACTACCTTAAACTAAGAAGCTTCTGCACCTCAAAAGAAACAGTGGGGGCTGGAGTAATAGCACAGCGGGTAAGGCGTTTGCCTTGCACGTGGCCAACCTGGGTTCGATTCCCAGCATCCCATATGGTCCCCTGAGTACCGCCCCAGGGTAATTCCTGAGTGCAGAGCCAGGAGTAACCCCTGAGCATCACCAGGAGTGACCCAAAAAGCAAAAAAAAAAACAAACAAACAAACAAACAAAAAAAAACAGTGACCAAAATACAAAGACAGTCTACAGAATGAGAAAGGATATTCACACAATACACATCTGATAAGGAGTTAATATCAAGGATATACAAGGCACTGGTTGAACTCTACAAGAAGAAAACTCCCAACCCCATCAAAAAATGGGGCATGGAAATGAACAGAAATTTTCTCAAAGAAGAAATTCAAATGGCTAAAAGACACATGAGAAAATGCTTTACCTCACTAATCATCAGGGAGATGCAGATTAAAACAGCAATGAGACATCATTTCACGCCACATGATGTGAGACTGACTGGCCCACATCCAAAAGAACAAAAGCAACCACTGTTGGCCTAGATGTGTGGAGAAAGGGACTCTCTTTCACTGCTGGTGGGATTGCCGACTCGTTCAGCCCTTTTCAAAAACAAGATGGACGATTCTCAAAAAATTCGAAATTGAGCTCCCATTTGACCCAGCAATACTACTCCTGGGAATATATCCTGGAGAGGCAAAAAGGTATAGTAGAAATGACATCTGCATTTCTATGTTCATTTCAGCACTGTTTACAATAGCCAAAATCTGGAAAAAAAAAACAGAGTGCCCAAAAGCAGATGATTGGTTAAAGAAACTTTGGTACATCTACACAATGGAATACTATGCAGCTGTTAGAAAAGATGAAATCATGAAATTTGTATATATATGGTTCTACATGGAAAGTATCATGTTAAGTGAAAGGAGTCAGAAAGAGAGGGACAGACATAGAAAGATTGCACTCATCTGTGGACTATAAAATAACATAGTGGGAGACAAACACCCAAGAGTTGTAGAGATAAGGATTAATAGGTCTGCCCCACAGCTTGGAAACTGGCCTCACATGCTAGGGGAAAAGGCAGCTCAGACAGAGAAGGGAACACCAAGTAGAGGATTTGGGGAGGACTCATTTGGCTTGGAAGATGCAAGCTGAAAGTAGACTATAGACCGAACATGATGGCCACTCAATACCCCTATTGCAAACTACAACACCCCAAAGGAGAGAGAACAAAGAGGAATGCTTTGCTACAGAGGCAGGGTGATGTGTTGGGGTTGTGGTGCGGGTGGTGAGAGGGATACTGGGATCATTGGTGGAGGTGAATGGGCACTGGTGGAGGGATGGGTAAATGATCACTGTATGAGTAAAATGCAAACACAAAAGTTCTTAAGTTTGTAACTGTACATCACAGTGATTCTCTAATAAAATTTTTTTTTAAAAAAGATGAATGAGGAGGTGTTATATTTTCTGGTTACGTTTATGGGCATAATATGATAATATTTTCTTATATTGTGATATAATGCCAAAAACAGTAACAACAAGTCTCACAATAGAGATGTTACTGGTGTCCTTTTGAGCAAATCGATGAGCAACAGGATGAGTGTGACAGTGACAGTGACATTGTGATATAAGTTGCTAATATCATGCCTGACACATATTAAAAAGCCAATGAATGCTAGTCTAATTAATGCTATTCTTTTATTTATGCATGACATTATCTCTTCTTAAATTAAGCAACAAAAATTAAGGTTGCCATATAAATGCAGATATCATATAGTTTAGGATCCATCTTTATTATTCTGGTCAAGCACATGTTTTCAGAAAAAAAAACATTGTTATGAGGAACATTCATGTCTATATCCTTTTTAATTTCCACAGACAAGAGCCTGAAGATACTTACTGCACTACAAATTGTTGTGCTGAGGTCAATGTAAATTTAACTGCATTGATTCCCCTAGTGAGTCTGTAATTGCTGCCTAGAAGATCGATCTCCATCACATAAACATGATTTTGAAAAGCAAGCCTGGACATAATGTGAATTCTTCCTCTATTGCTGTCTAAATACCCATAGAAACTTCTTCTTCCTTTGCCAAGGGGAGGTGGTCCAGAATGCTTACTTTTGGGGTGATGAACGGTATTGGCAGACCTTCAAAGACAGTATCCCAGAAAATAATTTGCTGCTGTCTTTTTCTTTTATCTGCAGCAAACGATGCTGTCAAATGAAAATGTTAACAAATTGCAAGAAGATAAAAGTCAATATCAAAAAATGCAATTTTTATCATCTTGAAGGGCAATTATAAAACAGAACTCAAAAAACTAACTTCTTTGTCTCATTTGGTTCCAGAGGGAAACTACAAAACACAGGATAAGAAAATCTTAGCTTTTTCATCTCAGGTAAAAGAGATCTTTGAGAGAAGTGAGAAAAGAAAATCTACTTAAGGTTAAGTCATAGATATAAAGTGTCAGGCATTTTGAGTGAATACAAGAAAGGCCCATGCTAAGATTAAAAATACCTATCCATTTAATTTTTTTTCATTGTGGAAATATCTTATATATTAAGACTTATTTTCAGGAAATGAAAGGATCTACTTTTGTCAATAGCCTGAATAGACACTTTTTTTGTAAGGAGAGAGGAGTGTCTTTTGAAACTAAAGAGAAAGAAAGTAATTCTGGAAGTAAGACTTGACAGTTTTTCTCGATGTGCCTTTCTTATTTCTCTCCTCTAAAGATTAGGATTCTCTACTTTCATACCTACTTAACTGAAAAAAAGAAAGTTGTCTCATTTTATTGGTACTATACAAAGAGATCAGACTTCTTATTCACGTTTCATTCTGATTGACTAAGCTTAGATCATGCGGCCAGATCAATTGTAGACAGTGTTGGGTGTGGTTACTTTATACCAATTGATTGCCATGATTTTATTACTGTGGAGAAGAAAGGGAGGGAAAATGCAATTAAAGTGGTGTTCCTCTGATCTGTGATGATACTTGACTAAATATCCACAATAACCCAACTAGATGGTCAAGGTATTCAAGTAGGAACATTGTTCAAATATTTTGCTATTGTTAAAGCTAGTAATTATATAAAATTAAGATTATTAATTTCAAGAAGATATTTAAAAATGCTTCAAACTCTTAATGTCGATATTTAGTTCATTTTATTCTAGCATAAGAAAAATGAGCTTCAGGTAGATTTTCCAGTTTTTACCAAGCTTCCAATTTTCACCAGGTCTCAGGTGACTTAGGTTTATGTGGGTATTTATATAAGGAAGTTAAAATATACAGCCCAGACTGGAGCCATAGCACGGCAGGTAGGGCATATGCCTTGCACACAGCCGCCCCAGGTTTAATTCCTCTGTTCTTCTCGGAGAGCCCAGCAAGCTACCGAGAGTATCCCTCCCTCATGGCAGAGTCTGGCAAGATACCCATGGCGTATTTGATATGCCAGAAACAGTAACAAGTCTTACAATGGAGATGTTACTGGTGGCCGCTGGAGCAAATCAATAAACAACGGGACGACAGTGCTACAGTGCAGTGCAGTGCAATATATACAGCCCAAAGTCTCTTTCTCTAGATCTTGAAATCTTTTGGTGGGATCTTTCCTCCTTACCTGGATTGCAGGTTTCCAAGTAATTTGGGGATGTTTTAGCTCTCTGATTTTCTGCCCTAGGAGATTGAGATAGATATTAATATCATGATCTGATTAAAGACCTAGCATATTGAGGCCGGAAAAATAGTAGTGGGTAGAGAACTTGCCTTGTATGGCCAGCCTGTGTTCGGTCACTGGCATCACGTGTGGTCCCTTAAGCACTGCAAGGAATGATCCTAGAGCACAAAGCCAGGAGTAATCTCTGAGCATGGCTGGGTGTTGTTTCCCAACTCTGCACCCCCCAAGCCCTCCTCTTCTCCCTAGAGAAATAATGAACTTATTAATATCATAAGAATCATAACTAAGCTCCGATCCTTACTTCATTTCCTTCTGGCTGATCTCAGGCTTCCATTAATTTTCAAAGGACAGAGATGACTCCCAACTCAGAGAGGTGACCCTATGTCTGACATCAAGTCTGACTATCCCACATGTCCCTATAGAAGGGAAAGGACAACTTCTTGAATTCCTTTAGCTGCTTACCTAATAGTTCAGTCTATGATCTTGTGAAATATTTTCCAGATGAAATAAGGCAAGAGCTTACCAACTTTCACATGAGTTAGGACATTATTTTATTATGTCCATTTTTGGTTTGAGGCCACATCCAATTGTCCTCAAGGAACATACCTGGCAGGGCTCCAGTGACCATATGTGGTACCTGGAATTGGTTCATATCCTGCAAGGCAAGCTCTCTACATACTATACTATTTCTCTGGCCTCAGGGTACTGTAATTTTGCCTGTGGTAGTTGACTTTCCACAGGACATGAGCCAAAAGGAAAGGAAAGATTATTGAATGACTTTAAAGTATAAATTGTTCAGTTAAAAGTGATCAGGCAACATTCAAAGTGGTTGATATATACCAGACTATTAAATTGAATCAATAATACAAAATATAAAAGTTTCTGAAAACATTTGTTGAACTACTTAAATCTTGTTCTGTCTTTTGTTTTTAAGGAGGCATTAAAATAAATGTGCATAAAAAGAGCATACATATAAAAAGTTATTTTTTTATTCTAAGATCATTTTACTTTTTGGAGTTAAGAGAGTGAAACACTAAAGTGGTAAGAAATAAAAAGAAGCTAGGTTAGTTTTCCTTAAACACACACACACACACACACACACATACACATATATATACATATACATATATATATGTATATATATACTGCTGAATCGTTGTCAAACCTTTGCTCATCGATTTGTTCAAGCAGGAACCAGTAACGTCTCCATTGTGAGACTTGTTGTTACTGTTTTTGGCATATTGAATACGCCATGGGTAGCTTGCCAGGCTCTGCCATGCAGGGGGATACTCTCAGTAGCTTGCCGGGGTCTCTGAGAGGGATGGAGGAATCAAACCCAGGTTTGCCATGTGCAAGCAGGTACAAATGCCCTTCTTGCTGTGCTATCGCTCCAGCTTATCCCAGTTGAAGATAACCACTCTATTTACTTTTAGCACCTTTGGGTTGTTTTATATCACTGAGATTTCTACAATATATATTCTCTTTGGCTCAGATTATCCAGTGCATATCTATATTCTTTGCATATTTATTGTTTGAAGTTCACACTTTCTTGTTCTGTATAAGATGGTATAGTGTAAATATGACATATTTATTCATTCTAATGTTGACAGTCTTTGTGTTTGCATCATGTGAGAAAAATTCAAATATTGCTGCCATAAAACTGAAGTATAAATTTATAACTGGAATATACTAAGAAATGGTATGTTATGAACACATGAAATCATTTATCAGATATATAGTGAATATAATATCTTGATTTCATAGTAACTATTTTGTATCTGTATCACTGTCATCCTGTTGTTCGTCGATTTATTTGAGCGAGCACCAGTAACATCTCTATTACACTCAGCCCTGAGATTTTAGCAGCCTCTTCTTACTTGTCTTTCCCAACAATTGAAGACTCTTTCAGGGTCAGGGGAATGAGACCTATTGTTACTGTTTTTGGTATATTGAATATGCTACGGGTAGCTTGCTAGGCTCTGCCATGTGGGCAGGATAGTCTCAGTAGCTTGTTGGGCTCTCTGAGAGGTATGTATATATCTGTGACTGTATTTGGGATATGAATATGCCACGGGAGCTTGTCAGGTTTCTTGAGTGGGCAATAGATTCTTGGTAGCTTGTCAGGTTCTTCAAGATGGAGAACTAGGCTATTAGATGAACGAGGCTTTTAGCTTCCAGGAGCTTGGTTTTATAGTCTCTGGATGTTGGCCATTGATGGGATTATACAGTGGTGGGGGCATTTTCTGGGTGTGACTGCCTAGCTACTGGAAAATGGGGGATCTGGGTGGAAGAGGCTCAGTCCTAATCCCAGCAGCCTTGGAGATCTCAGCCCCGGGACCGCACACCTAGGTTCCTTCATGCATGAGGCTTGTCTGTTTTGTATCTATAAATAATATATAATCCATTATACTTAATTTGATTTTAGTATATTATGACAGTATCCATAAATGATTATAACTACACGTACATTACTAATTAAAAATTATGAAAGACTTCTTCCATGCTGTGGCTTGACTTCTAATACTAAATGGTGTCTCTTGATGAACACAGTATGTAATTTTAATATCATGCATTTTTATAATTTCAGTTGTTTTTGTATTGTTTAAGATACATTTCTACTCAACGGTCATAAATATATATGTACATATATATTTAGTTTTTCTTTCCCATTTATAATCCACTTGTAATTATTTTTTCATATAATGTGATTTAGGGATAAAAATGTTTATATAGTATCCAGTCTATTAGTTAATGGTATAAAATATCCCTTCTCCTTTATATGAGATCACCTCTATTATAAATCGACACTTTGTATGCTAACCTTTTTATTGCTTCTGTATACATTTTTTCCTTCCTAGTACCACTATCAACACAATTGTTAGTTTAGTATTTCTCTAGATATTTTCATAATTCTTTGTAAATATTTTGTAATTTTGTTTCTATTATATAGTTATATGGACTGGAGTGACAGCATAGTGGGTACGGCATTTGCCTTGCATGTGACCGACCCTGGTTCTATTCCTCCGTCCCTCTCAGAGAGTCCGGCAAGCTACCGAGAGTATCCCACCCACATGGCAGAGCCTGGAAAGCTACACATGGTGTATTTGATAAGCCAAAAACAGTAACAAGTCTCACAATGGAGACATTACTGGTGCCTGCTCGAGCAAATCCATGTACAATGGGATGACAGTGTTATAATTCTACATATAGTTATGTATGTATGGAGACAATTCTTTTGTTATCAATGCCTGGTTTAATTCCTCCATTCTCAGAAAACATAATATAAATTATTTCAATTTCTTTGAATTTTTATATGATCTAGTATTAAATTTTATTGGTAAATGCTAATAATTTAAAATACCATTCGCTCTTTCACTATTTAGATCTTGTTATTGCTTCTTTAATTAATTTTCACCTAAAATAATTTGGGGATAAATTATTTTCTATTCACAGACTTAGAATTGAGAAATTATTTTGCAGATTTTCTTTTACATTGCACCTATCATGTGGTAATATTTCTTATTTTATTGTTTAATTAGTTTATTTATTTTTTGCTCTTTGGGTCACCTCCTGGCGGTGCTCAGGGAACCATATGGGTTGTTGGGAATTGAACCTGGGTCGGCCATGTGCAAGGCAAATGCCCTACCCGCTGTGCTATTGCTTCAGCCCAATATTTCTTCTTTGAATATTGAACTTTAAACTTTAGTATAGTAACATTTTTATTTTTTGTTTTGCACTCATATATTTTTCATCCCATACTCCCCCATTAATTTTGTTACAACATTTAATCTTGTCTTGTGCTTTTTAAATTGAAATTACTAGACCATCTAAATTTAAATTAATTAATCACATGTTGTTTTAAGTATTATTATACTATGTTCCTTAATATTGTCACACTTGGCTAATTTTGATTTTTTTACTTTCCCATTATTTAAAAAAATCTAATTTTAAACTTGTAGCTTATCTTCTTTCATTATTTTGTCAAACAACCTTTTATTATGCAATTCATGGTTAGCAAAAAAGGTAAAATATTTTACTTTGATTAACTGAACCTGATATAATTGATTGTTCTCGGTCAGAAATTTGGCTCAAGTGGTAGAGTATATGCTTTGTATGTGTGAGGTCTTGAGTTTGATCCATGGTACATATTCCCTTTCAACATCCCAGCACTTATAAAGATGACTCTGGCACAAGTACTACCAGGTTCAGCACCCACAACAATGGAACTAGAGACACTGTGTTAGATGAAGTAAGCCAGAAGAAGAAGAATAAACACAGGATGCTATCACTTATATGTGGTATTTAAAATAATTGTATGAGGGAATGCAGTGTTTTAATTGGGAGGGGAGTGTTATCAACCCTGGGTCCAGGAGAAAAGGGGGGTGGAGGTAGCAAAGAGACAGATGAGAAGCAATCGGTTCAGTTCAGGGCATTATCGTGCAAAGGTGGTGTTAAGAAATGATAGACATAAAAACCACAGTATCAACAAAACTAAAATCAAGAGACTCAAACTTTAATAACTGAATTTAGAAAGGTGTCTGTCAAGAGGGCAGGCTGGAGGGCTGGTATTAGGGGATGGGTAGGTAAACAGGGGGCTGATGGGAAGGCAGTAGTGGTGGAATCAGTGCTGCAACATTGCATGAAAATTATCACGGTTTCACTGTATCACTGTCATCCCGTTATTCATCGATTTGTTCAAGTGGGTCCCAGCAACGTCCCCATTTGTAATAGCCCTGGGATTTTAGCAGCCTCTCTTTACTTGTTCTTCCCAATGGTGCTGCATTGGAGGCTTTTTCAGGGTCAGGGGAATGAGACCCATCATTGTTACTGTTTTTGGCATATAGAATACGCCACGGGGAGCTTGCCAGGCTGTGATGTGTGGGCAGGATACTCTTGGTAGCTTCCCAGGTTCTCCGAGAGGGAGAACTAGACAATAAGAGGTTGCATGGCTGCAAATGCCATGCAAATAATAGTGCTTTAAAAATAAAAAGAATTTGAATGAGTAAATGGTTGAATTACTTTGTGTGTGTGTGTGTGTATTTTTTTTTTAAGTATTACTTTTCCACTTCTGGGAGAATCAAAAGACAGTAGAGGGCTGGGTAAATGTTTCAAAAATCTGTAGAGCATACTTTGAGTGTGGGAGCCCTGGTTAAATCACTTCCCTTCCAACACTGATCCCATAGCACCATTAGGTATGGCTCCTAAAAATCAAAACAATCAATAAAGTGCCAAAAAGGCAGTATTACCCAATGCTTTAAAAAAATACAGAACGGGGCGATAGCACAGTGATAGCACAGCGGGTAGGGTGTTTGCCTTGCACGCGGCCGACCCGGGTGTGATCCCTGGCATCCCATATGGTACCCCAAGCACTGCCAGGAGTAGTTCCTGAGTGCAAAGCCAGGAGTATCCCCTGAGCATCGCTGGGTGTGACCCAAAAAGCAAAAAAAAAAAAAAAAAAAACAACAGAACATTTTCATTTTATTTATAGATCTCATATTCTATTATTATTATAGCACTGTTTGTGAATAAAAAGGAATATTTTATAATTATAGCACTGTTGTAGCACTGTCATCCTGTTGTTCATCAATTTGCTCGAGTGGGCACCAGAAATATCTCCATTGTGAGACTTGCTGCTACTGCTTTGGGCATATCAAATACACCACGTGTAGCTTGCCAGGCTCTGTTGTGTGGGTGGGATACTCTTGGTAGCTTGTCAGGCTCTCTGAGAGGAACAGAGAAGTTGAACGTGGGTTGGCCTCATGCAAGGCAAATGCCCTACCTGCTGTGCTATACCACCCTGGACACACCTGATCTTGTCTGATCTCAGAAACTATTATTGTTATAGTGTATTTTAATATTACATATCTTTAAAACTGAAAAATATTGATAGATATTATATTTTACATTTATTCATCTGGAGTTACAAATATATTAAATCTCTCAATTTTTATAATTTTTCTTATTCCATGAAGCATTTATTTCTCTAGCAGTTTTAGAATCATGGTTTACTACGAATTAATTTTCATTCATTTTCTCTTGCTTTGCTTTGTTTCCATCTCCCACTCTCTCTTCCTCTTATTCTCCCCCTAATTTTCTTTCCCTAAATATGTTTATTTCATAGTATGTTCTAAAAGTTGTTTTCACTGTCAATATAATTCTAGTTTGGTAATTTTATTTCTTTTCCGACTTCAAATACATCTTTCCATGATTTTCAGGCTTCCATCACTTTGTTTGAAAAGACAGAAATCTCATTATTTTTACTGTGCATTTTAATGTAGTACTTTAAAATGTTTTCTGGACTCAGAGTTTTGATTCATGCAACATTCTTTGTAATACTGGTCTGCATTTTCTTGCCTTCAAAAATATGCAAACTACAACTATAGACAAATCAATTAAATCATTGAATATAACAGAATCATACAGAGGCAATCCAAAATTTTAAAAAATCACATGAAGATGATGTAAACTTGCCTAATATAAAAGTTAATTTTAAGTATTTATTTGTGGTATTACAATATTTTTTGATACAGAGTAGAAGATAAGAATTAGGTTAAATACAGTTAAATAAATACTAAATTACAAATATGAACACTTTAAGATGTTAGGTACTATTATTTGTTTTAATTTCAACATTTATATAACTTCTAGAAATTAATTATAAAGTTGAGAGTCCTTTAGTAGATGACAATATTGGAATTCAAATTATAATCTGCAATTTTTATAAGGATAACTAAGAATTATTTAATGGAAGCAAATAGTCCCAGAATGTTTCACTTTGAATTACCATGGTTTTCCTTTATTTTCTAAAACTTTCAGAATGTAATAGAGTAGATAAATCTCTCATAAATAATAAATATACATTATGTATATATCAGTGACAAGATGTTATTTGAAAAACCAACCAGTGATTTTTGTAGATTTATATTCTGCAACTCCCATCTCCAACTTGCCTTCTATAGTTTAATTTTTGTTTCTACTTTGTCAGGGAAGAGATATTACAATGAATTATAGGGTACACATGATTTTCTCTCTCTCTCTCTCTCTCTCATTTTTACCTTTGACAATCAAATTCCTATTTCTTTAGGAAAATGGAGGACACTTGGGGCATAGCCAAAGGGATTATGTAGATAAATATTTTTTATAATATTATTGTAGCAAAATTATAATATAATACTACATGTTTTAAGTATACATAATTATAATTCAAAATCTACAACCAACATTAATTTATTAAATGTCTAATTATATTGACCATATAACTGTATATTTGAGTGTTTATCCACTTTACCAACCCTTTCCCTTTATAGTTTTATACTATATATTCATCAATTTTTTTAAATTTAGTTCATTTGTTTGTCAGATTCCTCTATAAACCATATAAGCATAATATGATGTTTTTCCTTTAGAATGAAATATCAAGAGCTGAGCAGCAGGGGGCTGGAGTGGAGCAGCATGGTGTCAGGGCCGGCATTTGAACCCTGAGGAGATTTTTTTCCTCTAACAGGCATTTCTTCACCACTCCATAACTCATCCGATGAGTTATGTAATTGGTGTATTCTTGGTGAGGCATTAATTTCATTGAATTTTTTCATTATAGCCCACCACTGTCTTCATGCCCCGAGGATTTTATCTGATAAGTCAGCTGTGAATCTTAAGGATGCTCCTTTATAAGCAATTTCCTTCTTGGATCTTGATGCTTTCAATATTTTATCTCTATCTATGTTTTGTACAAAGGCCTCTTAATTTAGACTCCTACCAACAGAAAAAAACATGCAGGAAACAACTGCAAACTGCAAAGGCCACAATGGTAAAGTAACACAGAAACCCACGAAGCTTAGTGAGTGAAGAATCTAGCCCAGTTGACCCAACCATTTATAATGAGCTATACAACCTCTCTGCTAAAGAACTGAGAATGGAACAGTTAAGGATGCAAAAAGAGCACAGAGAAACAAGGGAATGCACAACCGATAAAATATAGGAGAATATGAGAGAGCAGAAGTGAGGAAAATACAAACAAAAATACAAGCAGAAATAACAGATCTGAAATATCTGGTAGGTGAAATGAAAAAATTCACTGGATCCTCAGCAGCAGAGTAACAGTTGCTGATGACAGAATCAGTGAGCTCCATGATGAGGTGCAAAGAATTTTCCGGCTATAGCAGAAGATGGAAAAGAGCCTTAAAATAAACCAACAGAAGGCAAGAAAATATTGTGATGAAGTCAACAGGGACAACATAAGAATCATTGGAGAATCCAATCAGTGGAGTACCAGAGGGGTGGAAGAAAACCCTGATAAAGAAGCAGCTGTCAAAGCTATCATTGCTGAAAAGTTCCTGGAGCTGAGAAGTTCAGGGACCCAAATTCAGGAAGCCTGAAGGGTCCCAGCTAAAAGAAATCCAAATAAAAATACCGTGATCAGAATAATGAAAAACATAGACAGAGATAGAATGCTGAAAGCTCAAGATCAAAGAAGGAAATTGCTTATAAAGGAGCATCCTTAAGATTCACAGCTGACTTATCAGATGAAGCCCTCTGGGCACGAAGACAGTGGTGAGCTATAGTGAAAAAACTCAATGAAATGAATGCCTCACCAAGAATACTTTACCCAGTCAGACACTCAGATTTGAAGAAAGAATACACAACGTCACATATAAACAACTCAGGAACTTCATAGACTCAAAGCCATTGTTACAAGAACTGAATGGGCTACTTAAAGATAGGGGAAGCTCCACAAGTACACTAGATACCTAGATACACTAGATACACTACATACAGATGGCACAAATCTCCATCACAATAATCTCTCTCATTGTCAATCGACTAAATGCATAATCAATAGGCAGAGGGGCAAGATGGATTAGAAAATTGAACCCAACTCTCTGATTCCTGTAAGGAACACATCTGAAAAATCAAAGCAAGCACAGATTCAAAGTCAAAGCCTGGAAAACCATTCTCCAAGCAAACAACCCCTTCAAAATAGCTGGGGTGGCCATACTAGTATCAGACCACATAAACTTCAGGCTGAAGAATGTTATGAGACAGTGAAGGTCATTTCTCAATGATCAAAAGATCTGTATATCAGGAAGAACTCTCATTCCTAAATGTATATGTACCTAATGAGGGACCAGCAAATTACTTAAAACAGCTGTTAATATACTTGAAAAAAGACATCGATAGCAATACAATAGTAGTTGGAGCTTTTGACACTGAGTTGTCATCTCTTGATAGATCTAACAGGCTTGAACTCAACAAGGAAATACTTTATTTGAAGGCATAAATGGAAGAGAGGGGGTTATATGACTTTCCATTCCCCCAAAGTTGGATACATATTCTTATTCAGTTCACATGGGACATTCTTCAAGTTAGGCCACATACTGGGCCACAGAATGTACCTCCATAAAATTAATAAGACAGAAATTATATCAATTATTTTTCAAACTATGTTGCACTAAAAATAGAAGTGAATCACACACAGAAATGGAGAATTAAAGCAAACACCTGAAACATAAACAGCTTGCTACTGAACAACCAGTGAGTTGGAGGGGAAATCAAAGAGAAAATTGAAAGATTTCTAAAAATGAATGAAAATGAGGATATGCTATACCAGAACTTATGGGACACACCAAAAGCAGTGGTAAGAGGAAAGTTCATAGCTCTGCAAGTGTTCACTAGGAAGGAAGAAAGGGCCCTCATAAATAACTTAACCTCACAGCTTAAGGTCTTGGAAAATGACCACCAAAAGGAGCACAAATCAGAAAGGAAGAAGAAAAAAAACACTTAGAACAGAAATCAAAGAGCTAAAATTCCCAAAACTATCTGAAAGATCAACAAAATCAAATGTTGGTTTTTGAGAAAATTGGTAAGATTGATAAACCACTAGCAAGATTCACAATGAAACAAAGAGGAAACCTAATAAACTGAATCAGAAATGCAAAGGGGGACATCACAACAGAAGCTACAGAAATTCATAGAATCATCAGAGATTGTTTTGTATACCACTAAACGAGACAACCTTGAAGAAATGGGTAAATTCCTGGATTCCTATAACTTCCCAAGCCTGAACCAAGAATATTCGGAATACCTTAACAGACCTCTCACCATCAAGGAAATCAAAACAGGTATCAAAAGTCTTTCTCAAAACAAAAGCCCAGTCCCAGACGGATTCGTTTAAACCCTTTACAAAGACCTAGTATCAATCCTTTTGAGCTTTTCTAGAAAATTGAAGAAAACAGAAACACCCTTAAACAGTTTCTATGAGGCAAATATCCTGATATTTAAATCAGTTAGAGACATGACAAGAAAAGAAAAGAAAAGAAAAGAAAAGAAAATTACAGACTGATATCCCTGATGAACACAGATGCCAAGATCCTCAGCAAAATACTAGCAAATAGAATCCAATAATTTATCAAAAAGATTATACACCATGACCAAGTAGGATTCGTTCTGAGATGCAAGGAAGATTTCACACTCACAAGTCAATCAATATAATATTCATACTAGTAAAAGAAAAGATAAAAACTATATAATCATATCAATAGATGCAGAGAAAGCATCTGACAAGATCCAGTCCCCATTAATGATAAAAACTCTCAAAATGGCAGTTGAAGGAATTTTCCTCAATGTAGTCGAAGCCTATTTTTTAGGTAAGAAAGCCATAAAAAGACGCCTGTCTTTGGAAACTCTCCAGTTCATTCACCAATGTGGTTTAGTGTGAGCCTCAGGCAATCACAGGCTAATGTCTGAGCTCGCAAAGCTGTGCTGAGAAGCGATAGAGGAAAACCTCAAAGAGAAAAGAGCAGCAGTGTTGACTGATGTGGCAGAAGCCAGGAAAAGTATTTGCAATGCTTGCCTGTCCTTCACCAACTATAGGACCAAGATGACTGCCCTCTGACGTCTTGATGGATCTATCACATCTTCCAGGAAGACAATGGAAAAGATTATCTACGACTTCAACTAGGATCTCTTCAATAGTCACATCCACCTGCCTATATATCAAATTCTGCAGGATGGATATGTTGTTCCCAGTGTTTTTCCTTCTGAAATCCGACACCACATTTCATTGGTAAAGAAGCATATAGCACTCGGTCTAGACAAGGTCAGACCCAAACACCTGAAGAATCTGCCACAAGTACTCATCAATACATTGGCTCGGCTCTTTACACGCTACCTATCTGAATGAAAGTTTCCATACCAATGGAAAACCAGCAGGACTGTCCTGTTCCAAGAAGGGAGACATCCAAGACATCAGCAACTATCACCTGACCTTGAGAATTAACTCAAGTTAATCACTTGAGTCATCCTGAATAGGATTGGCAGAACACTAGATTAAGGACAACCATGCAAGCAAGCCAGGATTCAGTATGATCAACCATATTCACACAGTTTAAGATGATGCTCTGTTTAACGTTTATTGATTTAAAGAAGGCCTTTGATTCTGTTGAGACTGAAGCGGCTATTGAAGCCCTAGACAAACAGGGCATTCAAACTCAGTACATCAGGATCCTCCATGAGCTTTATTATGATTTCACCACCAAGATCTCACCATTCTCCAAGGAAATGATCATCAACGTAAAGATAGGGGTTTGGCAGAGCAATACCCTTTCACTGAAACTCTTCAATGCCACCCTTGATAATGTCATGCAATGACTGGAATGGGAAAGAATGGGAATCGGGAACTACACCACCTCCATTTCTCCATTTCGCTGATGACATTGTTCTAATAACACCAAACATTAGCCAAGTGGCAAAAATGCTGACCGACTTTGACCATGAGTGTGGAAAGGTCAGACTGCAGCTGAATCTCATGAAGACAATGTTGATGAGCAAGCGAGTAGTTTCTGACATTCCATTTGCTCTCAATGGAACAAACATCTCTGAATGCAGTAGTTATGTGTACCTAGGTCGAGAATTCAACATGATGAATGATCTGGCACCTGAGCTGCACAGAGGGAAGAGAGCGGTATGTAACGCCTTCAAGAGCTTTGAAGAAGTTGTTAAGAGGATGAAGAACCTCTGGCTCTGGACGCATCTGTTTGACTCCACCATTCTTCCTGCACTAACATACACCTCAGAGACTTGGGCCCTACAAAAACAGGATAAGATCGCTATTTGAGTCTCCCAAAGAGGAATTGAAAGAGCTATGCTTGGGATATCATGTTTCACTCAAGTGAGAGAATGAATCTGGAGTTCTGACCTTTGTCGAGAATCAGGGATGCTGTCTCGTTTGCCAAGTAATCAAAAATCAGATGGCCCGGACACGTAATGCGATTTGGAGAGGACCACTGGACTAGAGCTGTTACTGACTGGATTCCATGGGGTGTCAAAGGAATGCCTGGCCTCCCACCTATGAGATAGTCAGACTTCTTTGTCAAGACCCTGAATGAATGGTTTGAGGTTCGTGTTCCCAGAGCGAGCAGACGCCATTGGGCTACACTAGCACACGACAGCGATGAATGGAGACATTACTGGAGCCTGCTGGAGCAAATCAATGACCAACAGGATGACAATTGATACAAGAAGTGATAGTCAAAGATATCAACAGAAAGGATTATTCTAAGTGGGGTAAAACTAAAGTCTTTTCCCCTTAAAACCAAGAATAAGACAAGGTTGCCCACTCTCACCGCTCCTATTCAATGTAGTACTGTAAGTACTTGCTGTAGCAGTTAGGCAAGAAAAAGATATTAAGGGCATCCATATAAGAAAGGAAGTAGTTAAGCTTTCTCTCTTTGTATATAACATATTTGTATTTGTAGATACTATTTTTAGAATATCCTTTAGAATCTACAGAAAAGCTCCTAGAAATAATAGATTTGTTTAATAAAGTAGAAGGTTACAAAATAAGTACCTCAAAGTTCATGGCACTCCTACATACAAATAATGAAATAGAAGAAAGAGATATTATAAAAATTATCCCTTTTACAATTTTGCCACAGAAAATCAAGAACCTTGGAATCAGCTTAACTAAAGAGGTGAGGGATCTATACAAAAAAACCCTACAAAACACTACTTCAAGAAATTGAAGCATTGAACTGTAGCACTGTCATCCCGCTTGAGCTGGCACCAGTAATGTCTCCATTGTGAGACTTGTTACTGTTTTTGGCATATCAAATATGCCACGGGTAGCTTGCCAGTCTCTGCTGTGGAGGAAGGATACTCTCGGTAGCTTGCCAGTGTCTCTGAGAGGGACAGAGGAATTGAACCCAGGTCGGCAGCGTGTGAGGCAATGCCCTGTGCTATCACCCTCACTAGATGTGAGGGTGATCTGCCTTCGACATCTGTCACCCCATTGATTATTGATCGCCAGCGTTGGTTTGGCTGATCTGGCTGGCTAGGTCCTTTTCCTCCCTCACCATTCCATGTGCATCCCTCCCAAAGCGTACTGGGTCGAAGAGGACAGCCTTCCCCGAATAGACACGGACTGATCTAGGTTGAGGGTATACAAGTAGCCACAGTTCCCTGCTAGAACCTCTAAACAAGCTCTCAAGAAATAGAAGAGTACATGAAAAATTGGAAGCATAGCCACTTCTCATAGCGAGGATTGACATTGTCAAAATGATAGTACTCCCTAAAGCATTATACAGATTCAATGCAGTCCCTATAAGGATACTCATGATATTTTTCAAAAAAATAGATCAAACTCTCTTGAAATTCATGTGGAAAAATAAACACACAGAAAAAGTAAAGCAATCGTTGGAAAAAAGAAGATGGGAAGCCTCAACTTTCCCAACTTAAAACTCTACAACAAAGCAGTAGTAATCAAAACAGCATGGTACTGGAATAAAGTACAGATTAATGGAATAGAGTTAAATTTCCGGATGTTGATGCTCAGATGTATGATCACTAATCTTTGATAAAGGAGAGAGAAATGAGAAATGGAGCAAGAAAAGCTTCTTTATCAAGTGGTGCTGGGAAAATTGGGCAGCTACATGGAAAACAATGAACTCAGACCTCTTTCTAATTCCAGACATAAAAGGCAGACCAAAATAAATTTAAGTACTTGATATCAAACCTAAACCTTAAGATATCTGGAGAAAAATATGGGCAGAACCCTCCATGACATTGAAGCTAAAGGAATTTTCAAAAATGATACACTGCTGACCAAGCAAGTGGAAGTAAAGATAAACAAATGGGACTACTTTAAATTTAGTAGCTTCTACACCTCAAAAGAAACAGTGACCTTTGTCAAATATTAAGTGACCATATATTTGGGGGTCTGTGACAGGATATTCAACTCTGTTCCATTGGTCTGCAGGTCTGTTTTTATCCCAATACCATGCTGTTTGAATTACTACTGCTTTGTAGTAGAGTTTGAATTTGAGAAAGTTGATGCCACCTAAGATAAAAAAGAAGATCTTTTTTCCAAGGACTGCTTTAGCTATTCGTGGGGGTTTATTGTTTTCCATATGAATTTCAGGAGTGTTTTGTCTATTTATTTGAAAAATGTCATGGGTATCCTGATAGGGACTGCATTAAATTTGTATAGTGCTTTGGGCAATATTGCATTTTGATAATGTTAATTCTTCCTATCCATGAGCAGGGGATGTGTCTCCATTTCCTAGTGTCCCCCTTTATTTCTTGAAGTAGTGTTTTGTAATTTTCCTTGTACAGGTCCTTCACCTCTTTGGTTAAGCTGATTCCAAGGTACTTGATTTTCTGAGGTATTATTGTGAACGGGATTGTTTTTTAAATGTCTCTTTTTTCTCTTTAATTATTTACATATAAGAAAAAAAAGAAACAGTGACCAAGATACAAAGACAGCTCACAGATTGGGAAAAATTATTTATGCACTAAGCATCTAATAAATGGTTAACATGCAAGATATATAAGGCACTGGTAGAACTTTATAAGAAAAACCATCCAACCACATGAAATAATGGGGAGAATAAATGAACAGAAATTTCCTCAAAGAAGAAGTACGAGTGGTCAAAAGACATGTGAAAAAATGCTCAACATTGCTAATCATTGGGAGATGCAAATCAAAACAGCAATGAGATATCATTTCATACTGCAGAGACTGGCACACATCAAAAAGAACAAGAGTAACCAAGTGCTGTCATGAATGAGGGAAGAAAGGGACTCTTCTTCATTGTTGGTGAGAATGCCAACTGCTTCAGCAGTTTTGGAAAACAATATGGGTATTTCTGAAAAAGCTAGAAATTGAGCTTCCATATGACCCAGAAATACTCTCCTTGGAATATACCCCAGGAGTTCAAAACCAACAGCAGAAATGTTATCTGCACTTCTATGTTCATTACAGCACTATTCACAATAGCCAGAATCTGGAAACAAACCAAGTGCCTGAGAACAGATCACAGGTTAAAGAAATTATGGTACATCTACACAATGGAATATTATACAGTTGTAAGAAAAAATTAAGTCGTGAAATTTGCCTATAAATTGATGGACATGGAGAGTATCATGCTGTGTGAAATGTGTCAGAAGGAGAGGGAGAAACATAGAGTAATTTGGCTCTATTATAGAGTATAAAATAACATAATATGAGACTAATACCTAAGGACAGTAGAAACAAGGGCCAGCAGTATTGATCCACAATTTGAAACCTGCCTCAAGTTCTGGGGGAGAAGAAGGAAGTTGGGATAGAGAAGGGACCACTATGACAAAGATAGTTGGAAATGAGATCACTTTGCGTTCTGAAAATAGATAAAGCAACAAATTGGATAACCTCTCGGTATTTGCACTGTAAACCATAATTCCAAAGAGAGAGGGAGGGAGGGAAGGAGGTGGCAGGGAGGAAGGGTGAGGAAAGGAAGGAGGGAGTGAGAGAGAGAAAGAGAGAGAGAGAAAATGAGAGAAAGAGAACCTGACCAAGAACAGCTTTGTAACCTGTATCTCATGGTGATTCAATAAAAAAAAAAGAAAGAAGGAAAAAAAAGGAAGAAGGAAAACACTGGAAAAATAATCTTAAAAATAAAAAGAATAAAATATCGTTATGTCTCATTGCAGAAACTCCTAACCCAGGTGGAGTTGGCAAAGAGATGATTTTTGGGACATCCAATAAATGCCAACTACAAAAATCTCTGTTTCTCACTTTCAGGATACAATGGTAACAACAACCCAAGAAAGGCTGATGAAATCTGAAACATATGGGCCAAAGAAGTGTGAAAAATAAACACTCCCAAGAAAAAGCAGAAGTGTTGCTTTGTCTAAGCATGAAGGACTTTTAGAAAGTTTTACAAAGTTTTCTGTTGCAACAAGGTAGTGCAGTAGTCTTTGAATATGTCCGTTCAAAATATCTTAAAGCTAGTAGGAACTAAAAACATCTTGACTATTAAAACCAAGAAACAGCTCTTCAGGTATAAGCTTGACTCACCAATGAAAGAAGAGAAGTCATAAGAGAAGAGAAATAAGAGAAGTCATAGTATACAATAAGAGATAAATATAATTTCTACACTTAATAAGGCACAGTACCACAATATAAATGCTTCTCTAGGGGAAATGTGCAATAGAGACCACAAATTAAGACAGATTTTATTACCTCAGCAAATATGTGTATGTGAGTGTATAGAAGTATTGATATAGAATCAAATCTTATACATCACTGTCATCCCATTGCTCATTGATTTGCTTGAGTGGGCACCAGTAATGTCTGCATTGTGAGACTTGTTGTTACTGTTTTTGGCATATAGAACATACCACAGGTAGCTTGCCAGATTCTGCTGTGTGGGCGGGATACTCTCAGCAGCTTGACAGGCTCTTCGTGAGGGGCAGAGGAATCAAACCCGGGTTGGCGGCCTGTTGCAAGGCAAATGCCCCACCCACTGTGTTATTTCTCCAGCCCTGAGCTAAATCATCATCATCTTCATCATCATCATCATCATCATCATCATCATCATCATCCCGTTGATCATCAATTTTCTCGAGCGGTCTCAGTACTGTCTCCATTCATCCTAGCCCTGAGATTTTAGAAGCCTCTCTTTACTCATCCTCCCGCATGGAGGCTCTTTCAGGGTCAGGGAATGAGATCCATCATTGTTACTAGCTTTGGCATATGAATACGCTACGAGGAGCTTCCCAGGCTCTCCCATGTGGGCAACAAACTCTCGGTAGCTTGCCAGGTTCTCCAAAGGGGAAAATTAGGCTATAAAATGATGCAAAGTCACATGCTTCTGGGAGCTTGGTCTTATAGTCTCTGAATGTTGGATGTTGGTGGAATTACACGGCATCTGGGGAATTTTCATAATAGATAATTACTCAAAGGTAAGAATTTTCAAGTTCAAAGTGACCCACCATGTCCCTAGTACAATGAATGAAATACTGCCATATTAAGGCACATGCCACCACAAAATTTAAACCACCAAGACCAATGAGAAATTTCTGAAAACTTCTAAACAGAGCAAACCAGTCATGTACACAGAAGGGGATAAAAGAAAAGCACTAATCTTTTCCATAGCAATACTGGGATGTTATGAAAAATGCCTTCAAAACTCAGATAGCAATGGATCAGTTGGAATTCTGTACCCAATCGACAAAAACAAGCAAACTGGGAGGACAAAAAGGCATTAGAAGCAAGGCAGCTAGCTCAGGGGTCAAGAACACAAGTCTTCCATGCACAGGGACTTCAGTCTGATCCTAGACACAACATGCGACCCCATAGCCTTGCCCCCATGTGGTGTCGTCCTGTAGACAGATGAGGCCCAGGTAACCCCCCCTCCCACAGTGCTGAGTCCAGGCAGCGCTCACTCAGTGAACCTAAGGTTCAAATATTCTGGCCCAGCTAACAAAGTATTACTGTAGTGGTTCCCAGTACCTCTGAGCACTACTTGTGAGTCCTCCCTGCCCCTCTCCCTCCAAAAAAAAAAAGAGATTTTAAGAGTGGGGAAAGTAGTTTTAAGATGTGAAGGATCTCAACAAATTAAGCTCCCATGTGCACTTTACTGAGAACTTTTAAAAATGGATTGAAGTGCTATGATTTATAATATTGTGAATGATGGTTTCCCATGTACAAAATTCCAACACCATGCCCATTGCCATTGTACTCATCTCGCTGCCCCAATGTCCCCAATGTCTGTCCCTTTCAACATCCCCCTCACCCCAAACTTAGTTTTATGGATCAGTACTACCATCAGTATACACACAATTTTAGTATATTACATTTATTAAGATAAAAAGGTATTTAAACCAAAGTCAAACATTTGCATAGTTTAACATATTTTGTATATGGCTTTAAATTAGAGTAGAGATAACCTCTCCCAGTTGTCTTAAGAGCATGTAACAAGGGAAAATAGAAAGCTCAAATTCTGGTCATAGAGTCTGATATCATTTCTTGACAGTCTCTTGCCCAGGTGGTTGAGTTTCCCTTCCTGCCCCGAGCAGAGCCCCTGTAGCCAAAGACCTCTGGAACCCAGCCACAGCCATGCTCAAAGCCCTTCTTCACAATTTTGGATGAGCTTCACACATGAAGGAATTGGCAGAGCAACCCAGGTGTGTGGGACCCAGGGCTGAGATTTCCAAGCCTACTTGCATTGGGACTGGGCTTCTTCCTCCAAGATCCCCCATTTTCCAGTAGCTAGGCAGTCACACCCAGAATCTGCCCCTGGTGCCATGTAATCCCATCAACGGCCAACATCCAGAGACTATAAAACCAAGCTCCCAGAGAAATCTTATAGCCTAGTTCTCCCTCTCAGAGTACCTGGAAAGCTACTGAGAGTTTCTTGCCCAAATGGTCTCCTGTGGCAAACTCCCCGTAGTGTATGCATATGCCAAAACCAGTAAAATGATGGGTCTCATTCCCCTGCCCCTGAAAGAGCCTCCAATGCTGCACAGTTGGGAAGGATGAGTGAAGAGAGGCTTCTGAAATCTCAGGGCTAGGACTAATGGAGACGTTATTGAGACTGCTCAAGAAAATCGATGATCAATGGGATGATGATGATGATGATGATGATGACATTCTTAAGATAAAAAGGTATTTAAACAAAAGTCAAACCTTTGCACAGTTTAACATGTTTTGTATATGGCTTTAAATCAGAGTAAAAGACCCCCTCCCAATTGTCAAAAGAGCACCTCCCAAGGGAAAATAGAAAACTCAAATTCTGGTCATAGAGTCTTATATCATTTCCAGGTGATTCTAGAAAGAAAGTTTTTGCCCAAATAGTTCTCAAAAAAACCTTCCCTGTCAGAGTTTCTGTTAAATGCTTTTTCTGAGACTTTTTTGTACCTACCCATTTTCTCATGCACTAAGAAAATTTAACTTGCTCTTTCACCTGTCTTATTTTACATTGAAGACTTTTAGGGATTATGATCATTTACCTCTGAAGTTCCATTCTTCACCCATCTCAACTCTGAGCCCTTATGCTAATTTTCATAAACAACATCAATATCTTTGAGCAGCTAGTGTCAAGTGAACTAGAGATCAACTCCCTGTCCCATCTGCATGCCCGAACTATAGATTCTTCAACAAAATAGATGGAATTACTATTAGTCACTCTCTTTTAGAGAGGTATATTACTCTTTGCTAGAAAACTGGACCACACAGGGCTGGAGCGATAGCACAGCGGGTAGGGCGTTTGCCTTGCACGTGGCCGACCCGGGTTCGATCCCCGGCATCCCATATGGTCCCCCAAGCACTGCCAGGAGTAATTCCTGAGTGCAAAGCCAGGAGTAATCCCTGAGCATCACTGAGTGTGACCCAAAAAGCAAAAAAAAAAAAAAAAAAAAAAGAAAACTGGACCACTCTCCTATTTGCTGCCTATCTACATTCTAAGTCCTGCATCCTTATCTGTTAAGAATACATCCTAGAGTCCACATCTGGTGTGGCTCCAGTGGTGCAATTGGTCGGCATGAGTTATTTAGAACATCGCATCCTGGAGTGGCTACTAAATTATTGAACCAAATAAAGGTAAACTCAAAATGATACTAGGGAAGCCTACTCTTATTCTGTCAGCTGTGAGAACAAAGGAAGAATGGAAGGTGTGGGCTAGTATAACTAGGATCAAGTAGAGGTAAGCTAGAGGACTAAGAAAAGGTGAGCAGCTCCAAGTTGAAATGATGTGTATGTTTTATTTCATGTGTATTCAGTGGTTTTATGAGGTTGGATACAGCTGCTTGAAGGAGTATTACGAATGAGATAGTGGTATTATTATGTTTGTACTGACCTCAAGACACAACCCGGTTCTGAAACACTATGGAACAAATTCACCAGCATAATTTCCCTACATTGGCCTACATTTATTCTCCAACAGCTGTTTAAAAACTGCCAGTCTCCTAAACAAATGATGTAGTTAACAGGGATTGCAACCATTCAGACACTACAATGTAACTGAAGCTATGCCTTTAAAAGCAATGTACAATCCTTTCTGACAGCCTATTTGCTTAAAATTTTAATCATAGTTCTTTATGGTGGACAGCAAATGGCACATGTGACCTGTTGACTAGTATTAACCTTGTATTTCATGTCATTGCAATAAAATATTTTCCTGAATATCATGCAAGTGCAAAGCAGCCAAAAATGCTTATCATCCCCCACATATGAATCATGACCAAAAACAACAAGTATGAATATAATAGAAATTTTCTATAGAATTGAATTGTGGGGAAAGAGTTCATCTTCCGTTGACAATTTTATACCGTGCAAGTATGTGGTTCCTTAACTACCCTATATATTTTGGGAGCAATGACTAAAATGTCATTTGACAAACTAACATCTTAAGTGATAAATAACTCCAAATTTATATTAAAAGATAGAGAAGAACAGAAGAAAGTTAATGATCCTTATAATTTGAGCCGGGCACAATATTATCTTCTAAGTTTCCACTGAGAGCTTTGTCCCTAAGATAAGAATTTATCAGTGAAAACGATGGTCTGTAAAGAAACATGAACCTGTGTGATCAAGCATGACCTCTATGCCTCTGAAATATAGTGAGTATGGGGCAAATATGTGAAGAAAAGAAGGAAGAGGAAACCAAGGATACAAGAAAATGAGAAGAGAATGTAAGAAGAACAAAGAGAAAGCAATTAGACATTTCCTTTTTATGAGGTGCAGTGTGATAGAACAGAAAATAGAGTCAGTTTCTTCAACCAGAAAGTCATGGGTTTGTATCTCATCTCATTTTTTTTTTCAGCCAACTAACTTGGGAGAGTCATTTTAACCCCATGATCCTGATCTCTGTAGCTGTAAAGCAGGGCTAATGATATCTTGCACTGTTGATGAGAGATAAACACACAGCAAGGTCTGACCTAAACTGAGGGCTGCATCAATATTGACTACCTTCCTGCAGTTCCCACTCTTTGTTTTCTCTAAATTGAAGAAAAAATAAAACTAGCCAAGATGCCTACTGTTTTCCACAGATATCTAAGTGGGGATCTTTTGCCTAGATCTCTCTAGCACCAAGATCTTCCTATGAAAAGTCTTCTCTGTGATAATCTCTGTAAGAAAAGTGGAATTATTCTTTCATGTGATGTCACTGCAGGTCATCAAGCCATCTCATTCTGCCCAACATTTGACCCATCAAATTAGATTTGCATGATTTTTCAAATGGTTCCATGGTTCTCTTAATTTCTATTTCATACTGGGTCATGGTAAGGCAACTTAAGTGTATAGATCACGATTTTCTACTTATGCATTTTATAAAGCCCCCAAAGTTCACTGTGTAATATTGAAATACAATCACAAGTAATTAATATTTTCAGTCAGCTTATTCTTTTACTGTGTCTCTGGATTGAAAACTCCTTTGTAAAGTGGAGATTTAGTCCCATCTTTTCAGGAATGAAGTCTCTATTTTTATCTTGAAGCCAAAAAAGCAGTAGAATTTCAAATCTTTTGGAGACATATCTTTTTTGAGGCTGGAGGTCATACTCAGCTATGCTCTGAACTTCTTCTAGGCTTTGTGCTTTGGAATCACTCTTGGGGGTGCTGGGGGAACATATGGAGTTTTGGGGATCAAACCCAGGTGAGCTGAATGCAAGGCAAACTCTGCTGTCCTTTCATAAAGTTCTATTTCATCACTAGTGATTTACTTGACTTGGGGTTTGAGATACTTTTAACACTCACATGACTCCAATGTTCTAATTTGGATCCTACCATCATTACAATGTTCATTCGGCCATTTTCACAAGTTCCTCTTGTTTCATTTACTTCATAGTCAGGTGTGAGTTATTCTGAGCAAAGTCTCTAGTTTATTTTTTCTGTGTTTAATCATCAGTGCCCCCTAAGGAGAGAATATTAAAATGCAATTGTGTTGATTGAGTAAATTCTCATCTTTCTGATCTTTACAAAGAGTTGTCATCTGAAGAAGTCATATTATTTAATAAGAGTTAGCCTGTACCAGAGAGAAAGAAGTGGGTTATCTGTTCCTTTGGAAAGGAAAAGTTGAAGCAAAAATAAATACCTCTTGTTAAGCACCCACTATATGCCAGATAAAGTACTAGGAAGTACAAGTATAGAATTTTACTTTACATCGAGTTTAGGATAAAAATAGAAACAAAATACAGATAAAAATGAGTATAAGCTTAAGCACACGTTAAACATTTGCTACGTTAAATGTGAACAATTAATAATGATTTGTTTTTCCTAACAGCTGTGTCATATCTCATTGTGTAGATGTACCATAGTTTCTTTATCCAATCATCTGTTCATGGGCACTTTTTTTTAATTTTTGCAGATTCTGGCTGTTGTGAATAATGCTGCAATGAACATAGAAGTACAGATGGTGTTCCTGTTGTGTGTTTTTGGATCCTCAGGGAATATTCTCAGAAGTGGTATTGCTGGGTCAAATGTGAGCTCAATTTCTATTTTTTGTGGAATGTCCACATAGTATGAGGTCATGCAATTTGCCTATAAATGGATGAACTTGGAGAGTTTTATGCTGAGTGAAATTAATCATAAAAAAGAGCGACATATAGAATGACTGCATTCATTTGTGGTATATAAAAAACATTATGAAACTAATATCCAATGCCAGGATAAATAGGTCAGCAGGACCGGTCAATGGTTAGAAGTTACCACAAGGGTGTGGAGGGTGGAGGGTAGTTAAGATAGAGGAGGGTCCATTATGACAACGTTAGTTATAAATGATCACTCTGGGTAATAACTGAGTGTTGAAAGTAGGTAAAGGGATATACACGATAACCTTTCAGCATCTTATTGAAAACCATAATGCCTAAAATGAGAGGGAGAAAGAGAGAGAAGAAAGGTGTCTGCCAGAGAGGCAATGGAGGTGGGGGTGTTCTGGGGGTGGGAGGGAGGGAAATTAGGACATTGATGCTGGGAAAGTACACTGGTGAAGTGGTGGGTGTTAGAACACTGTATGGCTGAAACACAATCATGAACAGCTCTGTAATACTCTGTCTCACAGTAATTCAAGAAATAAAACATTTTAAAAAATAAATGATTTAATCAGAATGTTTTTTCTTTAATCAGAAAGACCAAATATGGGAGCCAGGAGATGGCTGAATGGACTGAGCACAAGCTTTGCATGCAGAAAACTTAGGTTCCATACCCGGCATGCACGGTTTCCTAAGCACCACTAGGAAGTAATCCCCAAGCAATGTGCCAAGAGCATCATTGAGCATTATTAGGTGTGACCAAATCATAATGGGTTAATATTATACACAACAAGTTTTGCACACAAGCCCGGTATATACAGAGCTCAAATCCAAGGTGTGGCTTTAGCCCTTGCTTGAAGAGAGCCTTACCTACCTCCTTTAGAGATGCAGTGAGATCATCATAAGTGCTTGGATTCATGCCACTCATATTTATGGTCTAAAGATCATTTTCTTTTCATCGTGTCTCTATTTCTTTATAGCCAAACATGAAAGGTGATAACTGGATTGGAAATTGTAGATTTTCTCTGTTATATGATTGGTAACAGAACCTTCTAAGAAGTAAGAAAAAAGATTATTTTCTAGGAACTGAGGGATCTAGTACTTTGCATTTGACATAAGATGTCACAGGCCACATGCTTTCCTTCCTCTGGTTCTCTAGATATATATTTTTCATACTAGCAACCCTGAAAATAGGTTTGCTGATGAATGCTTGTATTCTTTATGAAACTGTGGAATGTTCTGCACTGAACATCCTAGTTTCATACCATTAAAAGTTAACTAAACAGATAAAAATAGGGCTGGTTTTGTAATTGGATAGTAGTAGCCTCATATAATGATTCAGATACTTTGTGAACTCAGGAAGATATATCTTCTATAAAAGAAACAGATGCCAGTTTTACCCTAAAATAAAAGATCAAGTGAGATAAATAACTAGAGAACTTGTGGTAAGCTAGGTAATTTATTTATTTTTTTCTTCTTCTCCTTTCAGGATGAGGATTTTGACAGGATTGGTAAATCAGTTCTGGTTAAAGTCAATTCCGTGGACTTGTGTGGTGCCAACAATATTTAGATCAAAAAAGAAAACAAAGAAAGAGAGGCAGATTTCATGCTATACAGCATATGGCATGGTCGAGGAGAAAAGCCATATGTGCAGGTTGCTGCCTTCTATAAACTGACTTCTGTAATGAAATGAAAGGGATTTTCCCCCTTTTATTTATCATGGGCTAAAAATCAGGGAGATTCTGCTTCAAGGATAAAAGGAAGGGGGGAAAAGACTGAATTGGAAATATATGTTTTAAAAGAAGAAAAAAATACAAGGATAAATGAATTTGTGTTTAGAGTATCCCAAATGTAATAGTTGCTCATTTGGAAAGACCTGATTACCATCAAAGCATATCACTTGGGATGGGCCTGGCTTCTAAGGCCCATGTACCACAGGCTGCATTTCAACTCTTTTTCACCAAAGGCCCAGAATTCATACCCTGCTGTCCTCACAAGGTTTGCCCTTCCTTCTCTGTGGTTTTGATGACATCTGCATGAAAGCACAGACTCTGCCTCCTGCGGCTTTATCACTACCTGAAGTCACAGGATAGCGGTAGCCATAGCAACGTCTTCAGTATTGCTAACCTGGGGTTATAAACTCGCGGGTAGGAAACTGGAGACAGATACATATTGAGCCAAAAAATATCTAAGAAAAAAATGACTTCAAACATACTAAAATAGATTATAAATCAGCACCAAAGAGGAAGAGAGAAGGGAACAATATTTATTAGGCATCTCTTGTGTTCTAGATTCTCTCCTATGAGTTTGCTAGATTTTTAAGGTAGTTCAGAAAATAGCCCATAAGGACTGCATGATTATTAACCTTTGTTATTTATGCACAAATAGATGTAATAAGTTGTCAGGTAACAGACAAATTTGATAAGTGATAAGTGGACTTGCACCACTGTTGGGGGGGTCAGATTTTGTTTGTACTATAAAATATGGGTCTCTATCGGGTAAGGTGTTTGCCTTGCATGTGGCCGACATGAGGTTGATTCCTCTGTCCCTCTCGGAGAGCCTTGCAAGATACTGAGAGTATCCCACCTGCATGGCAGAGCCTGGCAAGATACCCATGGCATATTCAATATGCCAAAAACAGTAATAAGTCTCACAATGGAGATGTTACTGGTGCTGGCTCAAGCAAATTGATGAGAGACGGGAGGACAGTGCTATAGTGCCACAGTTCCATTATATATGTATATATATATTTATTATATATTGTTGTTGTATATTTTTTATTTATTTAAAAAAAAATTTTATTAGTGAATCACCGTGGGGTACAGTTACAAATTTATGAACTTTCATGTTTGTATTTAGTTTACATCCCTCCATCAGTGCCCATTCTCCCCCAACAATGATCCCAGTATCCCTCTCACCACCCCATTCCAACCCCCACCACCCCATCCTGCCTCTGCAGCAGGGCATTCCCTTTTGTTCTCTCTCCTGTTGGATGTTGTAGTTTGCAATAGAGATATTGCGTGGCCATTACGTTGGTCTTAGTCTACTTTTGGTACACAGCTTTCAAACTGAGTGTGTCCTCCCAACATTCTCTACTAGGTGTTCCCTTCTCTGTCTCTGCTGCCTTTTCCCCCAGCATTGGAGGCCAGTTTCCAAGCTTTAGGCATACTTCCTGGTTCTTATCTCTACTACTCTTGGGTGTTAGTGTCCCATTCTGCTACTTTATAATCCAGATATAAGTGAGATCTTTCTATGTCTGTCTCTTTCTTGCTGACTCATTTCACTCAACATGATACTTTCCATGTTGATTCACTTATATGCAAATTTCGTGACTTCATCTTTTCTAACAGCTGCATAGTATTCCATTGTGTAGATGTACCAAAGTTTCTTTAACCAGTCATCTGTTTTTGGGTGCTCTGTTTTTTTTTTCCAGATTTTGGCTATTGTAAACAGTGCTGCAATGAATATAGAAATGCAGATGTCATTTCTACTATATCTTTTTTCCTCTCCAGGATATATTCCCAGGAGTGGTGTTGCTGGGTCAAATGGGAGCTCAATTTCTAATTTTTTGAGAATTGTCCATATTGCTTTCCAAAAGAGCTGAATCAGTCGGCATTCCCACCAGCAGTGAAGGAGAGTCCCTTTCTCCCCATAACCACACCAACATGGGTTTCTTTTGTTTTTTTGGATGTGGGCCAGTTTCTGTGGTGTGAGATGATATCTCATTGTTGTTTTACTCTGCATCTCCCTGATGATTAGTGACATAGAGCATTTTCTTATGTGCCTCTCATCCATTCTGATTTCTTCTTTGGGAAAGTTTCTGTTCATTTCATCACCCCATTTTTTGATCGGGTTGGCAGTTTTTTTCTTGTGGAGTTCAACCATTGCTTTGTATATCTTTGATATCAACCCCTTATCAGATGGGTATTGGGTAAATATCCTTTCCCATTCTGTAGACTGTCTTCGTACTTTGGTCACTGTTTCTTTTGAGGTGCAGAAGCTTCTTAGTTTAAGATAGTCTTATTTGTTTATCTCTGTTTTCACTTGTTTGGCAAGTGGTGTGTCTTCTTTGAAGATACCATTGACTTCAATGGCGTGAAGGGTTTTGCTGACTTTGTCTTCAATGTACCTTAGGGATTATGGTGTGATGTTGAGGTCTTTAATCCATTTTGATCTGATTTTTGTATATGGTGATAGGTGGAGATCTGAGCCCATTTTCTTGCATGTAGCTGTCCAGTTTTGCCAGCAAAATTTGTTAAAAATGCTTTCTTTGCTCCACTTCACTTTTTCTGCTCCATTATCAAATATTAGATGTTCATGTATTTGGGGTGGTGTATCAGAATACTCAACCCCGTTCCATTGGTCTGTGGCTCTGCCTTTGTTCCAGTACCATGCTGTTTTAATTACTACTGCTTTGTAGACACACCACCCAAAATATATGAACATCTAATCTTTGTAGTAGAGTTTGAAGTTGGAGAGGTTGATTCCTCCCATTTTATTTTTCCCAAGGATTGATTTAGCTATTCGCGGGGGATTACTGTTTTCCATATGAATTTCAGGAGTGTTTACTCTATTTCTTTGAAGAAGGTCAAAAGTATTCTTATAGGGATAACATTGAAATTGTACAATGCTTTGGGGAGTATTTCCATTTTGACAATATTAATTCTTCCAATCCATGAGCAGGGGATATCTTTCCATTTCCTCATGTCCTCTTTTATTTCCTGAAGTAGTGTTTTGTAGTTTTCTTTAAACAAGTCCTTTACCTTCTCAGTTAAGCTGATTCTGAGGTACTTAGTCTTTTGAGGCACAATTGTGAATGGGATTGCTTTTATCATGTCGATTCCTTCTCTCTCATTATTTGTGTATAGAAAAGTCATGGACTCTTGTGAATTTAATTTGTAGGCTATAATTTTACTACATGAGTCTATTGTTTCTATGAGTTTCTTGGTAGAGGTTTTAGGGTTTAAGTATAGTATCATATCATCTGCAAATAGTGAGAGCTTGATTTCTTCCTTTTCTATCTGAATGCCCTTAATATCTTATTCTTGCCTAATTGCTATTGCAAGTACTTCCAGTACTATATTGAACAGAAGTGTAGAGAGTAGGTATCCTTGTCTCATCCCTGTTCTTAGAGGGAAGGCTCTTAGATTTTCCCCATTGAGGATGATGCTTGCCATAGGCTTGTGAAAAATGGCTTTTACTATATTGAAGGAAAGTCCCTTATATACCCACTTTGGTTAGAGTTTTCATCATAAATGGGTACTGAATCTTGTCAAGTGCTTTCCCTGCATCTATTGATATGATTATATGATTTTTATCTTTTGTTGATATGATGGATTATGTTGATTGATTCCCGGATGTTAAAGCATCCTTGCATCCCCGGGATGAATCCCACTTGGTCATGATGTATGATCTTTCTGATGAGTTGGTGAATTCTATTTGCTAATATTTTGTTGAGAATCTTTGCATCTGTGTTCATCAGGGATATTGGCCTGTAGTTTTCTATTTTTGTTATGTTTTTGTTTGCTTTTGGTATTAGGGAGATATGAGCCTCATAGAAACTGTTTGGGAGGGTTTCTGTTTCTTCAATTTCCTGGAAAAGTTTTAGAAGAACTGGCAATAGGTTTTCTTTAAATGTTTGGAAGAATTCGCCAGTGAATCCATCTGAACCCGGGCTTTTGTTTTTGGGAAGACTTATGATTACAGTTTCAATTTCCTTAATATTAATAGGATTATTCAGGTACTCGAGGTCTTCTTAGTTCAGCTTTGGGAGATTATAGGATCCAGGAATTTATCCATTTCTTCTAAGATCTCTTGTTTCGTGGCATATAAATTTTCAAAGTAGTTTCTTATGATCTTTTGAATTCATTTGGGTTCTGGTGTGATATCGCCCTTTTCATTTATTATTCGGTTTATAAGGGTTCTCACTCTCTCTTTCTTTGTGTATTTTGCTAGTAGTTTATCAATCTTGTTTATTTTCTCGAAGAACCAGCTCTTGGTTTCATTGGTTTTTCGGATAGTCTTTTGGGTTTCCATGTCTTTGATTTCTGCTCTAAGTTTTATTATCTCTTTCCTCTGCCTGGTTTTGGCTCCTTTTTTTGGTCTTTTTCTGAAATCTTAAGCTGTGAAGTTAAGTTATTTATGTGGGCCCTTTCTTCCTTCCTCAGAAACGCTTGCAGAGCTATAAATTTTCCCCTTTACATGGCTTTAGCTGTGTCCCACAGTTTCTGGTAGCTTGTGTCTTCATTCTTATTTGTTTCCAGGTACCTTTGATTTCTTCCTTTATTTCCTTCCGGACACACTAATTGTTCAACATTGAGTTGTTTAATTTCTAGGTGTTTGATTTGGTTTTCTGCGTCTGTACTTGATTAACTTCTATCTTCGCACAATATGATCTGAAAAGATAGCTGACAAAATGTCTATCTTCCTGATTCTGTTGAGGTATGTTGTGTGGCCCAGCACATAGACTATTCTGGAAAATGTTCCATGTGCACTCTAAAAGAATGTGTATTACTTTTGGGGGGGATATAAAGCGCTGCATAGATCTATTAGCCCTCTCTTTTCTATTTCTTTCTTCAAAGCCAGTATTTCCTTGGTGAGTTTTTATCTTCTTGATCTATCCATAGGTGATAGGACAGTGTTGAAGTCTCCAACTACTATTATGTTGCTCTAGATGTCCTTCTTAAGGTATGTTAGCAGTTGTTTTAGGTATTTAGTTGGTCCCTCCTGGGTGTGTACACATTTAGGAGTGTGATTTCTTCATGCTGTACATGTCCGTTGATTAATAAAAAATGGCTTTCACTATCCCTTCTAATCTTTTTCAACCTGAAATCTATGTTGTCCGATACTAGTAAGGCCACCCCAGCTTTTTTGAGGAAGTTGTTTGCTTGCAGGATTGTTTTCTATCCTTTGACGTTGAGTCTGTTGTTCTGGCTAATCAGATGTGTTTCTTGCAGGCAGCAGAATGTTGGGTTCTGTCTCTGAATCCATTTTGCCACTCTGTGTTTCTTAATTGGTGAATTTAGACCATTGACATTGAGAAAGATTATTGCCATGGGGTTTTGTTCCATCTTTCTCTAAAGGCTTGTTGTGTTTGTAGGGGGTTTTCTTGTCTTACTGTAGCCCATTTGGCCTTCTTTTAGGTTTGGTTTTTAGTCTATGAAGTTCCTGAGCTGTTGCTTATCCCCAAAATAATGTATATTGTTCCTTGGAGTTTGAATGAGAGTTTAGCTGGATAAAGTATTCTTGGTGATGTGTTCATTCATTTACTGTTTTACTATATCCCACCACTGCCTTCAGGCTTGGAGGGTTTCCTTTGATAGGTCTGCTGTGAATCTAAGGGGTGCTCCTTTTTATGTAATTTCTTTCTTCAACCTTGCTGCTTGCAGTATTGTCTCTATCCATGACGTCCATCATTCTAACTATGGTGTGTCTTGGAGTTTTTTGTTAGGGTTTCTTTCAGCTGACATCCTTCTGGCTCTTTGAATCTGGTTGTCTGCATTCTCCAGCTCTGGTAACTTTTCAGCAATGATTTCTTTGACCGTGGCTTTTTCATTGGGACTGGTTCCCTGCCCTGATACTCCGATGATTCTAATATTGTTCCTCTTGAAATTATCCCCTAGGACTCTGGTTCTCCCTAAAGCTATTTTGAGGTCTCTCCCCATTGTTTGTTGTTGCCTGTAGGCTTCCTGCAGCTCATCTTCAAGTTCACTGGTTCTGTCTTTGGCTGTATCCATTCTCTTGTTGAGGGCTCACACTGAGTTTTTTAATTCATCTACTGAATCCTATATTTATGACATTTCTTTTTGTAGCTTTTTAATTTCTGCTCTCATTTCTTCCTGTATTTTCTCTGCTGTCTGTTTCTGTTAGATCCTCCTTTAATTTAAAGAATACCTTGTCATTCTTTCCGTTGAGTTA
This sequence comes from Sorex araneus, assembly GCF_027595985.1. Taxonomy (NCBI): domain Eukaryota; kingdom Metazoa; phylum Chordata; class Mammalia; order Eulipotyphla; family Soricidae; genus Sorex; species Sorex araneus. The sequence continues at coordinate 43,443,396 of NC_073312.1, forward strand.
ATTGAACATCCTCAGAATTTCAACTCTGAATTCTTTATCAGAGAGCTCAAGTTTGTAGGAAACTCCTATTGAAGCTTCTGGACTCCTTTCATCGTCCTCTCATTGTATTGGGGATTTGCGTTGTTTCTTCATGTTGTTGTGGTGGTATGGAATAAGGACCTTCAAGTTCACTATCCCTTTTCCCTCTTGTTAAAAGGGATTCTGGATAAGCTCAGTCAATGGTGGTCACCTTCTTAAGTACTCCCTCTAGAACATGTCCTTTTTTGATGTTTCTCTATTCTTTATGTGAGGCGTCAAGTGATGCTTTTGGAGAATGTGCTCCTTTACCTTGGGCTTGTACAGCTTCTTATATTCCTTGGTACTTTGCATAAATTAGAATAGACTAGCAGCCTATTGGCAAAGTGTTTGTGGGATAGCTATGATGTTACTCAGGGAAATAGGTGATGAAGACTGAGATGTAAAAGTATCATGTTAAGTGAAAGTATCATGTTAAGTGAAATGAGTCAGAAAGAAAGAGACAGACATAGAAAGATTGTACTCATATTTGGAATATAAAGTAGCAGAGAGGTACAAGCTTGCAATGATGTAATTTCTGGCAGAAATTTCTCTGGACTTAGTTACTAAAATACTAAAATACAGAAATCCAAAACCGTGCGGCTGCTAGTGTGGAGGCTCGACCTCATATCTCTTCATTCTCAGCAATGGAAAACAAATTATCAAATGCTTCCTTTTCAGCAGGTCCGAAAGGGCGAAGAAACTCCAAACAATAATAGTGAGCTTTTTGTTGAAATATTGAATGTAATCAAAGTCAAGTGAAAGTAAAGTGAAATTTATCAGCTACACAGGCGGGGTGGGGGACTGGGGGGCTGGGGGGGTGGGGGGAGGTATACTGTGATTTTTGGTGGTGGAATATGTGCACTGGTGAAGGGATGGGTGTTCTAGCATTGTATAATTGAGACTTAAACCTGAAAACTTTGTAACTTTCCACATGGTGATTCAATAAAAAAAAATTTTTTTTTAACCCTTATACATGTTTATTTAGAAACAAAGTCTGGGGGTGTCACAGGAAGGTGTACAGCAAGGAAGGGTATGATTGAATGTTACCTTTTGCACGGACAAGAGCTGGGAAGATGCTATCATCCCATACAGTAAGAGTGTCTTGCTGAGGGGGCTGGAGAGATAGCACAGCGGATAGGGCCTTTGCCTTGCACGCGGCCGACCCGGGTTCAAATCCCAGTATCCCATATGGTCCCCTGAGCATGGCCAGGGGCAATTCCTGAGTGCAGAGCCAGGAGTAACCCCTGTGCATCGCCAGGTGTGACCCAAAAAGCAAAAAAAAAAAAAAAAAAGAGTGTCTTGCTGGGACATTAAAATTTTTTTTTAATTAAAAAAAAAGCAAATTGTTAGGTATGAGGAAATAACTGTGGCCGCCCAATCCAAAATAGGCCACGCCCACTTCTGAGTCACGCCCACTTCTGTTGAGGCCACCCCCACAATTGGGATGTGGCTAGGATGTCTTGCAGTGTGGGGGAGATGGTGGCCCCTTCTGGATCACTGACCTGCCAGAGGGAGCAAACCTGGCGAGGGGGCGCCGGAGGATGGTGAAGGGGTGGATGGGCAGCGCCGAGGCAGGGTCAGTTTCATTATATTTTTGCTATGATATTGGCTTCATTGATTTCACTATAGTTCAACCATGTGGTGCCTCCCCCACTCTATTTTCTTCAACTCTTGTCCTCATCTCTTTCTCTCTAAAAGGAACTTCGCAAAATCAAGTGTCATGGTCATTTTGGTCCCATGACTCAGAAGGAATTCAGTGTTCATATTACAATAAATATCTAAGATTATTTGCATCAAAGGTACAATTAAATTAATTTCCTTGTATAGAGAATGGGAAAGGGGAACTCAAGTGAGTAAGACAAAAGGAAAGTACCCAAGATGCAAAAGTTAAAATTGCTGTCAGCTTCTAACTTGAAATGGAGAGAGTCCATCACACTATTGAGAAGTGAGAAAGATCTCAAGAAAGAAATAAACAAACAAACAAAATGTTGGTATTTAACGACTCTGCTTTCATCTCTTCCTCTCTCTTACCAATTGTTAAGTGAGAGGTTATCAGTATCAAAAGTGATTATCAGTTTCAACATTGGTTATCAGTATCAAAAGACATTTGGAATGCTGTTACTAAATGACATAGAGCAATAGCATTGTGGCACTGTGTCCTATTGTTCATCGATTGACTCAAGCAGGCACCGGTAACGTCTCCATTGTGAGACTTGTTGTTTCTGTTTTTGGCATATCAAATATGCCATAGGTAGCTTGCCAGGCTCTGCTGTGCGGGTGAGATACTCTTGGTAGCTTGCCAGGCTCTCTGAGAGGGATGGATGAAGCAAACCTGGGTCATCCACATGCAAGAAAAACGCCCTACCTGCTCTACTATCACTCCAGTATGACATAGAGCAATAAGACATTTTAATTTTTCTCTTTTATGTTACTGTCTATTTCCTTAGTTTTTCATAATAACTATGCATACTTCTATAATTGTAGTCAATATTTATATTTTAAAGGAAAAAGACAATGCATTTCTACTAAAATTATGGGTATATGTATAGATATAATGACAAAAGGATTTGACTTGATATTTGCAAGGATAAGCCCTGAGATTTTATGAAATGCTGATCATACTACGTGGAACTTTGCAAACTCAAAATCTTCATTGTTAGGACCCTGTATGAGGTTCCTGAGATTTCGAAATTATTATATCAAAACACCAATTTCAGTGTAGAACAAAGCTCAGTTCTGATGCTGTTTCCTGCTTTGGAGGTCTTTGGGAACCACAACTGGGAAATAATTTTTTAAAATAATTTTTATTGAATCACTGTGAGATAATTACAAGCTTTCATGTTTGGGTTACAATCACACAATGATCAAATACCCATCCCTCCACCAGTGCACATTCCCCACCACCAATATCCCAGGTATACCCCTCCTTTTCCACCCTCCCCCTGCGTCCTTGGCAGACAATATCCCCCGTACTCTCTACTTTTGAGCATTATGGCTTGCAACACAAACACTGAGAGGTCATCATGTTTGGTCCATTATCTACTTTCGGCATGCATCTCCCCTCCCGACTGATTCCTCCAGCCATCATTTTCTTAGCTATCCCTTCTCTATTCCATCTGCCTTCTCCCCTCCGCTCCTGAAGCAGTCTTCCAGCTATGGGGCAATTCTCCTGGCCCTTGTATCTACTATCCTTAAGTGTCAGCCTCATGTGATGTTATTCTATACTCCACAAATGAGTCCCTCTCTTTCTGACTCATTTCATTTAGCATGATACTCTCCATGTCTATCCATTTATAAGCAAATTTCATGACTTCATATCTCCTAAAAGATGCATAGTATTCCACTGTGTAGATGTACCAAAGTTTCTTTAACCTGTCATCTGTTTTAGGGCACTTGGATTATTTCCATATTTTGGCTATTGTGAACAGTGCTGCAATGAACATATAGGCACAAATGTCATTTCTACTGTGCTTTTTTGCATCCTTGGGATTATATTCCCACAAGCAGTATTGTGGGGTCATATGGAAGCTCAATTTCTAGCTTTTGAAGGACTGTCCATATTGTTTCCAGAAAGGCTGGACCAGTTGGCATTCCCACCAACAGTGAAAGAGCATCCCTTTCCGCTTACATCCACACCAGCAATGGTTGCTTTTGTTCTTTTGAATGTGTGCCAGTCTCTGCAGTGTGAGATGATATCTCATTGTTGTTTTAATTTGAATCTTCCTGATGACTAGCGATGCAGAGCATTTTTTCATGTGCCTTTTGGCCATTTGTATTTCTTTTTTTAAAAAATTAAAAGGAATGTTTATTTTTTCTGTTATTAGACAGACAATGTGACATGTTTTGTTTTTTTTACCTTTTTTTAAATTTATTTTATTGAATCACCATGTGGAAAGTTACAAAGTTCTCAGGCTTATGTCTCAGTTATACAACGCTCAAACACCCGTCCCTTCACCAGTGCCCATATTCCACCACCAAAAAAAGAAAAGAAAGAAAAAAACCAGTATACATCCCACCCTTCACCCCCCAACCCCCCCTACATAACTGATAAACTTCACTTCCCTTTCTCTTTACCTTGATTACATTCCATATTTCAACACAGAACTCACTATTGTTCTTGGAGTTTCAACACAGAACTCACTATTCTTGTTGGAATTCATCCCCCAAGAATACGGCCCTATTGACAGGGAAATATTTGATAATTAGTTTTCCACTTATGAGAATGAAGAGATATAAAGTCACGTGGTTTAGGATTTCAGTATTTTAGTAATTAAGTCCAGGGAGATTTAAGTTGGAAATTGAATCATTTCCCTTCCTGGAGCAGCATGGGGCAAAAGCTAAGTTCACAGTCTGGATCCATGGCTGCAAGCACTCGCTGGAACCCCAAGTCATATAGCTGACTCTGGATCCTGCTCGTTCAGCAGCCAAGCGGCTGTGCAAAAGCATGGCCACCCGGGTCGAATCTCAGTGGAGCTGGAGCCGGCACTGGCCCCAGCCCGAGACACCATTTGTATTTCTTTTTGGAGGAAACTTCTGTTCATTTCTTTTCCCCATTTTTTGATGGGGTTGGAGGTTTTTTCTTGTACAATTCTACTAGCGTCTTGCATATCCTTGATATCAATCCCTTATCAGATGGGTATTGGGTAATTATTTCTCATTCTGTGGCCTCTTTTTGTATTTTGGTCACTATTTCTTTTGACATGCGGAAGCTTCTTAGTTTGATGTAGTCCCATTTGTATAGGTTTGCCTTCACTTGCATGGTCAGTGCTCTTTCATCCTTAAAGATGCTTTGAGCTTCAATGTCATGGAGAATTCTGCCTACATTTTCCTCTATGTACCTTATAGATTCATGTCTGATATTAAGGTTTTTAATCCACTTTGATCTGGCTTTTGTGCCTGGCATTAGACAGAGGTCAGAGTTCATTTTTTTGGGAGGTAGCTATCCAGTTTTCCCAGCACCACTTGTTGAAAAGGATTTCCTTGTTCCACATCACATTTCTTGTTCCTTTGTCAAAGATTAAATGGCCATATATTTGGGGATCTGTGACAGGATATTCAACTCTATTGGGAAATAATTTTCAACATGTATGTATCAATATAAGTTTCTAGTAAATTAATAAAATATATGCTCAACATACACTCACATATACTACTCTTTGCTTCAAATTTGAATGTCAAATATATGTTTAGCATGTATTTTATTTTAGTCACTGTCGTTATCATCCCGTTGCTCATTGATTTATTTAAGCAGGCACCAGAGACATCTCTCATTGTGAGACTTATAAGCTACCCATGGTGTATTGGATGTGCCAAAAACAGTAACAATAAGTCTCACAATTTTATTTTAGTAAATGAATAAAATACATGCTAAATATGTACTCATTCCATTTATAATGGTGGTACTATTCAATGCTCTTACTTCTACATGAAAGTAGGAAATATGGCACCAATACTTTGTATATCCTCTAGCCATTATTTTTAAGGAGATGTTACTAAAGACTAAACAAGGAAACATTAACTTTTTTCATGAAAGAGATGAAGGAATATGAGCATCTATATCAGTTATACTTAATACTTTGGTTCTAATGATATCATATTTCTCTTGTATCAACCACTTATTCTTTGAAATTAACTTCACTGTATTTTATTTTTCCCCTTCTATACAATAGCTTATCTAATTATTTTTCCTGATACTAGATTGAGTTTATTTAAAAATTAAAGTCATTTATTCAAAGAAAACATTTCTAAACTCGTGACTTATTTGCCTTCTTTGGTTCCATGGACTAGCCATGCTTTTTCTGGTTTCTGGGGCCTTGATACTTTTTTATCCCAGGGGACCCCAATATTCATTCAGATAGAATATTTATCAGTGGCTTTAGTTACAAAAGAGTTTTCAACATAGCCTGGAGCCTGAAATTCTATGCCCATCTTTTCTCAATCATTATATCTTTTCTGTGCCCTTCTATTTCTCTTTCCTCTGTCATTTCATACTGTAAATGAAGATAAATATGCAATGTTTTTCCCAAAAGTAAACACCCATTAGTAAACTCCTTACACTTACAATTTGTAGAATGAATATGAAATAAAAGTTTGGAGGGAACTATGCAGAGGTCAGACTCACATAACTGACATTCATTTGCACTGCTACAAAAGGAACAGTATGATAAAATAGAGTAAATATTAGAAATCAGAAAAAAAATCTACTTTTTAGGCCAGTCTCATATAATGTGGAAATTGGAGTCAACCTACAGGAAAAAAATTGTTATAAGCACCACTAGCAGGTTCCCAGAACATTCTGCAATCCTTTTGATATTCCGGGAACATTTAAACAGTCAGCTGCATATTCCTTTAGGAACTTGTATTAGCTATCCATTTATTGTGTCTCAGTTTTCAAATCAGTCTGGAACCTCCAAATGATTTTGCTCAGCTATAAGTCAAATGTTTGGTATTGATTGTAAAAGGTTCTGAAGAATTTTTAAAAGGAAAATAAATGGAGTTTTTCTTCCCATCTCTAGTATGTTTCTTGGACAAACTCCTGTAGAGGTGCAATTCATCAGGTCCTTCAGTATAAAAGACTTCTCAGCAGTAATGGGTATGGTTTACTCAACATCTTGGTCCTGCGGGGCACAGCAGAGAGCAGTATGGTAGCTAACAACTTCCTCTCATGCATTCTTTAAGTGGTCTTATTAGAGGAGTACCTTTAAAAATACATCTTCCTGTGAAGGTTTTCTAGTAAGTTTAGCTTCAGAGAGCAGAATTCCATTGAACTATTTGTGTCACCAAAGGTTTTATTTGCCTTGCAGTGAACTATAACTCTGACTGTCTAATAAAGAAAGAAGCAAGGTATTTATGTATCTCCCCTTTTAAGACACCAAGTATTTAAGTTTAGTTTTTTCAATTTCAAAATTTCAATAGATGAAAACTTATCAGAAGTTACTTAATTTGGTTCTTTTATGGAATCAAGATGTGACATTTCCTTTAGGGTGGTAACCAAATTGTGTAAAAGTGAATTATGAAGGAATACTGAACATCTGAGCTAGAGAAACGCATTTATTCCAATGGATTTCTAATGAAGGACTAGAATGAAATGCCATTCACAAGGGCACAAAGTGTATGAGGTCAAGTCCTGCCAACTCATCACAGTGATCCTTGGGGAAGTTTTTTAAATTCTCTTGGTGCTTCTAATCTATAGCCATATATAAGAACCCTAGATTTAGAGGATTAAGTTGAAATATACACAGATGCAGAGAAGTACCGTGTTCAAATAACCTCATTTATTTCAGCTCTAGTTTCAACTGAATTGTGTCTATCTTTTCTAGGGTCCATTGACCAAAAGATATCCTTTAAGAGTAAGACTGTAGTGGTAGAAATGAATATTGTTCTTTGATGCCAGCTATATCATTAATATCATTAGCCCTCTAACCTTCAACTCTCTCCTCTTCATTCCTGGGCTCCCATTGCTCCTGAGCAGTCATAACACATATGCTTCATCTACATTACGGTCAATATTTTCTTTCCCTTGATTGCACCAAAGCTCATTGTAGGCTTCTGATAATATTATTGCTGTCTCTCTCTTGGCCATACATAGGACATCTGCTATGATCTCACAACTCAAGCCCATAGGTATTTATCTGGTAGCCTCATTTCTGGTCTAATAGTCCTTACAAAAAATTGAAAAACATGTGCTTCTCTGGTAAAGTAGCACTGTAACACTGTCGTTCCATTGTTCATCGAGCAGACACCAGTAAAGTCTCCATTGTGAGACTTATTACTGTTCTTTGGCATATCAAATACACCACACTTAGCTTGCCAGGCTCTGCTGTGTGGGATCTAGTAAAGTATGTTGAATTATGTTTTCTTACTTGGAAATTTATTCTTGTGTCTCCAAAAGAGTTGACATTTTATTTCATGTCCTATGCAATCAGTGTCCCACAATTTAGTCCTATATTTTTTATGGGGGGGGGCAATGGTGTTGGTGTTGGGCTTCATCTGGCTGTGCTCGGGGCTCACTCTTGGCTCTGTGCCTAGGGATCACTCTTGGTGGTACTCCGGGTTCTTATATGGTGCTGTGCATTGAACTGGGGTCAGTCAAATGCAAGAAATCTCCCTGCCTGCTGTATTCTCTGACACTTGAGTGGTACATTTTATTTAAATTTCAGAATTACTTTTACTTTTGAATTGACTTATGGAATTAATATGTTTCTAGGGCAAGTAAGAATAGTGCTAAACACTAACATATTATTATAATATTATAACATACATAAGAGAGGTGATAACTGATCTACAGAATATAGGAGGAATATGATATTTAAATGATATAATTTCACTGTGTCATAAAATTTGATTTAAAAGTAGAGCCACTGATAAGTTTATTCCTTTATATTTGTCACTTGTCACTTGTCATCTTATTGATCTTCGATTTGCTCGAGCAGGCGCCAGTAACATCTCCATTCGTCCCTGTCGCGTGCTAGTGTAACCCAATGATATCTGCTCGTTCCAGGAACAGGAAGAGCCTCAAACCATTCATTCAGGGTTTGGACAAAGAAGTCTGACCATCTTGTTGGTGGGCGGCCATGCAGTCTTTTGAAGTCCTGTGAAATCCAGTCGGTAACAGCTCTAGTCTGGCAGTTGTCTTTGAATTGCATTATGTGTCCGGCCCATCTGATTTTCCATGCCTTGGCAAAAGAGATAGCATCCCTGATCCCTGATTCTTTTTTATTGAATCACCATGTGCAAAGTTACAAAGCTTTCAGGCTTAAGTCTCAGTTACATAATGCTCCAACACCCATCCCTTCACCAGTGCACATAGTCCACCACCAAGAACCACAGTAAACCACCCCAGCCCCCCACCCCACCTGTGTAGCTGATAAATTTCACTTTACTTTCTCTTTACTTTGATTATGTTCAAACAAAAAAACTCACTATTATTGTTTGGAGTCCCCCCACCAGAGTCAGACCTTCTGGAAAGGAAGCATTTGATAATTTGTGTTCCATTGCTGAGAATGAAGAGATATGAGGTTGTGTGGCCACAATAGCGGCCGCGAGGTTCTGGATTTCTGTATTTTAGTATTTTAGTAACTAAGTCCAGAGGAATTTCTGCCAGAAGTTGCATCATTGCTAGCTCGTACCTTTCTGCTACTTTATATTCCACATATGAGTGCAATCTTTCTATGTCTGTCTCTTTCTTTCTGACTCATTTCACTCAACATGATACATGAAGTCATGAAATTTGCATATAAGTGGATCAACATAGAAAGTATTTCGTCCCTGATTCTTGATCATAGATGGAGATCAAAACTCCGGATTCTTTTTCTCACTTGAGTGAAACATGATACTCCAAGCATAGCTATTTCAATTCCTCTTTGGGATACCGGAATAGCATTCTCATCCTGTTTTCATAGGGCCCAGATCTCTGAGGCAAATGTTAATGCAGGAAGAATGGTGGTGTCAAAAAAATGTGCATGGAGCCAGAGGTTTTCCATCCTCTTAACCATTTCTTCCATGTTCCTGAAGGCGTTCCACAAATTGCTCTCTTCCTGCTGCGCAGTACTGGCACCAAGTCATTCCTCATATTGAGTTCTTGACCCAGGTACACATAGCTGCTGCATTCGGAGATGTTCATTCCATTGTCATCAGTGAAGTGGAGGTGGTGTAGTTGCCCACTCCCATTCCTTCCCATTCCTTCCCATTCCTGTCATCACTTGACCTTCTTGATGGTGGCACTGAAGAGTTTTGGTGAAATGGTATCATCCTGCCGAACCCCTTTCTTTACGTCAATGATCACTTCCTTATAGAATGGTGAGATCCTGGTGGTGAATCCATAATACAGCTCACGGAATATCTTGATGTACTGAGTTTGAACGCCCTGTTTGGCTAGGGCTTTGATGATGGCTTCAATATAACAAGAATCAAAGGCCTTCTTTAAATCTATGAACGTTAGACAGAGCTGCATCTTGAACTCTCACGAAACTTCAATGAGCTTGGTCACTGTACTGTGTGGATATGGCCGATTGTGCTGAATCCTTTTTGGAACCTGGCTTGCTTGCATGGTTGTCTTTCTTTTATATTTATTTATTATTATTTAATCTTAATTATTATTTTTGTTTGCTTTTTGAGGGCCCACACCTGGTGGGCCTCAGGGGATTTTCCTGGTTCTGTGGTCAGAAGTGTCTCCTGGAGTGCTTGGGGAAATACATGTGATGGTGGGATTTGAACCAGGGTTGATAGGATGGAAGGCAAGTGCTTAAACCCTATAACCTCTCCCTGGCCTCCATTAACTCACTTTTAAATTCAAATGATTATAAATGTTCTGTCCAGTTTATTAACTAGAATATAGAGTCAGTATTAAAGTTAACAAATTAATGTTATTCGTGTTTAGGTAAAGTCTTTACAACGGTGTTAATATTTATGATATTAATATACAAAATGATGTACATTTTAAGGAATTTGGCAGAATATGTATATAATAATCTTTGGCATGCTATGCCATGGTGCTTCTTAACTCACTTCATTATGATTCCCAGTCAAGGATTCACAATGAGGCTGGAGACCTGCTATTAGCAAGATTACCACATTACATAATTATTTTCTAAGGATGTGTGTCAGAGGAAGGGCACTGTGAAGGGGAAAAGTTTGATAAGACCATTCCTATGGGTGTGAATACTAAATGTCTTTAGGGAAAGACGGATAATATGATCAAATTTGCCTAAGATTTAGAGAAAGAAGTAGCCAGAAGAAAAGATAGAGCAATAAATCAGGGTCAGAACACTTATTTTATTGGTATAGAGATATCAGCTATTTGATAGAATAATCAGATCTATGAAACAAACACTATGGCTCTGCTTTGCAGGTATAAGAGCATGATATTCAGAAAAATTAAGAAACTTGTAATCAATCGAAGATATCAAAAAATATCACCATGAAAACAATGGGGTCCACCTTACATTGATAAAAATGGGGGAAAAAGATGAATAATTTGAATGTTTTATTGTTATTGTTGTACAATAAACTCACTTTGATGGCAGAATTCATATCTGGATGATAACAGTAATTTTCTGGTTGGGCATCTGAGAAAATGTTAGTGTTATTTCTTTTTCAGTTCTTCCTTCAATTATTCTTTTCATGTGCTGGTCATACAGCTAGGTATCAGACAACATGACTGAGATTTTCAGGCCAAGTAACTAATGTCAGGTGTAAGAAGAGAGTGGTAAACTGGAATTCTGTTCAGGCACCAACCAAGCAGGTGGTTGTAGATCAATGCTGTTCTCAAATCATGCCAAATTCACTCTCTTGCCTCCTGCTAGACACTGTTTCTTAAATTAAATCTTGAAGCACCATACCTGTCTTTTGGCACATCAGAATAGTGTATTGAAAGTTTATTGCATTCTAAATTAACTTGCTTTGTGCCATTGTTAAAGCCTAAAATGAACCTTTCAGTCACTTAGAATGAAAATTTTAGGCTAGTTTACCCAGACATTAATTGTAGCTGTCTTAGTTTGATCTTTCATAAAAATGCTTAGATTGGTTGCTTAAATAACACACATTTAATTTTTATAGTCTATAAACTGGGAAATCCAATTTCAAAGCAGATAGGCTTTGTTCTAACACCTCATCCTTGAATTTTTGGAGATGTGCTGAGATGACTTTTCTGTGCATGTGGAAAGTGCTCTGGGAGAGCACATCCAGCTCATAACAGTGACATTATTTTTTATTTATCCCCAATATTGCTGGGAAGTCCTTCATTATTCCTGTTATTTTCTTATGCATATGCCCATAATTTATTACCCTGATAGCTAGTTTACTGTGGAGGAAGTGTTTTTACCTTTCTATTTACAAGGTTTTTGCATAGAGTTAAAAGCCTGGCCTGAACCCCTCTCCTTACCAAGTTTTCACCGAGAACCACTTGTCCACTAGTCATCCAGTAGAACAAGAATATTTGTGATTTAATGACTGTGTAAGGTCCTGCACAATTTCATGAATTTCCTTGTGAAACAATGAAAATGAGACTTGAGTGCTTTATGAATCTTCCCTATTGCAATGCATGCTTGGCTTTTCTATGCAAATAGAGGGCATAAAACACATCTCATTCTCAGAAATCATATGAACTTCATGATGTTCATGGGTAAAGATGGAACATTACTGAAGGGCATAGTTCAGGGTTCATCTGTAATCACATTAACCCACATTTTTAAACAAACAACAGAGGAGTAGTCAGGGATGATCAGAAACGAGTTAACAACAGCTTTGCTCCTCAGAGAGGTTGATTGAATACATTTTATGATCACCAAACATCTAATTACTCTTTGTTTTTTTTTTCTTTTTGAATCACACTCGGCCATGTTTAGAGGGTATTCCTGGTTCTGCACTCAGGAATTACTCCTGGTGTTGCTTGGGGATGCAAGCATCGTTGCTCAATCCCCATTTGGGATGCTGGAGATCGAACTTGGGTCCACTGCGTTTAAGGCGAAATCCCTCCCTGCTGTACTCTTACTCTGGCTCCACATCCAATTACTCTTACATAGCAGCTGTATCTTGATTCAACATAAGGAAAATATCAAATGAACTTCTCCAAATCCCAGTGTCCCTCGAGTACCCAGAGATCCTGTATAAAAATCATAATCTCATGTAAATCTCATATCATTTTAAATTAGAAAAATTTCCACTACCTGATACTAGTTGTGACTCTAAAATAATGTCATCAAGGCAGTTGTTCAGAGACAAATTTAAGGTTGAAAAGAAATGGAACAGAGTAGGTGACATGGAGAGGGCTCTGAGTGACTAAAACACAGAATCTATGTAGTCCATGCCTATCTCTTTATTCTTTAGTGAAGGATAATTAGCCCTTTCTTTGTAAAAAAATTCTAGGACGATTTTATTGTTAATTGCTTTGTGAAAAATAATGTTAAGAAATCTAGGAAATACCCATTTTTTTCCCTGTGCCTTGATTAATCCATATGAACTTTATTTACTATCTCTTTGTACCTAACCATGACCTAGTTTAATGACTCAGTAATACTTGTTATAATGTGGTAAACACAGGATGATAAATTCTCTGTCTCTGAATTGGACTCTGTTATATGCATTTATTTCTGACTTCTTATATGAGAAACTGGTTCAGAGAGGCCACTTACTATGTCAAAAATCACACAGCTCTAGAGTTGGGGTCTCCAGGATTCAGTTTACAGATGTAGGAGATATTGTGAAAATTGCTCCCCCAAACTCACGATTTTAATAGTCACTATCTCAAAATGGCCCAAATGATTCACTTGGCAACTAGGGAGATAAAAAAACTTCAGTCCTGAGCTGAAAGGAAGAAGGGTGGCAGGTGACACATGGATTTTATAAACTTTGGGTGGGCATAGATTAAAGTCATTGATCAACATCATATAATAAGTTTGCTGGTTGCTTTGGCAATGAGGGAAGAGAAATTTGCATTTCTTATTTGCAGGACAATAATTGTTCTGCTGTCATGATGCTGCCACATGCTTGGTGCTGATTTATAATACTGAAGCAACGTGATTCTCCAATGGCCTCTTTGCAAAGCAGAGAGGAGCCTGCTGGAGATTCACTTGTGGAAAAGAGCTAATTCTACCAAGTTAGCTATGATTTATGGCCCCAAATCTGTACAGTGCCCCTTATAAACCTCGTGTTGTGAACAGGAAGGAGGACGGTGATGAAGAAGCTGAGTGAAGAGATATGGTCACTACTGTGCTTGCAATGTATGATTTTATACTTCAGGTAGGCTGCCTAGATCACCTCAATTTAAGGAAAGTTTCCATTGAGGCAGACTGGAGGGTGGGAGGGAAATGGATGACACTGGTGGAGAGAAGTAGATATTGGTGAAGGGATTGGTGTTAGAAAATTGGATGAATAACTTTGGATGTTGGCCATTGGTGGGATTACACAGCGCTGGGAACAGTCCCTGGGTGTGATTGCCTAGATACTGGAAAATGGGAAATCTGGGCAGAAGAGGCCCAGTCCCGATCCCAGCAGGCTTGGAGGTCTCAGCCCCGGGTCCCATACACCTGGGTTCCTCTGCCGGTACCTTCACGGGTGAGGTTCATCCAAACATGTGGAGAGGGGCCTTGAGCATGACTGTGACTAGGCTCCAGAGGTCTTTGGCTGATGGAGCTCTGCTCAGGGCAAGGAGGGAAGCTTGAGCCCACCTCCTCCAAGGGGCCCCAGGGAAGACAGCCAGGCACTCCGGCAAGAGATTCTCATAATATTCAAATACATACAATATACTGTCTTATCTAAGTGCATTTATATTTTCCCTTACAGTTTTTGATAATTACAAATTTTATCTAAAACATCTTTATGTGTGTCTATCCTGAAACATATATTGTCTGTTTCATATGAATAAGTCCCTATAATCTCTGAGTCAGAGGAGAAGATAGGCATACACAAATGCTTAATTCATAATAAAATGCCAAATATTGTTACAAAGTGTCTGCCTTCCTGGGCTACCAACAATATGTGAACATCATGCTTCTTGACTTCAAACTATACTAATGCTACTGTAATAAAGCACTATAGCACTGTCCTCCAGTTGTTCATCGATTTGCTTGCACGGGCACCAGTAACATCACCATTGTGAGACTTGTTACTGTTTTTAACATATTAAATAAACCACAGGTAGCCTGCCAGGCTCTGCCATATGGGTGGGATACTCTCAGTAGCTTGCCAGGCTCTCTGAGAGGGACAAAAGAATCTAACCCAGGTGGGCTGCATGCAAGCAAATGCCCTACCAGCTGTGCTATCGCTAGCACAGTAATAAAAGCAGTATATAATTGGAATAAAAATTGATAGAGACCAATGTAATAGAATTGAGTGTAGAATTAAATCTTCACATTATTGAAAATTAATTTATAATAAAATAACATAAAATGGAGAAAAGAAAGTTCCTTTAGTCAATTATCTTGGGTAAACTTGGTATTGCAAACAAAATTAGAATAATATTTCAGATAATGCACAAAAGTTAACTCAAAATGAATTAAATGCCTGTATATTATATCCAAAATCATAATATACATAAAAGAAATTGTTTGAAAAAACACTGACTGTTGACTTTACTACTATATTAAGGGATTAGATTCTAACTGCAAGGAAAACAAAAACAAAGGTAAACAGAATTTCATCTAAAAAAAGTTTTGGCATAATGGAATAAACTACCATAAAAAAGTATTCTTCTATATTGGAGAAAATAGTTCCATGTTGTATAGAGTATTATTGTTCAATAAATACAAGAAGCTCAAAAAAAATCTTATAGGAATAGGAATTCTAGTCTACTTAGGATACCTATGTCAATAAATTCAACCAAACAATTATTCATCCTTATTCAGCATTCTTACAATAATTTTACATAAACATTCATTAGATTTCTATAGATATAAATTGGCAAAATTTTACACAAAAATAGGAGGGATCCATTATATATTTATCTGTATGTTTATAGATTCCATTTTCTATTTGACTGTGGGGGCCAATTTTTTGAGGTTTAATCCTAGATGTAAGTAAAAAGCAAAACTTTTGGAAGGTGTGTTATAGGAAGAATCAGAAATCTTTATAACTACACTCAGTGATGCTTGAAGTATCATATGACTAGAAAATGAACCAGGGTCAAGTACATTAACCCCTGTATTAGCTTCCTGGACTCTCTCTCTCTCTCCTCATTTAAAAATAATTCTGAAGTAACCATTCAAGCCTATTATATTTGTATTCCTTGTGTCACTTGTCATCCCATTTATCTTTGATTTGCTCATGCAGGCCCCAGAAATGTCTCCATTCATTCCTGTCTCATGCTAGTGTAGCCCAATGGTATCTGCTCACTCCAGGAACATGTACTCCATTGCCATATAATTTTCTATTGTAGCAAGTATTTAGTAACCCAAAGCTTTATTGACATTTGTTTTCCATGTAGTAATTAAGTAAATATTTACCATAATCCATTACATGTTGTCAATGCATATAGCTCAGGCATTGTGGAAATTAATGCCTTATATATTTAAACTCAGTACATCAAGAAACTCCACGAGCTGTATTGTGGATTCACCACCGGGATCTCACCATTCTACAAGTGATCATTAATGTAAAGAGAGGGGTTCGGTAGGGTGATACCATTTCACTGAAACTCTTCAGTGTTATCCTCAAGAATGTCATGCAACGACTGGAATGGGAAGAAATGGAGTGAAGAGAGACAGTCGGCAACTACACCACCTCCACTTCACTGATGACATCATTCTAAATACATCAAACATTAGCCAAGCGGCACAAATGCTCGCCGACTTTGACCACAAGTGTGGAAAGGTTGGACTGCAGCTGAATCTCAGCAAAACAATGTCCACGAAAAATAATGAACTAGTCCCTGATATTCCATTTGCTCTCAATGGAATGAACATCGCCGAATGCAGCAGCTATGTGTACCTGGGTTGAGAACTCAATATGAGGAATGACTTGTCACCAGAACTGTGCAGGAGGAAGAGAGCAGTGTGGAACACCTTCAACAGGGTCAAAGAAATGGTTAAGAGGATGAAGAACCTCCGGCTCAGGGTACATCTTTTGACTTCACCATTCTTCCTGCACTAACATATGCCTCAGAGACCTGATGAAAACAGGATGAGAATGCTATTCAGGTATCCCAAAGAGGAATCAAAAGAGCTATGCTTAGAGTTTCTCATTTCACTCAAGTGAGAGAAGGAATCCGGAGTTCCGACCTCCGTTGATAGTCAAGAATCAGGGCTTCCGGACCCAGCCTGCTCTGCGGCCCTGAGCACCCCGGGCTTCCCTACCCTCCGGACTGCCGGCCGAGTGGCCGGCATGCCACCCCCAGCACGTTGACAGCTGTTGGGTTGTGGGAAAGGGGCGTGGCCTAACCGCCATGGGGCGTGGCCTAAGAAAAGTGGGCGTGGCCTCATTGCCGGCCGGCCAAATCTCACACGGCGGCAGGTAGTTTCCTCAACATCCTACCCAAGACTAACATCCTAGCTATTCGCAAACAGTAGGACAATAATGCACAAGACCTCACACAAGGGTTGAAGGAAACATCTCAGTAGATCAGGTTCTACAAACGGCAAGTTAAAAGGTAACTACTATTAACTGAGCCTATCCACAATCCTTTTTCACAACAAAAGGAGACAGGGATACTCATCTTCAAGGGCCCTCTTTCATATCACCACAAACAACATGAAGAAACAACGAAAATCCCCATTGCAACCAGAGGACGATCAAAGGAGTCCGGAAACCTCAATGGGCGCTTCCTACAAACTTGACCTCTCTGAGAAAGAATTCAGACTTGAAATCCTCAACATGTTCAATGAACTCAATGCAAAGATGGACAACTTCAAGGAAGACCTGACGGAAACAATACAACAGACAGCCGACAAAATACGGGAAGAAATGAGAGCAGAAATAAAAAACCTTCAAAAAGAAATGAAAGATTCCGTACATGAAATCAAAAACTCTCTGGCTGCCCTCAACAATAGGATGACTGCAGCCGAAGACAGAATCAGTATGCTTGAAGATGAGCTGCAAGAGGCCTACAGGCAACAACAAACCATGGCAAGAGACCTCAAAATAGCTCTAGCCAGAATCAGAGTCCTAGGGGATGACTTCAAGAGGAACAACATTAGAATCATTGGACTACCAGAACCACAGGGAACCAACCCCAACGAAAAAGACACAGTCAAACAAATCATTGCGGAAAACTTCCCACAGCTGGACAATTCGGGCATCCAGATTCAAGGTGCCCGAAGAGTGCCAGCTAAAAGGGATCCTAACAGAAAAACCCCAAGACATATCATTGTTACAATGCTGGACATCTTCCAGAGAGACACAATACTCCAAGCAGCAAGGTCCAAGAAGGAAATCGCATACAAAGGAGCACCCCTTAGGCTCACAGTAGATCTATCAGAGGAAACCCTCCAAGCTCGAAGGCAATGGTGGGATATAGTGAAAAGACTCAATGAAATCAACGCTTCACCAAGAATACTTTATCCGGCTAAACTCTCATTCAAACTAGAAGGAATCATACACTACTTTGGGGATAAACAACAGCTCAGGAACTTCATAGACTCAAAACCAAACCTAAAAGAAGCACTAAAGGGGCTATTGTAAGACAAGAACAACCCCTACAAGCACAACAAACCCTTGCACAAAGACGGCACAAAATCCCATAACAATAATCTCCCTTAACGTCAATGGTCTGAATTCACCAATTAAGAGACACAGACTGGCAAAATGGATTCAGAGACTCAACCCAACATTCTGTTGCCTGCAAGAAACACATCTGAATAGCCAGAACAAACACAGACTCAAAGTCAAAGGATGGAAAACAATCCTGCAAGCAAACAACTCCCTCAAGAAAGCCGGGGTGGCTTTACTAGTATCGGACAACATAGACTTCAGGTTGAAAAAGATTAGAAGGGATAGTGAAGGCCACTTTTTATTAATCAAGGGATGTGTACATCAGGAAGAAATCACACTCCTAAATGTCTACGCACCCAATGAGGGACCAGCTAAATACCTACAACGGCTGCTAAGAGACCTCGAGAAGGACATCTCGAGCAACACAATAGTAGTTGGAGACTTCAACACCGCACTGTCTCCTCTGGACAGATCTAGAAGATTAAAACTCACCAATGAAATACTGGCTTTGAAGGAAGAAATAGAAGAGAGAGGGCTAATAGATCTATACAGGGCTTTATATCCCTCCAAAAAGGAATACACATTCTTTTCCAGTGCACATGGAACATTCTCCAGAATAGACCATGCGCTGGGCCACACAACATACCTCAACAGAATCAACAAGATAGACATTGTACCAGCTATCTTTTCAGACCATGATGCATTGAAGATAAAACTTAATTGTGGACAGATGCAGAAAACCAAATCAAACACCTGGAAATTAAATAGCTCGATATTGAACAATGAGTGGGTCAGGAAGGAAATCAAAGAAGAAATCAAAAGGTACCTAGAAACAAATGAGAATGAAGACACGAGCTACCAGAACCTGTGGGACGCAGCAAAAGCCGTTTTAAGGGGAAAATTTATAGCTCTGCAAGCATATCTCAGGAAGGAAGAAAGGGCCCACATAAATAACTTGACTTCACAGCTCAAGACCTTAGAAAAGGACCAACAAAAGGAGCCAAAACCAGGCAGAAGGAAAGAGATAATAAAACTTAGAGCAGAAATTAATGACATGGAAACCCAAAAGACAATCCGGAAGATCAATGAAACCAAGAGCTGGTTCTTCGAGAAAATAAACAAGATTGATAAACCACTAGCAAGACTCACAAAGAAAGAGAGAGAGAGAACCCTTATAAGCCGAATCAGAAATGAAAAGGGGAACATCACAACAGAAACCAATGAAATTCAAAAGATCATCAGAGACTACTTTGAAAATCTCTATGCCACGAAACAAGAGAACCTAGAAGAAACGGATAAATTCCTCGACTCCTATAATCTCCCAAGGCTGAACCAAGAAGACCTGGAGTACCTGAATAGTCCAATTAACATCAAGGAAATTGAAATGGTAATCAAAAGTCTTCCCAAAAACAAAAGCCCAGGTCCGGACAGATTCACTAGTGAGTTCTTCCAAACATTTAAAGAGGACCTTTTGCCAATCCTTCTCAAGCTCTTCCAGGAAATTGAAGAAACAGAAACCCTCCCTAACAGTTTCTATGAGGCTCATATCTCCCTAATACCAAAAGCAAACAAAGAGTCCACAAAAAAAGAAAACTACAGGCCAATATCCCTGATGAACACAGATGCAAAAATTCTCAACAAAATATTAGCAAATAGAATTCAACAACTCATCAAAAAGATCATACACCACGACCAAGTGGGATTCATCCCGGGGATGCAAGGATGGTTTAACATCCGGAAATCAATCAACATAATCCACCATATCAACAAAAGAAAAGATAAAAATCATATAATTATATCAATAGATGCAGAGAAAGCATTTGACAAGATCCAGCATCCGTTTATGATGAAAACACTAGCCAAAATGGGTATAGAAGGGACCTTCCTCAATATAGTCAAAGCCATTTATCACAAGCCTATGGCAAGCATTGTCCTCAATGGGGAAAAACTAAGAGCCTTCCCTCTGAGAACAGGGAGGAGACAAGGATGCCCACTCTCTCCACTTCTGTTCAATATAGTACTGGAAGTACTTGCAATAGCGATTAGGCAAGAAAAAGACATTAAGGGCATTCAGGTAGGAAAGGAAGAAATCAAGCTCTCACTATTCACAGATGATATGATACTATACTTAGAGAACCCTAAAACCTCTACCAAGAAACTCCTAGAAACAATAGACTCGTACAGTAAAGTTGCAGGCTATAGAATCAATACCCAAAAGTCCATGGCTTTCCTATATGCAAATAATGAGAGAGAAGAAAGTGACCTGAGAAAAGCAATCCCGTTCACAATTGCGCCTCAAAAAATCAAATACCTCGGAATCAGCTTAACAAAGGAGGTAAAGGACTTGTATAATGAAAACTATAAAACACTACTTCAGGAAATAAAAGAGGACACAAGGAAATGGAAAGACATCCCCTGCTCATGGATTGGAAGAATTAATATTGTCAAAATGGCAATTCTCCCCAAAGCATTGTACAAATTTAATGCGATCCCTATAGAGATACCCTTGACATTTTTCAAAGAAATGGAGCAAGCTCTCCTGAAATTCATATGGAAAAATAAGCCCCCACGAATAGCTAAAGCAATCCTTGGGAAAAAGAAAATGGGAGGAATCAACCTCCCCAACTTCTAGAGGCAAAAAGGTATAGTAGAGATGACATCTGCATTTCCATGTTCATTGCCGCTCTGTTCACAATAGCCACAATATGGAAAAAACCAGAGTGCCCGAAAACAGATGATTGGCTAAAGAAACTCTGGTATATTTACACAATGGAATACTATGTAGCTGTCAGGAAACATGAAGTCATGAAATTTGCATATAAGTGGATCAACATGGAAAGTATCATGTTGAGTGAAATGAGTCAGAAAGAAAGAGACAGACATAGAAAGATTGCACTCATATGTGGAATATAATGTAACTGAGAAGTACAAGTTGGCAACGATGCAACTTCTGGCAGATGTCTCTCTGGACTTAGTTACTAAAATACTAAATTACAGAAACCCAAAACTGAGAGGCCGCTAAGTGTGGTCAATCGATCTCATACCTCTTCATCCTCAGCAATGGAAAACAAATTATCTAATGCTTCCTTTTCAGCAGGTCTGACTTTAGGGGAGAGACTCTCCAAACAATAATAGTGAGTTTTGTTGAAATATTGTATGCAATCAAAATGAAAGTAAAGTGAAATTTATTAGTTACACAGGCAGGGGGGCTTAGAGTGGGGGGGCTAGGGGCGTGGGGGGGGTTGGGGTGTGAGGGGGCGGAGTGGAGCTATACTGGGATTCTTGGTGGTGGGATATGAGCGCTGGTGAAGGGATGGGTATTCGAGCATTGTATAATTGAGATTTAAACCTGAAAACTTTGTAACTTTCCACATGGTGACTCAATAAAAAATTTAAAAAAAAAAAAGAATCAGGGACACTGTCTCGTTTGCCAAGTCATCAAAAATTAGATGGGCTGGACACGTAATGCGATTCAGAGTCGACTGCTGGACTAGAGCCACTACCCACTGGATTCCATGGGATGTCAACAGACCGTGTGGCTGCCCACCAACTGACTTCTTCATCAAAACCCTGAATGAACAGTTTGAGGCTCTTCCTGTTCCTAGAGTGAGCAGATATCACTGGGCTACACTAGCACACAACAGGGACAAATAGAAACGTTACTGGCTCCTGCTCGAGCAAATCAATGGGATGCAAGTGATACAAGTGATATATTTAATCAAATTTAAGACCCAATCCAAATTCCTCTTGTCAGGTTTTTATCACAATCAAACCACAACTTATATCCAAAACATCCAGAATCAGTCAGAAAAATAGAATCACAATATAAATTCAATGGGATGAGGGGATTGTTATACTTTATAAAATTTTGAGGGGAGCTGGCAAAAATAAAGTAGAAAAGAGAGCTGGAGAAACAGAGAAGAAATAAATCATTCTCTGGGAAGTATTGATGTGGCTCTTTAAGTCAGATTGGAAGAGAAAATAAAGTCACACATAAGCAAGTCCCATGAGATCATGAAGAATAACTTGTAAGGAAAATGGCAAGAAACTATGATGACCTGTATACCTATTACCTGTATACGCTTATGTGTAATTCTAGCCCAGTATCTAGTTGTAGATTGAGATAATCTTTTGGTGAGCCTCTGTGATTGCTTGCATAGAAGCTTCTGGAAGAACGCAAACTTATGGGACCACTGAAGCTTTTTTATAAATAGTGTTACATATATTAAATATATCATTATAATGTAATTCTGGGACCAGGTAGGTTACATAAATTACTGGATGGAATGCCTTCTGCGTGAGAGACCTGAGTTGTTTCTTCAGTGCCACATGGTTCCTGAGCACAGTAGGCGGGGGCCCTAAACAATGCATTGTGTAGCCCAGTAAATAGTCCACAAGAAATGTATCTTCAGAATCGAGAAGAACATAAGACCCCAAAGGGAATTAATTGTATATGTCTACTGGTAATTAATTCCCTTTGGGATCACATGCTCATTTCACTTCTTTTTTTTTTTTTTAGATTGAATCACCATGTTGAAAGTTACAAAGCTTTCAGGCTTAAGTCTAAGTTACATAATGCTCAAACACCCATCCCTCCACCAGTGTCATTTCACTTCTGAAGATACTTTATGCTCCCTTCTCAGCCTGCTCTGAGGTGCTTACTCTGGAAAACCTTTATTGAGTGCTGATAGAAACTGACTAAGCCTTTTGTTATAGGAACACCAGAATCTATTTATCAGAAGGTTGCCAAAGGTCATGAAACCAGTTCTCTTTATTAGAAAATACATGAATGATTTTACAAACCTCTAAAGAGATTCTCGATAGAGCAGAAGGCAAGCACCAAAGACACACTATTTGAATCGCCTGGCTCAATATTAGTACAAGCATTATAAAGAAAAATAAAGAGAAAATAACTTCATAAAAATGGAGGAACTTTATTTATTTCATCCCCTCTTAAAGGCAGGCCACTGCGGTGGAAGTTTTGTTAATACCAGTTATCTTCTTAATATTACATACTCTTAAATATAAGATGGCATGACTACCTCTTTTTAACTAAATATAAGCTAAGACATGTGTAGGTGGTCTACCATGTCTCCTTTCTATGTGTGTTTATATGAAGACATAATTATGTAAAAATATCAGGGTTGTGAATGTGACAGGAGGGAAAAAAAAACCTCTGGAATCACTCCCAGACCTGCAATAGACTTTGAGTTAGTGAAAAATAAACTGATGTTTCATCAAGCCATCAACCTAAATTAAAGCTTTTGCTTTAAAAGCACATAAACAATCTTTTCTAAGGTAAATTGGGAATTACCATATTCAGCAAGTCTAAGTTGTTAAGGCCATCAAGAACCATTGTTCTAACACTTTTATTAGATCTGTTATATATAAGTGGTACTTCAGAATTGAGGAGTAACCATTTTCCTTCGAGGTTCTTCCTCAAAACCAGTTGGCTACCAGATAAAAAGTCAATAATCACATAGCACTGATGATCAACTTTCTTAATTTCTAGAGCTGTAGCACTGTAGCACTGTCTTCCTGTTGTTCATCAATTTGCTTGAGTGGGCACCAGTAACGTCTCCATTGTGAGACTTGTTGTTACTGTTTTTGGCATATCAAATATTCCAAAGGTATCTTACCAGGCTCTGCTGTGAGGACAGGTACTCTCTGTTGCTTGCCAGGCTATCTGAGAGGGAGGGAGGAATCAAACCGGGGTGGGCCTCGTGCAAGGCAAAAGCCCTACCTGCTGTGCTATTGCTCCAGTCGAGCTGTAGGCAATGTTATTTAAATGTTCAGATCTTAAAAATTATAGAAATATTTACCTTACAAATATGTTTTATTTTAATTTTAACTCATTATTCTCTCATTGATTTATACTCCTAAGCTTTATATCTCAAAAATTTAGTAACATCAGCTCACTAAACATTATCACTTTTATTGAAAAAAATCCCTTCAGTATTTCCCAATACTTTTTTTTCGAGATGAATTTCATGATTTCTTAAACTAAAATTAAGTTTTTTAAAGTTACGATTGCACTACTTTTCTAAGGTAAATTGGGAATTACCAAATATTTTATAATATTTAACCAAGTATCCAGTTATATAATCCATCAGTTACATATCTTTATTTATCCCAATAAAATGTTAGCATTTGCTTTACAAAGATGTAATACAATTATTATTAAATTCAGCCCTCATCACATTAAGTAATTATTTGGTCCAATTATGAATTCAACAGCTTGTATTATAATTTTCTAGTTAAGCACTGAAGTTTAGTAGGGAATAATTTTACTGTTGATATGTCTATTTTGTTTGGGATCTATAGTAAATCTTAATACATAAAAGATTATTTATAACATCTGTATTTAGCAATGCAAAGCTAGAAACTACTCAAATGTACAATTTAGATGAATGAATAATTACTTGTGGTATGTTTATATAATAGAATATTACAGTTTAAAAAGAAATTCTACGTTTATTTATATCTAAGTAATTATTAGCCCTGGTTCTGAAATAATGCTGCTTCCTACTCTCTGTAATTCAGTTTTTTCATATATGTCATATAAATAACACTGGTAACATGCAATGTTTATATTAAAATTAAGTTAATATTAAAATAGCAGTTAGTGAGTTGATTGATATATAAGCTGTGCTCCATCAACAGCCAAGATCCAGAGACTATAAAACAACTCTCCTCAGTGTCTGGCTGTCTTCACTGGGGTCCCTTGGAGCAGCAGGGGGGGGGTGAGTTTCCCTCCCTGCCCCGAGCAGAGCCCCAGTAGCCGATGACCTCCGGAAACTAGCCACAGCCATGCTCAAGGCCACTCTCCACATCTTCAGACGAGCCTCAGGCATGAAGGAACTGGCAGAGGAACCCAGGTGTGCGGGACCCGGGGCTGAGATTTCCAAGCCTGTTTGGATCAGGACTGGGCTTCCTCCACCCAAACCCCCCATTTTCCAGTAGCTTAGCAGCCACACCCAGAAACTGCCCCCAGCGCCCGTGTAATCCCATCAATGGCCAAGATCCAGAGACTATAAAACAACACTCGGCCACATGACCTCTTATAGCCTAGTTCTCCCTCTCAGAGAACCTGGCAAGGTACCAAGAGCATCCTGCCTGCATAGCAGAGCCTGGTAAGCTCTCCATGGCGTATTCAGTATGCTAAATACAGTAACAATGATGGGTCTCATTCTCCTTACCCTGAAAGAGCCTCCAATGTGGCACCACTGGGAAGAATGAGTTAAGAGAGGCTTCTAAAATCTCAGGGCTAGGATGAATGGAGATGTTATTGGCACCTGCTCGAGAAAATCGATAATCAATGGGATGACAGTGATACAGTGATAAACTGTGCCCAGTAAATGCTCACTGTTATTTTCATCATGACTTTTATTAATTTGAAAAGATGAAAGCCTAATACGACTCTGTGATGACCAAGATAAGGAAACTGCTGATGAGAACACAAAGTTGTTATATTCTTTCTAGATGA
This sequence comes from Sorex araneus, assembly GCF_027595985.1. Taxonomy (NCBI): domain Eukaryota; kingdom Metazoa; phylum Chordata; class Mammalia; order Eulipotyphla; family Soricidae; genus Sorex; species Sorex araneus. The sequence continues at coordinate 43,469,080 of NC_073312.1, forward strand.
CCACTTGTGAACGTCTACCAGAATTTTTCACACACATACCTTTAAACTCTAGAATTTCACTTGTATTTATTTATCTTTTTATTTTAAAAAGAATACCTTTGTGATAAATATATACAGAGATATGCCCATTGCAGTAGTTTAATTTTAATAAGAGCAAAAACTATCAGAAATATTTTGGGGCTGGAGCAATAGTACAGTGAGTAGGGCATTTGCCTTGCACGCGGCCAATCCAGGTTCGATTCCCAGCATCCCATATGGTCCTCTGAGCACTGCCAGGGGTGATTCCTGAGTGCAGAGCCAGGAGTAACCCCTGTGCATTGCCAGGTGTGACCCCCCCCAAAAAAAAACCAAATATTTTTAAGTATATCTCTACTTCACTCTTTTTGGCAACACTAAATCCGTCAAGGCTGCTTAAATATATCTTATATGATTCTTTCTTGAGGCTTCTGTCTGGATGGAAATTCTTTTGACATCATTCTATTAAATTATAGTTATACTTCCTCCTTATTAGTTTCTCCAATGCCTCTTACATTAATGATGCTGCTCTAAAGTAATTTTTGATAATAAACCTCAAAGTGTTGATATAATAAATACTATTTCTTAGAGCAGTGCTACATGTTAAACACTTATGTTACCCTTCTCCTAAATGTATATGTTGAAATCATACTTTGAAGTGTGATGTTTATTAGGAGCTGTAAACTATAAATAAAACAGGGCCCTTTGGAAAGTGGTAAGCTTTGAGGATGAAGTCTTTACGAGTGGAGGTGTGAAGGAACCACAGTGAATTCCTCACATCTTCAGTCATGTGAAATCACAAAGAGAGGAAAGCAGTCTGAGAACTGGTAAGCGGGATTCTTCAGACAACAAAACTGCTGACATTCTCAGCCTGGGCTTTCTGATCTCCAGAACTGTAAGAAATAAATTTCTATAAGTCATTTGGTCTATTGTTTTTTATTTTGTCATTGTTATAATAGCTCAAGCGCACTTGCCTTACACGCGGCCAACCCAGGTTCTATTCCTTCGTCCCTCTCAGAGAGCCTGGCAAGCTACCAAGAGTATCTCGCCTGCATAACAGAGCCTTGAAAATTACCCATGGCATATTCGATATGCCAAAAACAGTAATGACAAGTCTTACAATGGAGACATTACTGGTGCCTGCTTGAGCAAATAGATGAGCAACCAGATAACAGCAATATAGTTTTATAATAGCAATTTAAAAAGGCAAATTAACTGTACCAAGACTAAGATTCTGCTGTAATACATATCTGAAATTATGAGAACCTTTCAAAAGTGATGGGTGGAAGCTGTAAGATATTTTAGTTATTTCTAGGAAAAAACCCTACATTATTGTGAATTATATCAGAAAATGTCAGTAAGGCTAACTACTGACTTCTTAGAAAAAACAATGAAGACCAGAAGTCAATGGTATCACAGATTGAAATTCTTAAATGCAAAATTATCAACTAAGAACATTATATTCAGTACATTCTTTCAAATGACAGCAAGACAGATGTAATTTTGAGAAAACAAAAACATAGGAATTAATTAGCAGTAGACCTGCCATATAAAAATTAAATTCTTGAAAATGAAAGCAATTGACAATAATAGAAGGCATATGAAAAACCGAACAATGCCAGTAAAACCAAATATGTAACAAATTATAAAGAATAATATAGGTATATACTTTGACTCCTTTCTATTTTTAATTTGAGAGCAATTTGTGAAAGTTATATATGTATGGAATTATATTTAGGGTCAATAATGTAGAACTATAATATATATATATGCCAGAAAAAATGTAAAATAAATGCAGAGAAATAATATTCTACTACAGTAAACAAATTATATGTCATAGTAACCCAAATGACTTTATTTTAATAAAGCAAAAACATGTTCTGATAAGTTAATATTTATATTTTAAGTTCCAGAATGAACACTAAAGTCACAAAATTTCAAATTATAAAGTCATTAATACAAAATTTTGGGGGGATTACACCCAGCAATGCACAGGGGTTACTCCTGGCTCTGAAATCAGAAATTACTCCTGGTGGTTCTCAGTAGACCCTATGGGATGCGGGAAATCAAACCCCGGTTGACCGCGTGCAAGGCAAGCACCCTACCCGCTGTGCTATGGCTCCAGCCCCTAAAACAACATTCTTAAACTAGAAAATGCCTACTTTAGGTAGAAAGAAATAAAGGAAGAATAAATGAAGAAAGAATTAGACATAGAAATAAAATTCATATAGCATCTGAATGGAATAATCATGACATACAATTCATGTTAATGAAATAATGTGATAAGAATGTAGATTGCTTATAGTACTGGAAGTACTTGCGATAGCTATTAGACAAGAAAAAGAGATTAAGGGCATCCAGATAGGAAGGGAAGAAATCAAACTCTCACTATTTGCAGACGACATGATACTATATCTAGAGAAGCCTAAAACCTCTACTAAGAAACTCTTAGAAACAATAGACTTATACAGTAAAGTTGCAGGCTACAAAATCAATACCCAAAAATCCATGGCCTTCATATATGCAAACAATGAGGCAGAGGAAAGGAACATGAAAAAAGCAATCCCATTCACAATCGTGTCCCAGAAGATCAGGTACCTCGGAATCAGCTTAACCAAGGAAGTAAAAGACCTTTACAAAGAAAACTACATAACGCTACTCCATGAAATCAAAGAGGACATGAGGAAATGGAAACATATACCCTGCTCGTGGATAGGGAGAATCAATGTTGTCAAAATGGCAATACTCCCTAAAGCATTATACAGATTCAATGCGATCCCTATAAATATACCCATGACATTCTTCAAAGAAATGGATCAAGCAATCCTAAAATTCATATGGAATAACAAACGTCCAAGGATAGCTAAAACAATTCTTGGGAAAAAGATGATGGGAGGCATCACCATCCCCAACCTCAAACTTTACTACAAAGCAGTAACAATTAAAACAGCATGGTACTGGAACAAAGGCAGAGCCGTAGACCAATGGAACAGGGTGGAATATCCCTACACACAACCCCAAATGTATGACCATCTAATCTTTGATAAGGGAGCAAGAGATGTGAAGTGGAGCAAGGAAAGCCTCTTTAACAAATGGTGCTGGCACAACTGGACAACCACATGCAAAAAAATGGGTTTAGACCTTGACCTGACACCATGCACAAAAGTCAGATCAAAATGGATTAAAGACCTCAACATTAGACCACAAACCATAAGGTACATTGAAGACAAGGTTGGCGAAACCCTCCACGATATTGAAGATAAAGGTATCTTCAAAGGTGACACGGAACTAAGCAATCTAGTAAAAACAGAGATCAACAAATGGGACTACATTAAACTAAAAAGCTTCTGCACCGCAAGAGATACAGTGACCAGAATCCAAAGACTATCCACAGAATGGGAAAGGATATTTACACAATACCCATCAGATAAGGGGTTGATATCAATGGTATATAAAGCACTGGTTGAGCTCTACAAGAAGAAAACATCCAACCCCATCAAAAAATGGGGCAAAGAAATGAACAGAAACTTTACCAAGGAAGAAATACGAATGGCCAAAAGGCACATGAAAAAGTGCTCTGCATCACTAATCATCAGAGAGATGCAGATCAAAACAACCATGAGATACCACCTCACACCACAGAGACTAGCACACATCCAAAAGAACAAAAGCAACCGCTGTTGGAGAGGATGTGGGGAGAAAGGGACCCTTCTTCACTGCTGGTGGGAATGCCGACTGGTTCAGCCCTTCTGGAAAACAATTTGGACGACTCTCAAAAAATTAGATATTGAATTCCCATTTGACCCAGCAATACCACTGCTGGGAATATATCCCAGAGAGGCAAAAAAGTACAATCGAAACAACATCTGCACATGTATGTTCATCGCAGCATTGTTTACAATAGCCAGAATCTGGAAAAAACCCGAATGCCCCAGAACGGATGACTGGTTGAGGAAACTTTGGTACATCTATACAATGGAATACTATGCAGCTGTTAGAAAAAAGGAGGTCAAGAATTTTGTAGTCAAGTGGATGGGCATGAAAAGTTTCATGCTGAGTGAAATGAGTCAGAAAGAGAGAGACAGACATAGAAAGATTGCACTCATCTATGGTATATAGAATAACAGAGTGGGAGACTAACACCCAAGAACTGTAGAAATAAGTACCAGGAGGTTGACTCCATGGCTTCGAGGCTGGCCTCACGTTCCGGGGAAAGGTCAACTCAGAGAAGCGATCACCAACTACATTGTAGTCGAAGGCCATGTGGGGGAAGGGAGTTGCGGGCTGAATGAGGGCTAGAGACTGAGCACAGCGGCCACTCAACACCTTTATTGCAAACCACAACAGCTAATTAGAGAGAGAGAACAGAAGGGAATGCCTTGCCACAGTGGCAGGGTGGGATGGGGGGGAGATGGGATTGGGGAGGGTGGGAGGGACACTGGGTTTACGGGTGGTGGAGAATGGGCACTGGTGAAGGGATGGGTTCCCAAACTTTGTATGAGGGAAGTATAAGCACAAAAGTGTATAAATCTGTAACTGTACCCTCAAAAAAAAATAAAAAATAAAAAAATTAAAAATAAAAAAAAAAGAATGTAGATTGCTGGATTTAATACTTTTAAATGAAATTTTACCAGAAATTCAAGAGAAAAATTAATGTATAGTGACCTACTATGTACATACAATGACAAGATTCTGTGAATAGTAATACCAGACAAAAGACTTCATTTTGAGATAGCTTAAAATACAGCTCAACATTTGAAAGTGCAGAGGATGAATTCATAAGGAAGCAAGATTATAGACATGTAGACACCTAGTAGTAAAGCACCAAATTTTATGAGCAAAAATTAAATTTGAGAGATAAGTAGGCAATCTATAATATTCATTAAAATATAATACCTCATTTTCAATAATGTACAGAATAACTAAGTAAAGACAAATGAAAAGAGAAAGATTAAAAACTCACAAAAATTGGGGCTCATGGAGGGGGGAAAAAACTAGGGGCATTGGTTCTAGGAAATGTACACTAGGGGAGGAATGGATATTGGAATGCTGTGTGACTGAGAATGCAATCATGAACAGTTTTGCAATGGTCTATCTCCCAGTGATTTAATAAAAATAAATTGAACAAATGAATAGCTGCAAATGAATAGAACACTCGACTCAGTAACAACAGAAAACATATTTTCCTTAAGTAAAAGGAGAATGTTCTCCAGGATAGGCAATATGTTAGACCTTAAAGCAATATCAATAAATAGGATAAAAATCACAACAATGGTAATTTTAGACTAGTAGAGAAGTAAATTAAAAATATAGATGGGGCCACAGAGATATTACAGTGGGTGGGGTGTTTGCCTTGTCCACAATACTCCAAGGCATCCTGTACGTCCCTGGAGCCCACCATGGGTAACTCCTGGGTACAGAGTCAGGAGTAACCTCTGAGATTGCCAGGTGTGGGAAAAAACAAACACAAAATAAAAACAAAAAACACAAGTCACAATTCACAAATATCTGTAGAAAGGAACCACTAGTTTAAAACAAAAGGGTTTTGAAGAGGAATTAAAAATAAACCGGCTTGATCAGAGGTATAGGCCATAGAGCTGGAGATGAAATTTCGGGGTTTTCTTAACAAAATGGGGAGGAGGCTCAGGATGGTCGTGGGACTGAAGCTCGAGCCTCACGAGATGTCTCCCTCCTCCCACCCTGCACCCCCCACCACCCACATCCCCAGGGGGAAAAAAGCCTTCCCGACTAAGAAGCACAAGCCACTGCAGACTACAGGGAACCTACTGCATAGTCCTTCAAGCAGAACAGTCCAAACCAAAGGCATTAGCCATAGAGATGGGGGTGAAATTGTGGTTTTTACTCATAAACTGAAGGGAAGTGGGAAGTGACAGGCAGGGCTAAGGGGTCCCATAAACTTAAATCAGTGTCTTCCTACCCCTCCACTCCTATCCTTTGACCACACAAACAAACCAGCCCGAACCAAACACACACACACACACACACACACACACACACACACACACACACACACACACACATTCACACATGTAGGATGACATTGCTTTGTCCTTTCCCCTTTTGCCACAAGGAGCTTAGGTTTATCCCAGTCACACCCATCAAGGTGTTCCTGAGACACTCCCATTTCTTTGTTTATCTGTAACTACTTCTCTATGCCCTCTTCCCCAAACAGTTAATCAGCTTTCCCCTCCTAAGTCAGATCTTTCTAGGACACTGAACTTATATTGTAAGTTAATATTGCCTTTCTCCTCTCCTCGTGTCTTTTGAATAGTTTACTTTAAAGCAATGTCCCTTTTGTATAGACACAAGAAGGCAATATTATGCTTTTCTGACTTGGGATTTAATTGGCTTCGAATATTATTCATTACCGGGCATCTGCTTTCTCAACTTAAGCCTCAGTTGCCCAGTTCTAGCATCCCAAAAGCAGGGTCCCAACAAGGGACGGGACAGACCCAGGACAAGCAGTGCGTTACCCTGGCATTGAGATGGGCCTGGCAAAGTGCCTAGTGCTTAACTAGAAGTCAAAAGCTTGGTCATGGACAAATGCTGTCACGACCCAAAAGCAACAATGAGACTAGGACCCTGCTAGGGATAGGAAAGACTAATCTGGCCTGAGCACAGTAGTCTGAGATCAAGATGGCTCTAGGAGAGCAATTCTATAAACTTAATGTATCTCTTGCTATGTCCATACAAAAATAACTAGTATTAAGATGTTAATGAGTGTTTGGACTCATTAAGGAGAAAAACACCTTAAGAGGTATTTTGCCTACTGGTAGTCTGGAAGGGCTTTGGAATGCCCCTAGGTTGTGTTCCCTTTGGCTCTCAGGAAGAGCTTTCTTATGTTGATTTGCTGCAAACACTACTGTGTATAGCCTAGGGGCAAGGGGGAGAGAGAAAAAGAGAGGAGAGGGATGGAGATAGAGCTGTGGTAAATCCAGAAAAAGAATGGAGCTAGGAGTGCGGGAGATAAGAAAGGTGGAAGATGGAATAAACTGAAACTGATCAATCAACCGGCTTGGCCCTCATTTCCTCCTCCGCCTGCCCCATGACCCAGGCCGCTCCGGGACCAAACCCCCCAAACCCAGGGGGTGGCCTACAGGGAGAGCCACTGGGGCTCTTCCCCTGGTTGCCCCACGGCAGATATTTTTTACACACAAACACACACAATTAAAGAAGAAATTTTGGAGATTTCTCTAGTAAAATGGGGATAGTCCCGCTCCCAAACAAAACTCAGCAAACCACACGTTTCTGGGCACCCACACTGCAGTAAAGAATGGTCCAAACCAAAGGCACAAGTCACAAGGCTAGTCATGAAATTCTTATTTTTATTTAATTTTTAAAAATTTCATCACCATGGATTACAAAGTTATTCATCCAATTTTCTAACACCAAACTCCTCTGGGAGTACCTTGCAAGCTACCGAGAGTTTTTTGCCCACATGGGAGAGCCTTGCAAACTCCCCATGTTGTATTCATATGTCAAAATCAGTAACAATGCTGGGTCTCATTCCCCTGACCCTGAAAGAGCCTCCAATGCGGCATCCTTGGGAAGGATGAGAAAAGAAAGGTTTCTAAAATCTCAGGGCTAGGATGAATGGAGATGTTACTGAGACCGCTTGAGAAATTCCACTATCAACAGGATGATGATGATGATGATGATGATGATGATGATGATTTGAATATTATATATTTACATGTATTTATGTACACATAAACTGTATGTATTTGAATATTGATATATTTGCAGACTTACCAACACTATAAAAGTATATTAGCACCAGAGAGTTATTTCTGTGAGCATGGTAATTGGCTTGCATGTAGCTGACCAGGTTCAATACCTAGCAACCTACATGGTCCTCTAAGCTTGCTAGGAGTGATTCCTGAGAACAGAGCAAAGAGTAGGCCCTGAGCACTGCTGGGTGTAGCTCATAAAACAATTTAAAAATAGATTGTATTAAAGAATACTATAACATATATGAATTACAAAATTTTAAATTGAATCAAATTAGTTCAACATATAGAAATACATACTATCTAATTTCATTTTCATAAAGCCAGGAAGATAAAAAATAATTTACATTATATAAATCATAAAAATGGTTGTCTCAAGTTGCAATGGAAACTTTTTGAGATGAAATATTAATATCTTGATAAAAATGGATTACATATTTGTCAAAACATATTAAAGTATGCACTCATGAATTGTGTATTTCACTATCTGCACACTTTACCTTAATAAAAATAAAAAACTTTAAAATATAATTAAGTGCAATAATTTGAAAGATGCCAGAAGCAAATATTATATACTGCATGGTTATATTCATTAAAAGTTTGAACAAAGCAAAACGTGTGGATTTAGAAATCAAAACATTAGTTTTCTCTGCGACTTAGAACAATATTGGAAAACATTATGAAGAAACATTCTGGGATGTTAGAAAATGTGTTCCATTAATTAATTGCAATGCTGACTATATGTGCAAATACATGTCAATACTCTTCAAAATATACAATTTACATCTAGGGTTTTTATCTGTGTTAGTTTAACCAGAATAAAAAGGACACTAATGCTATATTACAAAAAAGTCTTAAAAACTTTGTTCTGTGTATTGATCTCAAGAGAACAAAGAATATCAAATTAAATTCAAATAACATACAAGGAGGAAAGTAAAACAGATTAGAACAGAAATTAATGATGTAGAAAACATGTCTACTAGAGAGAATGAACAAAATCAATAGTCTTTTATTTGAAGAGAAAAAGTTAAATTGACAATTCTCTGCCAAGATTGTTCAAGAAATAATGAGAGGAAGGCAAGTCATATGTATCAAGTATAAAAATCAGCATCCATCTAGAAATTCTTAGGCATTAAAAAATATAGTTGCATTAATGAATGTACTTAAAAATCTAAATGCTATAAACACATTATTGTGAACACAGTATACAAAAAATGACATGAAAATAAAAAGTACATTAATAGTTTATAAAACTTCTGAATTTTAAAATAAAAATTATTTGAAAGCATTTCTATAAGAAATCTCTCACTACTGAGTAGATAATCCAGACATAGAATCAATAAGGAAATAACAGTCTTAAAGGAATAAACTGAAGAAATGAGCTTAATAGACATTTATATGGTTCTCCAACCTCAGAAAGCCAACTATCTACTCTTTTTTTTGTGCTATTAATAATTCTTTTGGATAGATCACATAGTAGGACACAAAAATGTTTCTGTAAAATCAAGAATAGAAATAGTAAAAATTCTCTCAAATAATAATAATTTGAAGATGGAAATAAAATATTGATAGCCAGAAAACACTTGGAAGCTAAACAATAAACTACTGAACAGCCAATAGAACAGAGACAATTCAATAAAGAAAAATATTCCTGGATATAAATCAGAATTAAGACATGTGACAAGAATTTATAGGAGACAGAAAAAGCTGTATTATTTTTGCTTTGTTTTTGGGGTCACACAGGGTGACGTTGAGAGGTTACTCCTCGCAGTGCTTGGGGGACAGTGTGAGATGCTGGGGACTCAAACCCAGATCAACCTCATAGGAGGCAAATGCCCTACTCACTGTACTATCGCTCCAGCTCCAGAAAAGGCTGTATTAAGGATAAAGCTCATAGCACTGTAGGTGTTCACCAGAAAACAGGAACAGGTGCAAATAAATCCCCTAATTTCACATCTGAAAAATTAGAAACAAAAAGGAGGGAGGGAGGAAATCCAAAGTAAATAGAAGCAAATAATAAATATAAAGAGAATTGACATGGAAATCAGAAACAAAAGTCAATTTTTTTTTTCTCGAGCAGGCACCAGTAACGTCTCTCATTGTGAGATTTATTGTTACTGTTTTTGGCATATCAAATACGCCACGGGTAACTTGCCAGGCTCTGCCATGTGGGCGCAATACTCTCAGTAGCTTGCCGGGCTCTCCGAGAGGGGTGGAGGAATCAAACACGGGTCGGCCTCGTGAAAGGCGAATGCCCTAATGCTGTGCTATCGCTCCAGCCCCCCCCCAAAAAAAAAAGTCAAATAAAGTTGTTTTTTTAAAAAAAAAACAAATAGGGGCTGGAGTGATAGCACAGCGGGTAGGGCGTTTGCCTTGCACTTGGCCGACCCGGGTTCGATTCCCAGCAACCCATATGGTCCCCCAATCACTGCCAGGAGTAATTGCTGAGTGCAGAGCCAGGAGTAACCCCTGTGCACACATTTTGGGTGTGACCAAAAAGCCAAAAAAATGAAAATTAAAAAAAAAGAAACAAATAATAAAATCAAAATCCCCTGGCTATATTCACAAAGAAAAGATAAAACTAATAAAGTGAAAAGGGAGAAATTGAAACAGATGCCTCAGAAATACACAAAGGTAATATGATATTAGTGTAGTTACTTATACCACTAAATTTAAGACTCAAAAAGAAATGGAAAATTTTCTAGGATCTTACATCTCCCAAGCCTAAGTTTTGAGGAAGTATAAAACCCAATGGACCTATTATTAAGTAAGTCAAGACAATAATAAAAGTTTCTAAAGAACAAAAGTACAGGTTAGATGGATTCACCAGTGAGTTCTTCCAACCTTCAGAGAGAATGTATTGCCTGTCTTTCTTAAGCTCTTCCAGAAAGTGGAAGAAACAAGGAATGGTTTTTATGAGATCAACCATACCTGGACATATAAAACTAATAGAAAAATAACTGACCCCCCAAAAGGAAATTTCAGAGCAATATATATTATTATAAGGTGATTAGAGGCCGCCCCCAAAGCCTCTGTCCCTCTCGGAGAGCCGGCAAGCTACCGAGAGTATCCCACTCACACGGCAGAGCTTGGCAAGCTACCCATAGCATACTCAATATGCCAAAAACAGTAACAATGACGGTCCTCATTTCCCTGATCCTGAAAGAGCCCCCAAAACGCCATTGGGCTACACTAGCACAAGACAGAGACGAATGGAGATGCTACTGGTGCCCGCTCGAGCAAATTGATAAACAACGGGATGACAGTGATACAGTGATACAGTGATACATTATGAACATGGATGCAAATATCTTCAATAAAATTCTGGTGAACTTATTACAATAGTATATTAAACAAATAATACACCACAATCAGCTGGGAGTTATCTTAGGTATGCAAGAGTAATTCAATATACACAAATAAGTCAATATATATACTCACAGTAATAAAAGAGAGACAATAAATCATATCATCTCTATAGATGCAGGGGAAATGTTTGACAAGATTCAATAATCAATACCCATTCATGATAAAAACCCTCAACAAATTGAGGACTGAAGAACTTACCTCAACATTGTAAAGGGCATATAAAACAAAGCCAAAGTTAAAGTATTACTTAGGAAAAAACTGGAAGGATATCCTTAAAGAAAAGAAAACAAGACAAGATGTTCACTTTCACTACTACTCCTTAACATAATATTGAAAGTCATCACCACAGGAATTAGGCAAGAAAGAGGACTAAAAAGGAAATCAAATTGCCAAACAATCACTAGTTGCTAAAGACATGATATTGTACAAAGAAAACCTAGAGTCCACAAAAGAAAAACCCAGCAATCATAAATAAACACAGAAAAATAGTAGGCCACAAAATAAATACACAGAAATCTACTGTTTTCTTATATCACTGTCACTATCATCATTGTGACAGTGATATAAGATTTGCTCATCAATTTCTTCGAGCAGGCACCAGTAACATCTCTCATTGTGAGACTTATTATTACTGTTTTTGGCATATCGAATACGCCATGGTTAGTTTGCCAGGCTCTGCCGTAGAGGTAGGGTGTTCGCCTTTCATGCGGCCAACCCATGTTCAATTCCTCCGCCCCTCTCAGAGAGCCCGGCAAGCATTCTTATATGTGAACAATAATACATAAGGGACATTTTAAAACTAATTTATGATTATTTCAGAAAACCTCAAATGTCTAGGAGTCAATTTAAGAAAGAAGGCTTAATTATGATTACTAATCATAGTAAAACAGTAATTCACTATTCAAAGAAATAGTAACACAAGAAAAGAGACACAGATTTAAAACATATTTAAAAATGGAGAGGACATAAACAGACACTTCATCAAAAGAGATATATAGATGGCCAACATACATTAGAAAGTGTTTATCATCACCTATTATCAAGGTATAACATAATTTTATGTTAAGGAAAATAAGGTTTTAGTCAAAAGTTTTTGTCTAGTGAAAGAAACTATCACTGAAATGAAAAAAATATATATCTTTAAAAGAAAATTTTGATATATCATACATTTGACAGAGTTAATATCTAAAACACACAAGCCAAAAATAGTCGATAATAAGAAAAAATATTTTAATTTGAATTCAGTCTTGGAGGTGTACACATTTTCTTAATTTTTTCTTCTTTGTTTATCTTTTGGCAATTAAGAAGCTCATATCCCAGATCCTGACTTTCCTCTATTAAATTTAATTTTGGGAATCAAGTTTTGTGTTTTAAGGAAGTTTTGTGTTTTCACTTACTGGTATTTCAGATTTCCTCATCATAGAAAGATGAATTATATTGGACCTGTACACAACTTTTGGATTAGAAGCATGAAATTCAAGGTGGGTGTAAGGAAATTGTTTCTAGGCAACCAGAGCATATACTTATTTAAGAAGTGATGGTTCAATGAAAATTTGAATTATCTTACAATTTAATGGTTTATAGATAAAGTTCTAAGCTGTGAGTTTCTAAAAGCTGTCTCTAAAGAACTATGTTCTTTTATTTAAATCATTATACAGGCAAATCTTTCTTAATGATGTTTCCAGGGATATAAAAAATGCTGTTGTACTCAAGTCTTAAAATGGAAACCAATTGTAATAGTTTACTGAGTATGTGCATCTTGGGTATTTTTATTTCTGCCTCAAGTAATATTTGTGAGGCATGGTGTTTGCACACTAGTTTGAATGTGTATCAAAAAGAACTGGAGCTGAATTTAAAGGTGTCTAATCTTTCTTGCCTAGACCTTCAAAATATGCCTTCCTTATAATGACATCTTTAATAATTATAAACAACAATAGCAGACAACATTTATTGAAAAACTACTACAAACAGGGTATTTTATTAAAAGTTTCATTATGATTACTCACTTAATTTTTACAGAAGATTGATGGAGTAGGTACTATTAGTAGCTATATTTTCCCAGAAGAGAAAACAGGACTTGGAAAAGTGAAATAAAGTTCCAAAGATTTCATAATTAATACCCAACAATGAGCCATAATTTGAATACAGAATTTTGAGTTTTAACTATTCTGGTTTATAATTCTCATCTTTATCTTTTCTTAATTATTTCTTCAATGTGCTTCCTTATATTTTTGTCTGTTACACTCATTTTTATTTTTTTGTTTGTTTGTTTTTGGGTCACACCCAGCAGTGCTCAGGGCTTACTCCTTGCTTATTCCTGAGCATATTCAGATATCACTCGTGGCGAGGACTAGAGGATCTTAAGTATTGCCAGGGATAGGACCCAGTTTGCCCTTGTGCAAGACAGCACCTTCCCCATTGTACTCTCTCCCTGGCCCCTCACTCTCTCACTTTTAGCTGAATCATATTCATACTCTGTTTTCAACATGATTGATGGGTCCATTGCCAAACACAGTGTTCTAATTTATCTGTAATTTAAAATGCAAAATTTTACTTTGGAATCCGTACCCAAGGTATATATGATAGCCTTATATGATACCGTCATGTTCTGTTTAGTTCACTTACATTTCCTCCTTCTTTCCCAAAATTTCTAAATTCTTTTTAATTGACATCCTATATCATTTTATTAATTAATATATAATATATAATACCTATATTCCAATAAGTGTTAGACTTATTAGACTTAAAATATAAAGGTAAAACTTTATATTTTACCTTTTCTAGATTTTCTAATGAAACCTGGTTCTGTAAATCCAAGTGCATAGCTGAACCTTCCACTATAGATGTTTCAAACTCAACTTGCTTAAACAGAACTTTTGAGTTCCATCCTTATTCCCAAATCTGTTCACTGAAAGACTTATTCATTTCAATCACTGCAACCTATTTCCTTGATAGTACTCTGATCAAAACCAATTTTTTTTTGAATGCCTACTATTTTACATAGACCAACTCAGGAGACCTTATTACAAACCTCTTAGTGCCAAACTCATTTGCTCCCATTATTTTCTAAGTCAGTCTTACCTGTAACATGAGTTTCTGGAGTAGTATCAAATTAACTTCATTATTGCATGCTTACTTACCACATGATCTATTTTACATGAAGAAACTGGAGTTAAAGTTATAAAAAACAAGTCAAATATTCAATTCCACTGCTCAAATTCTTCCAATATTTTCCCATCTTGTTCAGAGAACATGAAAAGGTCCCGATAGTAAAACTGCATCATGATTTATAGCTCACATATCCTTATAAACTACTTCCTATTACTCTCTCCTTTTGTCTCTGTTCAAGTCACAACAATGAACAAATTTCCTTACTGTGCCATAAATTATCAAATATGCATATATCTTATAATCTTTGCAATGGTTCTTTCCATATCCTAGAATTTTATCCCTTGTCAAAATTAGATATTTAAACATCTGTTTTTCTCTCACATTTCTCAGATTTTATCTTCTCAAAGAGGTCTGTTCTGACCAGTCTAATTTAAAGTGAAACTATCATCTCCATCAAAGTCTCTTCAAATACCCCATCTTCATTTTATTCTACTTTACTCAGTATTTTAAAACTTTAAAATTTCCATGTGATTTAGTGCTTTTTTAATTCTCTGAATTCTTCTGTAAGAAAATAAGTATCACAGGACATGTATTTAAGTCTCTTACAAAGTACTGGAATTATATACTTGTTTAAGCCTTTCATTTATTTTTTTTTAAGCAAGAAGATATTTGCAGTCATTATACAAAGCAGTATGAAAAGCTATCAAAAACTAAAAATGATTTTTCCATATGATCCAGTTATTCCACTTTAAGATATTTATCTAAAATTATAAATATTAATTGAGAGATACACATCACACACAAACAGACGCACACTCTCCTCATGTTTATTGCAACGGATATTTACAATGGATAAAGACCAGTGAGAACGTACATGCCCATTGACAGAAGAATGGATAATGGAGATAATGGAGAAGTGGTTTGTACACACAATGGCATACTATTCAGCTGTTGAAAAAGTCATTTGCGACAATATGGAGGGACCTAGAGGGAATTATGCTTAGTGAAATAAGTCAGGTAAAGAAACACAAGCACTGTATAATTTCACCAATATTAGGCATATATAAAAATAAAATAAGCTAAATGAAATAAATTCACACCCTAAGGACAAAATATGTTTCTGAGTAGGAAAAGGGAAGAGGGATGGCTATACTGAATAAAATGTGAGGAATCATATTGTGAAGGATAGAACTGGACTGATAATAATTAACAATATAGTATGTAGAACATTTTATTACAGGGAATTTTCTCTAGTCTTAGAACATCATACTGGTTAAAAGTTGGACCATATTTTATATTCCTTGTTTGTATTCTTATCTTCTGAGACATCTAAATCTCTATAGCTAAGAGCTGGACCAATAATCATTCTCAAGTCATTGGCCTAAACTTACTTCCTGAGGCCAGTATCCGTTCATGGAAGTTGGCATGTGAGATGATTTAGTTGCCTGAGACTAGAAGTATTCCAAAATTTCTCTCAATTCCAAGGTCTTATGATTTTTTGAAAATGTGTTTCATGCAGCATTGTCATTTTATAACTTCATTAAAAACTGTTGTTGCTAAATGGACATAAAGCTGCTGATAATTTTGTTCAGGAGAAACAAAATTCCTAGTTATTTGATAACATATTCATACTGAAAATTTTGTTTTGATATAGACACGGTCACTTCATGAAGGTAAACTCAAGCAACCGTGAAATGTTGATTTACTATATTTCAATTAACAAGGCATATAATTATAAATATTAAATTGTAATTCAAAACACCCTTCCTTATGCTCTTCCGATGGGTCAAATAATTTTCTGTTTCTTCATCAGAGAGTGGAAAAGACACTTTAGTCAAGCAAAATGAAAATTGCTCATGTAAAGCAATAAAGTTGTTCCAAAGTTCTCAGGAGCAAGTAGACTGAGAAGCATTCTGTCGCTTGTTCTTGTTTGCTTGTTTTTTTTTTTCCACTACCTGCTCTTTATTTTAATATAACTCTGTCTATAATTTTAGAATACTTGGTTTTTAGTTTCTTATTTTCTCTTAGATTTCTGGCCACTTATCTGCTATAGGGGGCTCAATCAGTGTCAGTCTTCCACAGCTGTGGGTAGTAGGCTGCAGTTTACATTGATGATTTCCATCCTTGTCTAAACCATGGACTAGATATTTCTCAGTTATAAACTCAGTTTCTCTTCCTTCACCCTCTGGGGTGCTTCTCATAGTGTCTTGGATTCATGGTCTAGTCTTTGCAGCTAAATATTAGGATCAAAGTACATCCTTATCTTATGAATAAAAAAAGGTAAATTCTTAGTTTATAGATTCCTCAGAGAAAACCACTCATGTTAATAGGTTCTGACTCACAATTTTCTGTGTTTGACAAGAAAGATACTTGGATGGTGACTAGGGAGTAGGTGAATATCTGTGTTGCCATAAGCCTAACTTGATCTAGGTGTGATTATTATAGTTTAGGAATATGGAAAGGAGAAATGAGATGAAAAAACCATGCATGGTCAGTGAGACTCAATAAGCACGATGTTAAAACTCTATAAAACCATACAGATTCATAGATAATCGTGAAGCTGACGAAAAAATAACCCCTGAAATTTTGTAGTAAAGCACATATGAGAAACTATATGAGATAAAATTTCAGAGATATAAATTCCCAACATATTTTTGTAAGATATCCTGAGGTCACACTTGGTGATGCTCAGGGGTCGCTCCTGGTTCTGCACTCAGGAATTATTCCCAGGGGATGCTCAGGGGACCAATGGGATGCTGGAGATCAAACCTGGGCCAGGCATGTACAAAGCAAGTGCCTGACCTTCTATACTATCTCTTCAGCCCCCACCCAATACAATTTTTTCATTTAGTTTTCTCTCACTGATGACTGCATTGTACTGACAGAGTTGTATGGCCTGACTTGAAGAGGTAGGTACAATTTAGACAGAAATGGGATTACCAATCTTTTGTGAGAGAAAATATTATCTCCATCATCCTTCTAGTTTTTCAGTGAACAAAGCAAGGCAGCAAAATCTAAGTTCTAAAGGGTCAAGGGCTCTGTCTCTTATGTTTGCTTCTATTTTCTTCACTTCTATGAGTGCAGGAACAAAGTTGGTATGCTGTAAATTTCCTTAGAGAATTTGTATTTTTACTCTTCGGTATAGGAAAGACTCTCTATCTAGGATATCTACCCTTCCCCAAATTTATATATTCCAACATCAAACACAGCCTGACAAGGTTATGTTGCACTCAGCATCTGCCTCATTTTAGATGCAGGTCTTGAATGGAGGACAAGTATATCATCTTTGTTGAGGAGGGTGGGATGCTATAGTTTTGTACTACTTTGTGGCACTTTAGGGATAATGAAAGACCATAACCTTTTCACCCACTAGCCAACCAGAAAAAAGGGACCTTCAGATCCTTTGAATGTCATTGACGGTGTTGTCCAATGTTACAAATCAGAATGAGTGGCTGAAAAGCACAGCTCAGATATTTACAGGGTCTGCCTGGAAATGAGACAGACTTTCAGTCAATTTATCAAAGAACTCACTCTGCTTGCTTCAAGGCAGAGGGAACCATAAATATAAGAGATGAGAGAGAATCTGCAGTTTGAGCATTTTAATTCTAAGCAAGTAAATATGTGGACCTCATAGGGACCATTGTCTCCCAACAATTCCTTTCACTGTCATTTGTTTTCTCACTGGCAGCTGGTGAAAATATAGGGCGTGGAAGCTCAGTGCCAGAGCTGCACAAAGGACAGCGCCCACATTTGTTCATAAATTTCAGGTTATAAAGTCTCAGAGAGAGAGAGAGAGAGAGCTTTTAGAATGACTTGCATATCTCTTAATTCATTTAGGTAAAATTAAAACATCTAGGTTATTTAGGTTTCTTACACATACATGATTTTAAACTCTTCTATTCTTTATTCCACTGTATTTCATTGTGCTCTGCATTGCATTCACAGTGTGATCGTAATTTCTTTTGCATTATTTTAAAAATGGTTTTTAAAGATCATCAACTAAATTGCTCCACATTTACTTGAGGGATGAAGATAGAAAGTACATACTTAAAGTTAACAGTGAATAGTTTAACATTTGCTCCCTCCTGCCCACCTTTCTATTCTAGTTAATAAATGTAAAAATCAGCTCTACCATATTCCAGGTAGTTTATCCTAAAGACAATTTTATGGTTTATGATAAATCCATTATGAACTTTAGGCTCACAGAATAGAGATAAATGTATACAAAATAGAACAATGCTAAATGCAGTAGAATCACAAACAAGGGCCTATGGGAGGTAAGGGGCAAACTGCTGATTGAGTGTCAAACTCTAAGGAGCTAGAAGGTGAACAAGTACTTTTGTGAATTCAAATTTTTTTAATTAAATTTTACCGATGTGTAAATCTTCATGAATTTTTGGATATAGCATTTTTGAGGATATTCAAGTTAACATATTTCAGTATTTCATTTCTCTTTATCTTCAAGAGTTTTCCTTTATAAGGTTGTGCCATACTATTTATTCATTACTCAGTTGATAGATATGCCCAGTTGTTTTTATTTTTTAATTGTTATTAATATTGTGGCTATGAACATTGACATTTGCCGTGCCGGCAGGATACTCTCGGTAGCTCTCCGGGCTCCCAGAGGGATGGAGGAATCGAACCCGGGTCAGCTGCATGCAAGACAAAAAGCCCTACCCGCTGTGCTATCACTCCAGTCTAAAAGACATAAATGTCAATAGCAGAAAATTTGAAAAACACTTAACAGTACAAAATAAAAATCAATAAGAATCTCACAACATAGAAATAAACATTTCTAACATTTTGCAATCACCTCTAACCATTTTTATATTTATAACTGCTTCCATGACTAGGACTTAAAATATAATTATATTTGTTAAATGGACATGAAAATTTAATGATTGTAAATTTATTTTTAAATGAATATTATCTCTTAGGCAGCGTGGCTGCCCACCAGGAGATGGTCAGACTTCTTTGTCAAAACCCTGAATGAGTGGCGAGTAGATACCATTGGGCTACACTAGCATGCAACAGGGACAAATGGAGATGTTACTGGTGCTCGCTCCAACAAATTGAAGATCAATGATACAAGTGATTATCTCTGAAACATTTTCTAATTTCTATTATATTATTAAAAATTCTTATTGAAATATTTCACTATAACAAACAACTTGACTTTAAATCTCATACATAAAAATACTTTATGAAATTTTTGTCATCCTATATACATATTTTAATGTCAAAAGTAATTTCTAATATGAATCAGTGCTCAATAAGTGATATAGACATTGATTAATTTAGAATGAAGTTGTATTTTAAATTATTTTATGTGTATTTTCTGAATTTATAAAACATTACTATCTACTCCTCTATAAAAATAGTAGCAGTGACTGCCAAAATAAAAGTGACTGCCAAGATAAAATAAAAGATGGTGAGTGAAGAACCCAGGCTGGTCGATGCCACACACCACACTGGAGAATGCTCCAGACCCCAGACCAGGCCGATAACACTGGGATGCCCTAGATGGAGAAGGTGCAGAGACCCTGCTTTCTCCAGATGTACTCCCGGTCACACTGAGCTTCAACTAACATAGCTCCGGTATGTGGGGATGACCTTTCCTGATATACCAAAAAAAAAAATAAAATAAATAAGTTCAGGAGCGGCTCTTTCACCCCTGAGCAGCCATGATTCCAGAGGCACACAAACCAATCTCAGAATGCAGCAGCTGCTGGCAGAAATTCCTTTGGACTAATTACTAAAATACCAGAATTCTGAAACTGCATGACATCATATGCTCTTCATTATCAGCAATAGAAAACAAATGATTTAATGATGCTTTTTCGGCAGGTCTGATTGTTGGGGAAATATTCCAAATAATACTAGTGGGTTTTCTGTCGAAATTTGAATGTAAACAAAGGAAAGAGACAGTAAAGTGAAATCATCTGACACACAGACAGAGTGGGGGGCGGGGGGTATACTGGGGTTCTTAGTGGTGGAACATGTGCACCGGTCAAGGGATATGTGTTTGTTTATTGTATGACTGAGACTTAAACCTGAAAGCTTTGTAACTGTTCTCATGGTGATTCAATAAAAAAAAAAAGAAAAAAAAGGAAAGGAAAGATGGCACCTTTGATTGCATTAGGTTTAAATAGAAAAGTATTCTCAAAAAATCTCCAAAACAGAAAACCAGGCATGATATTCACTGAAGTGAAAAGCTGTTATTATTATTAATATAAATAGGCCTACTGTACAATTTTAAAAGCCATAGTTTAAAGTCCCTAAGAAGATAACAAAATGGGCAAAGAATATGAAGTCATTTTTCAAAGAAAATCAAGTATCAGATAAAATTTTTAAAAAATCATCTTTTACTAATTCTAAATAAACAATATTAAACAGTAAAAGGGTATAACTCTTTGCCATGTCTTATATCCAATCATTTTAAAACCAAAAATTGTCAAACCATAGATGTTTATCTAGAATGCACATTTTTGGCTTCCTTTTTAGCATGATTATGGAATGATGAAGCCTTTCTTAGAGATAGTTTAACAATATGCAATTCATATCTTTAAAATTTTTATGTTATCTAATACAATCTAAGGAAGTATCCAGTAACAAAGATTTATAATAGAAGATTTATATCATTTTGATGAATAAATCATGGAGCATATATACTTAAATAATATTCTTGTGTAAAATTATCACTGTCACTGTCACTATCATCCCATTGCTCATCAATTTGTTTGAGTGGGCACCAGTAATGTCTCCATTGTGAGACTTATTATTACTGTTTTTGGCATATTGAATATACCACGGGTAGCTTACCAGACTCTGCTGTGTGGGCCAGATACTCTTGGTAGCTTGCCCGGCTCTCGAGAGGGGCGGAGAAATCGAACCCAGGTCAGCCGCGTGCAAGGCAAGCTTCCTACCTGCTGTGCTATTGCTCCAGCCTGTATAAAAATTATATTTTTATAGTATATAATATAGATGTGTGTATAATGTTATTTTCCCCGAGTGTGGGAAGGTTGGACTGCAGCTGAATCTCAGCAAAACTGCGATGTTTATGAAAATTGAACTAGTCCCTGACGTTTCATTTGCTCTCAATGGAATGAATATCTGAACGCAGCAGCTATGTGTACCTGGATCGAGAACTCAACATGAGGAATGACTTGTGCAGGAAGAAGAGAGCAGCGTGGAGCACCTTCAAGAGCATCGAAGAAGTGGTTAAGAGGACGAAGAACCTCCAGCTCTGGGCACATCTTTTCGACTCCACTGTTCTCCCTGCATTAACATATGCTTCAGAGGGCTGGGCCCTACGAAAACAGGATGAGAACGCTATTCCGGTATCCCAAAGAGGAACGGAAAGAGCTATGCTAGGAGTATCACGTTTCACTCAAGTGAGAGAAGGAATCCGGAGTTCCGACCTCTGTCGACAGTCAAGAATCAGGGATGCTGTCTCATTTGCCTAGGCGTCTAAAATCAGATGGGCCGGACACGTAATGCGATTCAGAGACGACCACTGGACCGGAGCTGTTACTGACTGGATTCCACAAGACGTCAAAAGACCGCATGGCCACCCACCAACAAGATGGTCAGACTTCTTCATCAAAACCCTGAATGAACGATTTGAGGCTCTTCCTGTTCCTGGAGCAAGCAGATATCATTGGGCTACACTAGCACAGGACAGGGACAAATGGAGACATTACTGGTGCCTGCTCGAGCAAATCGAGGATCAACAGGATGACAAGTGATACAAGTGACAATACAGATGAAAAATATACGACCTGTTTTCTAAAAGGGCTGAACCAGTCGACATTCCCACCAGCAGTGAAGGAGAGTCCCTTTCTTCCCACATCCACGCCAACATGGGCTGCTTTTGTTCTTTTGGATGTGGGCCAGTCTCTGTGGTGTGAGATGATATCTCATTGTTGTTTTGATTTGCATCTCCCTGATGATTGATTAAAGGGCTCTCTTGGGGTGGAAGATGCATGCCAAAAGTAGACTATAGACTGAACATGATGGCCGTTCGATACTTGCATTGCAGACCACAACATCCTAAAGGAGAGAGAGAGGAAAAGGTAATGCACCTGTCACAGAGGTGGAGGAGGGGAGGGCAGGGGTAACAGGGGGCAGGGATGGGAGGGATATTGGATCATTTGTGGAGAATGGGCAGTGGTGGAGCAATGGGCACTCAATTATTGTATGACTGAAATGGAAGCACAAAAGTTTGTAAGTCTGTAACTGTACCTCATGGGGATTCATTAAAAATAAAAAAAAATTTTTAAAAATTAAACTTTTACCTGTAGCTTTAACTAATTGAGTGTGAAACTTATTAAAACTCTAAATATAGGAAAGGATATGTATGTATGAATATACTTAAAGAGACAGAGAAAGAGAGAAAGAGGCCTTAAAGGAAACATTTGTGACATTAATTTTGGTTTCTCAGCGGAATTAAGGTAAAGTTAGTGTGTATTTATCTATGTTCTTTTTTTTTTTGTTCATTTTGCTAAGAAGGGTTGCCTTTGGTTCTTCATGCAAGGAGTGGCTACCTGGGAATGTCCTGAAAGATATCCAGAATGTCTTTAGTGTTTTCTTTTTTCCTTACTTAGAATTTAGCAGGTCTTTTATTATATGTAGGATTATCATGGAAATAGAGTGCAATATCCTATTTATTTTACAAATATTAAAATATACATATCTTTCCATTTTTATATATTAAGCAACCTTATATTTATTTATTTATTTGCTTTTTGGGTCACACCTGGCAATACACAGGCGTTATTCCTGGTTCATGCACTTAAGAATTATTTCTGGTAGTTCTCGGGGACCATATGGGATGCTGGAAATCGAACCCGAGTCAGCCACTTATAAGGCAAATGTCCTACCCACTGTGCTATTGCTCCAGCTCCACAACCTTATTTTTAATGAATACTCAAGTATCTATCACATAGAATGACATATGGCTTATTCCACTATGATTAGGCATTGTGGTTGCTTTCCAATTTCCCAAATATCTGTGAATGAATGAACTTTCCTGTATATCTGAATTATTTTCTTGTCTGGATTATTTTTAAGTAATGACTGTGATTAGTTTCTGTAATCATCCAAAACATTCTGTATGACATCAGGTAGAAAAATATAATTTGTATTAAATATTTTATCACTTATAAAATAAAATAAAGCATACAGTTTTATTCACAAATAACATTATTCATAAATTAAAAAAAATAGCAGGTCCTGAACTTTCTGTGCATCATGATACTACAGTCTTGTCTTTTGCAAATCCCTGCCCAGTAAGTATCAGCAAATTCCTGTCTAATCTGCAGTAGCCTTTCACTGAGGGCTAAAACTTGTCCCCGGAGTCTCAGTTGGCTGAGCCTAAGTAGGTAGGTCTTTGAGGCAGGTACTGGGTCTATACAGGGCCAACAATCTTTATTTTCTGCACAAGAGAAGTTTTGTGTTTATATCTGCATCCTCAAGTAACTTCCTGAGCTTCTTAAGATTCTGGTATCTCTGTTGATTTGTGTTGTTTCATATTAAATAGCACAACTATTTTCCAGATGGTTCTGCTTGATGAATTTTACTATATCAAAGGGGGACAAAGAACAACAGAGAAACCATTGATAGAACAGGCAATGAGGCAAGTTTACAATTTGATTCAATGGAGGCATACATGATTAAAGCCTCAAGGGAACAGTAACAAAAATCATGAGGAATGAGGAAAATTGTAGCTCTGCTGAGTCAGGATTTTTTTTTGAACAGGATCATGTTTTTGCCATATTGTTTTTTACATAGAAGACGATAATATAATAAAAATATGATCGATGATATGAGCTATGGCTTCGTGGCTTATAGCACTTGCCTTTCAAGTGTGAGGCCAGGAGTTTGAATCTTGGTGCTGCCCACATGTACAGCCAGGCAGCTCTGTTATCTGACATTCCCAGTGTCACAGGGGATGTCCACAGCCAGGTTTAAGCACACACAGCAACGGTAATGTGTGTTGGCCCCAGCGAGCATGAAACTAAAGAGGCAGACGTGCTGTGACCAGAATTATGACCATGTTAGTATGTGTGAGAGCATCGCAGCTAAATTGTGTGTCTTTGGCCCAGTGTGTGAACATCGCGGCCAAGCATGTGAGCTCCTATCATAACAATAGCAACAGTAAAGGGATGAGGAAGGGGAAAGGAACAGCCCCTCCCACCAAAACTCGTAACAGATCCTAAAGGAGCACCAGTTTACCATGTTTATGGAAGGACAAGCAGTGTGGCTGGTGAGCTATGAGCAATAGCTCTGGCAGGCAAAGTCCATCCTGCTTTCAGTTGCAATGTGCTTTGCTTTTGTATATCTGCAGGAAGACCTTTAGTTGTAATTGACTCATAAATTAGGATAAAAGTAGCATAATTCAGGAAAATAAGGAGATACAGGTAGGAATACGTATAAATTTCTGTTGTTTCATACATGTAGAATATGTACAACTTGATTATAATCAAGTATTCTTGTAATCAAGAATATTTGATTATAAACTATCTGGTAACTACGTTAAAAACAGTAAAATGTACTTATATACTAAAGTATGTTATATATATTTAATAGACTATCATTGCAACATGTAGTCAAATAATAATGAGAAATTGTGCATTCCCTATTCATGCCAAAACTTTAAAATCTTGTGTTCACTTGTAGCACATCTCACTTATTTTCATTGACGCTTTTGATTTTTGGACCACATCTGACAGTGCTCACTTAGGTATTTCTCCCAGCATTGTACTCAGAGATCACTCCTGCTGGTGCTTGGGGGACCATATGGTGCAGGTGATTGAAAGTACCTTATGTGCTTTACCATCTTTCTAATCCCAAATCTCCCTTTTCACTAGTGCTCACATGTGGCAAATGGGTATTAGGTAGTATAGTGCACATCTAGGTTCAGTGATTTGCCTTCGAAATATGAAATGAAGAAATCAAACCTACAGGGAAACCACTATTATTGGCAGTTTATAATACCTTTATTATGTTTCTTTATATTCCACATATGAGAGGGACCATTTTGCGTTTTTTTCTGACCTCTGATTGACTTTATTCTGCAGGATAACCTCTAGTTTTCATCTGTATTGCAGTAACTTACGTGACTTTTATATTATAACTGAGTAGTATGCCATTTTGTATATATTTTGTATATATATATATATATATATATATAGCACTTTAATTATCCATCCATATGTCATTGGGCACTCGGTTTGTTTTCCTGGTGATTCACAAGGGACCATGTGTTGTTGGAAATCAATTTCAGGCCTCCTGCATGCAAAATATGAACTCAGTCCATTGAAGTATCATTCCAGTCCTCCCTGGAATTTTAAAAGCTAGTGGTGTAAAGCCCTGCCTGTGGCTCAACATTGAGGTCAAGGGGAGAGCAGACTCATTCTGCCATGCGATATTCTCTAAAATCACCAAGACTTCGTTCACAGAACCCATACTTCTATGGCAACATGGATCCTTCTCTCATCTACGAGGGAGCCCTTGGTTATACTAAGACTTGTATATCTCAAAAATTTGCATCTTTTTATGCCTTGGAAGTAATCCACATAGAAATCTGAGTTGTTGGCAGGTTTCTAAACCCTAAGGATATGTGGCTTGTAGCTGAAGGTAACCTCTCTGGATCAGGAAGATCAAGGGAGGGTATTTGGCTGTCACACTAAAATTTCTGGAGTTTGGAGTCTGGATACAATGTTTCATTTCAGTTGGACATAAGGGTCTATCCTTGCTTTATAATAGGACTCCCTGGAGCTCTGAAGATTTGAATGCCCCAAGGTCCTGTTTCTCCCTTAACACAGTCTGAAATGTGCTTTGCCATAGCTGTGGGCTCTGTGCTTTTCCAAGGATGTTTGCTAGAATTCTGACATTCCTTCCCACTATGCCACAGGTTTTTAGGCAACTTGCTTTCAAAAATTCAGGCCCAATGGGATCAGACATATCCTAATAATCTGAGAAGAGTTGCATGTGGTATATGGTTGGTTTACAGTTTTACATATTGATTTTTTTAAAAGAGAGGATTTCTCTAGAAATACTCTGGAAGTTCTGGGGACATTGCCAAGAATACTTCCCGCTAGAGTATGGGTCTTGCACTGGAGTGCTTGGGTTCAGTTGTTCTCAGAGTTCCCCGGTGCTATGGAACTGAGAATCTCACACATACTAGGCATGTTCTGCACTACTTGGGTTATCTTCCATGCCTGTAATATCATTTTAAAGGAATCTCCCTGGCACAGTCAGTTCTGCCATATTTTATGAATGAACTAATATTTGTTGAATATCTATTATAAGCTCACTTCTAGGGACACAAAAAATGCAGACTATGAAGATGTCCTTGAAGATTTAAAACTCTATAGGCATAAAATATTTATACCGTAATGAATGGAGGTCAATAGAGTTAGGACAGTGTATTTTGAAGATTGAGGAGGTAGTTCTTACAAAGAATATTGGAATGAGCAGACTGAGAAGTCTCTATCTAGATGTATATGGGTTTCTTTCAGACTGAGCAGATTTTAGCAAATATTAGCAAATTAGTAAATACTAGACTAAATAAATAGCTCCACTGAAAAATAATATGGCTTCTTCAGTCTAATATACACATTAAAAGGCAAAAATCATATATAACTTATACATCATTGTTTCTCCACTATGGGTAGTACAAAATAATTATTCAATATGCTAATTGGATGGTTCAAAAATGTTTGTGTTTTAAAGCAGTGTTTCTAAACCTGGATATATGTGTTCCCTTCTGAGTCCCCTCAGGATATTTCAAGGGAGCCACAGGTAAAAATTGCACAAATAGGGGATCACAACATGAGACTTGGGGGCCAACTGGTATGACAAAGTGGTTACTGGAATGAAAAATGGTCAGAAGGAGAAAAAGTTGGGAAAAAGTTGAGAAACACTGTTTAAAAGACTGAGGAATATACTTAATTAGCCTTATAAAACTTCCTCATCTATATATACATACATATATATGTTCTATATATATAAAACATATATATATATCAGAGTTGAGGTTCAATTTGGGCTGGAGCAATAAGACTGCAGTTGGACGTCTGCCCTTCATGAGGCCGACCCGAGTTAGATTCCTCCGACCCTCTCAGAGAGCTTGGCAAGCTACTGAGAGTATCTTGCCCGCACAGCAGAGCCTGGTAAGCTACCCGTGCATACTGGATGTGCCAAAAACAGTAACAATAAGTCTCTCAATGAGAGACATTACTGGTGCTTGCTCGAACAAATCGATGAGCAACGGGATGACAGTGACAGTGAGGTTCAAATTATGGAACAGCATGAATCCTAATATTTGGATATATTTTCCTTTCATTTAATAAATGATAAGGTATGTATAATTTAGAAGTAGTGAATAGCCCAAAAGAATGCTCTGTCATCATATTCCAGTTACAGGGTTCATGATAGTTGATCTGGGAATTTGGTATTATTGAATTAGAATCAAGTAAAAAGCTTGAGCTAAAAATTTGACCAAAAATACTTGCAATTATTCTTTTCTATTTATTTGGATACTACCCTAATACTGGTTCAGTAGAGAAAAAGTTATATAATTTTTAATATAATTATATAAATATAAATTTTAAGAAAAATAAAGCTCTGGATTTTATAAATTAGAATCCTAAATATAATCATCAATGGATACATTAAATGGTCAAACCATAATTAAAATTTGTAACTTTCAGCTTCTTGTTTCTGACATCATGGGTCTGTCTTCTCAAGCCATGTGAAAATATCTGGAAGAGTCTTTTCCCTGTTTTGAAAGCTGGATGTAGTTTTAAGATTATGCTTTGAACAGTGAGTGAGTTACTGCATAGGGAGAAAAATGTAATACTGGTGTCTCTTACAATAGTGGTACCACTCTTTATTTTATATATTAATTTCTGACATAAAAGTTGACATCATAGATTCATTTTACAGTAGATTTCATTGAGACTCTCAAGTGATCTAATTTACTCACAGTTGCAGGAACTCTTAGACATAACTCATTCAAGAGGCAGATTAGACATTTGATGCTATCATGCTCTTTGCTCTTTCCTTATCAACTTGCTCATGTATAAACACATTATTGTTTCTGTAGAATAGTCATGTATCAAAGATTGCATAATATCTGTATGCTAGCATATATCTTTCTCTTGAGTGCAAAGATCTCTGTTCTGAGAAGTCTACATAATAATAGCAGTCTGAGAAAAAGCGAAGTCTCACTCTAACCAAGGGAAGATCTATCACATACAATAAGATAGAGAGCTTGAAGCAATTATTGAACATCTTTAAGTCGATCACAATACTGTAAAGTATTACAGTGAAAATAATTTGTTCTTTGAAACTAAAAAACTTGAAAATATTACTAACACTTATTTTGTTGACCAAGGGAAAATTAATTTGTCATTTTAGATCTTTGAATACTTTCACTATTATTTTATCATGCTAAAATCAACTAGCATATCTGTTGTATAAAAATTCCCCTTTTCCCTACCTGAAAACTGATTTGAAGGAGTTTGGAGATATAGTAACATTGCTTCTTCTTTTCTCCTTATTCCTTTTGCAAAATGGTAGTTATTTATGAAATGGTTGCTTAGCTAGTGAGAGGCTTTTTTTTTTAAGACCCTGGGCAGAAATAAATTTTGTATAACTGTTCTACTGCAAGCTTCAGCATACTATCCACTGTATCATGTCAGAAATATACAGTCTTCTGGGGATGGTGCCACCCAAATATGCAGAATCAGAATTCAGAAAGGTAAGAGAGAAAACTCAGTATTTTAGCCCTACAATCCTCCCTGGATTCATTAAATCATCCTGCATTGTAGCATTGGTTATGAGTCCAGATTTTGGCAACATGTTGCTTTTCTCTCATATTTCCACCTGTAAAGTAGAGAGCATAGTGCACTTATCTTGAAAATTACAATGGGATAAATTTAAACAAAGATGAGGAGTTTTAAAGAATGTCTGACACAAGATTGATGCCCAATGACGATATATAGACTAAAATAACTGCCACTTGAAATAAGACTATTACTATTCCCACTTTGAACTTATGAGAAGTCACGGAAGCCAGAGAGGTTATGCTACAAATAAGAGATATTACAATCAGTTATTGAATCAAAGTTAGTTGAATATAAAGTGCACTCG
Organism: Sorex araneus; assembly: GCF_027595985.1. Taxonomy (NCBI): domain Eukaryota; kingdom Metazoa; phylum Chordata; class Mammalia; order Eulipotyphla; family Soricidae; genus Sorex; species Sorex araneus. The sequence goes on from NC_073312.1 coordinate 43,498,488, forward strand.
TGAATGTTATGCATTGCTCAGTGGGGAAGATATTAAAAATATTCCTTTGACCTCTCTCTCCCCAATTCTCTGTAACATAATTAAAAAAAGAGAAATACTGGCAGGGAAACTTAAAGAGATCTATGTGTAGGTTAAATCCATTGTGAAAGAAGAGTTGGGGGGTCAGAGGGAGAAGTGGGTTTGAGGCTCTGGACTAGTTATGATAGTCTGTGGTCCAGAGTCACTGGTTGTTCTCCCCAGATGCCAGTTAGATCACTAAAATGAGAGGTTTGTTCCTAACTGAAAGTGAGATAGTGAACTTGTAAGGTTAAGATTATGAGAGTTATAGAGCTAGGGACAGAGCTATGATACATGGGCTAAGATCCTTGTCTTGTTCATGGTCAACTCTTATTTGATCCTAGCACCATATATAGTCCCCTGAGCACAGAGTCAGGAGTAAGTTCTGAGTACCATTTTTGAAAAGAAAGGCTTATGAGAGGACCAAGATATAGCTCAGCAAGTAAAAGTACCTGCCTAGAAAACCTGAGGTCATGAACTCAACACTCAATGCTATTCGCATGTGCTAAGAGGTATCTCTGCAGCTCTGCTACATGGGGTCCCCAGAGACAAAAGTGTCTGGTGCACAGCAGGTGTGTAAGAGCACCAAAGCTGAGTGTGAGACCATCAACAAGCATCACAATTATAAAGATAATGTGAGCATCATGATCAGAAGTATATCCCAGGTGAGAGCGCATGGGCACCACAGCAATCCCCTTTCCCAGAAAGCACAACACCAAAATGTGCAGAGTAACACAACTGAAGGTGCAGCCCTCAGAGAGCACCACACACCAGTCTACCAGTACCATGACCAAGTGTGTGTGTGTGTGTGTGTGTGTGTGTGTGTGTGCAGACCCAGTCGCTGAAACAATGATGATGACAACAAAACAAAGGGAAGGGGAAGAGAATTATGAAAAAAGTCAGTAGTCACTAGAGAGAAATCAAATTTTGCCTGAAATTGCAGAGCTGCCAAACTATCATTCATAAGACAGACTGCGGTGAAAGGTAAAGGATGTAAAGAGGGAGTGGGAAGGAGTATACGGAGAGAGAGCCAGAGAGATCAAATGAGAAAAATTATGGGAATAAAAAGTAAAAGTTCTATTTAACTGCATTTCAAAAAATGTATCTATTTCCCAAGGATACATTAGGAAAAATAGAAAATGGAAATATAAACTCACAAAGATAATCTAACTCCAGTTGTGATTTTATGTTCTATGCTACGGCTTACCGATAATAAACAATTTGCCCAACTTAGAAATTCACAGAATTTACTGTATCCTTCAAGTTTGCATTTTCTCTACATTTTCTCACTTCTGGGATGCTCCTACTTTTCCTGCCTTTTTGCTAATACTGTAATTATGTAGCCCAGCTAAAGCAGAATTATCCTTGACATTTTTTTTTCTAAGAGCCAGTTTCTACACAACCTGGTTAATCATGCTCTACAATTTAAAAGTATAATGCAGGGAATACCAAGAGAGCATCTAAAATGAAAATCAGCAGCTGAACTTGATTCACATAGATCACTTGCACCTTTGCATCAATGAGTCGGGACTTCCAACTTATAGATTGGCCCGTCTCTTTCAATTCACTGTTTTAACAAACAAGTTCCAGCACACTGAAATATGAGAGTGGGAAAGAGATGCAAATAGGCCTACAGCCTTGCCACTCTAAGTTTACCTATAGGAGGCAAGCTAATAAAGATTTTTCACGTAAAAGCACTATTAGGAAATTGATGCACATAATGTTAAACAGACTCTGCTCATCCTGCCAGATGGAAAGGTAATTCAAAGTGAATTCTAAGTTCCACCCTGTCGGATTTTACAGCAGATTTTACTTCTTTCTGGAGCACTTCATTGCCCCTTTTCCTTCTTTGTTCTTGTGTGGTATATTGATGCAGCAGCTTGCAGCACCTGAGAAACACAGGCTGTGACTGCTGAAATAAATAGTTAAATAAGGAATGCTTGCTGCTATTTTCAGGGGGAGAGTTTCCTCTGCTGCTCTGTGTGAAAGCTGGGACTGGTAATGGTGATCTCTGAACTAAATCACTCAGAACATATCTGCAATGCTGAATTTAGCAAGATTCAGTATGCAGTGGCTAAAAGGCCCTCACAGAGGAGACTGACAGGGAACGTCAGGAACTAGCGAGGCAAGATGGTCAAACTGTCCAGAGTAGATGACATAAGGTTTAGAGAACCATTATGAAAATGTATCATCACATAGATTTATGACCATTTTTAATATTACCTAACATTATTATAGCCCTATCTAGCTTTTGTTTTCCCTGAGAGTTAAGATGAGTTTTGAGAAATGGACCTGTAAGGTATTATGTTTATCATACCATAAGTTCAAAAGAATATTTATTATTAATTAGAGAAGTAATATCTGCTTCCTCATTTCCTGTTGCTCCTGCAATGAGATCATAAATGACCCAGGACTTTAATATGGTATGAGTTGTCGATAATCCTACCAGGTAAATGACACTGGTCAATCCATCTGCCACTTCTCTTCACCTTGTCTCAAACTGAGTAATAGATGACTCAAGAATAAATCTTCAACAGTCTATTAAATTGATGGTTCGATGATGAAAATATCTTCAACCTGTGACAGGAGACATGGGGAATAATTCATATTCTCTACAGAGATTTGTTGACTAAAGTTCTTTAGTATCACTACACAGGAGTATTTTTGTAAATTAATGTAAAATTTCAAAGAACAAACCAGTTAGGAAGTGGCATAATTTGTTTAACGGAATTTTCAGGGTAAATTTCAGTTAATAATAAAAGCATTTTGTCTTTTTGCTTTTTAAAAGTAAAAATATTTTCAAGGAGGGAACAATACCCACCAATTCCAAAATATTAGCCTAATTTAACAGACTAAAAAAGACTCAACTTTCTCAAGAATAAAACCTGTAGATATAACTATTTGTGCTTGAGAATCTGTTTGCCTTAGTATATAAGAAGAGCTTATTCCTTCATCATCACTGCCTCTTTTTATTACTTTTGAATTTTTCAAATTTAAACACTATGGTTTACGAAGTTATTATATTAATATAGTTGTTATATTAATATAGTTGTTTCAGGCATTACATGGTTCAATACCAATCTCACCATCAGGTTAATATCCTCCCTCCACCAATGTGTCCTGTTTCCCACTGAAGCATGCCCCCTTAACTTGTATCACTTGTTATCCTGTTGATCTTCTATTTGATTGAGGCGGTGCCAGTAACATCTCCATTCGTCCCTGTCATGTGCTCGTGTAGCCCAATGGTATCTGCTCACTCTATGAACTCGACGAGCCTCAAACCATTTATTCAGGGTTTTGACAAAGAAGTCTGACCATCTCATAGGTGGGCAGCCACGCAGTCTTTTGACATCGGTAACAGCTCAAGTCTAGTGGTTGTCTCTAAATCTCATTATGTGTCCGGCCCATCTGATTTTTGATGCCTTGACAAATGAGACAGCATCCCTGATTCTTGATTGTCGATGGAGGTCAGAACTCCAGATTCCTTCTCTCATTTGAGTGAAATGTGATATTCCAAGCATAGCCCTTTCTATTCCTCTTTGGGATACCTGAATAGCGTTCTCATCCTATTTTTGTAGGGTGCAGGTCTCTGAGGCATATGTTAGTACAGGAAGAACGGTGGAGTCAAAAAGATGTGCCCAGAGCCAGAGGTTCTTAGTCCTCCTAACAACTTCTTTGATGCTCTTGAAGGTGTTCCACGCTGCTCTCTTCTTCCTGCGAAGTTTTGGCGCCAAGTCATTCCTCATGTTGAGTTCTTGACCCAGGTGCACATAGCTGCTGAATTCAGAGATGTTTGTTCCATTCAGAACAAATGGAACATCAGGTACTAGTTTGTTTTTCATGAACATTGTCTTGGTGAGAATTAGCTGCAGTCCGACCTTTCCACACTTTCGGTTGAAGTCAGCCAGCATTTGTGCCGCTTGGCTAATGTTTGGTGTTATTAGAATGATGTCATCAGTGAAGCAGAGGTGGTGTAATTGCCGACCTCCCATTCTATCTTCACGCCCACTCCTTCCCATTCCAGTCATTGCATGATTTTCTCAAGAATGGCACTGAGGGGCTGGAGCGATGGCACAGCGGGTAGGGCGTTTGCCTTGCACGCGGCCGACCCAGGTTCTAATCCCAGCATCCCATATGGTCCCCTGAGCACCGCCAGGGGTAATTCCTGAGTGAAGAGCCAGGAGTAACCCCTGTGCATTGCCAGGTGTGACCCAAAAACCAAAAAAAAAAAAAAAAAAGAATGACACTGAAGAGTTTTGGTGAAATGGTATCACCCTGCCGAACCCCTCTCTTTTCGTTGATGATCACTTCCTTGTAGAATGGTGAGATCCTGGTGGTGAATCTGTAATACAGCTTTCGGAGGACCATTGAAGTTTGAATGCCCTGTTTGGCTAGGGCTTCGATGACTGCTTTAGTTTCAACACGTTAGACAGAGCAGCATCTTAATCTCTCACAAAACTTCAATGAGCTTGGTCACTCTGTGGATATGGTCAATCATGCTGAATCCTTTTCAGAACCTGGCTTGTTCTCATGGTTGTCCTTCATCTAGTGTTCTGCCTATTCTATTCAGGATGACTCGAATGGCTTGCTCTCATGGTTGTCCTTCGTCTAGTGTTCTGCCTATTCTATTCAGGATGACTCAAGTGAACAACTTGTAGACAAAGAACAACAGGCAGATTGGGTGATAGTTGCCAATGTCGTGGATGTCTCCCTTCTTGTACAACAGGACGGTCCTGCTGGTTTTCCATTGGGATGGAACCTTTTTTTTTTATTTTATTGAATCACCATGAGATAGTTACAAGCTTTCATGTTTGGGTTACAATCACACAATAATCAAACACCCATCCCTCCACCAGTGCACATTCCTCACCACCTATATCCCGGGTATACCCCTCCTTTCCCACCCTCACCCTGCCTCCATGGAACCTTGTATTCAGACAGGTAGCATGTGAAGAGCCAAGCCAGTGTATTGAAGAGGACTGGGGACAGATTCTTCAGGTGTTCAGGTCTGACCTTTTCTGGACCTAGTACTGTACACTTCTTTACTGACGAAATGGTGTGTCGAAGTTTAGTAAGGAGAATGTTGTGAACGACATATCCATCCTGTGCATTTTGGTATTTGGGCAGGTGAAGAGATCCGAGTAGAAGTCATAAATAATCCTCTCCATTGCCTTTCTGGAAGATGTGATAGATCGATCAGGATGTCAGAGGGCAGTCATCTTGGTCTTGTAGTTGGCGAAGGACAGGCAAGCATTGCCAATACTTTTCCGGCTTCTGCCACATCAGCCAGCACTGACTGCTGCTCTTCTCTCTTTGAGATCTTCCTTTATTGCTTCTCTGTGCAGCTTAACAGCTCCTCTGCCCTCTTAACAGCCACAAAATAGTTTACTTTATATTGCTTGTTACAACACACACTATAACAGAAAATTGTTCTTGCATTAATAATTGCCTTTGTGGTGGGGATTGTATTTGGGATGGATAAAGTGGCAAACATACACTGGCTGTGAGACCACACATGTGCTGGCTCTCTGTGGTTGCACACAGGTGTTGGTTCTCTGAGGTTGCACCTGTTTGCTTGCTCTCTGAGATTGAATGCGTTATCTGTGATGTCAGAACCAAATGAACTGCACTGCTCACTGATTTGATTGCACACACTGGCATTTCTCTCCCAAGACTCCCCCCTTAACAGGCACAAAATCATTTATTTTATATTGCTCGTTTAAAAAAAATGGAATTACCAAAAATTAGTTCAGTAGAAGAAACTTGGTGATCATTGTTGTATCTCACAATAATGCAACTAAAGAAGTTGTCTGAGGATTTTCTGAGTTGGTTGGTGCTGAGTCTTCTGTTAATGATTTTTCTCATTGAACTTAGTGGGCTTCCATGCAACTTTTCTGTCAAATTTGCTGTGCTCCTACTGGACTGTCAATACTGTGACATTTGGAGCATACGCAGCCCTGCACTTCAGGAGTTGTGGAGCTGGGACAGGTTAGGGGCTTGGTGTCTCTTTGAGAGTAGTTGTGAGGCTATGGAGTGGGTCCTTTCTAGGCTGAAAGATGTCACTGTGGGTGGAGCTGCTGAGATCTTGCTGTAAAAAACTAAAGCACACTGAGAGGCATGTGCACTCTCAGGCTCTCCGAGCGACTGTCTCACTGCCCACGATCGGTGCTCTGGAACTGCTGTGTGTGCTGTCGGTCAAGGGCAGGCGATGGAAGGAAGAAGCCAAACTGGTTGCTCGATCATTCTCTCTCTCTGCTTCTCTCCCGGCTCTGGATCTCTCTCTGGATCTGTGGATCTGGCCACCCCAACCCACTCTTACAGCCTAGTTAAATCCCCCCAGCATGAGGAGGTTGGGGCGTACACATAGGTGTGGTCACAATCAATAAGGTAAAGTTCCTTTTCCTCAGGGGATGCTTCTCCTAGGACTGATTCTCTTTCAGCAGGAGGATCCACCTAAGGGTGGAGTCCCATGACTGTGTTTCTCCTTTCCTCATCTTACTAGATAATAATATTAATATTATTAGATAATACTAGATAATAATAATAATATTAATATTATTATCTAGTAAGATATTCATTCAAAATGATTAATATTCATAATATTAATTATTTTGTATGGACACAATAAGAAATGCATTAAAGCTTATGGAATTGGTCTCCTGGGGTCATCTCAATCTCAGACTGCAGTGCTCAGGCCAGATCAGTCTTTCCTATCCCTAGGAGGGTCCTAGTCTCATGATTACTTTTGGATCATGACAGCATTTTTCTATGATCAAGCTCTTTACTTATAGTTAAGAATTAGGCACTTTGGCCAGGCCCATCTCGATGCCAGGGTAGCACATAACTCACTGCTTGCTCTGAATCCGTCCCGTCCCTCATTGGGACCCTGCTTTTAGGGTGCTAGGAACTGAGGGCAACTGAGGCTTAAGTGGAGAAAGCAGATGCCCGGGAATGAATAATATTCGAAGGCAATTGAGTCCCAAGTTACAAAAACATAATATTGTCTTCTTGTGTCTATACAAAAAGGACATTGCTTTAAAGTAAATTATTCAAAAGGCATAAGGAGAGGAGAAAGGTAATATTATACGTTCAGTATCCTAGGAAGGTCTGACCTTACAAATTAGCAGAGTCAGATTAGGGGGAGAAGCTGATTAACTGTTTTTTGGGGAAGAGAGCATAGAGAAGTGATTACAGCTAAACAAAGGGATGGGAGAGATTCGGGAACACCTTGATGGGTGAGACTGGGGTAAGCCTAAACTCTGGGAAAAACCAGGACAAGCTACTCATGGCAAGGGGGGAGAGGACAAAGTAATGTCATCATACAATTTTCAGCAGTGCGGAGACTTGACCTGCCCTTATTCAAGAAGTTTCCAGAGTTCTCAGCCTGAAGACTGATCTACCTGGGTGATTCAGCAGTTTGGAGCCTCTGCAAGATTAGTTGTTTCTTATTATTTTATATGTAAGTTTCTAACTCTGGACCTTTCAATCTCCTTAATATTTTTCTTTCAGACCTTTATAATATGGTTCTGGTTTAGGATAAGAAGTCGCACCTTTTCCCATAACATTTATTTTTTGCATTGTGAAAGATAGATATATTTTAAGATGTGGTAAAACACAAATGTTATGTTCTTATCTTTCTTTATATATTTAAAACTTTTCTCAATCATTAGATAGAAGTCTTTCTCATTTTGTACCTGAAAGTCCAATATCTCTGTTGGGGAGGGGAAATAAATTGCAGAAAAATGTTTTTTGTGATGGGAATGAAAGAGCACTCTAGATAGAAAGGCACAGAAAGTCAGAGAATCTTGTGACGTTTATAGTCACTTGTGCTTTTACAGAGACTGGAAGGGAAACTAGTAGAGAAGTTGCTGAGAGTGCCTGAGATATCACAAGTTATCCTCTATAATCGGGAGAAAATTAAACCTAGGAAAGAAAAGGGTTCACTTAAGCAGGAGGAAAGCCAACTCATTTTATGGGGTTCTGGACAAAAGAATAAATGGTCGGCTATACAAATGAGCAAATACATAAAGAGGCTGGAAATTGAGACTTCAGCCTAATGGATCTACTGAAAAATGGAAGTGGATTGGGGCAGAGACAGTGTCTTAAGAAAAGAAATGCTTTTTCCCCTTATCAACAAAATTTCTTCATTGCAGATTGCCATTTTTAGAAAGAATCATAAAATGATTATTTTAAAAACGTTAAGCAATACATTCACATATGTGGCTTAGATAGTCAATACTGCTTGAAGCAACGTACAAATCGTATTACATTTATTACTCATAGTGACTCTAGGATAAAGGAACTAAGCACAACCCCTATTTGCAGATGAAAAGACACAAAAGCAAAGAAATTAAGTAACTGGCTCAGAGCCAAATAGTAGGCATATGTAGGCCAGGATTCAAACCCAAGAAGATTAATTCTGCAGTAGATATTCTTTCTTATATTTCTCTGTCTGCATGAAGTAAAAGTGGTAGCCCAAAAATAATATTTGTGTGTGTTTGTGTGTGTGTGTGTGTGTGTGTGTGTGTAGTGCATGTTTTTATCAGGTTCAGGCATTACATAGATCCTGAAACTCCTTTTTTTAAAAATTTTTCAATTTTGAGACTTGGACAAAAGATCTTTTCTATGCAAAAGCATATACTCTACACTGGACTCCCAGCTCCAAGTATTATAAAATCTTATTATTTTGTACATAAACAGGCACCTTTTTAGTTTAAACCAAGAGAACAGAAAAGCAACACAATATCTACAAGAAATTTCTAGAGTTCTCATTCAGAATACAATATTAAATGTACTTACTGAATGCCGTTTAAATCTACTATAGCATTTCATAGAGAGATTTATTTTTCTTTCTCCAAAGTTGTCAATTAGCTCAGTTTGTGCCACTTGGATATTCACTTATCTTTTCTCTTAAAAAATACTGTGATATTCGGGCTGAGCCTCACGCATGAGTGAAGTCTGACAAAACCCAAGTAATGCAGAACTTTGTGACCTTGAACTCTGGGCTCAAAGAGACTGGGAGTGGAGATTCTTTGCCCATTTCCTCAGTCTCCAGTGACCCAGAATCATGCCTATAAGCCACCTTCTGCCAGCGCCAGATAATCTATTCATCGGCCACCATCCAGATCACAGTTTTTTCTCCCAGAAGGGAGCTACATGACGCCCACCATAGCCATGCCACCAAAACTCTGCGCCAGGCTGTTTCACTCGGGGCACCCCAGAGGGGGGCAGGTGAGAGCCCTTCCCGCCCCAAGGAACCCAACCCTGGCAGCTGAAAACCTCTAGAACCCAACTGCCTCCATGCTCAAGGTTGTTTCCCACAGGCTCAGGCCCAGCTCCATTTAGGAGTGAACGTACTCCTAGACTGTGTGGTGCATTCGCAGTCACTCTATACATCATAAGACGGTTTTCCATAACAGATAATATAAAATATACTATCTTGCTTGTGCTTTGGGACAGGGATTGGGGCTTGGGAGGAAAAAATTCAAAATTTGGTTGTGTGGAGGTGTAATGGTGGTTGGATTGGTGGTGTAATTGGTGGTGTGTGAATATTAATTGTAATCAAATATTGTGAACTACCTTATAAAATAAAAAAAATGTATTGTAATCATAAAGGATCCTCAATTTGAGGACGCCGCTGATGGATTCATGGAATTTGCAATCTGAAAATACACACTTGTTTTATACAATCGAATAATATCATCTCTCTCCCCCCCTCAAATACTAAAAACTAGATAAGCCAGTGATTGTGATTGTTTACTGGACAGGTTTTTAGAGGACTTTCGTTCTGTTTGCACAAGTTATCTCACTTGCTATGTGGCCAGACTGAGCCTGAAATGCCGGTGACTGAACTCTGTACATATCATACTGGAAGCAGCGATATTGGCTGAAATCTTTGTTTGGTATCCCATGAAAGCGAAAAAATGGGTAGCTGGAAATATTTTCTTTCACTTTGATTGGGATAGTTAATTAAAACTTCTCAAACTGTCTCTTTGAGCAGTTGCAGAAAGTTTTGGTAACCTGGAAGAGTGAAGTGATGCCACAGAATGCCAAATACATATATTTGACAAAGAGAATCTTCTTGAAGGGGTCATAGTAAAAAAAGAAATGTGAATTTATGCCTTATAGTTAGCAAGAGCCAAATTATTTTAACCCCTTGCTCTCTTCTGCCAACTCAGCCACTATGTATACAATTGTACCGATGTCACAATTAGTTTGGGACTGTCATGATTCCTCTGTTGAAATATTGAATTGTAGTCACCTGCAAATGTAAAGTTGGGAATCAGATGCTTCTTGGTTCAAATTCTAGTTCATATATTCTCTAAGCATATGACATTTACATGTATGTATACATGTATGACATTTACATGTATGTATACAAATACATGTTAAGTTTCATGTCTAAGCTGCTAAAAATTTGTAACATTATACTATATATCCCAGGATTTCAGTACCTCAGGGTATGATCAGACACACAATAAAATACTCAGGGTTACAACTTAGAAATGAGGAAATACCTATTTTAATTTGAAAAACAACTAGAATAGCTCAATAGTTTAATATAGACACATGATAGTACATTTTGTATTTATTTAGAAATCACATTTTATTAATAAATGAAACATGCTTATGTGAATATTGATAAAATACAATATTAAATTGTATAAAAATATGATTAAGATTTTGTTCATAAGGGTATACCAAAAATCTTTAAAATTATAGACATTTTTAAAATGATGCTTAAATCATATATAGAAAATAGTCACTTTTCCTTTGGTTCCAGAAACTGCTTGCAGACACTCTACTAGACTATCAACTAAGCCAGAGCCCCACGCCGGCTGATGACGGGAAATAACCATCCTCTTCGGTTTTTTTCCCTTTGTCAGACAGCGTGGCAATTACTAAACAGGCGTGAACTCGGTGGCGCGGGGCAAGGGGGAAAAAGAAAAGTTATGTAACAAACAGCAGGACTTAATATCTCTATATTCTTAGTAATGGAGAACCATCAAATGCCTCATTGGCAATAGGACTGTCTTTTTCTTTTTGGGGGGGAACCCCAGCAACGGTAGTGAGTTGTGTGTTGAAACATGGAATGTAATCGAGATAAGCGCGAATGAAGTGAAACTTATCACGTACAAGGGTGGGGACTAGGGAGATGGGAGGGGGCGGCAGATATACTGGGGGGGTTGGTGATGGAAGATGGGCACTGGTGAAGGGAAGGGTGTTTGAATATTGTATAACTGACATAATCCTGAGAACTTTGTAACCCTCCACTTGGTGATTCAATAAAAAAAAAAAATTAAAAAAATAAAAAAAAAGAAAATAGTCACTTTTTATTTCTTTTGTTTTAATAAAAATGTAAAGTCTAATATATAGAACATATCAAAATAATAAATGTAATCAAACATCAATGAAATAATTTTTCTAAACTTCATTGGAAAATGAGAGTGGCAAAGTTTTAAGAAAGAGTTGTTACAAAAATATTCATTTAGACATAGTAAATACAGGTCAGTACCTTGAAAGAGTCTAAGTCATTTGTACACTAAAGCTCTTTCAGTTTTGATATATAAAATATATCCTTCAAGAAGGAAAAGTGTGACTTCTAGAAAAGAAGACATATATATTTTTTAATTATTTTAGTGAACATGATTTACATTTTCACAATACTGTCAACAGTAGTGTTCTATGAGTACAGCACTCCAACGCCCTAACTGCCTCTCCACCATTGTTTCCAGGTCCTTTTCCTTCGCCATTGTCTTTAGCTTCTCTTCATTCACCTTCTCCTCAACACCCTCATTCCCCCTTATCTCACTGCCATAGTCAGGCAACTTCTATGGGCAAGTTCTTAGCTTCTGTGATTTTTGGCAATATTTTATTTCCCTTTTATGCTTATTTATACCCCACTTATGAGAGAAATAATTTTGTATATCTCCCTTTCCTTCTGGCTGGCTTTAACATGATGCTCTCCAGTTCCATCCACATACCAGGACATTGCATAATTTCACCTTTTCATATAGCCAAATTGTTTTCCATTGTGTGTGTGTGTGTGTATATATATATATATATATATATATATATATATATATATTATAGCTCCTTTGTCCAGTCAGCTATTCTTGGACATGTGGGATTGTCCCAGACTTTGGCTCTTGTGCACATAGGGGTACAAATGTCTTTCCTGATTAGAATTTTTGGGTCTGTGGGGATGCAGGTTCAGAATTATAATTGTTGGGTCAAATGGAAGCTTAGTCATTTTTTTTTGAGGAGTACCCATATCCACATTGTTTTTCAAAAAGTTTGAATCAGTCTATATTCCCACCAGCAGTGCTCCCCACATTCTGGCCAACACTGCTTTGTTTCGTGCTTTTTGATGTGAGTCAGTTTCACTAGTTTCACTATTGTCAGGTAATATCTCACTGTGATTTTGAGTTCATTTTCCTGATGATAAGTGATGCACAGTATTTTCCGTATACTCATTGGCCATCTGAGGAATTTTCTGTTCATTTGTTCTTTCATTTTTATGGGAGTTTATTGATATTTTTGTTAATATTTTCAAGTGCTTTATATATATTGGATATTAACCTTTTGTCATTAATAGACCCAGGCAAATATACTCACCCAGTCCTTTTATTCTGGTTATCATTTCTTTTGCAGTGCAGAAACTTCTTAAACTGATGTAATCTCATTTGTTTATATTTGTTTCCACTTGATTGCCCAAAGGCACTGTAATATTGAAGATACATCTTAAAGATAAATGTTGATGATAGATCTATATTCTAAATGGAAATATCGTAGACCCATCAATGTCCTGGGTAATTGATTTACTTTTCTGTTTTATCTTTTGAATCCTTGAGGAGAATCTGTTTTTACTCCAGTTTTCACTGTATCACTGTCACTGTCTTCCCGTTCTTGGATTTGCTCAAGTGGGCACCAGTAAAGTCTCCATTCGTCCCTGTCGCATTCAGGGTCAGGGGAATGAGGCCCACTATTGTTCCTGTTTTTGGTTTATTGAATACACCACGGGTAGCTTGCCAGGCTCTGCCGTGCGAGATTCTGCATCACTCTCTTCCAGGAGCTTTGTTTTATAGTCTCTGGATCTTATGAGATTACATGGCACCGGGGGCAGTTTGTGGGTGTGACTGCCAAGCTACTGGAAAACTGGGGATCTGAGTGGAGGAGGCCCTGTCCTGATCTGAGCAGGTTTGGAGATCTCAGCCATGGGTTCTCACATACCTGGGTTCCTCTGTTGGCTCCCTCATGGGTTAGACTCATCCAAGTGTGTGTAAAGTGGCTTGAGAATGGCTGTGGCTGGGTTCTGGAGGTTTTCAGCTGCTGGAGCTCTGCTTGAGGCAGGGAGGGAAACTCAACCCGCCCCACTCTGAGGGGGGCCCAGGTGAAGACAGTCTGGTGTGAGGGCAGGAGACACTGTGTTTTTCTCTTCTGGGAGCTTTGTTTTATAGTCTCTGGATCTTGGCCGTTGATGAGATTACATGGCACCAAAGGCAGTTTGTGGGTGTGACTTCCAAGCTACTGGAAAACTGGGGATCTGGGTGGAGAAAGCCCAGTTCTGGACTGGGCAGGCTTGGATTTACCCAATTTTGTTCAAGCGGACACCAGTAATGTCTCTCATTGAGAGACTTATGATTACTGTTTTTGGCATATCCAATACGCACGGGTAGCCTGCCAGGTTCTGCCACGCGGGCTCGATACTCTCGGTAGTTTGCCAGGCTCTCCGAGAGGGGTGGAGGAATCGAACTAGGGTCGGCCATGTGAAAGGTGAACGCCCAACCGCTGTGCTATTGCTCCAGCCCTAGCCAATTTTAAGGTTAAAAAATGTTTTAGCACTTTTCATCTATCTAAGGTTGGCAGCCAGAATACAAACAAAAATTGAAGGCCTATCAGACTTGAAAACTGTCCAAATAATTACCAAACTGTTGACAGTAGGTGATTAAATCATTCTACCAGTAATTGATTACATATGTGTTTGAGGTTTAAATCAATTCAAAATCAATACAATTTTGAATCACATTCTTAATTACAATGCCATATTTCAAATATTTATAGGCATAGCAGTATCATATTGCAGATATTGAATATTTTTATCATATTAGAAGGTTCCATTGGATAATACTGCAAGTTTTGCAAATCACAAATGGAAGATATGACTATAGGTTGTTTGTGAGGTTGGCAAATGTTTCAAGGTAGAAAAAAAAGTAAGAATCAGGTGTTGGAGAGAAGTTCACTTTTTTTTTAGTATATCAGTCTCTTCCTTCAGATGCCTTCTATAATCCTCATTCCTCTCTAAATATTCCAAGTCCAGGATGTATAGCCAACTTTCTCTAGTCATCTATCCTTTATTTTGCATTTGGGGACCACACTCTAGTCTGTTGATCAGTAATGTAGGTTTTATCATGTAATCCCATGGATAAAAGCAAAAGGAAGATAATCTTCAGATTTAATAAAACAAAGTAATGGATATTTTGTCTCCCTTTAACCTTTATTTATACCCAATACTCCATAAGCATTGTTTCTTACCCCTGATTTTTCCATTACAAATGAAATGACTTATCTTCATTTGTTCTTTATTTGTACAAAAGTAAAACCTGAATCTTCTGATTAGCTCAGATCACAAGCACTTGACAACTTTTCTCTTTATTACCATTGGGCTTTTCAGCCAGACTTGAGCACTGAGAGATAGTGTTGGAGGGTCACAGACACTTCAGTGGGTGAGGTGCGAAGTAACTTTGACATCAATATCATAAACTTAAATGATACTGATTTAAGTTGGGCCAGAGTGATAGTACAGTGGGTAGGGCCTTTGCCTTGCATGCGGCCAACCCGGGTTCAATTCCCGGCATCCCGTATGACCACCCCAGCACCGCTAGGAGTAATTCCTGAGTGTAGAGCCAGGAGTAACCCCTGAGCATTGTTGGGTGTAACCCAAAAAGGAAAAAAAGAGAACCTTAAGCACTGTTGTAACCATATTAATGAAATTATAATAAAATGTCATGACTAAAGAAGAGGAGGGAAGACGTCAGGTCTTTCTTTCTCTCTGTTACGTAGCCAGAGGCATTTCTTGCATCAACATTGTGATTCTAGCTCTTCCTAGGAAGAACTATAGTGGCTCCTGCTTTTAATGAGCTGATGTTAGTCTTCAGACTCCTGCTGTACCACTTCCTCCAGTTGTTCCTTCAGCTTAAAGGTCATACAGACTCTGTAAAGCTCTGTTGGTGAAATTATTTGGTTAAGTAATTTTAATTGGTCTCATAAAAAGAAATCAAGTAAATCATAAATACATTCAAAGGACTTTTTTTAGAAAATATTCTTTTTTCAAACAGATAATTTTTTTTAAATCCCAAAGAAGTAAGATATATAAAAATTTTTAGAAAGTCCTCTTGACTACCCCTATTATACCATATTGGTAAATGTTCTTCTTTTCTTGACTATCAAAGTATGATTAATTGCATATAATCAATTATTTTCTTATGTGTGTGACAAAGTAAGAAAGTCAGATTTTGAAAGAGAAATAGGAAAAGAAAAAACATAAATGTTTTATATATATGTGTGTGTACATATATATATATATATACAAATACATACAGACATGAAGAAGTTTTTGTTAATTTTATATTTTGGGTATTTTAAAAGTGTTTTTGTCATACTCCTTATTTCCTTTCTTCTTAGTGGGGCTCTTTTTTGCTAGAAGAGACAGTGAGCTATGAAGTTAGATCTTGCAGTTAGACAAAAGCATGCTTGAAACTTAATAAAATGAATTTGGGAAAAATTCAAATCCTTTTTTACTCACAAGTTATTTGGTAAATAAAATAACTACCTTTTTGGGTAGTTGTGAAGATTGAATTTTATATAGGTTACAGTAAGATGTCTGGAGTGATAGCCCAGCAGGTAGGGCATTTGCCTTGCACGCGGCTGACCCAGGTTTGATTCCTCCATCCCTCTCGGAGAGCCTGGAAAGCTACGAAGAGTATCCCACCCACATGGCAGAGCCTGGCAAGCTCCCTGTGGCGTATTCAATATGCCAAAAACAGTAACAACAAGTCTCACAGTGGAGACGTTACTGGTGCCCACTTGAGCAAATCGATGGCTGGAGAACATGTGATTGGGGTGTTGTCCATATAATTTGGGACTGCCTAGAGCAAGGCCCTGAAGTTTTGTCATGTTTTGGACATCGCAGGTTTACATCAGTTTGTGTCCAGTCTGGCAGTCCGGTGGTGGACTCTGGCTTCACAGATAACATGGGATTCCTATTGTTTCAGTCAGTAAATTCAACAGTCACTTACTTGCCTGATGTAAGAAAAGGTAAAGGGTCTTAGAATCATGTTTCACAGGTATTAGGTTCTGTGCAAGTTATTTCATATACCTTTCCCTGATAAGACCTTCTTCTTATTATAAACTATAGCTCTGGGTCATGATTAAAGATAAAATGTTAGATTTCAGAATTTGCAAAGGTAACTGCTATACCACGCCATGTAGCTACTACATATTTTAAACAGTGATACATAAGAAATATCCCTTTATGAAAGACACTTTGTCCTTTTAAGCTAGATTATACTTTATATTCTGATATATGATTCATTGCTTAGAATCACCCTCAAGAATTTTTAGGTTTTGGATGTTCTCTGTCTCAATCCTCTTTCTCAGCGATTAGCTTTTTTCACTTTTGAGCATTAATTCTTTCTTTTGAGACAAGACTGTTTTGCTTAAAAAAGTCTCAAAAAATGCATACTTATTCATTATGGAAATATAGTCAGAGGGAGATTATAGAGAACAGAGTACGCAAAGAACATAACCCCTCTCTCCTACTGTGTTTTAGCAAAGCCTACCATCTCTGTATAACTGACTTACAAGGTCTGGTATTTAAATGAGGAGCTCCCTTAAAAAAATTTTTTTTAAATAGTAACTATTCTACTTCTAGATGGCACTTGCATTTCATAGTCGAGATCCACCATCAGGGACAGAATATTGGTCCTTGCTTTTCTCAAAGGAACTCTATTAAATTGGGCCACACAAGTAAATGGAAGATTTTGTCTTAATGGGGTACTGAATCTCCCATAACTTAAGAGTACTTATTAAAGCTTAGTTGTATGACTTTAACAGTGCAGATTTCAAATTTCACACTTTCAGGATTGAATTGCTATTTAGAATTCAAATTGTCTTACTGCAAATGCAAAAATCAAAACAGATTCACATATGGTAATTTACCAGCTAAGCCTTTTCATTGCAGCTTTGCCGCTTGCTCGCCTCTGAACTCACAAGTCTCTGACAAACAAGACTCCTTGGAAAGGAACCTGCCGTGATATGCTCATCACCAACAGTATCATCATCATACCTTTATTATAATAATCATTTTTATTATTATTTGATCCAGAAATTATCTATGAAAATGTCATTCTATGAAAATGTCATATCTATGAAAATGACAACCAGTGCAAGATTTTTATGGAAATGCCAAGAATATGAAATGAGCAAGTTTGAGGATCTCTTTTCTAGGCGGAGCCATAACAGTGACAGCTTAACCAGAAGGATACACACAGGATATTGATTCCCAGAAAGGAAGCTGAATCTCCTGACTATGGTGTTATAACAGATAATACGGTAGATCAGAATTCTTACTGTCAGATACATTAAGGAAATGTTCTCATGGTATTTACAACACACAAAAAGTATTTCAGCAGTAAATATTATGAAGGTGATTAGCATTCCTAACAAACAGCCATTAATTTTCTTAATATCTAGTTTGAGAAACCTTGAGTGAGTGGGCTTTGACACCCTATGTATTAGAGAGCTTTCTGGTTCAGTAATTTTGAGGTGACTTAAACAATTCATATATGCTGCTGTTTAATAATTCCATGTCCCTGTCAATGTCATTTGGCCTTTCTGACCTGCTGTTTATTCACTGGATAAAATATCTGCTTCATAGAAATTGTGGTGAAGGAGTAAATAAATTATGTAACTGATACTAAGACCTTTATGCAATGCTAGACATTATATATATATATATATATATATATATATATAATCCTTTTGATTAAATCAGTATGGTTAAAGCATTGGGAAATGAGAAATAACATAAGAATCCTAATTAAGCCAGACTGGTTGAAGAATCAGAGTGCAAGAAAGTGGTAAGACAAATTCCAGAAAATTAAGTTAACTGTCAATCTATAATTTTCTGTCTAGTACTGTTTTTTTAAATCTAAGTAAAAATGCTTAATCAAGGAATGTGAAAGAGGGGAAAGAGAGGAGAAAAGGAAAAGAGAAAACAAAAGAGAAAGACGGAAAACAAATGAGTGGATAAAGAAACTGGTATGCATACACAATGAAATATTACTCAGATAATAAAAGGTAAAAAATCATGCAATAATTCATTACTACTTGGCTGGAACTAGAGAATATCATGCTCAGTGAAGCAGACACACAGAGAGAGAGAGAACATAGAAAATGATCTCTCCCATATGTGGAATATAAAGAAACATAATAAAGGACTAACAAATGTCTAAAGCTAATAGACCACGAAAGTTGGCCTACAGAACTGAGTTTGCCAAAGTTGTGGGGAGGAAGTGTAGGACTGAATATTGAGATATTGTTGAAGGTGACATTGGAAGCTGTATGCCTGAAATGGTTATTAATAGTATTGTAAAGCACTGTGTCAAAATATAATTTGAAAATAAAGTACACTGGAAATGAAGTTAAGATATAGCTCCATATATTTCTATGTTTCTCAGAGAAGCCTGCACATTTAAATACCTTATTCTGATCACCCACAGAAATCACAGATGTGGTGCTCCTGTTGCATGAAAGAAAGATGTGGGGAATATTACCTTTACACAGATCCCTGACCTTACAATGTTTCTCTATTCCAGAAGGTACTGTAATGAACATACTAGAATGTAAGTCTTGAATCAGTCATTAAATATCAGTGTGTCCTTAGAGAAAGTGTAATTGTTTACTTGTTCTGAATTCTACTTACTGCATCTGGAAAATGGAGATATTATACAAGGCAATGTTATTAACATCAACTGTGTTATAAATTTTAATAGAGCATGTAGGTGCTAGCTATTTCTTTGAGGCAGTGCATCAGTAGAGTAGATGCATGTGAAAAGAAATAGAGGTAGGCATTTGTTGGCTTGATGCTGTTGTGGATAGTCTTCTTGGGGATGCTCTGAGTATGAGTATGAGGCATTTGGTGAAGTTAGACCTCTGACAAAATATAAATACATATGGCTGAAAAGCCAAATCTGAACTGGAATTCTGAGGAAACTACAGTCTGGGGCATGGGGAGGAGAGAGGGATTCAAGAGAGAAGACTCATCTTAAAAATAAGGCTGAGGTCTGGCAAGATAGTACAGGTCCCTTGGATTGCATATGGTTGAACTGGGTTTAATCCCCATTACCCCATATGGTCCCCATGTAGTCCCTACACCTCTTGGTGTAGAGCTAAGAGTACTTTTGAGGACCACTAAGTTTGGCCCACAAACAAAAAAATTAAAGAAAAGAAAAGAGGAGAAAAGAAAAAGGAAGAAAAGAAGAGAAGAAAAGAAGAGAAAAGAAAAGAAGAAACGAAAAGAAAAGAAAAGAAAAAAGAGAAGAAAAGAAAAGGAGGGAAAATGGCTGATATGAACTCCCTGTGGCTTCACCATGTTTCCACATTATCAGAGTTGCCATGGGATACAGATGACAGGGGGAAAACACAGTCCCTGTTTTCAAAGTTTAGTCATTCAATAGAGAATTAAAAAATAAGGTTGTAAGAGACAAAACAAAGCTAAAACTCAAGCAACTGTGTATAGAAAGGAAGGAATGAAAAGACCTGGTCAGAAGATGTTAAGTTCAAGGAAACTTAATTACACTGTAAAATTAGTTAATTTATTTTTATGGCATGAATTCAGTAAGAGGAAGATTGAATTCACAAGGAATTCTCAATTTGTACAGAGTTATCCAGTAAAATAACTTGCTATTTGTAAAAGGTAAACATGTTACTCACCATAATGATACACTAAATTCAATAAAAATGAATACTCATTATATTATTAAATCTTCTAAAACTTGATTTGCATGTTCTTGATTTTTAAAAATAGGATCAGAGGTACTGGCGTTATTGAAAGCAGGGTTCCCAAGGTAGATCATATGTTGACTTGGAATATTAACTAGATTCTCTAGAGTTTGATTGTTACTGGTGACCTGCCATAAAATTAGTAAAAGTAGAGACAGGAGATAGTGGTGGCATGGCAGTGCTCTCAGCACTCTAAACAGCAGGGCTGGTAGGGTCATAAAATTTCTGTGTGAGTGACTGTTAAGTGCCCCCTAAATATTTTCTCTCAAAAGAAAGTGGCTTTAAGTGTAACCAAACTGACACCCATGGTGGAGCGCCAGCTAGATTGGGACTGGTGAAGATGGCAGAGGTGCCTGCCCCCGAAAAAGAGAGAGAGTAAAAAGGAAAGTGCTTGCCATAGAGGCATGGTGTGGGGTGTGGGGTGGGTGGTGGGAAGGATACTGGGGACATTGGTGATGGGAAATATACACTGGTGGAGGAATGGGTGTTGGATCCTTGTATGAATAAAACTCAATCATGAAAGTTAAAGTTAGAATGACTACGATTGAACCAGAATTAGCATATAACAGGAGAAATTGATGGTAGGGTAGGTATGAGTGGTGATGGAGTGAAATTATGAATAACAGAGACAAGGTTCCATATCATTTGAGGAAATAATGCATGAAACATAGCACAAGAATTTGATATTATAGAAATTTAAGCATGCCTTTTAGTTGTATAAAGAAAAATAATAATAAAAGATTTAGCCCCTAGACTAAAATTAGTTGCTTCTAAGGAGGAAAAAATATAATAGGATTTCTGTAATAAGCCTTATAAAGCTATGTGACCCTTTAAAGTTTGAAACATAAAATTACAGATATGCATAAGAACAAAAGGAAAAGCTAATATAAAACTTTCAGAATTAAATAATATTGAATCATATTATTTAGGTGAAAATAGTTGTGCTAGCATAAAAACATGTATGCACACACCCTACACAGACATGCAGAAACAAATATTTATACATTTGAATATAGAATAATATACACTGATAAATTATATAGAAAAAGATGCATACTGTCCTTCGTTAATATATTGTAGTATATATACATATACCAATGATTATACATACATTCACCAAAAGATTACATATATTCACCAAAAGGATAAGTGTGCACTCATATATGTACATTACATATGTGTATCAGAGCAACCATACACATTTGTACAATATATGAATGTATAAATACACATAAAATATACAGTTGAATAAATTCCTAAACTTATAAAAAGAAAACTCTTAAATACATGTTACTATATAGAAATTTACTAATTGGAAATAATATATTAGGAATACAATAAACACGTTTTTATTTTTTAAATCATAGTTCAATATTTTCTAATTTTTATTTAGAAATATTTAGAGTAAAATTATATTACAAGTATAATTTATTTCTATTATGGAATGATTGTGAATCTTACCTTTTAATCTAGCACTTAACTCTTTAATTTTTTACCAATATAATTTATAGGATACTATTTTAATTTTTTTCTAGTCTACTTGAACATGTTTTTTCTCTAGAAAAAATATATATTTCTCTGAAATTTAATTTTTATCAATTAGTGAACAAGCTCAAAGAGTTTTTTAAAGTGGAGTAAAGAATTATAGTTAAAGTTATGTTCTCTGCAATTTTTTGACTTTACATTAAACATTACTTTTGACCATATTACTTGCAATTTAATTAGATCAAGCCTACTTAACTTTCAAATTCGTATTATCTTCAGAGACATATGAGGGAATGGATCCTTAGAAAGAGGGTCTGAATCAAAAAGGGAAATTGTGAGCATCTGTCTTGTCCCCAGTATGGTGTAGTCTCTAGAGGACTTTAACTAACCTAATTTAAACAATAAAGAAACATGGCTCACTGGCAGGGAAATAAATGAGCTTAGTTTAGACCTGTATGTTTAACTTTGAGACTATTTTGCAACTCTCTCTGGGGAATTGCTTAACTTTTGAAAACTGCCTTTCGTGTTCATTTACAAAAACCAAGTACATTTTGAAAGAAAATCAATTTTTAAATGTATTTTCTTAGTTAAATGAAACTTGAGTTTTGCAAACAGTGGCTCAACCCACAGGATGATCAAGCCTTGGGCTTGTTAGTATTTGTCTCTTTGGGAATTCAAATTCAGGAGGACTAAGTAATCACCTATTTCCTATGGCCCTTGGGTGGCCTAATTAGAAAGCCTGGCATGCAGATCCACTATGTGTGATGAATTACCTCACCAAAGTGAGGCAGGCTAAGTATATGGCTGCATATCTCATTCTCTAAAACCTCTAGATGACTTTTCCTGCATATTAACATATTACCAGTAATGTTGAAAATAGTATGAGTTGCTTTCTAATTCATTTATATTTATTACTGCTGACAAGGTCTGTGGCATTTTCTTGGAGAAGCACTGAATGTGGAGAGTTTTGAAAACTTACAGGTGTAGCATAAAAAAGCATGCTGATTAATTAGCAATATTTATCATAAGTGTACAAATGCAGAGGCTCTGGTATTTGAAGTGTTCACTCTTATTAGTCCCATGACCTTGGTACTTAATCTTGTCTAGTTTCAATTTCCTCATTTCTAAATGTCCTACCTCACAAGATTCCTGGGTAAACTAAATAAGCTAATTCATATAAAACCACACTATTTTCACTCAACAGCATACTTCTTCTTTCTTTTGTGGCATTGATAGATGAACTTTCAAGTGATTTTTTTACATACACAGTTCTAGTCCCTATTTCCAAAGCTGCCATAAGATAAAAGCAAACCAATTACAACATTTTTCTAACATTCAAATATTTTTCTTGGGATTAATTTTTCTTGGGATTTTTCTAACATTCAAATATTTTTCTTGGGATTAATTTTTCTTGGGATTTTTCTTGGGATTAACCACAAATGCTAAAAGATTTGTGGACATAGCGGGTTTATCATTCATACACTGGATAGAACAATGCATTTGGAACTAATAGTGCTTGATCTCTAATATAAATTGGTGGACACAATAGGAGACATTTCAAAACTTAAATAATTTCTAATACATTGCTAAATATACAGGTAGTGTTGCCTTAAGTTATATGCATGTAGCTTCCCATGTAGTAAGTGAACACATTTCAGTCATTTATGTGCATAATCATGACAACAGACAATATATTAAGCTTTCCTGAACTGAGATGGATATAGTTTTCCATAAGTTAAAGCACAGTGTCTGTCACATATTGAATGTATATGTTTTTAACTGATATAGCATGAAGTATTCAATTTATATTATTTCTAAATTTGAGTTTCATCTTATCTGTGATCATCTTTTGGACAATCACTTAATGCTAAAATTTATTTATATATGTAAATCTGAGTTGTATTATTCTCTACCCTCAATATGCACTGCCAAGTCACTAATTACTGAATTAGCAAAAACAGCTAGTTTAAATCAAATCATCAATGGAAGTTAAGGTGAAGAATAGTAATGTCAGAGCAGCATTGATTTATACAACAGACATGCACACCAGATTTAACCTTCAAGCTCAGATTACAGTTAAGAAATCCACCATTGATGCTAATTGAGAGGAGGAGAAAATCAAATAAGCTATTTGCTGAGTAGAAAAAATATTTCAGTATTATTGGAAAATGACCCACTTCAAATGAATTTTGTAACAATTTAGAGTCTATGACACCAAAAGCTCAAGGTTTTTAAGAGGTCAGTGGTTGGTTACTCTCACACAGTTCAATGGGAAGATACCCAACAATGATTGAAACTCTTTGGTTTGTGTACTGTGAAGGCTCATGGGAATGTGATCACTAGAGATGCTAAGCGAACAGCAAGGCTTTTTTATATTATTGGCTTTGGAGAATAAAGACATGCCCTTGCCTCCAATGACCACGATGACCAATTTATCAAAACACTGGAAACGATCAGCAGACATTTCATTCTAAAGGATCAAAGATAGAGTTTTGTTTTTAATGCCTACCTTGAGGACCTCTTTTTCAACTCTCGTTTGCCCTTAGCATTTAAGGAATGTCACCTCTGAAAATGCCCATGACACCAAAAAATTATGTCACTTGTGCTATGTCTACAGGATATTGGCTAAGTAAAGTAAAAACATAATAATAAGACTTGAGGCAGTCTTATATGATAGTGCCCCTTCCCCACCTAAAATATGCTGCTATAAGCAAAGTTGTATATTTTGTTTGGTGAATTCAAGGCTCAGAGACAACAGACAAATCATGGAGACTAAGTCAATTAGGTAAAGATAGACTACTGAATTTCTGCAACGATGTAAATTCCTGAAATGTGGTAATACATATTTGAACTTGGAATAAAAAAGTATGTAACACATGTAAAATTTCCAAATTGTATATCAATTTCACTTATTATGGGAATCCCCAGACAATTGTTCGAGTGTTATTCTGGGTTTGTTTATGAGGATGTTTCTTAAAAAGTTGAAATCTTAAGTCAGTGAATCAACCAAAATGGAATTCCCTCCCAAATATGGGCTTCATCAGGTCAGTTGAGGGACTGAGTAGTTAAAAAAAAAAAAACTCTTCCTGATTTTCCTTTGAGTTGGGACATTGGTATTTTTTTGCTTTGGAACTCAAACTAAAACATTGGCACTTCCAGGGACTCAAGTATTCTGACTTAAACCATATATTCTAGTTCTTACCTTAGGGCATCGACTAGAACCACACCATCAGCTTACTCAGGTAAACTTCCTCACTGTATGTCTTGGAACTGCTCAGCCTATATAATTGGATAAGCAAATGCCTTATTGTAGATGTCTTTATGCAGCTATGTATCTTATTGGTTCCTTTTTTTAAATTATTATTATTGGTTCCTTTTTTTAAATTATTATGATTGGTTTCTTTTTTTTATCTGATTGATTTATTTCTCATTGGTTCTTTTTTTCTGGAGAACTTGGACTAATACAGAGAGACTCTTGGAGTCATCTGTATAACACTAAGATCATTTTTATCTTTCCATTCTTCTTTCACAAATGATGGGTTACACATATTATTTCATAGTTTTATAATCATGATATGAGATAGTATCACTTGAAGATAGTAAAAATTAAAATTCAAGGAAACAATTATTATTTTTCAATCTCCATTCTAGGTATTGAATTGTTTTCACTTCAGCATTGTTAGTCCAAAAATAACCCTCTCACTTCTCTTTACCTAGTCTATTCTCCACTTCCTATTTTAAAGAGGAGAGTAACTCATTGAGTCTGTAATTGTTATTGAATTTTTTCTTTAACTTTCAGGAAATGTTTTTCTCCCCCGTTTTTCCTTTAAGCAGTACTGAGCATAGTGAATAATGTCACTGAAGTAGTCACTGTGATAGTACACCCATCTGTCCGCCTCAGAACCAAAGAACTTGTTTCTCTCTTATAGGGAAGATAGCTGTTAGGAGATGGTACACAATACTCCAGAAATTTCTTTGTCTGAGAGAAGACTTATGTACAAAGGTTAAGACTCTGTCTTCTGAGAGCCTTCATGAAGGACTGATACAACTGAAAGTGTAAGGATCTGAATCCTTGTCCAAATTCAGCACAACACTAAAGAACCATGCTAACTTCAAAACTCTTAAAAGGGAGTAAACTGAGACCATGATTGAGACTGTACCATAAACTAACTCCTTTCTCTTTCAAAAATATGATTCTTTTTTTCTTTCTAAATGTGTCAAACTCAAACACAGCAATACTTCCTGGAAAGCTTTAACATTTTAATCTCTATCCTAGAGTCTGTTGCTTCCAGGAGTCAACTTTCATGTGTCATTTCAGATGTGAAAAATAAAAATTTAGGGGATTAAGACTTGCAGAAGTCTTAGTTATATTAATTTAGTTAATTACATAAACTATTCTCTAAAGATTCTTGCATTCAATGTTCTATACAGATTCTGTGCCAGAATTGAGAATCCTTTTTAAAAAATTATTTTTAATGTAGGATTACTGAGATTTATTCAGTTATTGATTAAGCTGAATGAATTGGACATGAACTCCACAAAATTGATGATCTTGAAGGAGCTCTTGACATATGTAGCAAGCATTCAGAAACACAAATAAGGGACGTATTATGTGTTCAAAGTAATTTTTATAATGGGATACTAAATTTTCAAAATACTTCTATAGTATAATTACCTCTAAACATTTTTATAGTCAGAGATCAAAATTTAGTCATGTTACTTATGCCAGTGATTTTATATTATATATGCTTTGAATCAACTGATCTCTCAATTCTCATTTTGAACATGCTTAGACAATGAAATGGGGAAATTCAGTTATTGGTTACTCTTTCATTTAAGATTTGGCTATTATTTTTGTTGCTCTATGTTTTGGGCTAATGTATGAGTCAGGTAGGAATGGCATACACATACAATTACTTAACATAAATACTTACTTTTTTGGGGTTCATTTTTTTCCCTTTGGGTTCATTTTAATTAAGCATGTTGGAATTTGAAAACACTAGAATTACTAACATAAATTTTAACTTTGGTAAAAGTGCAATTTTGGTGTTTAATTTCATAAAGCATAGATCATAGTACTTAAAGTATTTCTGTAGCACCTCTGAAATCATGTGTGTGTCTGTGTGTGCACATAAAATACACACCTGTGCATTGGGTTGTGAAACAATAAAGTCTATTCTGTTTCTCCAGAAAACAAAATGTTCATTAACACAGAAATTTAATTATTAGAAATATCTTCCCATACTAAAAACAATCAAAAAGATCTTTCAATACAAGGTTTCTCATTCTAACCCTTGGAGACAAACAATTCACAGATATTGTAAACTTTCACATAATAAAAAGATAGCAACAAGGCTCCCTTAGTTTCATTTACACTCATGGCCCTTCACTCTATTCCATGTGGATGAGTAACAAATCCGTATTTTCAGTCCCTCCTCCCTCCCTCCCTCCCTCCCTCCCTCCCTCCCTCCCTCCCTCCCTCCCTCCCTCCTTCCCTTCCTTCCTTCCCTTCCCTTCCTTTCCTTCTTCCTTCCTTCCTTCCTTCCTTCCTTCCTTCCTTCCTTCCTTCCTTCCTTCCTTCCTTCCTTCCTTCCTTCCTTCCTTCCTTCCTTCCTTCCTTCCTTCCTTCCTTCCTTCCTTCCTTCCTTCCTTCCTTCCTTTCTCCTCTGCCTCACAGGCCCTGTCAGTATCTGGAGATCTGGAGAACCATATGGGGTGCAGTGACCAAACCTGGTTGATCAAGGGCAAAGCAAGTGCCCTACTTGATGCTGTACTATTTCTTCACTCCCTCCCACCACACCATGAGTTTTTGCTGATCTAAGATGGAATATCCATTAATCCTAATAATATCTCCAGTTAAATTCCTATCATATAAATTTCAGTTGTTCAAGGTTGAATTTATCTGATCTCTCTTTTAATGCTATCTCACCACTTATAATGTTTAGTTGCTCTAAGTAGACAACTAAACATTATACACTCCTCTTTCATTTGGATTTGGTTACTTGATATATATTCAAATCTAGAGTATATGACTAAAAAGCATTCTTTTAACAATGATCACATAAAAATCACTTGGTTAGAGCATCATTTTAAAGTGCCAACTCAGATTTAGTTAAGACAATTGCAAAAATCTACATTTTTAATCACCGTCTAGATGAGGCTTATGCTGCTGTTTTTATTTTTTTATATCACACTCCCAGTAGCATGGTTCTAGACTTATCCTTGTCTTGAAGTGATGCATAAATGTTAGTCTCTTGGTAGAGAAAACACAGATGTTGAGCCAGTCAGCTCTGACATTAAATCATGGTCTGATCAATAATAGTAATGTGCCCATGGACAAAACATTTAACCTCTGCTGCAATCACCTCCTCTTCTAATGGTGATGTCCCATCTCATGGGTGATCTTAAACTATACAAAGTAGATAAAATGCACAGTTTAGCATCTGCTGTGCTGCAGGGACTCAAGAATGTTAATTTCCTGTCCTTGTCAAACGTGAGGCTTAATAAAAATAAATTGTTGAGCATTAGGTGGCAAATTTTCCTTGGGGGCAAAGGAGGCTTAGCTTTTACAGACAGAGCTCTTCGATGGAATGACTTGTCAATGATCTGGCTTAGAAGACAGACATTCAGAAGACAACATTTGCTAAAAAGGGGAGGTTTTTCTCCTAGGAGAAGCATGGTAAACACAGTCTTGGAACAGTTCTGTGGAGTGATGAAAACTTTGCATGTGGCATCTGTGGGTTGTTGTAATCATTGTCTGGGTTAGGAAGAAAAAGCTGAGGTCCCCTTGAAGATCAATATATGATTTCCATGAAAATGAGTAGCCCCCTAGTGGTTTAACTGTGTAGAAAGAAAATCAAGTTCAAGTACTGAAACCCAAGCTTTTATGAGCAATGTGGATTAGTGTTTGCTGTTGTGGAACTTAATAGTGAAAGGTATGAGCAACTGGCAAATTAATTTTAAGAAAAATCTGATCTAAAAGAGAGGTAGCACGTAACTTAGTCTTAGAAAATAAAATTTGCAGAAGGAATAACATGTTACTTATAGTTACATGTTACTTACAGTTACATTATAAATATGTTTATTATAAGTATATAGATTAATATTTTTCTTTAAATATTTTGCAAAGAATCCATAACAAATATAGACCATAGTGTAGACAATATTGTTCCACTAGTGGATTTTTATAAAAAATTCAAAATTTTTATAACATAAACTATACCACTCTAAACAATTTTTTAATTCTTTATAAAGGTCTATGTGTTCTGTAGGGCACTAAATAGATATGGAAGAAATAAATCATGTATTCATTTTAAGTAAGTATAATAGTAAAATAAAAAACAGTATATGAGATTATTTATCTTTCCCGTATAACTATTTTATATTTTATTAACCCTTTTAAATGTTTTATAAGATAATTAATAAAACATGTTTTTTAATTTTTATTATATATTAATATTTTTTGCCTATTGGGTACAAGAATGTCGCGTGTACTCTAGAAATTCAAGGCAGTAAGTATGGTGCATATGTCATTGGTTTTTATAAAAAGAACTTTTGATATTATTTATTAGTTTCTTTTTATTTTCGATTATGTTTTATATAATTTTTATTCATAATTTTTGCTTCTTAGGGTTTGTTTACTTTGTTTTTGTTTTTATCTTATTAAACTGAAAAATAGTAACTTTCTATTCATATTTGTTTCTGTCAAATATCTGAACTGATGCCATCACACTTGCATCTATTTTATACTTTTATTTCTGACAGTCATTTATAGAGATTTATTTTCAATTTTTTTGGCCATATTTGTTCATAGTCAGGGACAATGACTCTGTGCTCAGGGATTATTCTAGGCTGGGATTGGGGAATCATATGCAGTACCAGTGAGGGTCTCAGAGTTCACCACTTGCAAGGCGAACCCCTACCCACAGTACTATCTCTTCAGGCCTTTAGAGTGATAGGTTTTGGACAAATATGTTCTGAGGCCATGTTTTAGTTGTCTCTTTCATTTATTGATATTTAATTAAATAGATTTGGGCATTTACTTCCTTTTCTGTATTTTGTCGTTTTGAGGTTATAATCTCTACTACATAGTCAATATTTGTAAATAATCTAAGCTTTTAAAAATTTAATTATTTGTAAAACAAAATATCATTTAATTTAAATTATATGATAAAATACAAGGAATTGTAGTGCACAACAAAATAACTATAGTTGCCACTATTGTCCATTATATTTGGAAACTTTGGAATATAGATCTTATATGTTCCCATAATTTGGAATAATATTTTTCCTCTTTTCCTAAAAATTTGACATCTCTATGAGATGCTGGATGTAAGCCAAATTTAATGTGGTGATCATAGTCTATGTAAATCAAATCATTATGTTTGGCACTTTAAATATATATACAGTGTTGTATACTTATTACATTTTAATAAAACTTGAGATGGGTGTGGGAGTTGTTTGACCACAACTGGTTGTGCTTGAAGGCCACTCCTGGCTCTGGGTTTGGGAGTTGCTCCTAAAGGTCCTCAGGGAACCATGAGTTGTTGGTGATCAAATCTGAGCCTCCCAGTGTTAACGTCGAAGAGACCTCAAGCAGATCTCTACCCGGGGAGGCGCGAAGAGAGGAACGAGACCGAGTCAACTCTTTCTGCAAACGCACAGGGTTTATTCAAGCCAACATGCCGGGACCCTACAACTACAGAGCCGAGGGTGCCGAACCCAAAAACCAAACAGTTTTTGTACCCTTTTGGAAGAAAAAAGGGGAAATCACACATATTGGATCAAAGGGAATTACACCTATATCACTTAATTTGCTTATCTCAACATTTGTTAACTGTTAACTTTTGCAACTGTTTTGCAACTGTTCCTTGCAAATGTTTGCTTACAGTTCCTAGGGCAGTTTGTTGGCTCATTTGGTGACAGTTTCCTGCCCAGCGGTAGGTCAGTAGGTCATGAAAACATCTTTCAAAGCAGCCAAGCAGTTACAAAGGCAAATTTAACCCTTAACCTGCCCTCCTCTTCACCAGGTACAAAGCAGGATTTCCCAAACCCAAACCTGAATTTTTTATTAGAATGAATTGTTATTATATACTCAATTTTTTAATCTTACATACTTTGATCAACTTACATATTTTGAGAGTAAATTGATAATTATTTTTGTGAATTTGTCAATATATTTTTGTTTACATGTATTTTATATTGTATTATCTTTATGTTTATATTATCAGTTATATTTTTCAAGTAATTTTTATTACATATTTAAAATTTTATTTTACTATATATACTTTGGATCCTTTTATTTACTTAGTTATTATATTTTAAGTTTTTGTATTATTATTTCTTC
Organism: Sorex araneus; assembly: GCF_027595985.1. Classification (NCBI taxonomy): domain Eukaryota; kingdom Metazoa; phylum Chordata; class Mammalia; order Eulipotyphla; family Soricidae; genus Sorex; species Sorex araneus. The sequence goes on from NC_073312.1 coordinate 43,529,440, forward strand.
TATCTTTTTTCAGCGAAGCAAAATAGATTTTTTTGAAAGAAATTTAGACATGTGTGAGAGAAGAGAAAAAACATATGTCCAAGAAAGAATATGAATGTATATTTTTGTAGAATTTTTATCACCTTTGTTTTGTAGTTTGGGCAAGTTTTTTTTATTTTGAGATTTTAAAAAAATAATTAGACGCCCTCGGCCCAGATAAACCCGGAGCCGCTGAGCGCGAATCGGACCCTCTGCGCCTAAAGACTTTGACTCCAAAGATGTAACACATTCGGGCATCCAGCGCAGCACCAGAGAGCGATGCACTGGGACACCAAACTGGGCTACAACTCGGTGCTGCTGGGGGTGGATTTTTTTTTCCTCCCCACCCCGTCTTCCTGCATGGAAAGCGGCGGGCTGGCGGCACCATGTGGCAGGCGCCATCTTCTGATTCCAGACCCACAGGTATTCGGATTTTACTTTGGGGGCTCCCAGGAACTCATGGGAAGGGGGCGTAACCGGCACGCCCTCGGCCCAGATAAACCCGGAGCCGCTGAGCGCGAATCGGACCCTCTGCGCCTAAAGACTGAATTCAGAGACTTCTTACAGCAATGCACTGGGACTGTGAGCTGGGCTATGTAATTTCTGGCAGAATTTTCCCTGGACTTTATACAGAAACCCAAAACCGCGCGGACGCGGCCGCGCGACTTAACATTTATAATTGTCAGCAATGTGAATCGGTTCCATTTGAACAGGTCTGACTTGGGGGGGAAACTCCAAATAATAACAGTAAGTTTTTGTTGAAAAAAAAAAAATAATAAAAAAATAATTAGATATCTGTAACAAGAAAACTAATCATTTTCAATTTATGTTATTTAACAATTATAGATTAACTGATATTACTGCCACATCTTTTGCTATTTTACCTAGCACTATTTAACTAGTATATTTCTATTGTGTTCTCTTTATTCTTATATCTTACATTTAATTATTTTATAGATTTCTTTTAAAAGGAATCAAGGATCTAAGCAACATTACTCCATCTTCTCTCTCTTTATACTGAGTCAAGGGAGGCTGAGATTATTTGGGATGTTTTATCTGGATATTAGTTTTAAAATGTACTTAGAAATATAATGTGTCTATGTGTTATTTTTACTTTTTAAATTTTGTGTTTTTTTTTCTTTTTGGGTCACACCCAGCAATGCACAGCAGTTACTCCTGGCTCTGCACTCAGGAATTACCCCTGGTGGGTAATTCCTATTATCCCCAGTAATCCCCAGTATCCCAGGGGACCATATGGGATGCTGGGAATTGAACCTGGGTTGGCTGCGTGCAAGGCAAATGCCCTACCCGCTGTGCTATCACTCCAGCCCCATGTGTGTTTTTAAATTGCTATGAGATACACATTTACAAAGTTGTTCATGATTGGGTTTCAGTCTATAATGTTCTGAAACCTATCCTTACACCAACGTACATTTCCCACCACCAATATACCTCCTCCTACCACCACCCCAGGCTCCCTCTAAGGCAGGCATTTTTACAGCAGACCTCATTTATCTTTTCTATATTTAAAATGGAGCGATAGCACAGTGGGTAGGGTGTTTGCCTTGAACACGGCCAACCCGGGTTGGATTCCGTCCTCTCAGAGAGCCTGGCAAGCTACCCAGAATATCCCACACGCCCGGCAGAACCTGGCAAGCTACTCGTGAAGGATTCAATGTGCCAAACACAGTGACAAGTCTCACAATGGAGACATTATTGGTGCCTCCTAGAGCAAATCGGTGAGCAATGGGATGACAGGGATACAGTGATGACAGGGATACAGTGATATTTAAACTATGTACCTAGTTAATATTTATAGATACTTATTTTAGTATTTATTGATACATGATTGTGTTTTTAAGTTTTATGATCCTTGTATGTCTGAGAATGTTTTCATTTTGCCCCGTAAATAAAATGATTATTTACTATTTTGAGTAACGATGTGAAGCTCATAGCAGACCAATGCCACTCTTGTCAAGTACTTCAAAACTTGGATTAAATAAATTAAGTTGGTTTGAGATTTTAAATGACTTATAAGAGAGAATTTAAGGACACAGGAATATTGAGAAACGTTTAAGTCTATGTAGCACTTTCTCCTTCAGGACATTTTCTGATTTTTAAGTGTCACAGAGTAAGTACTTGAAAAACTTGTCACAGGTCAACATCTAAGAGGTGAGAAGGAGGGGAAAAGGCAAAAAATATTTTAATACTCTCATGAGGCATATGAGATAAAAATGAAGGTAGAGGCTGTAGAGGTACCAGCATATGAGTGATTAAAATCAGAGAAGATACTGACGGAAGAGTGAGCCTGACAGAGCCTGCAACTTTCATGTGAAGGTACTTCCTTATTAGATTGAGGTGCAGAGAACAGGAAACAGAAAATCACTTGATGGCTGAGCTGACATACTAGCAGTATAATTTTTGGAGAGACAAAAGTTTAGGTCAGGAATTGTGAATGAAGGTATAGTTTGTCCTAACAATCCAGGCTCACTGGCAAGGGACTGAAAGGCAGAGAAGACTAAGCCTTTCAATGTCTCAAAGCCGACTTCAGTCAGCTCATTTGCTGAGAAGTCAGGCTGATGGGACAGTAAATGGAAGTAATACTCCCTGGAGAGAGATAACATCATTCAGAGTCTCTCCCAGTGTTCACACATTCAATAACAATGTAATCAGTAATGACAAAATTATAGCCAAAAAAATCATAGTTGATAAAATATATCTGCAGGCCAGTTTTCTTAAACACAGAATTTGAAACAATGATAATAACATTTCATATAGTAGGAATAAGTGAGAACACTTTATTATTAAATTTTAATCTGAAGACAAATTACATGAAAATTGAAAAATGCTATCAAAATTTTAAAACTCAGTACTTAACATCAGTCTGGACATATATAAACTAAGGTTTAGTAAAACTAAAAATAAATTGGTGGGAGGGCTGAGTACAGCAGTTAGGTCGTTTGCCCTGCAAATGGTTGACTCGAGTTCAATCTCTGACTTTCCATACAGTTCCCTAAATACTGCTAGGAGTAATTTCCAAGTACAAAACCAAGAGTAACTCCTGAGCATTGCCAGGTATTTATCAAAACCTAAAACAACAACAAAAACAAAAATAGATAGATGGGAAAATAGAATAAATTGTAAAGAAGACAAAAAAGAAAGCAGAAAAGAATATTAAAGATTAGATATCATAAGTCAATCACTGGCACTGTCACTGCCATCCCATTGCTCATTGATTTGCTCAAGCAGGCACCAGTAATGTCTCCATCGAGAGACTTGTTGTTACTATTTTTGGCATATCGAATACGCCACAGGTAGCTTGCCAGGCTCTGCTGTGCGGGTGACATACTCCCGGTAGCTTGCCAAGCTCTCCAAGAGGGGCGGAGGAATCGAACCCGAGTCGATCGAGTGCAAGGCAAATGCCCTACCCTCTGCGCTATCACTCCAGTCCTCATAAGTCAATATATGTATAATTTTCATCTCAAGATGGGAGGATAGAAATGAATATAATAATAACAGCATCTAAAGAACTAAAAAAATTTCTATAATTTTTGAAGGAATAAATGCCACGGATTAAATAAGTACCACAGCTATGAGGATAAATCCAAAATAAAAAAAATCACAGAAGGAGTATTCTAGCAAAATTTTGATTTAAAATCAAGTAGAAGAGGAAAATCCCTGAAAGTAGTTTAAACACAAAGATGTACCTCTGTACAAAGAAATGTTGATTAAGTGGAGAGTTGACTTATTAACAGAACTGATGGAAGCCCGTTCAAAGAAATGATAGTTCTAAATCCTGAAGGAAAAGAGAAGCATCCCTAAATTTCTAGTTATAGAGAAAATGCCCTTGCCTAGTTCATCAAAGTAAAAAAAGCAGGATTTTACCCAGTCAACAATCATTTAAAAATATCTAATTTCCATATGTTTTATAAACTCCATTTTCACTCTGCACATCTTGAAAGATGACCTCATTCAAATGATAAATTGGAACCGAAGCTTTATCCTCAGTAAGAGTATATTTAGTTGTGCAAGAACCTGCCGAAATTTCTTCCAAATTGAATAACAGTTTTTATCCCTGGCATTAATGAACAGAATACTGATCCACATCCTCACAATACAGTAATTTCAATATCTCTGGCAAAATAACCAAGAGAGGTTCTGATGCCCCCTTCAAACTGTGGTGCGTGTTTTGTTGTTTTGTCTCTTTGAGGGGCACACCAAATGGCGTTAGGGTTACTTCCAGAGTTGTGCTTCCAGCCCATGTGGTGCCTAGTATCAATTATTTAATTTTGTGTTTTATTTGTTTTCATTATTTCTTGTAATTTTTTTCTTTTAAAAATTTTAATTACTGGGTAAGGGGAAGTTGGGCAAATTGGCCTTTTATATGAAGTTTGGGGCATATCTGGCTTGGAGTGAAGCTTCATTTATTCACTGAAGCTCTATGTGTCATAGATTAAAATAGTCTCAGATGTCACTACTATCTCACCTATTATCATTTGGTTTCCCTAAAGATTCCTTCTTAAATAAGAATTTTAGTACGATTCCTTTGTTTTTACACACAAATCCTCCAGATATAATGGTAAGATGCTGTTGAAAGACAAGTATTCTACAGCACTATGATTAAATGTTAGTCTCAATAAGCCTGCCTGTACACTTTCTTCCTGCATGCTTTGAAATTTTATTTAGCTTTGTTATTAGAGAAGGTTAGAGAAAACCAGTAAAATTTTCTTTTCTCTGTGTTGAAGTCTAGTCAGATGGAATTAGAACTTTTATGCATGCTATGATCAAACCCTAATCAATTTCAATCTAATTATTATATAATAAAATAGGATTTTTATGAGAACCACATTTAAGAATAAAATGTTCTGGAATATTTCATAAAAATTAATTATATATTCTTCTGACAGAACTACATACGATGGCATTTTTTTCTCTAATTTTCACTATCAGATACTGATGTTACTTCTAGGGGTAAAACACAATGTCTACCTCTTTGTATTTCCCCCTTGGAAAAAGGTTTTAATCTTCAAAGTTGTCCACGTTCTTCACCCTAGCTAATGCAAATTATCTTTTTCTTTCTTTAGTACTAGGTTCCTGTCCTTTCTCTTCCTGTATTTCTGCCCCAGTAACTGATACTTGGAATCTATCTTGGGTGGCAGGGTCTACCCTCTGACCTAATTATCTAGTGTATCTCTTAGCAGTTATTGATTTTGATTTGCTTACCTGAGATGTCTTTGTTAGGTTTGGGATCACACACAGCAGTGCTCAAGGCTTTATTCTTGGCTCCATGCTGGTAGTGCTCAGATACCTTATGTGGTGCCTGGAATGAAAGCTGGCTTGGCTACATATGGGTCAAATGTCTTAACCCCTTTTGTGTCTCCTAGCCTCTAAGCTTTGTGTGTGTGTTTGTGTGTGTGTGTATGTGTACATATATATTTGTATTTTATATATATATATATATGTAGTCTTAAGTATATTCTGCTTAATAAAAGAAGACAAATGTACGCAAAGATCTATGTACATGGTCCAATTACACTGAAATAAACAAGTTAGCAAATATCCACCTTTAATGAAAGGTCTTCATAAATATGCAGATTTTATTAGTGTTTAGAGATAATTTAAATGCAACTAATAATTGAATATTAGAGATTTCTGGTTGTGCAAGAACTTTCTAAATTATTTTCACCAATTAGACCTCCAGGTTCCCATCAAATAGCTCATTAAGCTTTCTTTTTATCTCTACTATCTTTATGGAAGTGAAAGAAACAAAATTAATCAAACATATATCTATGTATACGAATACTAATTTTACACCCTATAATAGCTTACAGACCATTCCTCTCTTCTGTCTGTCCTACCACTGGAGTAAATGTTCCTCATTATTCTTTTTCAGCCTTTACTACTGAAATTGCAACCTAAAAGATACTAGTGTCACCCGGAAAATTTTTAGATCTACAGAATATCAATCTCCTCCCCAGGCAGATGAGAAAACTATGGTCTTTCTCATAGATACCAAAGAAAGTCTCCTATTTCACACTGACCAGAATAATGATACATGTTCATTTCTACTGCCAAGGTTTTGATTAAAAAGCAGTAACTTTAGTTATTTAGTTTCAGAAATAAAGTAGAAAACAAATGGGGAAAGCAATTTGATATTTGTTTGTTTTTGTTTTGCTTTTTTGTTTATCTTTCGAGGGAGAGGAATAATCTCTACTGCACAAGAGCTCCTCCTCGTTCTGGGCTTAGAGGTGTTTGGGGGGCTACAGCATTCTAGGGATTCCTGCATGTAAAGGATGCAGTCAAGCTATCGAGGTATCTCTCCAGCCCAAAGGAAAAAGAAATTTGAAATGTGCGTTTATTGAACCAATTTTTTAAAATCTGTTGTAGATATTCTCTTTGGAAAAATGAAGACATTGAGTTTATAGACTTTGTAGCTATCAGAGGTACTACATGAAATGTCATGGAATCAGAAATCGGATAGGGTTCACCTAAGATATTCAGTTTGATTTTTAAAATGCTTACAATAAACCACCTATAAATTATATAATTAAAATATATCATTTTTTGATGGTCAGCTTCCATCAAAATATGGAGAGAAGGGATGAGTATAAACTTCCTCAGTGAAGAAGTCCACATGGCTAATATTATGTGGGGAAATTATTTGCATCACTTATTATAAGGGAAATGCAAATCAAAACAATGTGATAGCACCACAAACCCAAGACTGACACATATCACAAGAAAACAAAACTAATGAGTGGGAGTGACTCTGAACATTGGCATGTCCCCAAAAAAAGAAAATTAAAAAAAAAATCCCTGAAATATAATGAATGAATCTTTTTTTAAAGGACCCTTATTTTTCTTACCTTTCTATTTTTTTGCCCATGCCCCCCATTGCCCATGCCTCCCATTTAATTTGGTATGCACTGGCATGTAGAAGGTCATGGTGGAATGCTCTGTGCAGCTGATCTGAACTGAAGAAATGCTGACTTGCCTTGAATGAAGATAGGGTTGATGAAGTCATCAGATGTTCTTGTACTAAAGAGTGAAGAATGGATTTTCTGCAGTACTATGAGAGCATGAGAAACAGCTGCTAAGGGGAGTGAATGAAGAGTGGCAGTTTTAAGAACTTAATAACCCTTTGGAAGCTCAAGACTTCATTGCATATTATGGTGGCTTGAGGAGGGGCTCTCTCTCTCTCTCTCTCTCTCTCTCTCTCTCTCTTTGTATGTTTGTAGAGCAGAAGACTGATCACTCTCCACAAACAAATAAGTTGTCTAGGGATTTTCAGAGAGAAAAGAACTAGCATCAATAAATGTCTTTCATATTATTTTTTTGTAAGACAGGAATCTTTAGTCCATTATATTTGTCTGGCTCATTTTCCTCTGAGGAGTTTCATTCACTCACTTAAACAGGAGAAGAAAGTAAAGGTGACTTAATAGTGACTTTGAGTTTTCCACACCTTGTCTGTGTAGCCATTCATCATTATATCAGGTACACTTGATTTCTTCCCCCATAAGAAATAGGAAATTGTACAGACTTAAGGCTTTCTTCATATTGACAGACAATTATATTTTGTAATGCTTTTCCCCAACCCAAAAGACACTAATGGTATTTATATTAGCATTTTCCATAACATCTTACTAGACACTGGCCTCATGAGAGATTTTTGAAATGAGATGATGTGAGTATAGATGACACACCACTATATCTTTTTTTGGCAAAATTCAGGTATATCAGTATGTAACAAGCTCTATGCAGTCCTGCTTGGAGATAATCCACTTCATTTTATTTATCTCTCACCCCCAAATTTATTTGGTAACATATCCCATTTTAATACTTAACACATTTAAATTCGATGACTTTCCTAAACACTCCCCCACATATATGCACAGAGAGTAGAAGAAACCTAGTTTGTAACACTAATTCTGCACCTTTGGATGAGGTCAGGGAGTTAGGGTAACCTCATTCCACTGTCAGCATTACCAGATTAAAAAGCTGCCTTTTTTTTAATGTTGCAAGTTGGATATTGTCCAGTTTAGAAGATTGATTTACATAAGTTTTGTTACAGGGACTGAGAAATAAAACAAATATAAAGTCTTTATCTACAATTGAATACTTTTAGTTAGCACACTTTGTTTTCTTCAAGCCAGGGCATGTTTCTCTTTGTATCAGTAGCTGGAGTTAGGAAGCAGAATGTTGCTGAGCAAAATTAAGTCTAAATGCCCTTGCAGGGGAAACATGAGTGGCCTTTTAGTGAAACCACATTCACACAGCTATGTGAAACAGTGCTCCATATAAAACAGATGTCAGCTTATTAGTAACTAAAATAAAGCTGCTCTTTCATGTAGTATTCATTTGGTTATTTTGTGTTTAAAATGCAAAGAAAGTAATAAAAATTATCCTCATTTTTGTACTTTATGACATTAGTTGATGATAACATTTCATTTTTCTTGTATATCTCTGTGTGCACATGTCTACATGCACATTTATAAACATATTATATGCAGACACATAATATGCATATAGATTTTTAAACATCAAACATCAGAGTTAAAGCCAAAGTTTCTGTTCTTAATCCTCTCATTTGCATCTATCTCTCTTTAGAATCACCCATTTTGTCCTGTAGAAGTAAGCTGTCTTGATAATTATCTCTCAGTCTCCCAATAATGCAGTTATTTGCTAGAGTCCAGTAGAGCACTTCTCATGATGTTTCCCTCAGAGTCTGTTATTGTGCAGAGTGAGATCCAAAATGTACCCCACCAACTAGCATTGCTTGTTGCTAAGCCCAAGATTGTGAGAGGTCCTCAAAGTGATGGCTGCTAAAGGACTCTATCCTTTTTTTATGCTCTAGTTTATTGCCTTCCATTCCACTAGTATAGTTATAGGATGACAGTTTGGGGAGAGAGAAATCATTTATCTAGCAAAGTTAGACATCTGAATGTCTTTGCATTGATGCCTATATTTGCCACAATGCCCACCCTTTTCTTTCCAGAGTAAAGTTTTGCATATTAGAAATCTATGCTCGAACACAACTTACTGCTTTTTGGTGGGATATTTTTTTGGACAGGAGGTACCTCTGTCTCCAATTCATCTGAATTCTTTCCTTCTATCTGTTGCTTCATAAATTCTAATCAGTCTCTGTGTGAAATACTGTGATTCTTGGTGTTGATATGATAGTCATGAGAGGAAGTACATATTAGTTCTATTTATTTGGTCATATTGGTCCAAATACTAGGATTTGAATTAATTCCCATATTGCTATGTATAAATCAGTCCAGTCCATTCATTTTAAATGCAGAATCTCCTAACCCTGCGGCAGGCTGTCTTCACCAGGACCCCCTTGGAGGGGGGTGGGTTGAGTTTCCTTCCCTGCCCCAAGCAGAGACCTAGCAGCTGAAAACCTCCAGAACCCAGCCACAGCTATGCTCAAGGCCATTCTCCATATGCTTGGACGAGCCTCACCCATGAAGGAACCGATAGAGGAAACCAGGTATGTGGGACCCGTGGCTGAGATCTCCAAGCCTGCTCAGACCAGGACTGGGCCTTCTCCACCCCGGTCCCTCGTTTTCCAGTAGCTTGGCAGCCAAACCCACAAACAGCAACCTCCCCCCCGCTGCCCCTCTGCCATGTAATGTTATCAGTGGCCAAGATCCAGAGACTGTAAAACAAAGCTCTCGGAAAAGAGCGATGCAGAATCTTGCACAGCAGAGCCTGGAAAGATCCCCATGGCATATGGGGATTCAATATGCCCAAAACAGTAACAATAATGGGCCTCATTCGCCTGACCCTGAATGTGACAGGGACGAATGGAGACAATTTCTGGCACCAGTTCCAGCAAATTGATGAGACAACAGTGATACAGTGATAAGAGTGATTGAATTTAAATATTTGTAGTACTTCAACATATAAATGTTATTTATTAATTCTATTGATTGACATTAATTGCTAGAAATTTTTGCTTTGTTTTTTTGTTTAGGGCTAAAATCAGGGTACTAAAGGCTTACTCCTGGTACTAAGATCAAGGATCACCTCTAGAAGTGCTTAGGGGACCTTGTGCAGTGTCAAATATCGAATTGCAGTCAACCGTGTGCAAGGCAAGAGTCTTAACCTTGTTGGCCTACTAGTACTTTTTTTTTGCTAATCTGATACACACTTGTCCTTGATATACCTAATGCTATTTTATCAAATATATCAAGTACAGAAGTTTCATGTATAAGAATTTCTCTAAAGAACACAACCAATAAGGAACTGAGGCATCTATGTAAAAACATTCAGATGTTTAACTTTACTAGAAAAATACTTCCTTCCTTCCTTCCTTCCTTCCTTCCTTCCTTCCTTCCTTCCTTCCTTCCTTCCTTCCTTCCTTCCTTCCTTCCTTCCTTCCTTCCTTCCTCCTTTCTTTCTTTCTTTCTTTCTTTCTTTCTTTCTTTCTTTCTTTCTTTCTTTCTTTCTTTCTTTCTTTCTTTCTTTCTTTCTTTCTTTCTTTCTTTCTTTCTTTCTTTCTCTCTCTCTCTCTTTCTTCCTTCCTCCCTCCCTTCCTTCCTTCCTTCCTTCCTTCCTTCCTTCCTTCCTTCTCTTTCTTTCTTTCTTTCTTTCTTTCTTTCTTTCTTTCTTTCTTTCTTTCTTTCTTTCTTCCTTTCTTTCTGTCTCATACACACATTTCCACTGGTAGGGACACTTTCATTTTCTCTGAAGATCTAGCTAACTTTAGATATGTCAGCATTTTTTATAGTTGTTAATGATAAAAAAATTTCAATTTCAATTACTGTTTATTTCTTATTCCATCATATGACTTTTCCTTCATGTCTTTTGGAAACATATTTGGCTCTGTGAATTATTTCCAAATTATGCACTTAGATTTTTCAAGCAACATGAGAGATATGTTTGAGATCTTTATTTTTCATAATAGAATTTATTTAGTTCTTTATTTGTTCATCTTCAGACATATTTTGTCTATTTTGCTTATGGTGATTTTGTTATACAAAATTTTCTGTTTTATCAGTATTTTTGTTCATGGTTTTGTGTGTGCATTACTCTTCTTGAGAGATGCAAAAATATTCTCCTGTGCATTTGCTTACGTTAAAAAAGTATTATTTTGTGTTGTTGTTGTAGAAAATCAAGATTTTTCCATTGAATACTTTGTTTGCAGGGCCAATCCCAACAGTACTCAGGGATTACTTCTAGCTGTGTGCTGAAGGATCACTCCTGCTGGACTTAGGGAACTTTATGGGATGCTGGGACTCAGATCCAGGGGGGCTGCCACAAAGTGAATGCCCCATCAACTATACTGTTGCTCTGGCCCCCTGCATTGAGGTTGATCTTTTTAAAAAATTTACTTGAAAAAGGACTTTTCAAAGACTATAAATGATTTTTTAAAACTCTAATCATAAAAGTACCTTCAGAAATTTTGTCTTACTTTAGATATTCATATCAAGATAGGTGACATAAAATCAGCAAAGTTATCAAAAACATATGAGTACACTCCTATGAGAAATAATTTACAATTCTATGTCGATAAACATTATTTCTATAAAAAACATTTTGACACATAGTTTCTTATTAAGTATTCATAATTTCCCAATCAGATGTCAAGTCTGACATTTCAAAACAAACTTTATTAATATTAGAAAATTACTTTTTTTTTAAGAATAAAGCTTAGGTGGAAAATAAATTCAATGATAACAAGTTAAACTTCATGGTGGCTGATATACAATCACCAATCATCCTTTCTACTCAAGATAAGGCTAATGGTTAATCCAGGGCTTTGCATTTTTTGCAGTTTCACAGCCTCTCAATCATTGTTGTACATTCTATTATTTTATTTTATTTTATTTTTAACTTGCTTTTTGGGTCCCACCCAGCGATGCACAGGCTTATGCACTCAGGAATTGCTTCAGGGAGTGTTCAGGGGACCATATGGGATGCTGGGAATTGACCCAGGTCAGCCGAGTACAAGGCAAATGCCCTACCAGCTGTGCTATCACTCCAGGCCCAATGCCTGTACATTCTATTAAAATATATTTTCATTAATATTGAATTTAATATATTGAAGTTTACATTTTCAAGTCATTATTGGCACTGTAGTACTGTCATCCCATTGTTCATCGACTTGCTCAAGCGGGCACCAGTAGCATCTCCATTGTGAGACTTGTTGCTGTTTTGGACATACTCGTGGAATATGCCACCAGTATCTTGCCAGGTGCTGCTGTGCAGGTGGGATGTACCATGGATAGCTTGCCAGGCTCTGCCATGGGGGCAGGATAGTCTCAGTGGCTTGCTGGGCTCTCTGAGAGGGACAAAGGAACCGAACCAGGGTCAGTCGTGTGCAAGCAAATGCCCTAACTGCTGTGCTATCACTCCAGTCCAAGTCATTCACTTCATTGTCACTGCCATCCTGTTGCTCATTGATTTGTTTGAGCAGGCACCAGTAACATCTCTCATTGTGAGGCTTATTGTTACTGTTTTTGGCATATCGAATACGCCACGGTTAGCTTGCCAGGCTCTGCCATGCGGGCCCGATACTCTCGGTAGCTTGCCGGGCTCTCTGAGAGGGGCTGAGGAATCAAACATGGGTCGACTGCATGAAAGGCTAATGCCCTACCGCTGTGCTATCAGTCTAAGTCATTATTAGAAAAAAAATTTTATCTATAAGATATTTTATTTTACAATACAAAAATAAAAAGGTTTTCATCACCAGCATCAGTCCCAACTTTGTCAGATGAATGTAGAAAGACAGTGGATGTCTACTTCCCCCTCTTTTGTTGTTTAATATGTTGTGTTCCCTAAGGCTGATGTTTCTACTCAAATCTGAAAATTGTTGACATTTGTGAAACAGAGGAAAGATTTTCTGAGACCAAATAGGAGAAGAATCATTGCATCAAGAGAAAGAGACTGGACTATGCTTTGAATGCAGTGGGGAACACTGGCACTCTAATGTAGCGCTGGGGGCAGCATGAGGGAGAGAATCCAAAGTAACTATGAGGAAGTTGAGCGGGAGGGTAGACAAACTTGGCTATGCATTAATGGTAGAGAAAAAGTTTAGATACCAAAGGAGAGAGGATGCTGATCAAATGGCGGGGCAAGATTCTTGGCTAGAGTTCATCTCAGCAGGCTTCACTAATGAAGCCAAGTGAAGAGGAGTTGAGAGAAGTTTGGATAGAATCTGGTTAAGCAGGGGCATACCTGTCACCATGAATCAAGTTCCCAGAGGGTCGTGCCTTTTCTTGGGCTGCTTCGCTATGATGATCTTTGTCACAGACTGTATCCTGTCCCATCTAACTTTATATGCTGAAGCCCCATTTCCTTATTGACTGTCTATGGAGATAGGAAGGAAATTAAAGGTAAGATCATAAGAGAGGAAACCGCCAGAGTGCCTTCCTCTTTTTATCTTTTGAATTCTCATTTACCTGATGCCATGTTTCCTCCGAGGCTCTCCCTCCCTCTATCCTCTCCTCTCTGTTCCCTCTCATGCAACAAAAACACCAAGTGAAATATCAGAAAGATAGTAAAAGGGTTTAGGCACATACCTTGCATGTGGCTGAGCACCGTTTGATTCCCAGCAACACATGTTCCCTGAGCATTGCTGGATGCAACTCTGGAAGCCCTCGAGAATTGCCAAAGGGCCCTGGGCATCCTAAGCATTGTTTGCGAGATACTCTAAAAATTCCCAGACAGGGGCTGGAGTGATAACACAGAGGGTAGGGCGTTTGCCTTGCACGCTGCTGACCGGGGTTCAATCCCCAGCATCCCATATGGTCCCCTGACTACCGCCAGGAGTAATTCCTGAGTGCAGAGCCAGGAGTAACCCCTGTGATCACCAGGTGTGACCCAAAAAGCAAATAAATAAATAAATAAATAAAAATTCCCAGACAAGAAAATATCATGTGAGGATGCCCAACATGTTGATACCAGCGCTGCAATTTGTGTTAATTAAATCACTTTCATTGATGGTCTAGGTCTGCATCAGTATCTTAAGTAGAAGTTGTCTTCATGCCAAGGAGATAAAATTCATCAGAAAGTAAAATTGGCTAGCACGATGGTCTGGGAATTCTAGTCTCCAGAACTGTGAGACTTCAGTTTCCATTGTAGAAGTCATCCAGTCTAAGGTATTTGTTTACAGTATACCTATTCAACCGCTCTGTTGTTTTGCTTCATTGTTACATTTACATGTCACTGTCTTAAATTTGATGCTACTATTTATAAAGAAAGATCCCACCTGGGCCTATTATTTTCAGATAATTTTTCTTCTTACTGCTATAAATTGACTCTGGAGTATTGGTCTAAATACCCTTTTACCTACAAGCTAACTCTATAAATAATACCACTAAAATATTTGTTGAAATTCTGTTGGCATTAGAGATTACTTTGGGGAGAACTAGAGTTTTTTTTAGGATATGAATTCTTTCTTTCCATGAAAAATATAGGCTTGCCAATTTATTCAGATAAATTCTAATGACATTTAATACTACATATTTTTTCCTTAATATCTTAATTCTATTTTTCTCTATTACCTTTCCATGTGATAACACAGTGTTGATATGATGCACCTTTTCTTAAATACATCAATATGTATTTATAAAAAATCCAGGTTATTTTGTTTTATAATCACAGTGTGATTTAATTTTATAAAATTCACATTAATAGATATTATTAAACTTTTCCATTGGTCTTACTAAAATTTAACCAGCAATCCACATAATAATCTTAATAGCCAAAAGTTGAGAGAAGCTAACACTTTTATCGGGTGCCAGAGCCACTCCAGGATGACACATTACATTTAATTGTCATGTCATCATATCCATTTAATCTATAATATTTTCTTAATTTTTCTTGGACTTTTATGAGGTTAGCATTTTTAAGCCATTCACTTTGGGGAAATATTTCATTTTATCATTATATTTTATATTAAAATACATTTATGGCAGGGATGATATATTAAGTCTATTTTTGATGGTCAGATCCATGAGAATATGCTATAAACTTTTGATATTGCTAACAATTTTTTGAAAGACAATTTATTACTGAATCACCGTGTGATACAGATGCAAGCT
This sequence comes from Sorex araneus, assembly GCF_027595985.1. Classification (NCBI taxonomy): domain Eukaryota; kingdom Metazoa; phylum Chordata; class Mammalia; order Eulipotyphla; family Soricidae; genus Sorex; species Sorex araneus. The sequence continues at coordinate 43,544,511 of NC_073312.1, forward strand.
TTCATGCTTGAATTTCGGTCACACAATGATCAAACACCCATTCCTCCACCAGTGCACATTCTCCACCACCAATGTCCCCAGTATGTCCCCCCTTTCCTACCCTCCCCCTGCCTTCATGGCAGACAGTTTCCCCCATACTCTCTTTCTACTTTTGGGCATTATGGTCTGCAATACAAATACTGAGAGGTTATTATGTTTGATCCTTTATTTATTTTCAGCACATATCTCCCATCCCAAACAATTCCTCCAACCATAATTAACTTAGTGATCCCTTCTTTATTACAGCTGCCTTCTCCCTCAGTTCATGAGACAGGCTTCCAACTATGGGCCAATATTCATGGTCCTTGTGTCTGCTGACCTTGGGTATCTATCTCATGTTATGTTATTATATATTCCACAAATGAGGGCAGTCCTATATCTGTCCCTCTCTTTCTGGCTCATTTCACTTAGTAAGATACTCTCCATGTCCTTCCACTTATAAGGAAACTTCATGACTTTATCTCTCCTAACAGCTGCATAGTATTCCATTGTGTAGATGTACCACAGTTTCTTTAACCAGTTGTATGTTCTCAGGCACTCGGATTGTTTCCAGATTCTGGCTATCGTGAACAGTGCTGCAATGAACATATTGTTACAGATGTCTTTTATACTATGCTCTTTTTCACCCTCAAGATGTATTCCCAGAAGTGGTATTGCAGGGTCATATGGAAGCTCAATTTCTAGTTTTTGAAGGAATGTCCAATGTCCATATGGTTTTCCAGAAAGGCTGGATCAGTTGGCATTCCCACCAACAGTGAAAGAGAGTCCCTTTACACTCACATTCATGGCAGTACTGGTTGCTTTTGTTCTTTTGAATGTGTGCTAGTCTCTGTGGTGTGAGATGGTATCTCATTTTTTTTTTAATTTGGATATCCCTGATGGTTGGCAATGTGAAACATTTCTTCATATGCCTTTTGACCATTTGTATTTCTTTTTTGAGGATAGCTTCTGTAATTTCTTCTCCCTATTTTTTGATGCGGTTGGATATTTTTTTCTTGTACAATTCTATTAGTGTCATATGTCCCAGATATTAATCCATTATCAGATGGGTATTGGGTAAATATTCTTTCCCATTCTGTGGGCTCTCTCTGTATTTTAGTCACTGTTTCTTTTGAAGTGCAGAAACTTCTTAGTTTGATAAAGTCCTATTTGTTTATTCTTGTTTACACTTGCTTGGTCAGTGGTGTTCCATCCTTAAAGATGCTTTTAGCTTCATGTAGGGTTCAGCCTACATTTTCATACATGTACCTTATGGGTTCATGTCTGATGTTTAATCCACTCTGATCTGATTTTTGTGCCTGACGGACATTGCTAACACTTTTTGACACAGAATATGTTTGTCAGATTTCTTACTGTAAAAGTGCTTTTCTCCATCTGTAATTAATAATTTTATTCTATTATAGAAAACTAACAAATTATAATTACTGAAAGTTGAGACTGTACTAGTTCTTATCACACTTTCACCCACAAGTTTTATAATTCATTATTCATGTGTGCTTCTCAAAATTATTGTTCAAATGATGATTTTTCTATCATTATTCCTTAGCATTGCTTCTATATTAGATATTCTAGTGATTAGATTTACTTTCTAACTTATTTATGTATTTATCTGCTTTTAAATAATCTCCTAAATTTTTATTTTATTTAATGAGTAACAATCTGTAATCATTTATTTATGAAATATTTATTTTCTTAAAGACTAGTAATTAATGAAAATACACCTTTTAAAAAAATAGGGGTTCTGAGAGTCAAAGCCATATCCTAAAACATGCAAGTCAAGTGGGAGACTGAACTGGAGTCAGTCACATGCATTCAAAGTGTCCTACCTGCTGCATTATCTCTCCAGACCAGAACTATTATTTTAATGCCCAATTTCCCCTTAATGAGTATAAGATATATCTTCTATGATTTTAGTATTTCCTTACTTTCTGCATAAAATGGTATTTCAAACTCATATGAAGTATCACATTCCAGTGTGAAATCAACTATTTTTCTAAATGTACAGGATCCTTTTGTCAAAGAATGTTATTTGGAAAACAAAAATGAGGTGCTAACTATATTCATGACTGCTAAATCCTTTCTACTTCTAATCCCTTTCTACCAAAGTAGAGAGTAAACATACATACAGGCAGGTCTCTATCCATACACATAAATAATCTTTTTTGTGTGTGATTCCTCTTTTCCTAATACAATACAAGATTCATTTTAATTTTTTAATTTTTTTTTATAATTTTATTTATTGAATCACCATGAGAGCAGTTACAAAGTTTTCGGGTTTCAGTCTCAGTCATACAATGATGAAACACCCATCCCTTCACCAGTGCACATTTTCTACCACCAAAATGTCCCAGTATACCCCCTTTCCTACACCCTATCCCTACCTGTGTGGTAGATGATTTGCATGTTACTCTCTCTCTCTACTTTGATTACATTTAATATTTTGACACCAGACCCACAATTATTATTTGGGATTTTCCCCTAACACTCAGACCTGCTGAAAAGGCAACATTAGACTATTTGTTTTCTATTGCTGATTATGAATAGCATACGATGTCGTGGCTATTGTACTATGTTGCAGCAATGAAAAGGTAGGTATGCATACATCTTTTTGAATCATTGTTTTTGTTTTTGAGGTTTAGATGTCAATAATTGGTATCACTAGATCATATGGGAGTTCTGTTTCAATTGATTTCCATAGAAGATGAAGCAGATGAATGGTGGCTTCTTTACAATCTCAATCTGATAAGTTTAGCACATTTTAGTATTTGTATCTGGTGATTGTTGAGATTTTCAATCTGTTGACTGTAAGGTTTAGTTTTGGTAATTTTTAAATTATGTCCTGAAAATTCTGAATATTATGTTATGAAGTTCTGAAACCTATAAACATTTCTGGAGAGCATTGATTTTGGTTCTATTTTAGCACATTGTGATCTGGAGGAGGCAGTGTCTTCAATCCCCATTTACTAGGATCGGTGGAGAGGGTACAGAGGAGCTTACTTGAACAGATATCAAAGTATTTCTTACACAGAGAGAGCCAAGACATCCCCATGAATGAGTGATTTTCTCCAAGTGATTTTCTCTCTTCTTGTACTGACTGGTTTGATCTAGGGAGACATTTGACTGAGAAAGATCAAATGAAGTTCCCATAATCTAGGTATGTATCCCAGGGAGCTGGGAATCTGTAGGATAACATAGCCTCAGGTAGTTTAGGTTTATTGGGTTACTCCCATTACAGTGCTCCCATTTCTCTTTGTTTATTTGTAGCTTCTTTCTTAGTGTTCTGTTGACTTGTAAATATTGTTTTTCTCTTCTCCTTGAAGTCCTTTGCGTAGTTTATTCAGAGCAATGTCCTTTTTGTATGGACACTGGAAGACATAGCAAATGCTATGCTTTTATAACCTGGGAGTCATTTGACTGTACATGATATTTTCCTCCTGGGCATCTGTGCTCTCAACCTAAGCCTCAGCTGCCCTTACTTCCTAGCACTCCCAAAAGCAGGGTCCCGAGGAGGGATAAGACGGACCCAGGGCAAGCGGTTAGTTGTGTGCTACCCTGGCATCGAGATGGGCCTGGCCAAAGTGCCTAATGCTTAACTATAAGTTAAGAGCTTGATCATGGACAAATGTTGTCATGATGGGAACAGTGATAACTAGATTTGGACCCTGCTAGGGTTAGGAGTGATTAATCTGGCCTGAGTGCTGTGGTCTGAGCCTGTGGCAAGATGTTGCCAGGAGAGCTGCCTTGCAAGCCTTGATGTATCTCTTGCTATGTCCATACAAAAATATTAAAAGTATTAAGATGTTAATAAGTGTTTGGACTAAGGAAAGGAAAAAAACCTTAAGAGTGAGGAAGGGCTTTGCAATGCCCTGCCCTCAGGAAGGGCTTTCTTATGTTGATTTTGCTACCTGGGTGGTGTAGCCTAGAGGGCAAGGTGGGAGAGACAAGTAGGAGGAGAGACTAGAGCAGGAGAGAGGCTGGAGTTGATCCAGAGAGAGGCCGGAGCTGGGAGTGCAGGAGATGAGAAAGATGGAAGATTGAATAAACGGTAACTAATCAGCAACCAGCTTGGTCCTCGTTCTCCCTTCACCTGTCCTTGGTCAACGGCTGTCTCGATCCAGTCCATACACAGCGGTTCCAGAGCACCGAATGCGGGCGGTGGGTGAGACAGAGCTGCCCAGATAGCCGGAGAGTGCACACGCCCCTCCGCGTGCCTTAGTTTTTTACAGGAATCCATCCTCAATATCCGTCTGTGAATAATAGAATGAACTTTTTAAGATCATCTACTTCTGTGTTCTTTTCACCTGTCTTTCCTGTACCCATTTGCTTTTGCTTACTTTTCCCTCTTGCCTTCCCCAGCCCCATCTCACTACCTGCCTTCCTGCCACCTGTCATTCCATTGAACTAACATAGATTATTTGCTGAGTAAACTTTCTAAAATGTATTCTCAAATCTTCTAACAGTTGTGCACCAACTCTAGCTTCCATTGCCTTGATTTTTGACAATTTAATCTGTGTACCCATCTCTGTCCATAAAAATAAAAAGATTGAAAAATAGTAGCCTGGATGATCCTGCATGAAATGTTTTCAATTCAAACTCTCTAGGTGAAATTATCATAAAATAAGTACAACTATTTCAAGTGTACTGTTTAATACATCTTAAAAAATTTGGGACTATCGACCAATGTAGCTAAAATATGGCTGTTGGAGCTACAGAACAGTACAGCATGTAGGGTGTTTGCCTCTGCACACAACTGACATGGATTCATGGCCAAGACTTATTCCTAAGCACAGAGCCAGGAGTAAGACCTGAGCACTGCAAGCTGTAAAGCCCCAGACGAAAAAGACAATGCCGTTCCCAGTGACATCTGAGATGCCGTTGAAAAAGTAGACAGGGACATCTCGTTATCCTGGATTTCCCTCCCACTCTAGCACACGTCCTACTGCAGCCAGGTGGCCTCAGCCACGGCATATCCTACCTTTGAAGTTTCATGTCTCAGGTAGGTTCTGGGATTCTCAAGTGCCCAGGTTTTATAGCTGTTTGTTTTGCCTTAACACCTGGGGCTTATAGACAGAGATTTGCAAAGACGACACATGAGGTCAGTCTTCTCGGATCCCAAATGCAGTCTGAGCCCAGTGGTTGCTACCTTAACCCATGTGTGCATCAGAGATCACAAACTTTCCTCCGAGCAGAGCTAGCCCATGTGATGTTAAACACTAAGTGGAGTTGAAGTTCAAGGTGTCAGTAAGTGCAGTCAGCGCTGTGTCTCTAGTCTGGCCCTTAGGAGGATTTCCTTTCTTCAAACCCATTTCTGCATCTTTCATGCAGTCATGCATCATAAGTGTGGGCCAGATGACTGCTTGCCTTGCTCAGAGGAGCAGACTGCTAGGCGGCTGTTGCATACCAATCATGGAATAATAGGCAAACTGCTCTTCATGGGCAGTTTCCTTGGCCAGCTGCACCCTAACTGGTTGGCCCCTGCTGTTTACCCCAGTGAATTCTTCTACATGGCCAGGATTGCACAGCTTCCTCTGGAACTCCTCTCGACCGTGGTCACAAGTCATGCTGACATGATGTGTCTTTATCACATTTGCTTGTCATTACCCCTGAGAGGTGCTTATCCCATCCCAGATACTCAGCTCCCCTCTCTGGGAATTGAATCTTCTCTCCATGTCCTTGCAAGACTCTTCAAAGAAATCTGTGTTGCCTGTTGGCAACTGCAGGATACACAACATTCCCTAAAGGTAAAGAGCCCTCCTCCAAAGCACAAATGGACTTCTTCTGCATTTGAGATTCCATATGGGCCAAGCGGCTGATATTAATCAGCCACTCTCACATCCTGGGTCAATTGAAACTCAGCCTAGAGCCCTCAGAAAATTCTAGAAAGGTATAACAAAAGGAGAGAACAGAAAATGTCACACAAATTCCTGCTTCCCATTCTCCTCCCATGAGAATGTAGCATCTGGGGGCCTGGTATGCTAATTTCCAGGACACAAGGCATCGCTGCTTTATATGATCTTGGGCCTCTGAAAGAGACCCCAGTTGCACTTCTTAGAAGACTATTTTAAGTGTGAGATTTTAAATGTCTGGTGTGGTCACCATTACCAAAACTTGTCCTTTATTACAGACTATTACTGCCCTGACAAAGGGGTCCTATGTGTAGGAGTAATCCTAGTGCAGAAGGCTTTCTGGTTTACCCACTTCCTAATCACTGCTGCTCAAGAGGCAACCCAGGAATCACCAGATGAAGATAAGTCTGCTAACCCAGTTCTCCAATCACACTGATATCAAGGGAAAAGACAAAGGGAAAAAAATATTTCAGAGATGCTACTCAGAAGAAAATTTCCATATGCATCTTCCATATGAAGTTCCTGTAAATAGGAATTTTCGATGTCTCTGATGCTGCCTGGGTACTGCAACAGCCATTGACTCTTGAAGTCAAGGTGAAGTCAAAAATGAGCTAATCTCCCAAACCTTCTTGGACTTCTTTGTAAGTCACTGGACTAAAACTCAGCTTGAGAAGAAAATCTAATGCTGTTGAAACCACAGGCCTTTGAAACACACTACTAGGGCCCTTTTGGACTGCAGTGTACTCCACCTGCCCTTCCTTTCACTACACGACCTCTGGTAACTGCAGACTCCCAGTCCTCTTTCGCTTTCTTTGCAGATCCTGGCTATACCCACATGCCAGTCAATGACTTGCTAGCCTTCTCTGTCTCTGTACCTTTCTCCATACTAGATATTGATTCTAAAATGAGATGGATAATCCCCAACTCTCCTTCAGTTGGTCTTTCTATGGAGTTCCTCCTCAGATTTGTTTTCAGTGGGGATATTAATTTATAAGTGAGCCTGAAGATCCTTTGCATTTTATTTCCTCATTTTGTACCTGCTTTATTACTAAATTTATCTCACTTCCCATCACCTCAATTCTCTCCTTCAGCATTCCTCCTGATGATTACACTTACCTCTGCCTATGTATGTAGTCTCTCCTTAATTTTACAGGCTTTCCTTCATCCTCATCCCCATTGACTTCATCACCATTCTCACAGTTATATCCACTGTTATATTCAGCACACAGGACAAGCCCAGCCAGCCAGCCTTCCTTGGATTTTAATGTCCTTAATGCAATTTATTGTTTTTTTTTAATTTTGGGGTCACACCTGGTGATGCACAGGAACCACACCTGGCTCATACACTCAGGAATTACTCCTGGCATGCTCGGGGGACCATATGGGATGCTGGGGATCAAACCCAGGTCAGCTGCGTGCAAGGCAAATACTCTACCCGCTGTGCTATCACTCCAGTCCCTTATTGCACTTTAGAAAGCTCATCATGAACTGCAATCCAAGCTCATTACTCTGATGTCCCAGGATACACTGATGTCTCCATCTCTACTTCTTTATTTTCATCCATTTAGCTGCTACTAACTTGGAAGATATGCTGTTGGTGTCAAAGTTTGTCTTCAATTCTGATAAAATTGTTATGGAAACATGAATCTATCCCAGGCTGCTACCTTCCTGTTTTCCTGTCTCCAATAAGAACTGTTTAAGTGACATCTATTTTTCTGAGAATATGCTACCCAGTAACTGCATTATTTCAGGTTTCATTGCCAACTGTAAACAGAGTTGGACAGAGACCCAACCATAAATTTTGTTACTTCTTTTGGTCCCGGAGAAAGCTTTTTAACCTTCACGTAGGTCTAGCAACTGTGACTGCATCTTCCCTTTAGGAATCTCTGTAGGCTTTGTACAAGCTCCACACATAACTTCTCTTGTGCCCCTACTATGTCCTGGCAGCATGATCCTTCTATGCTTGAACTTCTATACCTGCAGCATTCTTTTTTTTTTCTTTTTTACTGCAGCATTCCCACAGGCATGTGGTGACACTCAGGTATTTTCCCCACTAATATAGCCATGATTTCTGATATTCGAGTCACCATCAAAATTGGGGACTAGCCATGGGTACAGGATTCCTCCTTTCACCGTCATTATGAGAACCATTTGTATTTATGAGATCTGCAGCACGCTTGGGTAGCAACAACATTTGGAGTTATGCAACGCCCCCATTTTGGAGCTTGTCGAGGGTAAGTAGTACCCCCTCCTTCTTCTGCTTTACTTGGGAAAGCATTAACCTGAAAAGAAGGGATCTGTCCTAATTGCAGTTGAAGTCAGCCAGCAACTCTGTCTTGGAGCATACTCTCCTTCACCTATGGTCAGAGCACTTGAGCTTCACCTTCACATTCCCCTATGATCATCCAAAGCACACCCACTACTATTGAAGGAGATAGAACCACTGAGAAGAAACAAGTGCCAGTAGATACTTTTCTCTGGGGAATCTCAAATCACCTGAGTTTCTTGTGGTCAGAATATACTATTTCAGTATTTGGAGATAACTTTGCTCTCTGCCTTTTATCAAAAATCTTGAGGATTCCAGGATTCCAGTGAAGCGGGATACATATCTGCTTCACTCAGAGGACCTGGCACCTTACTTTTGCTTGTAACCAATGCTCTTCCTACATACAATCAGAAAACCTGGGGTCTACCTGTCTCCAGCACAGGTACAGCAGTAGGAGGGAAAGGCACCATATCTACAGCTGGTACTTTCCTTGGTCCTTTTTTCAATTTAGAATATCTGAGACTCACCTGTCAAGAGTATTTGTGGTACAACGGAAGTGACAGAATTATGTTTATTACGTTAAGTCAACCCCCACATTTGCCCTGTTTCTACCTTCTTTCATAGATCCTGGTGCTGACCAACCACAGGATTCTGCTTGGGTCCAGAACAGGTGATATAATTAGAGGGATTAAAATTATATCTGTGTCAGGAAATACCTCTTGTTCCCAACAATATTCTTAATACATGAGGAATTTATGATCAGAGCACATTTGTTACAGTTAGAGGGGAAATATCCTATAGTTTTAAGGTCTGATTTCCTGTTAGAACAGCAAGGATCCACCCCACCAAAGTACCCTTTTGATTTTGGTGGTGTCAGCACCACTGAAAAAATACCTGTGCATAGAGGCACTTTTTGCTTAGGCCAAATATGCCTGCCTTAGGTATTCTGCCTTTGAGGCCATTGCTATCACTTGTTCAGGACCTCACTGCAAGGCAGTATTAGACTTGGCCATCTAATTCATTCATTTTATTCTAGTGTAAGTATTATTGAGAACATCAAGAACCAAACTGGATTTCTTTTTTTTTTTGAAATGGTATTTTTATACTATATGGATGAACTTTGATTTGTTGAGGAGAGGCTCAGCACAATTTGGTCTTGAAAAAAACTTAACCTGCTCTTTGTCTACTTACAGAAAACTGGGGGCCCAACATTGCAAGATGTCTGTGCATATGAGCACACACATACACTTGTGCAAACAAGTATTAGAGTATATAACTTAGTTAGAGCCACTTGGATATGACACTGAACTTGAGAAAGTCTATGTTGGGTATAAAAGTCTATGTTGGGTAATGTGACATCGACCAAGCTATCCATAGTTTTGACTTTTAATCAGCTAGATTCAAAAAACTGTATGTAATTTGGATGCCTCAACCAACAAATCTTTTGTTTCCAAATTAAAACACATAAAATATTGTTACTCATATATATTCTGCATACTTACCTGTCTCCTGCTTTTTTGACTCAATTGTAAAAAAAGAAAATGAAACAAAAGCATGATAGAGTGCTGACATGTTGCACCAGTTTCTCTGTAGTTTCCTGGTCCCAGTGACTTGGATGTATAAGACATATTTTATGATCACACATGCTAATTTTTGCAGTCTCTGGGTTCATTTTGAGTGCAGGGTTGGCAACTTAGAAGGGAGTGGATTCAGAGTGTGAAGAAGGGCAGTCATTACTGCTTTACCTCTCTCTGCTTCTCACCATGGAGTAAGCATTCTTGTGCCTGAAGGGACAAAGGAGAAAAGGATTTGAAATGCTCTATGATTAATCAGTGAAAACATTAATACCAGGTATTAGATGTTATTTAGGAATGTTATAATGTGTTAAATATAAGGAAAAATCTAGATAAAACCTATATAAAAGCAATTTATATCATTCTACTACAAAATATTAAATTGTAATAGTTATAATTTTACCCAGATATGGCTGACTCTACAATTATGCTCTATTTTATCTCCAATGAACATAGTTGCTGCAAATACAATCTTTTAAAATCAATGTCATAACTTATGAGGAACATCTTATCAGAAATAAACAAAAATATTTTTTCTTCAGGTCCTCTTACATATATATTATTTCACTTGTTTCTTTCATAAGGATGTCTCCACCAACTTTGTTCTAACCCCTAATTTGTAGCATGGAGTTGAAAGGCATGTATTTCCTATGAAATATTTGCAGTGTAGTAGGGTAGACAGATGAGTAATCAAGACTTATAACTGGAGGTATAAATCCTAAGGTTATCAGCATAGGTAAGGCCATAAGATTGTTTGAGACGACGTTTGATGTGTGCTTTAAAGAAGAGGAATAAACTTCATGATAAGGGCTCTCTACAGTTAGTTAAACAGTAAAAGAATAAGCAGGGAATGAAGAGAGAAAGTTTGAATCCAGGACAGGTGCTAAGATTCTATGAGAGAAATCAAAGTGGGCAATATAACTTCTGAGAGGAGAGGCACAGATCATGAACAAAATTATGCCAAAGGAGAATTTGTTGATTAATCTGAAAGTGTACAGAATATTAGGAAGAATTATAAACGAACTATCATAAGTTTGTATATACACACTGTAGAAACATCTCTGTGGCTATGTGGGGAGTATGCATTGAAAGGGGGCCAGGCATGGCAAATAACAAAGGAGAAAAAAATAAAAGGAAGGTAAAGCAAAGATACCTATTCTAGACATCTGTCTTGGATAAATCAACAAGAGTAATTGAGCACAATGCAATCAGTGTGATTTTTAATATTATATGCTTGTAGAATATTAAAGTAATATTTATTTAGAGTGATCATTTCCAACTGTCATTATCATAGCGGCCCCTTGTCATAGTGGTTCTTTCTCTATCCTAACTACCCTCCCCTACCTTGAGTGCTGAGAGTAAAAGGATATGAATGATAACCTTATAGTACCTGTATGTCAAACCATAATGACGAAAAAGTAGAGAGGCAGGAGAAAGATAGAGAAAGTCTGCCATAGAGGCAGACTGAAGGTAGGGGATGGGAGGAGGAAATTAGGGACATTGGTCGTGAGAAATGTATACTGGTAAAGGGACAGGTGTTGGAACATTGTATGGTTCTAACCCAATCATGAATAACTTTGTTCATTTTTTTATCTCACAGTGATTTAATAATTAAAAAATATAGCTTTTTGAAAAACGTTTGCTTACTTATTTATCTGATTCTCCAGGATGCCTAAGGACTTTTTTTCAGTAGGAGCATCATTTTTTTTTAAATTTTTAAATTTTATTGAATCACCATGAGATAGTTACAAGCTTTCATGTTTGGGTTACAATCTCACAAATATCAAATGCCCATCCCTCCACCAGTGCACATTCCCCACCACCAATATCTCGTGTATACCCCCCCTTTCCCACCCTCCCCCTGCCTCTATGGCAGACAATATTCCCATACTCTCTCTCTACTTTTGGGCATTATATCTTGCAACACAAACACCGAAAGGTTGTCATGTTTGCTCCATTATCTACTTTCCATTATCAATTTTTGAAAAAGAAATCCAAACCCCTTGCTTTGTGGAGCCTTAATCCTACTAGAGATGAGAAAATACAAATTCATACAAAAAGGGAGTAAATTATTCAGCAGATTAGCAGCAATAGTTGTCTGGAGAGTCTGACCCAGGCAAAAGGTCCCACTCAGGCTTGTTCAGCAGCAGATGCTGATGTTGGTTCTCCTTCCCCCTCAGGAAGACAGCAAAACTGTGCTTAAGAGTAATCACTGAGGTTTCTGAAGTGGCAGACTGGTTAATGGGTGGTGGAAGCAGGCTAGACTCACCTCCATTGCATTTGGCATAGATTTTGGTAGAAAATAATGGTGAGGTTGGGAGTTCTAAAACTTGGATGGATTCATATTATGTGTGCATGACCAGAAAACCATTGCCAGGGGTGAGATATGTCTGGATAAAAGAAGTTTTCTCATGAATCTGTTTATATACCCACCACAGGTAAACAAAAATTCAAAGTTTTTGGTAAAAATAATGGTATTTGTTTGAGCTTTCCAAGTTCTTGTGGAAACTTTCACAACATCTCGATATTGGAATAATATCTCATGATTTCTCTCCTGTAATGGGAAGGAGAACAAGCATCATGTATTGGACAATTCTGGCCCATCTAAATCCCTCTTAAGGAGGTTTAAATTAACTTCAAAAATTCCCTACACAAAACTGAGAAGAATAACGCGGCCCTTGCTAAACTCTCTTCCCTTCATTGCAAAATGCAAAAAATACTTCTGGTCTTCCAAATGCAAGTGATTTAGAAAATATAAAATGCATAATAAATATGTCAGACAATCTGAATTTGAACTATACCCCTAAAAATAACTACTTTATCCAGATAAAATATCCATTGTTTTTGGAGCTAACAATAGTAACAAACTTATGTAACTGTGAGGAGAATTAACAAATTATACATAAGGTATTATGAATATTCTCTGGTATATTAAAGGTGACATACAGTCACTTGTTCTATAAAGTGGCATCTATTAAGTAATTGATATTAATTATATAATGATAAAAAGCATATCTATAGCCTCACCATTAGAAGCAGCTTTTCTGAATTCATCTTCTGAAGTGGTTTCCGGGTATTTTTATCATTAGACAACTCTGCAAAATATAGCATTCTATCCAGAAGATAAGAATAAGCTATTTGTATTGTTTTACTAATCTTCCATAGAATATCTTAAAAATAAAAAATGATTCAGTTCAATAACTCTAAAGATGAATATGGTAGGTCTTCAGTTTGTACATTCTGATAACTACAAAGTTTTTGAAAGATAGCAATTAAATCTACCATAATGAAGGGTGGGGCATGAGACAGAGGGCAGACAGAAAAGCCTAGGAAAAAGAACTTTTTTGTTTTTATTTTTTGGACTCTTGCTTCTAGCTGTCTTGGTTTTTTAATTTACTGGTTAGTGAAGATTAGGCTAATATCTTTGATCCTTCTTTCTTTCTTTTCTTTTTTCCCCCCACAAAGTGCCTAAGATATGCTAATTTCTAAAATGTTATTCACTGTCTTTATCTTCCAATATTTTCCTTCCAAAATGGAACCTGAAGGAGCAATTGAGACCAACTCCAGTTTGAATTCATTAATGCATTTCTTCTAGACAAGTTGTGGTTTAGGAGGCCTAGAGAATTAGGACAATTCTAGCTCTGTCTTAGTCTTCCACAGTGTCTTATGGCACCTGCACATCTGCTTGCTCTTTTTTTCTCATTTTAATTCATTTGATCTCGATGAAGTGAGCAGTATAAAAGTGTATGATGTAATGGTAAGCAAAAATAGGTTCCTAGGAACTATAGTCATGAAAATTGGCAGACATTCATGCAATAATTATACAACATATATAATTATAAATGAGGATAAATACAGAGAAAATACATAAAATGTTTTAAAGATGTACAATACAGGATTCAATTGTACTTGGGCAATTGAGGAGTTTCTTGAGAAAGTAACTTGTCATCTGAGGAGTAAAGAAGTTTTGTTTTGTTTTGTTTTTGTCTTGGGGCAACACCCAAAAAATCTGAATTGGCTGCATGAAATACAGTTGCCTTACCCATTGTATAATCTCTCCAGCCCCCTTTTTCAGTAAAGAATAATTTAGAGTTAGAGCATCAATTTAACTTTGGGAAGAAAACATAATTAAAAGACTTCATCATCATGGCAGAGATTTTATATCAAAATTGTGACAGAATAAGATGATTATAAAACATCAAAATTAAAAGCTCTTTTTTTAAAAAAAAATGCGGCAGAGCCTGGCAAGCTACCTATGGAGTATTCAATATGCCAAAACAGTAACAAGTCTCACAATGGAGACATGGAGACGTTACTGGTTCCCATTAGAGCAAATCGAGCAATGGGATGACAGTGATACGGTGATAATTTTAAAAAAGATTTAAGGGATATTTTCAAAGTTTATATTAAGACAGTAGCATTGAGTATAGTCCCCTGAGCCTGCCAAGAGTGATCCTAGAGCTCAGAGCTAGGAGTTAATCTAAACACCGTTGTAAATCTGAGCAGAGTTGGGTGTGGCCCTCCTGGCAACAAGAGCATGAGCAAGCTAGTGAGAAGAGAGAAAGAGGAGGAGAGAGAGAGAAAGAGAGAGAGAAAGACAGGCAGAGAGAGAGAGAGAGAGAGAGAGAGAGAGAGAATAAAGACACAACTAGGGGCTGGAGCAATAGTATAGTCATTGCGCTATACTGCAAACACAGCCCACCTGAGTTTGATCCCTGAAATTCCATAAGGTCCTCAGAGCAGCCTGAGGAGTAACTCCTGAGTACAGAAGCAGGAATAAACAGTGAGCATCACTGGGTGTCCCCTCTGCCCCCCTCCGAATAGATACAACTGGGAAACTACTTGCAATATACACCAGAACTCAGCATCTATAAAGAGCTCTAAAGTATAAGAAATATGGAAACAATTAAATATGAGCTACATATTTTCAAGACATTTTCATTTTTAAAAAAAGGTATGTAAGTAGGAAATAAGAATAAATCAAGTGATAGGGGAATATAGAGTAATAGTAACTTTTACACTTCTCTGGTAGGAATAAAAAACAGGTATATGCAGGAAATTTCTTACAGAATTGAAAACAAGTATGTGGAGGAAGTTTCTTACAGAATTAAACCTACATATGCTATATGATTCAACAATCCTGCATTTGGACAGTTATACTAGAGAAATGACTTATGCTCACACAAAGCCCTAAATACAAATGTATTTTTTCTACATGTCTTTTGTAGAATCATATATAATTGCCAAACACTGAAACAATCCAGTGACCTTCACTGAATAAATGGATAAACAAATTTGCGACTATCTGGCATCAGAAATGAAGAAACTGTTTGATGCATATGACAACTTGGATAAATCTTACATGCATTATGCTCAATGAAAGAATCCAGCCTCAAAAGGTCACACACCATATGATACCAATTACATGACATTTTGGAGTCAGCAATAAAAATATATTCTGACATGTATTTATGAGAATTGAAATAAGAAGAGTGTGGTGAGACTATATAAATAAGAAAGAGGTCTAAGAAAAGTAACAAAATCAATAAGGAGCTAAATTATACTAAGTATAATTTTTTGAAGTTTTAATCTATGCTAAGTATTATATATGGATCACTTCATTTAATTCTTACCAAAGGACTATCCAAATAATAAAAGCTACTAACAGATAGGTAATGTAACTGAGAAATAGAATATATAGCTTTTCTGGCAAACAAGAAAGTTATAGTTTTAACCTAACAGGGTAAATAGATTTTTAAAAACTATGCTATAAGATCATTTGTAGGTCATCTGCCTTCCTTTGCGCTTTTATTAGAGAGAAATAATGGTAATTAACTCCCTTTCTTTGAAAAAATCATAGTTTAAATAATTTGATTAGAATAGTGTTTATGTTTACAATATTTCTGTGCGAAGTTACAACATTCTACCATCACCAATGTTGATGTAATGATCTTGATAGAGTATCATGGGCTCTTTGGTAATTCCCTTACATTAAAAATCTCTAAAGTAGAGAGCTTCTACTTTCTTCTCATTTGAGTAGTCTTCATTTATTTACATGTGTAAATATCTAATATTTATTAGTTTCCCCTTTATTCCCATGATTCCCCTACTAATACTTTTATTTTCCCCTTTACTTTTAGGAATCAGTCATAAGTACTTATTTTGAAAGTTTGAAGAAAGCCTCTCATTTCATTTTAAATATGTACTCGTAATATATTTATATTTTTGTGTGTGCATGAGGCAAGACAGTTTTTACTGAGTGAAATTTACTGAGAAGGTAAAAATTATAGTGTTCAAGGAAGAACATGGGCTTAAGAGAACAAGCCATATATTTCTGCTTTTGCAAACCAGATGTTTACCAGGTAGCTGCTGGTGAAAGAATCTCCTGAAAACATGATATGCATTGTTGGAAGAATTGGAGAGATGTTGTTGTGCTTGGAAATGTTCTTTCCCTAACAGCAATTAGCTTGCTCATGTGTTTTGTAAGTCTTAATCTTACCATAATTCTTTTCCAAAACATTCCAATGACCAATATTAAAAAGAAAGAGGAATGACAATAGAATTGACAATTTTTTGTCATTCTTTAAAACTCTTTTTGTGGGCCATGGAGTGACTTCAAAAGGCTAGAAACTGTGCTTTTCATACAGAGGGGCTAGGTTCCGTTCCTAACATCAAATGGTCCCCTGAGGTCCATTGATCCATGTGGCCCTGGTCGCAGCTCAGGACCACTAACAAGTGAAAACAACTCCACATTACAGTCTAAGCACTGAACCTTCAGGTTCCTGCAGCAGAAACACAAGTATCAATTAGAGTAACTCGGAACCTCCTGAGTTAGGAAGTAACCCCCCCGCCCTCTCCCCCCCACCCCACAAACAAAAAGCTACCCCTCCATAAAAGTCATTAAAAAGTTTTAATCTGAGGCTGCTATGAATCTTATGGTCAGAGGCCTTTCTTTTTATTTCAGCAGCAAAACTGTAGCACTGTAGCACTATGGTCCTATTGTTTATTGATTTGCTTGAGCGGGCACCAGTAACGTCTCCATTGTGAGACTTGTTGTTATTGTTTTTGGCATAACAAATACGCCATGGGTGGCTTGCCAGCCTCTCTGAGAGGGATGGAGGAATCATACCCAGGTCCACCACGTGCACACGTGCAAGGCATACGCCCTACTCACTGTGCTATTGCTCCAGTCCAACAGCAAAACAAAAGTGGGGAAAAGCTGTCAGGTGGAAACGAGCTTCTGTCTGTTCAGAGTGGCTCAAGTGTTATTTACAGAGAGGTTATTTACAGATTGAAACATCAGCAAAATTTCTGTGGAGTCTATTGGGCAAAAATCCTTTCCAAAGCTGAATAAAGGCAGGGGAAGAGGATCGTTTTTCACAGGGACCCAATTTTTTTGAAAACAACTTTCTGTTATCCCATGATTAAGAATATTGGCTTTGGCATGCTAGTATTCTGATCCACTAAGTGTTAAAGAGGATGATGGTATTGACTATGGAGATGGAGATAACTGCCACTATTTTCTTGCTTATTTCTGAGATAGAAGCTCTTTGGTTATCCAGGTTGTCTAATCTCAAAACTTCCTGTAATTTGGAAATCAAATGACTCATTTGAGTCACTAGGCAGCATTAGTCTTTTTATAAATCAACTATCTATACATTAGGATGCAAATTAGTCAGTGAGGATTCTTCATGTGTGGTTACTGCCAGTGTATATGGATGCCAGATTTCCAAGAAACAAATCTCTTAACATGGCATGTATCACTGTTGGCTCACACTTGGAATATGACTTAATTAACACAGATTGCAGCATGGGCATCTTAAAGTAAGAGTGGGACTAGGAAAAGTGGTTTTGAATGGATATTATTGCTTGATAACTTGCTACACCTTTCTCCTATGTACTTGCAGGATGTAGCACTTAAGTATAAAGATTCTGCATCCACTAGTGAGGTCAGTCCGCTTTTACACAGTAGTTCTTCAAGGAGTAGACCCACTTGCTTGCTGAAGATGGTGATGAGATACAAGAAGGCTTTAATAAAGAACTCTAGTTTATCTCTTCCAATCCTGTAACAAGGACTATGGCAGGGAAGAGTATATTCTTATAATTTTACTTTGTTTTTATAAGAATTGGAGAGCCCGGCAAGCTACCGAGAGTATCTCGCCTGTATGGCAGAGCCTGGAAAGCTACCCATGGTGTATTCAATATGCCAAAAACAGTAACAACAAGTCTCATAATGTAGACATTACTGGTGCCAGCTCGAGCAAATTGATGAGCAACGGGATGACAGTGACAGTGACATAAATAACAGGATTCTGAGAACAATGGTGAAATTGTATCTGGGGAGGAGCAATAGGTGGAGAAATAAAGAAAGTGCATGAAAAGGGTTTGCCTTAAAGCTTCAGGGTGTGACAGGTTTATTCTCCACAAAGAAAGCATCAGTTTCAAGATGGACTCTAGAAAGAAAAATAATTGAAAAGTCTTTGAAGAATATCTTTCATGGAGAATGAGGAAATAACTCAAAGGGCTGCATGTTTGAGGCCTGCTTGGTCGAACAACCCCCAGAATAGCTGCTACCACCACAGTGTGGGGGCCTCACCCAAGGTGATCGCCAGGCCCTTGAGCCCTCCTGGGGAGACATAAACAGACTCACACACTCACACACACACACACACACACGAATATATTAATTTGGATAAGTAAATTGAGGACTGATACTGAGACGATGTAATTTTATAATCTAGATAAGAAATACATCAGAAAATGGAAAAGGGAAGAATTCTGGTAATTTTTGAGTATCCCTCTTACTAAAGAATAACCAGCTATACTAGTAGTTTACTTAATTTTCAAGAAACTTTTTTAGCAAGATCATTGAAATGCCCATTTTATAGATGATAAAACCGGCTTGGAGAATTATGCTTAAAAAGTTTTCTGGGGCTGGAGTGACATTGCAGGGGCAGGGGTTTCAATCTCAGCATCCCGTATGATCACCTGAGCACTGCCAGGAGTAATTCCTGAGGGCAAAGCCTGGAATAAGCCCTGAGTATCCTGGGTATGGCCCCCAAACAAGACAAAACAAGTTTCCATTCTCTTCATACAATAGGGAGTCCTTCAGCAGGGGAATTATATAAATTACACAATCACCAAGAGTGTTTGCTGGCTTCCTAGCTGATCTTCAGAGAAAGGAGGCCAGACAGCTACCTTAAGGCCTTTGCAAACAGCGTATCTAGAGACATAGCTGAAAGCTGGAGTGTCAGCTGAAAGGCTAAGCTTGGCTGGCTCCAGCTGGGGAAGGTTCTCTGGGGGAGAACTGTCATCCCGGGGCTACTGGTTTATTCCATATCCTCTCCTCGTTCTGCCTGCTTACAATCTCCTGCCAGACACAGTTCCCACAGGACGGTTACAGCAAGCCTAAAATTGAAGGGAGGACAGGTAGTCTGAGCGAAATCACTGCTATGGAGCAGAAATGACCTTGACTCATAACAGCTGTTCCTGAAAAGTTGTGTTGAAATTTTCAACATATTTTTCAACGACAATCTGGAGTAAAGAGCTTGGGGTAAAAAGAGTGGTGATTAGCCTTGATGAAAATAAAAGCATACATAAGCCTCAGAAGTTCAGAATATAGACAAACTCCCAGAGGGAGGTACGGAAGTACCTAAGAGTGTCTGAGTTCTAAAAATGTGGTAGCTGGGATTTCTTGATCCATGACTGACTAGCTGATGCCAAGAAGAAATGATCTTATAATTGCCTTGCTGTTTGCCCATAGCTGGAAGCTGTGGCATGCTCTTGCAGATAGATGGTTCTCTTTGAAGAATGTGATGCTGAGAAAGGAACTGAGAATGAATCATAAAAGGCATTGTAATTGGTCCAGCTCTCAAAAGCTCATCTATAGTCATCCTTTCTTTACAGGCTAAGAAGTGGAGACTCAGAGAATTAAATTGCTTTCCTCTAGGTCAGATAAGATCATTGATTTGGTCACTGTGATCCCCAATTATTAAAGGCAAGTCAATAATCTTAAATATAGACTGTTTTTAGCTAGATCATCCTTTTTATCCCTCTCTGAATTTTTTTATAATAATGAAATATTAGGAAGAAATATATCAAAGGGATATGATATCAGAAAGGAGCATTAATACTCAACATTTAGCAGCTACTTATGCTACTTAGTAGTAGATAAGGATAGAACTGGGGTTTTGGGGAAGGTAAGTTAGAGGGTTGGGAAGAATACAGGTCTCAGGACACCCAGATCTTTGCAGAATGTTAGCCTAACAGCTCTCCAATTCTGCAAGTGTCCCTATAATGGACTGTGTATACAAACACAAACACAAACACATGAATATAGGGGCTGGAGTGATAGCACAGCGGGTAGGGCATTTGCCTTGCACACGGCTGACCTGGGTTCGAATCCCAGCATCCCACATGGTCCCTTGAGCACCGCCAGGGATAATTCCTGAGTGCATGAGCCAGGAATGACTCCTGTGCATTGCCAGGTGTGACCCAAAAAGCAAAGAAAATAAAAAAACAAAAAAAAAACCATGAATATATATGTATATAAAACATATGTACTATATGTTTATATACATAACATATACATACATAAAACAAATGTGCATATATTTCTATATATATTCTACTAAACATGCTATTTTATTCTATGGAAGAGTCTGCAAATTCTAAAATGTATAAATGATCAGGCTATATTATGTATAACTGATCAGCCTATATTTTCCTTGATGTATTTTATATAATCTGATTTGATCTCAAGATCTTTGATCCACTTTAAATTGACTTTTGTGTGAGGCATAAGGTATGGATCTAGTTTTAAGTCTTTATATGTGGTTATCCAATTTTGCCTACATCATTTATTGAAGAGGATATCTTCACTCTATTTCCTGCTCTCAGCACCTTTGTCAAAAATTATCTGACCATATATTTGGGGGGTTGTTTTTTTATATTCTATTCTGATCTGTTGGTCAGAGTGTCTGTCCTTATTCCAGAACCATGCTGTTTTAATCACTATGGCTTTATACTGTATTTTCAAGATAGGTAATTAGATATACTCCAGTTTCTTATTTTTCAGTATGGTTTTGGCTATTTGGGTCTTTTATGATTCCAAAAACACCTTATAAACTACTCAGGAAAACATAGGCAGAACACTCCAAAAGCTGAATCTCAAAGTTGTCTTCAGTGATGCAAGCCACTGGAAAAGGCAAAAGAATCAAAAATAAACAAATAAGACTACATCAAATTGAAGAGTTTCTGCATGGCAAAAGAAACATAGGGTAAAACTAAAAGATGGCTATACTAAATGGGAGAAAACATTTCAATTAGCACACTTGATAAAGGGTTGATATCCAGGGTATATCCAGTGCTCAAAAAGATCAGCAATAAAAAATCCAAAAAACCCCATACAAAATGAGGAGAGGAAATGAACAGAAACTTTTCAGAGGAAGACCAACTCATATCCAACAGTTACATGAAAAAATGTTCACCACCACTTATTATTAGGGAACTCCAATTCAAGTCAACAATAAGAGACCACCTCACATCAGTGAGAATAACACATATCAAAAATAGTAAGAACAATCTGTGTTGGCAGGGATGTGGTAAAAATGGAGTTCTCACCCTCCACTGGTGGAAATGTTTTCTGGTTCAATCCTTCTGAAAAAAAGTATGGAGAGTTCTCAATAAACTTAAAATTGAACTACCCTATGATCCAGCAATTCCACTTTGGTATCTATCCTCAGGATAAAAAAAATCTGTCATTCAAAAGAAGTATGCACACCATTATTAAATGCAGTACATTAGGTAAGATATGAATTCAACCTAGATGTCCAACACCAGAACAGTGAAACATGAAAATGTTATATACACACAATGGAATTCTATGAATTTTATGGTATATATATATATATATATATATCCAATGGGATACTACACAGCTGTAAGGAATGATGAGATCATCAGTGTGCTGTAGCATGGATGGAATTTGAAGATACCATGTCAAATGAAGTAATTCAGAAGGAGAAACACAGGATGATGTTACTTCTACGTGTTATTTAGAGTATCTGGATGAGGAAATGCAATGGCTTGAAGTGAGGAATACATAGATGACCTTGGGCCCCAGAGTATAGGGGATAGAAGTAAAGAAACAGAGCGAAGTAGAAGGGGAGAAGAGATAGATAAGAAGCAACAGGGGCAGGAGTCAAGGAGATTCAGGTACATTGGTAGCAATGAATGATAGGGTTAAATATACAAACACTAAGATCACAAGACCCAAACTGTAATACCTGAACTTAAAAGATACCTGTCAAAATGGGCAAACTGGGGCTGGTGTGGGGGAGAAGGAACCTGGGAACATTGGTGGAGGGAATTTGTCTTTGGTGATGGGATTGATGATGGAAAATTGTATACCAAAAACCCCAGTATTAGTAACTTTCTAATTCACGGTGCTTTAATAAAATAATTTTTTTTAAAAAATCTACAGCAAATAAATAAGTTGATCACCATTTGAGACTATGTAACAGGCTGGTGAATCTGATATTTTTAAAGAATACTACAGACAGTTTCTAATGAAAACATTATCTCCCCACTTATCACTTAATTTTTAATAAAACTATCTTTGTGCTATTTATTATCATCCCTGGAAAAATAAGATATTTTCTTAGTTAGGGCCAAGTATTTTGGGGCCAGGAAGATAGCCCAAAGCCACTACAATATATGCCTTGAATGCGTTGGTGGCCTTTGGCTTCTATGTACCTCTAGGAAGACTGAGTAGAGACAAATGTACATAGTTTTTATAACTCTCTGTTATATACCAATATAAAGAGTTTTTTCATAAGTTGGCAAGTGTAGTATTCAATGATAACAAATAACCAATCTATAAACAATAAATCACATTACTGGGATCCAGTGAATTGGCCAAATAGAGGTAAGGTGAAATTCTGACCAATCTATTTGATAACTAGTAAGAGATTCTGGAATATGAAAGTTAAAATCCTTCCAAATTCAGGACTAGGGAATAGTGTAAAGGGCTAAAGTATATATATAATATATATGCATATATTATATATATAGTGTGTGTGAATCTTACGCACAATGTTTTGTATTTGGTAGCATATGGTCTCTCAAGCACCACCAGATGTGGCAAAACAAACAATAAAAGCTTCCCAGGTTTAAATGAGTACATCAATGTTGTAAATTAAAATAGTAGCTTTGCTATTGTTTATTGAGGAGTCTCTATTCTAGCAATTAATGAGAGAAATGTTGGCAAAAGCATGATCCTTGCCTTCTAGGTTCAAGAGCACTGACATTATTGAACAATTAATAAAGGCTAAACATTTTTTCTCATACATATACACTGCTTACTTACATAGCATATTAATCATTGACATTTACAGCAACATTTTGAAGTATTTTCTATGTTGTGAGGATGAGAAAGGTGAAGTTCCGAGACCATAACACCTGCACAAAGTCACACAGACGTGTCAGTCCCATAATTAAGTCAGTTGTGTGTGATCCCAAGTCAAAGGTGTTTCCTTCACATCATTCAAGAGAAGTGCTAGGCACCTTCCAGGTACAGGTACAAATAATAGTGATGTCAGGTTTAGGTTCTGGAAATAACTGTAATCTTTCAGCAGATCCCATAGACCTGACAATCTAAGAACTCCTGCCAAGGGGTTGATATATTCTCTTTGATATCTTCCTGCTTAATTTCTTCATATCTGAAATCTATAACTTTGGTGAATGAGGCTATTCAAATGTGAAACCTTAGGTATGATCTGTTTCACTAATCAGTAAAATGTCCATGTGAATGTAATGCATTACTCAAAGGTTTTACTCCACAGTTTATACTATCTAGATTTGAAAGAACAAAAGTAAATTGTACTATTCCGTAAGGTGAGCCCTTTAGCAATTTTCTCTCTGATCTCATTTGATGCAAAAAGCTGTTCATACTAAGAGTAAATGCAATTTTAGATCCTGGATCCAATTGTTTTGCCTAGTATAATATACCATTTTAATTTCTATAGTTTCAGAACCTGAATTTCATATTATTTTGGCTAAATAAAGTCAATTACCATTGCATACCTTTAAGGGCATCACAGAGAGTGCATATCCCTTTGAATAACCTCCCGAATTTAAAACCATTTCTGCTATAATTAGTTTGGCTCTTCTGACTGAAATTTCCCCAGAGTCAGAGTTGTTCCAGAGGTTTTCTTATTTCTTTCTTTGAATTCTGCCAGTGAGAGGGTGAAACACTAGTTTAATCTGCAGCTGGGAGATTATGGTGGTTCCTGAATCCCCTCCTGATGAATGAATTAGAAATAAGAATGTTTTTATCCCTGAAAACTGGAGAAATAGTACAGAGGGTAAGGTACTTACCTTGCATGTGACTAATCCAGGTCCAATCTCCAGCACCACATATGCTCCCCTAAATACTTCCAGGAATGATCCATAAGTACTTCCTTGAGTGATCCTTGGGCACAGAACCAGGAGTTAGCCACGTGTACCCTCTCTATTTTCTAGATGAGAGGATATACCTCGCAATGCTCTAGGGACCATGCAGTGCTGGATATTGAATTTTGGGCTTCCTTGTGCAAAGCATGGTCTCCATACCTTTCTTCTTCTCCCCAGTACAATTTATCCCCCTTTTAAACAGATGTATTGGTTATGCTAAGTCTTGGATTAGTAGTCTTGATAAATAACTATGGTATCTACTTTGTGATGGCAAAGAGGAAAACGCTTCTTTCATATTTTTGCTTGTGAAATTTTTGTCTATTACCCTCAGGATCCCTTTTAGGTGGGAAACCATAAAAAATTGCTTAGTGCCTGGGAAAATGGCAATGTCCCTGAAGTTCATCATACTTTTATTATGCAAGAATTAATTTTGGGGGAGATTGTATATACAGATGTGTTTAGGGACTACACCTCCTAGATGTGTGCCCCTGGGTCATATTTAGTGCCCTGGATTGAATTGAGGTTGATACCATGCAGTACAAGTGCACCATTCTCTTTCTTACTACTTCATTCCTTCAGAAAACTATTTTGTGATTCTCTTTTCAAAATTTTTGGCAGACACCTTTCTTTTCTTCTTCTTCTCTTCCTTTTCTTCTTCTCTTCCTTTTCTTCTTCTTTTTTTTTCTTCTTCTTCTTCTTTTTCTTCTTCTTCTTCTTCTTCTTCTTCTTCTTCTTCTTCTTCTTCTTCTTCTTCTTCTTCTTCTTCTTCTTCTTCTTCTTCTTCTTCTTCTTCTTCTTCTTCATCTCCTTCTCCTCCTCTGCCCTCTTCTTTTTCTTCCCTTTTTTTCTTTTTGTTCTTCTCTCCTCCTTCCTCTTTCTCTCTTCTTTCTTCTTTCAGGCATTGTGGTTTTTAATACTGTTACTTCAAGGTTGTTATCCAAATCACTTTACCTCCTTTCAGCACTCAGTTCTTGTTTGGAATGAGTATTTCCAATGATCATTGTCATTATTATGGTCCCTACTCTGTAGGAACTGCACTTCCCTGCCCCACACCTCAGATCTTGCCCCTCCCCCACACACATTTGTGGAAAGCTTTCTTCCATGGGCAGTCCTCCTGGCCCTATTTTCTACTGTCTTTGAATATTATTCTCATACTATGTTTTCTTTTATATCACACAATTCTATGCCTGTCCTTCTCCCTCCAACTCATTTCACTCATCACGATGTTCTCCAGGTCCATCCATATAAAAGCAGGTTTCCTGACTTCATTGTTTTCTAATGACTGCATAATATATCATTGTGTAAATGTACTATAGTTTCTTTATCCAGTCATCTGTACTGGAGCACTTGGGTTTTTTCCAGAGTCTGTCTATTGTGAATACTGCTGGATAATATTTTGTAATACTTAACAAAGTAAGATATTTTTATGTGTATTTGGTGGAAAAAAACTTTAGTTAATTTCTGCCTCTTTTGAAATATTTTCTAAGTGCTTCATACTGCTGTATGTGTACAGCTTTAAAAGTTTTTTAAAATTTCCTTTTTATTCTAGATTTATCACTTTTATTTACATTTTGTCCATCATTGTGTGTCCCAGTAGTGACTTCAGTGATGAGTAAGTAGTTATATTGTGTCAAAATGGAATGATATGAAACATTTAAAACATTTTACAAAACCAAAAATTATAATTATTAGTAGCTGCACTTACAAAATTATCCCAGTAAGTGGAGTGTATTTCTGACCTCCTTTAAAAAAGTCTCAACCAATATCATGCATGTATAGATTCAAACATAATCTTAATTTACTTGATATTATACTGTGCATCTTGCCAGATAGTTAAATAGCTTCTTTAAGTTGTACTTTGGATTTATTTTTACATTAATATAGATACATTATTTGTATTATTTTCTTAAATATTTTTCGCATTCTCTGATTCAATAATGTACATTTCAAAGTTCATTTATTTTTATTTGTGTACTCCTTTGGCTTCCAAACTTATTTTGGTTTCTCATTGTACAATGTCTATAATGTCAGTTTTAAAACTCTTTTTTGCTCCCATACTTATCTATCCAAGGGGCCCCAGGAAGACAGCCAGGCGCTCAGGCAAGAGACTCTCTGTGTCACTCTCTTCTGGGAGCTTGGTTTTAAGTCTCTGGATGTTGGCCGTTGGTGGGATTACATGGTGCCGGGGACAATTCCTGGGTGTGACCGCCTAGCTACTGGAAAATGGAAAATCTGGGCGGAAGAGGCCCAGTCCCAATCCGAGTAGGCTTGGAGGTCTCAGGCCCGGGTCACACACACCTGAGTTCCTCTACTGGTACCTTCATGTGTGTGGCTTGTCTGAATGTGTGGAGAGGGGCCTTGAGCATGGCTGTGGCTAGGCTCCAGAGGTCTTTGGCCAGGGCGGGGAGAGAACCTGGAGCCCACCCCATCCGAGGGGCCCCGGGGAAGACAGCCAGGTGCTCAGGCAAGAGGGAGTGGGCTCCTGCTTCCCTCCCCGCCCTGAGCAGAGATCCCATGGCAAAATACCTCCCACCAATGGCCAACATCCAGAGACTTAAAATCAAGCTCCCGCAAACAGCTGCGTAACATCTTATAGCCTACTTCTACTGGGAGAACTTGGCAAGATGCTGAGAGTTTCCTGCCCACATGGGAGAGCCTTGAAAACTCCCCATGGTGTATTCATATGCCAAAAACAGTAACAATGAGGGTTTCATTCCCTGGACCCTAGAGCTTCCAATTCGGCATCTTTGGGAAGGATGAGTAAAGAGAGGCTTCTAAAATCTCATAGCTAGGACAATTGGAGACGTTACTGAGACCACTAGAGAAATTCGACAATCAATGGGATGATGATAATGATGATGATGATGATGATGATGATGATGATGATGATGATGATGATGACTTATCTATCAAAGCACATTTTATTCTTTTTACTGTAGCACTGTAGCACTGTCCCATTGTTCATTGATTTACTCGAGCGGGCACCAGTACTGTCTCCATTGTGAGACTTGTTGTTACTGTTTTTGGCATATTGAATACACCACAGGGAGCTTGCCAGGCTCTGCTGTGCAGGCAGAATACTCTCAGTAGGTTGCCAGGCTCTCTGAGGACAGAGGAATTGAACCCAGGTTGGCCATGTGTAAGGCAAATGCCCTACTTGCTGTGCTATCGATCCAGTCCTACTTTTAATTTTGTTGCATTGTTTATTACTTTGAGACAAAATTAGTTGGTCTTATAGTATCTCTTATAAAAGACATAGAATCAATTCTATGGTTTGAAATTTATTGTGAAGATAAATGTATTATGTTCATTTTCAGAAATGTGTATGTTTATATAGAAGTAAAACCTATTTATGCCTCTTCAGTTGGACTAATTACGAGATTCTTTTGCATAAGAGTAATGCTCTGGATACAGGATGCCTATATTCAATGTTTGACTCAACAAATATCAAGCTGTGCTTCATTAAAGTAGCTATGAACTCTGTCTATATTAATGCCCTCATCAACAATATTATAGAGGATTGTTATAAGTAGTAAAAATGGTAATAAGTATGGTAGTCCAAATAGCAAATTTATAAGTAGTTGTTACAACATAAGTATTATCTTTATACTATTAGCTATTAGCTATTAGCCAGGTCATCTATCTTCATTAATTATATTCTGTTTTCTGTGTTGAAGATTGAGATATACTAAGTTATTCACTGTGGCTGCAATTTCATCAACTAAGTTTTCTTTCTACATGCTTGCTTAAAATATTCTAATGCTAACTTATTTTTGGAACGTAAATTCTCATAATTTACATATATATTTATTCATTCATTTTTTGTTGTTTCTTTAAAGCAAGATTACTTTTTCCATTTGATGCTTTTGCCTTGACATTTACAATAGCGATATTGCCAAAGCTTCTTTCTTTTCATGTGTGATTGCTTGACATAAATTTGTCCATGCTTTTATGGAGTGATAGCACAGTGGGTAGGGCGTTTGCCTTGCACGCAGTCAACCTGGATTTGACTCCTCCGCCCCTCTTGGAGAGCCTGGCAAGCTACCGAGAGTATCTTGCCCACACGGCAGAGCCTGGCAAGCTACCCGTGGCATATTTGATATGCCAAAAACAGTAACAACAAGTTTCACAATGGAGATATTACTGGTGCCTGCTTGAGCAAATCGATGAGCAACGGAATGACAGTGACAGTGATGCTTTTATGTTTAGATTTATTTTTTATTCCATTTTATTATGTTTATCATTAACATCATATAGTCAGCATAGATTTTTTAAAGGAATTTATTTCTGTTACAATAACTGTATAATCTGAATTTTTATTGTACTTTTTCACTATTTTATACTTTCTACTTTTAGGCTTTGTCTCTTTTATACATTGGTTTACATCAAATGCTTTTCTTATGATTGTTCTTAGTGATTTGAATCTTACACATACTAATAATGCTAAAATATATAATTGTATATTTATACACCATATATAAAATAGTATCTTTATTTTAAAAAGTAAATGTGCTTGAAACTTTGTATTTACCGTGATGATATAAATGTACATTATTATATAGCAAGAGAACGTACAATTTCCTTCTCCACCTTTAATTCTATCTGAATTATTATTGCTAATAATTATGCAGGGTACATTCTTACAACTCTATTATCAATTTTAATAATTTCATATTATAAATATTGATTTTCCCAGTTTATGATTATCCAACATTTTTATCTACCTATCAGTTTATGAATATTTTAAATTGCTCATCAGTTGTAACACATCTATAGAAAATATTTTCAGGAAGTGTTTGTGTGTATAATAGGTTTCTGATCATTAATTTCCAGAGAATTGTTTTAATCTTCAAAGACATAGCAAAATCACCATCTTGTCCAATACACTTTTTAAGGAAGTAATTATTTCATAGTCTTAATAGTATTAATATTATTTATTTCATCATCATCTCTGATAGAGGAAATTGTATATTTTTACTGTAGCAATTTATTTTTAATTTAATTTGTTTTTGATCTGTCTGATCTGCCAGTGACTTTTATTTGTTAGATAAATATATTTTATTTGATCTTCCTAGTTCAGTTTGTTATTTAAAAAAAAAAGATATAAAAAAATTAAAACAAAAAAATTTTCAGTGTCAGTGCAAGTTACATGAGATTGCTCACTTTGTGAAAATTCACTCGGCTGTATACATTATGGGTACATATGTATTTTTGCATATGTATAATACTAAAATGACAGCTCACAAAAATAAATTTAATTCCATTTCTCTCCATGTTACCACAAAAGTACCCATTGAATCCACATATTTTCATACTCTGTCTCACTTCAGTTCAGTCTCTCTCATCTCTCACCTCCAAAACAACACCCTAGTTTGCCATCAGGTTAGCTTCCTTCAAAGCTGTCAACATGCAACAATACCCATGACAGTCTTGCAACAGACAACTCAGCAACCTGTTTTAAACTGTGGCTGCTTAGTAATAAAATCTAACTTAACTTCTTTGTGCAAAAAATTCCATTAATTGCATTTGCCTAAAATCTCATCTATAACTGATGCTCATTCTGTTTATTATTATTAATATATAATAGCAACTGAAATGCCTTATTGTATAGTAGTCAGCAGATAATTATCACCAGGTTGGCATCTAAAACCAGGTTGGATAGATCCATAACCCATTTTCTTTCCATAGCATCATAATTCCCATTGCTTCAGGGATAACCACATATTTATACTTTATCAATGTTCTTTGGTTTAATAATGTTTGCTTGGAAGGAACATATTATAGAAAGAAATAAAAGAAATTGTAAACAATCAAAGCTACTGCAATTTATTTTATATGGTATTCCTTAGCTGTTCTTTCATCTTATAGTACACTTAAAATAGTAAAATCCTTGACACTTTCATGTATTCTGAGGAAAATAACAAGCCATTGAAAAACTTTATCATACAGGAAAATAATATAATATATAATGTTCTTTTTAAAAATATATATATGTTTAAGGACTGGAGCGATGGCACAGCAGATAGGGCGTTTGCCTTGCATATGGCTGACCCAGGTTTGATTCCTTTGTCCCTCTCGGAGAGCCCAGCAAGCTACCAAGAGTATCTCGCCCCACAGCAGAGCTTGGCATGCTTCCCGTGGCGTATTCAATATTCCAAAAACAGTAGCAACAAGTCTCACAGTGGAGACGTTACTGGTGCCTGCTTGAGCAAATCGATGAGCAACGGGATGACAGTGACAGTGACAGTGATCTTTGTTTTAGGCCTCCAAAGCAGTCTCAGGAACCAAGAGTTCACATCCATCCTTGCTTGTTCCAGTTGTGTAGGATGATTTTTTTAATACTTGACTGGTGATGTAGTATTTCTGCATCCTGGTAATGCTGGGGGCCAACAAGTCCACCAAAACAGTGTTGGTAGATATACCAAGATGTGCTGCAGGGCTCTATGTAATGACACCATAAATTGGCAGGGATTTTTATGACCTGTCTTAGTTAACATCCACCAACCCTACTTCTGATATCAAAGGCTAAACTTGTCTGATTTTGTTTTTATAAAAATATAATCACTCATTTATACTCATTTAGATATAATTTCTTTGATTTAAAAGTTCTGTTCTCCAAATTTCAGGCATTTTGTTTTGCATTATGAAAAATTTATTTTGAATCTTTTTCCATAAGTATAAATATCAAACAATATATCTATCCATTCTACTATTATAGATGCCCACACAGCAGAGTCTGTCAAGCTCCCCGTGGTGTATTCAATATGCCAAAAACAATAACAAGTCTCACAATGGAGACGTGACTGGTGCCCGCTTGAGCAAATTGGTGAACAACGGGACAACAGTGCTACAGTGTTGTAGTGCTACTATTATAGATGTTTAAGTAGTTTTTAGCTTTGGCATCATGAAATCTTTTTCATTTTACCCATTCTGGTAGTTTATGATAGCAGTTTATTTGCCTTGAATTTGCATTTTCTTTTCATATCTATTTTGTTTTTTTCTTGACCACACCTGGCACTGCTCAAACCATCATATGGGGTGCCAGAGATTGAACATGGGGCAATTGCTTGCACAACAAATTCCCTATTCTCTGCACTATCTTCTCAGTACCTATAAAACACTTTCCACACTTTAAAAAAGATTTATGTAGACGTATGTTCATTGCTACACAATTTACAATAGTCAAAATCTAGTGACAACCCAAGTGTTCAACAAGAGACAGGTAAAGAAGATGTGACATATATCTATATATACATAGGCAGTCAGCAACTACACCACCCCCGCTTCGCTGATGACGTCTTTCTAATAACACCAAACATTAGCCAAGCTGCACAAATGCTGGCCGACTTCGACCGTGAGTGTGGAAAAGTCACACTGCAGCTGAATCTCACCAAAATAATGTTCATGAAAAATGAACTAGCCCCTGACATCCATTTGCTCTCAATGGAATAACATCTCTGAATGCAGCAGCTATGTGTACCTGGGTCGAGAACTCAACATAAGGAACAACTTGGCCCCAGAACTGCGCAGGGGGAAGAGAGCAGTGTGGAATGCCTTCAAGAGCATCAAACAAGTTGTTAAAAAGGTGAAGAACCTCTGGCTCTGGGTACATCTTTTCAACTCCACCATTCTTCCTGCAATAACATATGCCTTAGAGACCTGGGCCCTACGAAAATAGGACGAGAACGTTATTTGGGTATCCCAAAGAGGAATCAAAAGAGCTATACTTGGAATATCACGTTTCACTTAAGTGAGAGAAGGAATCCGGAGTTCTGACCTTTGCAACTGTGGAGAGCCTCCACAGACCGTGCTTTGCAACAACAGTTGCACTGTGCTTGTAAATTGCACCGTTCTTCGTAAACAACACCTGTGTGCTTCGAAAACAATTCCTAATAAGGAAACAGGATGTCTTGCCACGCCCATAAGCTGTAACTAACCTATCAGATGCAGACACGTGGGCGAAAACAAGCAGCGAGAGGTATATAAGGAGGGAAGCTGCCTAGCTAGTGGTTCCCCTCTGGTTCCTCTTCCTTCGTCCATCCTTCATTCGTTCTCTTTTCCGTTTGCATGAGAAGGTTTCTTAATAAATCGCTGCAAGAAGAATCTCCGGGTTGCGTGTTACTTTACATTCAACAATCAAGAATCAGGGATGCTGTCTCCTTTGCCAAGGCATCAAAAATCAGATGGGCCAGACATATAATGTGATTTAGAGACGAATGCTGGACTAGAGCTGTTACTGACTGGATTTAACAGGACGTAAAAAGAACGCCTGGCCACCCACCTACAAGATGGTCAGACTTCTTTGTCAAGACCCAGAGTGAACAGTTTGAGGCTCTTCATGTTCCTGGAGTGAGCAGACACCTTTAGGCTACAGTAGCACATGACACGGATGAATGGAGACATTATTGGTGCCTGCTTGTAATTTCACATTTCACTCAAGTGAGGAAAGGAATCCAGATTTCCGACCTCAATCGATGATCAAAAATCAGGGATCCTGTCTTGTTTGCCAAGGCTTTGGAAATCAGATGCTCCGGACACATAATGCAATTTAGAAACGACCGCTGGACTAGAGCTGTTACCAACTGGATTCCACAGGATGTCAAAAGACCTAATGGCCGCCCACCTACATGGCTGACCACCTACAAGATGGTCAGACTTCTTCGTCAAAACCCTGAGCAAGTAGTTTGAGGCTCTTCATGTTCATGGAGTGAGCAGATACCACTGGGCTACACTAGCATGTGACAGGGATGAATGGAGATGTTACTGGCACCACTAGAGCAAATCAAAGATCAATGGAATAACAAGTGATGCAAGTGATACATATGTCATATATGCACATAATTAAACACTACTCAATTACGCAAAAAAGTAAAAACTTATATAACAGGAACAAAACTAGAAGTTGTCATGGTAAGAAAATTTAGTTAGTAGTATAAAGGCAAATACAGATGAGCTTATTCATTTGTCATAAATCAAGGAACAGACAATGGTCAATGAAAATAAGCTCTTAGAATCTGATCACTGAATTGGTCTTATCATCAATAGGGGTGGCTGGGTAGAAAAGATCTAATGATCTGACTTTATGGAAGGAATATTTACAGTTTAGTGATGGGTATAGATAGGAACATTTTATCCCTTAACAACAGTCTTGTAAACCAATGTAGCCACATAAAAATAAACTCTGAAAAATTGAAAAAAAATATTTGCCATCTTTCCATCATTTGTGGAGAAATGTCTAGTTGCTAATAAGGGTATATTAAGTTAGTCAACAAAGGAGATCCTAAGGGTAACATCTAGTGGTAGCTGATGGAAGAAACTTGTCATGATCATGAATGACTTTGTGACAACCAGAGTCTCAGTATGGGACTTAGTCTGTTCTCTCTGGCCTCATATAGAAGTCATCAATGGTGAATGACCACAAAGCATATCAATGGGTCAAAGGATATTTCTCTATTTGCACTGGTGGGCAAATGTTTGAGTATTTGGACACTGCCATGGTTTGCAGAAAACTTGTGATATATTGTCCCAGAAGCTTTGATTGCCAGGCTGGGTCACCAAAGTTTATGCCTCACAGGGATCCAAAAAGAGAAACTTGTTCCTCAGCATTTGGGAAGATACATTTATATTGCAAACTCATGTCTCAAGGAAAGAGAACAAGTTCAAATCTGTGTGGACCATATTTTATAATGCCAGCTGAATCTAGAAAGTAAAGAGGAATCAGCAGGGACACAGCCTTGGAAAAGTTGTGCTTGGCATAGACTTTTCTTTGTAGTGGAAGGTCTGTTAATATAAAGAATTGAAGACGGTTTGCTTCAGAAGACAAAAAATTTGAGATTTGGAGATTTAACTGCAAGTCAGAAATATGGCTCCACAGATTTTATTGAGTCATAAGCAAGATTTGTTTGCATTTTCTAGTATAGTAGGCGGTCTCATAAAAAAATTCCCTCTGGATTCATTTCCCTTCTATCTCTGTAAGTTATCCCCACTGCATAAACTTGACATGCTTAATTGTCCACACAACACATTTATGACAAATTGGCTAATTAGGTATTTCTTGGCTCTTACTACAAAGTTATTACTCTAAATCCTATGATTGAACAGGATTCTACTTTCCCAAATCAGAAAGATTGACTGGACTTAGAGAGCCTACAGAAGCACTTATCTCCAACTTTTGTGTCTCATAAAACTAACTCCACAAATGCTTTCAAATTTTTATTTGCTGCCACATTAGTATCTTTCGTTGTAAGAGCTATTTAGCTTAATAGATTCAAGCTAAATAAAAACACAATAGGAAAAAGTAGAAAAATGGAACTTTATATAATTGTCATTTTTCTCATTTCTTATAGCAATATTTTTGATAATTTTCAGGGTGGAGACAGAAAATATTTTAAAGTAATATATGAAGGACTGGAGCAATAGCATAGCATGTAGGCTGTTTGCCTTGCATGCGGCTCACCGGGGTTCAATTCCTCTATCCCTCTTGGAGAGCTCAGCAAGCTACCAGAAGTATCCCACCCACAAGGCAGAGCCTGGCAAGCTACCTGTGGTGTATTTGATATGCCACAAACAGTAACAACAAGTCTCACAATGGAGACGTTACTGGTGCCCGCTCGAGCAAATCAATGAACATAGGATGACAGTGCTATAGTGCTAAGATATGAAGAGATAACACTGGGGCTAAGGTGCTTGCCATGCTTCCCACTGACACTGGTTTAAATTCTTGTACCACCAACGGTCACCCCGAGTAGAGTCAGTAATATGCTATATTATAATATATAATATATAGTATATTGTTATGTGTGTTTTATATACAAACATAATATGTATTATGTATGTATAATAATATATATAATATAGTAGCAATAGCACAGTGGATAGGGCATTTGCCTCACACACACACAGCTTACCCAGGTTCGATTCCTTGACCCCTCTTGGAGAGCCCAGCAAGCTACCGAGAGTATCTCATTCGCACGGCAGAGCCTAGCAAGCTATCCGTGGCATATTTGATATGCCAAAAGCAGTAACGACGAGTCTCACAATGGGGACGTTGCTGGTTCCCGCTCAAGCAAATCGACGAGCAATGGTGTGATAGTGAAGTTTGGAGCTCATAAACATGACTGAGTGTGGCTTACCCTTTCCCATGCCATCAAAAAGAAAACAACTTTATACTGTATCCTACAGAAATGTGGTAAATTACCTAGTTTTTATACAGACTTTAGGAAAATACTAGTTGATCTGCTGCTATATTTATCTCATGTCAAGTAATAAAAAGGCTCACATTATGGAGATTTTGGGGGAGATACAAAAGAGTAGAAAGAACGAATCGATGATATAAGGACTAGAGAAATAGTATGGGGGTTAAGGCATTTGTCTTGTATGTGACCAACCTTGGTTCAGTTCCAGTTACCACATAGGTTACCACATACTCTAAGCACTGAAGGAATGATTCTTGAGTCAGGAGTAAGATCTGAAAATCAATAGGTTTGATCCAAAACAAGACAGAGAGAGAGATAGAGAGAGGAGAGAGAATGTACAGAAAAGTAATTTTTAATTTTTATTCTGGGCTATTCCTGGATCTTTGCTTGGGGAATCACACCCAGTGGTACTTGGACATCCATGTGGCAACAGAGATAGAAAATACAACTTTTTCCACGCAGCATATGGAATCATCTCATTCGAATTATCTCTCTGACTCCAATCATTTTAGAAGAAGTATGAATTGAAAGTTAAAGTTAACCCAGATGAAAAAGTAATGATATCAGAGAGCAAAGAATGCCCTGGTTAAGGCATTCCTATTTATTTATTACTGAGGTATTATAGTTTACACTAGTATTAAAATAATTTTGTAGTTGCAGAAATACTATACCAAGTCCTCTATCAGTGTTTCATAAGCCCTCCATCATAATCCCACAGTCCCTTCTCTCTCCTGTACCCCTTACCTCAGTTCCCCGTTCTATTGATAATATCTCAGCATTTTTTAAGGGGACTAGTGCTGAACCATATCCAGTTGTGCTTGGGTCTTACTCCTGACTCTGCTCAAGGACTACTCATTGCAATGTTTGGGTGATTGTATGCAGTGTCATATATTGGGGATCACATCAGATGTGACTGAACGCAAGACATATACTATCTCTCTGACTCATGTCTCAAGATTTGTTTCCACTGGTGATTTTTAATCCCATTCTTTGTTTCTTTGTACTTTGCATATGTTTGAGACCATCTAGTATTTATCATTTTCTAATTTTCAAACATTTAATTGTATTAATTTTTATTAATTGTTCTTATTTTATTAAACTACCATGATTTAAAAGGTTTATCATATTTAAGTATCATGCATGAAATAGTCCAGCTGCCATACCACCACTAGTGTCAACTTCCTTCCATTATTTTCCCCAATCTCCTCCATCCTTCCTCTAGCCCATTTGAATTTCTTCTTTGAGTAAGTTTCTGTTTATTACTTCTCCCCAATTTTTGATGAAATTAGAGGTCTTTTTCTTGTAAAGTTCTACAAGTTCTACCAGTGCCTTATTTCTCTTTGGTATTAACATTTCATCAGATGGGTTTTGGGTAAATAATTTTGTCATTCCATTGGATTTCTTTATATCTTGGTCATCATTTCTTTTGAAGTGCAGAAGCTTATTAGTTTAATGTAGTCTCATTTGTTTATCTTTGCTTTCACTTGCTTTGTCAGAGGCATATAATGAATTTATTTTATATTATTTGGTCCAAAAAACAGAAAAATTGCAAATAGAATTATTAGCAAAACTCAATAGAAATCAATTTATGATTATTAGTTGCTATATGTTTTTAACCTTTCTTAATCTAGTAGAGGACAATTACATACAACATTAGTGAGATGGTACTCAGTACCACCTGATGGGAAGTTTTTCTTGTCCTTTAAAGAAGCTCTTATAATTCTTACAAAACTTTGGTTTTTATATGAATATATAAAGCTTTTTAAAATTAGTAATATCAATATATGAAGCTTGGCAGGTTTTAATTTGCTATCAAGAAGACTAAGTTTATAGAATTTTACTAAGTGCTTCTTTGCAATTTTTGTCTACGTTGGCATAGTTTTGTCTTGAAAAAGAAAAATACCTTTCTTTTTCCCTCCTGGTGCCTGTTTGTGTTTTCTGATGATTAGAAAGTGTTTGGAGATGAGCAAGACTGAACTTGATAAAGCACTCAGAATAGAAAACTCTCACAGTAGGACATGCTAACTTGATTGCCTCATCACCATGGCAACAATCATCGGTCAGTATAGTCAGGTAATGAGATGACTTAGTTCAATTAGGATATAAAATATTCTTCCACCACTGTGTATGAAATTTACAGAAGCATTTGCTAAAAATAGGTCATGGTCTCTTATGACTCATCTTTTAAGATATCCTGTATTCAACAGAGTACACATACAAAGGTAAGTGAGCAAATCCATTTCCAAGCTTCTCTATTTATTTTGTTTTTGAGCAAAGCATAATGCCTAAATATACCAGAAAATGGGGTGTTTTTATATGCATCAATAAAATACCATTTGTTTAGGGAAAAATTATAGAAATGTATACATAGTCAATTTGATTTTTAATTATGTACAGAAGACTCATTCAGGAAAGACAAGTATCCTTTAGGATTAGAGATTATTATCAAAAGGAAATGCTTACTTAAATGAATCAAGTTGTATCCCATGTGGTGGGAAATGAATGTGATAAATGAACTTGCACAGTAGCTATGATGGTAGTTTTCACCCCATTTTCGCTGTATTCAAAACCTAAGTTTCTCTTCCAGTAACCATTCTTTTGCACAGCAGGTAGGGCATTTGCCTTGCAGGCAGCTGACCTGGGTTCAACTCTTCCATCCCTCTGGGAGAGCCAGCAAGCTACCTAGAGTATCTCACTGGCAAGCTACCTGTGGTGTATTTGATATGCCAAAAACAGTAACAACATATCCCTTGATAAACAGAAAATGACCTTCGCTATCCCTTTTAATCTTTTTCAACCTGAAATCTATGTTGTCGGATATTAGGATGGCCACTCCAGCTTTTTTAAGGGGGTT
The DNA here is from genome assembly GCF_027595985.1 of Sorex araneus. Taxonomy (NCBI): domain Eukaryota; kingdom Metazoa; phylum Chordata; class Mammalia; order Eulipotyphla; family Soricidae; genus Sorex; species Sorex araneus. The sequence continues at coordinate 43,582,739 of NC_073312.1, forward strand.
GTTTGCTTGCAGGATTGTTTTCCATCCTTTGACTTTGAGTCTATGTTTACACTGTTTGTTCAGGTGAGTTTCTTACAGGCAACAGAATGTTGGGTTTAATTTCCGGATCCATTTTGCCACTCTGTGTCTCTTGATAGGTGCATTTAGGCCATTGACATTGAGAGAGATTATTGTGATGGGGTTTTGTGTCATCTTTCTGTGGGATCAGGCACAAGACAAGGATGCCCACTCTCACCACTCCTCTTCAATATAGTACTGGAAGTACTTGTGATAGCTATTAGACAAGAAAAAGAGATTAAGGGCATCCAGATAGGAAAGGAAGAAATCAAACTCTCACTATTTGCACGATATGATAGTATATCTAGAGAAGCCTAAAACCTCTACTAAGAAACTCTTAGAAACAATAGATTTATACAGTAAAGTTGCAGGCTACAAAATCAATACCCAAAAATCCATGGCCTTCATATATGCAAACAATGAGGCAGAGGAAAGGGACATGAAAAAAGCAATCCCATTCACAATCGTGCCCCAGAAAATCAAGTACCTTGGAATCAGCTTAACCAAGGAAGTAAAAGACCTCTACAAAGAAAACTACAAAACGCTACTCCATGAAATCAAAGAGGACATGAGGAAATGGAAACATATACCCTGCTCGTGGATAGGGAGAACCAATGTTGTCAAAATGGCAATATTCCCCAAAGCATTATACAGATTCAACGCAATCCCTATAAGGATACCATGACATTCTTCAAAGAAATGGATCAAGCAATCCTAAAATTCATATGGAACAACAAACGTCCAAGAATAGCTAAAACAATTCTTGGGAAAAAGATGATGGGAGGCATCACCCTCCCCAACCTCAAACTTTACTACAAAGCAGTAACAATTAAAATAGCATGGTACTGGAACAAAGGCAGAGCCGTAGACCAATGGAACAGGGTGGAATATCCCTACATACAACCCCAAATGTATGATCATCTAATCTTTGATAAGGGAGCAAGAGATGTGAAGTGGAGCAAGGAAAGTCTCTTTAACAAATGGTGCTGGCACAACTGGACAACCACATGCAAAAAAATGGGCTTAGACCTCGACCTGACACCATGCACAAAAGTCAGATCAAAAGGGATTAAAGACCTCAACATTAGACCACAAACCATAAGGTACATTGAAGACAAGGTCGGCAAAACCCTCCACGATATTGAAGATAAAGGTATCTTCAAAGGTGACACGGAACTAAGCAATCTAGTAAAAACAGAGATCAACAAATGGTACTACATTAAACTAAAAAGCTTCTGCACCGCAAAAGATACAGTGACCAGAATACAAAGACTATCCACAGAATGGGAAAGGATATTTACACAATACCCATCAGATAAGGGGTTAATATCAATGGTATATAAAGCACTGGTTGAACTCTACAAGAAGAAAACATCCAACCCCATCAAAAAATGGGGCGAAGAAATGAACAGAAACTTTACCAAGGAAGAAATAAGAATGGCCAAAAGGCACATGGAAAAAGTGCTCTACATCACTAATCATCAGAGAGATGCAGATCAAAGCAACCACGGGATACCACCTCACACCACAGAGACTAGCACACATTCAAAAGAACAAAAGCAACCACTGTTGGAGAGGATGTGGGGAGAAAGGGACCCTTCTACACTGCTGGTGGGAATGCCGACTGGTTCAGCCCTTCTGAAAACAATATGGACGATTCTCAAAAAATTAGATATTGAGCTCCCATTTGACCCAGCAATACCACTGCTGGGAATATATCCCAGAGAGGCAAAAAAGTATAATCGAAAGAACATCTGCACATGTATGTTCATCGCAGCACTGTTTACAATAGCCAGAATCTGGAAAAAACCCGAATGCCCTCTTAGAATGGATGACTGGTTGAGGAAACTTTGGTACATCTATACAATGGAATACTATGCAGCTGTTAGAAAAAAGGAGGTCATGAATTTTGTATTTAAGTGGATCGGCATGAAAAGTTTCATGCTGAGTGAAATGAGTCAGAAAGAGAGAGACAGACATAGAAAGATTGCACTCATCTATGGTATATAGAATAACAGAGTGGGAGACTAACACCCAAGAATTGTAGAAATAAGTACCAGGAGGTTGACTCCATGGCTTGGAGGCTAGCCTCACATTCTGGGGAAAGGGCAACTCAGAGAAGGGATCACCAACTATAATGTAGTCGAAGGCCATGTGGGGGAAGGGAATTGCGGGCTGAATGAGGGCTAGAGACTGAGCACAGTGGCCACTCAACACCTTTATTGCAAACCACAACAGCTAATTAGAGAGAGAGAACAGAAGGGAATGCCCTGCCACAGTGGCAGGGTGGGGTGCGGGGAGATGGGATTGGGGAGGGTGAGAGGGATGCTGGGTTTACTGGTGGTGGAGAATGGGCACTGGTGAAGGGATGGGTTCCTGAACTTTGTATGAGGGAAGCATAAGCACAAAAGTGTATAAATCTGTAACTGTACCCTCACGGTGATTCACTAATTAAAAATAAATAAATTAAAAAAAAGAGAAACAGGGGTTAAAAAAAAAACAGTAACAACAAGTCTCACAATGGAGATGTTACTGATGCCCATGAACAACGGGATGACAGTGTGACAATGTGTGACAAACAAACCACAGTAAATCTTCTACTTAATTGAAAAATAAAGGTCATCTTATATTATACCTAGAATATTGGTATATTTATAACATATTGATATGCCTACAAATATATCCATTTTACTTCCTTAAAATTTATTTCCATTTCTATCTTTCCTCTTTGTTGTATTTTCAAATTTTTCCTGTCCTAGTAAAGATGTATGTGCAGTCTTCTCACTACTTAAAATGACTAAAACGTTCAGACAATAAAATGTGTCCTGCATAACCATTCTTTTTGTCCTTGGCCTACAGAACCAAGGTTTTTTGAAGCATTATTTATTTTCTCTCTTCTCTTTGACGTTTTAGTCCACTAAAATTTGTCTACTGCCCCCATTGTTGCATCAAAATTGCTTTAGTAAAATCAGCAACAATATTTAATGAAGCATTTGTTATGTACCAGATATTAGCAATTTGGAGGCATAATGTTGCACAAGTATTGTCCTTCTCTTTAAAGAATTCATTAGTCATAATTTTCACACAGCTTTCTACACTGAACACACACATTCTTCTTCACTTGTAAAATGTCCAGCTTTTGTCTTTCCTAATACCATGGAAGCCACTTTACAGAAAAGTCTTTGCTATCCTTACTTCCACACTATTATTTTATCACCACTCTCTGTCTTTTCATTTATTACGTGGGATGTTGTCCCTTTATTATTAAATGATTTATTTTGAGGTAACTATAGATTTGTATGCTGTTCCAAGAACAAAGACCAGAATCTGTTGAAGGGGTTGAAGCATACACCTAGCTTGTGTGAGGCCCCAACTCTAGTCCCTAACACAGCATTACCCTATGAACAGTACCAAAACTAGACTGTGCTTCCCCTGCAATGCTCAGCACCACTGAATCCCAGTAATGAAGCATCATAGGACAGAGTAGAAGCTGCCTAGCAAGGCTAGACAAAATATCACTGGGAGTGGTCGTGAGTCCCTGAACATTACTTTGAAGCTGCGGATCCTTTTTAGAGATGAGTTGTGTGGAAAACACTAGAAGTCCCCACTGATATCTCACTGATATCTCTCTGAGTTGCGGCATTTTATTTTCAGCCCCAGCAGGGCCTAATTCTGAAATTGAGTGTGAAGAGTGGTGTGGCAGTAACATGGTCATATAATTGAATTATAAGATAAAGCTTGAGCTGTATGGCATTTGCCTTGCATGCTGCTGACCCGGGTTCGATTTCTCCCTCCCTTTCGGAGAGCCCGGCAAACTACCAAGAGTTTACCTTTTGGTAAACTACTCAAGAGTTTGCACGGCAGAGCCTGGCAAGCTACCCGTGGCATATCCATTATGCCAAAAACAACAAGTCTCACAATGAAGATGTTACTGGTGGCCGCTTGAGCAATCGATGAGCAATGGGATGACAGTGACAGTGATATAAGATAAAGATTTAGCAACAAAAATCCTTTTTGTCCATTCAGGGTATTTTTTATTAATCTCCACTAACTCCAATGCAGTAGATAATTTTTTTAAATTTTTTTAAATTTTGTTGAATCACCGTGAAATAATTACAAGCTTTCATGTTTGGGTTAGAATCTCACAATGATTAAACACCCACCCCCTACCATCCCACATTCCCCATCACCAATATCCTGGGTATACCCCCCCTTTTCCACCCTCCCCCTTCCTCTATGGCACACAATATTCCCCATACTCTCTCTCTCTACTTTGGGGCATTATAGCTTGCAACACAGACACTGAGAGGTCATCATGTTTGGTCCATTATCTACTTTCGGCATGCATCTCCCATCCCGACTGATTCCTCCAGCCATCATTCTCTTAGTGATTCCTTCTCTATTCCATCTGCCTTCTCCCCTCCACTCATGAAGCAGTCTTCCAGCTATGGGGCAATCCCCCTGACCCTTGTATCTACTGGCCTTGGGTGTCAGCCTCATGTGATACTACCCTAAACTCCACAAATGAGTGCAGTCCCTCTATGTCTCTCCCTCTCTTTCTGACTCATTTCACATAGCATGATACTCTCCATGTCTATCCATTTATAAGCAAATTTCATGACTTCATCTCTCCTAACAGCTGCATAGTATTCCATTGTGTAGATGTACCAAAGTTTCTTTAACCAGTCATCTGTTTTAGGGAGCTCAGGTTGTTTCCATATTTTGCCTATTGTGAACAGTGCTGCAATGAATATATAGGTACAGATGTCATTTCTACTGTGCTTTTTTGCATCCTTGGGATATATTCCTAGAATGGTATTGTGGGGTCATATGGAAGCTCAATTTCTAGTTTTTGAAGGACTGTCCATATTGTTTTCCAGAAAGGCTGGAACAGTCAGCATTCCCACCAACAGTGAAGGAGCATCCCTTTTCCCCCACATCTACGCCAGCACTGGTTGCTTTGTTCTTCTGAATGTGTGCCAGTCTCTGTGGTGTGAGATGATATCTCATTGTTGTTTTGATTTGCATCTCCCTGATGACTAGCGACGTGGAGCATTTTTTCATGTGCCTTTTGGCCATTTGTATTTCTTTTTTGAGGAAACTTCTGTTCATTTCTTCTCCCCATTTTTTGATGGGGTTGGAGGATTTTTTCTTATACAATTCTACTAGTGTCTTGTATATCCTTGATATCAATCCCTTATCAAATGGGTATTAAGAGGTGCCTCATGACAACTGGTAGCGGCAGGAGTCCTGCCTCATTGATTCAGTCCTGAAGGCAACAACATATCACCACTGGGTGTGATCTTGAAAACACAGCACACCCATGGGAGCCTGAGCAACCTCTTTTTCCCCCACCTCACTCCCACCTCCGTTCTCCAAAAAGAAGATGCTCTCCTCTCTACATTTCTCCAAGAAGGGGAGCATGGGTAAAGGCTTTTATTATAGTCCCCAGAGCACTTTACTAGCCTGAATGGAAGTGGGATCACAAATGATGCAGAAATACTCAACAAGAACAATAAATGTTCAATTAGAATAGAACAAAAAAAATTCTATTCTGATATAATCCTCCAAGCCTGCTTGGATCAGGACTGGGCCTCTTCTGCCCAGATTTCTCATTTTCCAGTAGCTAGGTGTTCACACCCAGGGACTGCCCCTGGCACTGTGTAATCACACCAATGGCCAACATCCAGAGACTTAAAACCAAGCTCCCGGAAGACATCTTATCCCTCTGGGAGAACCTGGCAAGCTACCGAGAGTTTCCTGCCCACATGGGAGAGCCTTGCAAACTCTCCAAGATGTATTCATATGCCAAAAACAGTAACAACGCTTGGTCTCATTCCCCTGACCCTGAAAGAGTCTCCATTGCACCATCATTGGGAAGAACCCAGTAAAGAGATGCTTCTAAAATCTCAGGGCTAGGACGAATGGAAACGTTACTGAGACCTCTTGAGAAATTCGCCAATCAATGGTATGATGATGACGAAGATGATGATCTGATATCTGCATTTGTCTGGTTCTTTGGGGTATAAAGATCAGGCTATTTATTTGGTTGATTTTTAATGTGAACTACCTGTGGATATATTCTGGTTGCAAACATTTTTAGTCTCTATGACCAGTATTAGTGAGGTTAAAAAGAACCTAAAAAATGCACCAGCTTATTTTTCCCCAGGTTCTGATGACCCTTACCCAATCTCCCTTTTTAGCCCCATGTTTCAGAATCTATGTTATGTTTCAATTGTAGTTAGTAGATGGAATTAGGAAAATATGTATTTGTTGTACCTCTTACAATGAAGCCTATGATTTACTTTCAGCAAAATCTTATTTGAAAATATTTTTATTCTGTCCTTTACCTACCGCTTATTCTCTTTTAAGAGTCCCTTTGTGTCAGAGCTCACAAGATTTGTCAATAAATACAGTATACTGGATTTGGTAATGCTGGTTGGCCTCCATCAGGTCCTCCAAGAGCCTGTTAATTTCAAGCAAGAATGGGCGTTTTTTTTTTTTTTCCTGCATAGGTTCAGAAAGTTAAACACTGCTCAGAAAAGTCACTAGGGCTGTGCTGAATTTTATTTTGGGAGGGTGTCATGGGATTCTTGGTGTTTATGGTTCTTATTTTCAAGAGGAACCTATCACAAACTACAAAATTAGCAAGTCGTGCATTCTAAGTAAAGGGCACCTATCTTTCCCCTCTCTGAATATGTACAGCCCATGTTCCAGTCATGTCAGAGAGATTGCCAAATAGCATCTGCTTACAAATCTGGCATTTGATGAAATCTGCCTGATGTACAGGTTATTTGATATTGTTTGTGACTTAATCTGTGTTTTCTCTGTGATAATCTAGCTTGATTAAAAGGTCTCTATTTTCATTTCTCTAGTGTTTTCTCTTTTGTTTTCTTTTTTTGCTTTTATTATAGTCAATGTTTTGTTTAATCTCAGCATCTTTAGTGGCTATTTAAATGAGGTTCTTAACATAAATTTTATTCATCTAAGCATTTTGTGAATTGACACTTTACTAAAAAAGAATATGGGAATAGAATTAAAAGAAACTGACAAGCTGCCACTCAAACATAAATAAACATGAATCTCACTAGCTGTTGATTTAAAACCATCTGTATGAAGCATTAAAAATAGTTTAATCACACCCACACTGTACCACTAGTGAACACTGAATTAATTGACTGTGAGCAACATATAAATCTGCTTATGAGAGGGGTTCCTTAGCTTGAGTCTATGCTAACAGGAATTTCTTTTTTGTTCAATGCTTCACTTAAGAACTCACAAATGCACAGGCTTTGTTTTTTGAAAGATGGGTAACTATTCTAAATAGAATAAATCTTAAATGTCATCATTCCAATCCCATTAGATAAATATTTTTCTTGATAAAATCAAATGTTACACATACTAGTTATGTGAGCTGTGCAAAAACTAATAGTATTTTAACAGTATATAATATGTATTTATATATATTTTTCTTTTTACCATCATGACAAGATTAACTGAGGAGCAGGGCTGTAGCCTAAGTAGCTGAGTGTAAAAAATACAAAGATGTGCACACGGGAGGGGGATGATGTGATGTGTGTTGTGTGGTTCTCGGGCTCTCAGGGTGGTGCTCTCTCTTGCTCTCTCTCTCTCTCTCTCTCTCTCTCTCTCTCTCTCTCTCTCTCTCTCTCTCTTCTCTCTCTTTCTCTCTCTTTCTCTCTCCGCTTGCATTCTGTGCTCTCGAGTCGCCATGTATAGACCGGATCAGGATAACATCTCCTTGTGCTCTGTTTCTGTGTGTGCCACTGTGCTCTCTTCTGTCTGTCTCTATCTCTGACTCTGTCTCTGTAGTCTCTCCTCTGGTCTCTTCCGACCTCTCTCTTTGCTTTTGTGTCTTCTCTCTTGCTTCTCCCCGCTTCTGTGTCTTCTCCTGTGTCTTCTGTCTTGCTTCTGTGTCTTCTCTCTGCTTCTGTCTCTTCTCCTTCTGTTTTACCTCTGCCTTTTCTGTCTTGCCTCTGTCCCTTCTGTCTTGCTTCTCCCTTTCTTCCTTTACAGTCTTAGTTTATATAGCAATCACATAGGGTGGTTACACAAAGGTGGGTTGACCATTAACAAATCAACAAAGAGAGTAAGACCATTTCTCCAGGAGATTAACAAAATCTCATCAAAGGAGATTACTCCAGATTACTAGGAGATCCGCTCAAAGGTGGGTTCCAAAAAGGGTGTGTCGTTTTCTTCCTACCTCAGCTAGTAATCCACTTAATTAGTTTTAGTAAATCTACTTATAATATTTCTAGCAATGTAATTTATGAGCACTAGCAATGTAATTCTGTATGAGTACAGGAAGAGATATATCAGACTTAAAGTTTGGTTCTTCCTGAGAACAGCTCACTATATTTTCTAGACCACAGTCCTCAGGCCAGGTTAGTCTTCCTAACCCCAACAGGGTCCTAGTCTCATTTTGGATCATGACAGCATTTGTCTATGACCATGTTCTCAATATATAGTTGAGTATTGTGGCACTTTGGCCTGGCCCATTTCGATGCCAGGGTAGCTCACAGCTTTCTCTGGGTCCATTTTGCTCTCGTCTGGACCCTGCTTTGGGGGTACTATGAACTAAGGGCAACTGAGTTGAGAAAGCAGATGCCCAGGAATAAATATTATTGGAGACAATCAGCTCCCAAGTTACAAAGTATAATATTAACTGTCTTCCTGTGTCCATACAGAGAGGACATTGCTTAAGGTAAACTAAGGTCCCTGCAGCAAGGCTGAAAGGACAAATCCAATGTTATCCTATAGTTGATTTTGCACTTGCCTAGTATGTGCAAAATCTTGAGTTAGATCCTGAGTACTATATAACAGCCCTGATAGCCTTCAGCACCACTGGGTGTGGCAGGGTGACTCTATCAAAGTGAGGCCTGATGGTGGGTAGTATCTGATGACCCAAGAGCATACCAAATCACATTGGCTGACAGTCATATTGGTTGACAGTCATACAGGCTGAGTCATGCCTGTGCATCTGACGGTCCTCACAGGTCATGGTCCCTATTAAAAGATTAACTGATAGCTCTTTAAAAGAGCTTTCTTATATATTTTTCCCACAGCTAATAATAAAAACATAAAATAATTAATAATTCATTTTGATGTCTGCTACCATGGAATTTGTTATATTGCATTATGACTCTCATATTCATTTGATTATGTCATAAATGTCAAAAACTAATGATAATAGAGTCAACATATGAAGACATAGAATAAACACATGCTAACAGTATAGGTAATGATATTTTTATTTATTAAATTATTTCATTATCTTTTTACAAAGGTAAGCAACTATATACATCAGTTTACTTGTAGATACTCTCTTCTGTAATATTGGTATCTTTATGCCAATGCTGTGTTGCATAAACGACTTAAAACAAATTTTGATAAATCATGCTTTGATTTTAATTCATTTCTTTTTTTTCTTTTATCACAACCATCAGTGCTCAGGGGTTACCCTCGGTCTGCACTCAGCAATCACCCTTGTTGGTTGTAAAGAACCATATGGGATATTCTGGTCAGCCACGTTCAAGGCAAGTGCCCTAGACACTATCTCTTCTGCTCCAAATAAGTGATGTCATATTTAAACCATAATTATATAAGTATACTTTACTTAATTTACAGTTATTTGAGTTTTTCATACATTACATTGAATTAAATTTCATTTGTTTTGTTGCCAAAGAGCAACCTTTGAATAATTTCAATTTTTAAAAAATGAATTAAGATTCATTTTAGAACTATGCATAATGAACAACTTAATAAACATTCCATGCGAAATAGAAAAATGTGTATTCTGCTCTTATGGAGCATTCCTTGTAAACACCAATTAGATCTTCGAGTGACTGCATTTATCTATTGATTTTCTGACTACTATTAATCAATGAGAAAGTAGTATTGAATGTTCAACTGTATTGTAGATTAGCCTATTTCTTTTTGCAGTTCACTTACGCTCTTGGAACTGAGAAAGAGTTCCATTTATCTCTGATGATAATTACTGTTATTAAGACTTTGATAGTAATATAGCAATTCCAACTTTTTGTGATTATTATTTGAATGTTATTTATTTTGTATACATTTAATTTTAGCCTGTCCATGTGCATCTCTTTTTTTTCAGGGGTGGTGAGGGGGAGTCATACATACCCCATGATGCCCAGAGGTCACTCCTGGCTCTGCACTTAGGAGTGCACTGCTTGGGGGACCATATGGTGTGCCAGGATTGAACCCAGATTGGCTGAATGCAAGACAAGTGTACTGTTCCTCTGGCCTCAACACATGCATCTCTTTTATTATTATTATTATTATTATTATTATTATTATTTTATTTTATTTTTATTGAATCACCATGTGGAAAATTGCAATGATTTCAGGCTTAAGTCTCAGTTATACAATGCTAAAACAACCATCCCTTCACCAGTGCACATATACCACCACCAAAAAATAAAAAATAAAAAACAACCCCAGTATACCTTGCATCATTCCCACCCTCACTTCCCACCCCCCTCCCCCTAGCCCCCCAGCCTGGGTAAATGATAAATTTCACTTTACTTTCTCTTTACTTTGGTTACTTTAAAGATTTCAACAAAAAACTCACTATTATTGTTAGGAGTTCCCCATTAGAGTCAGATCTGTGGTGAAGAGCTATGAGTCGTGCGGCCGCTATTGTGCCCATGCAGTTTTGGATTTCTGTATTTTAGCAACTAAGTCCAGGGAAATTTCTTCCAGAAATTGGGTCATTGCAAGCTTATAACTCTCATTAGTGGTCCTCATAGTATGGCGGTTGCCACACCCTTCCCCTTTCCCCCTGCCCCGGCAAGGAAAAGGTGAGAGAGAGAAATACCTTTCCCCACCTGGGCAATCATGGGGCTGCAACTTAGTTCTCACTCTGGAGACATTCTGCAAGGAGCTGCCGGTATCAAAAGTAGTTTAGCTGGCCTCTGGAATCATGCTGGTGCAGCTGTGGTGAGGCCACACACGTGCGGCCCCTGGGATCACATCTCCGTGGTGATCTGGGCCGGTGTCTCCCCAGATATATCTCTTTAAATCTAACTTTGTGTACTTAATCATAGAATTTAGAAAATATATTTGACCAGTCTAGCAACATTTTATTTAAAATTTTCTTCATGCTTCATGCTTCCTTTTAATTATTTTAGAATTCTATTTTATCCTTATTAACTTGTTTCATGTTCAGTTTATATTACTGTTTAGAGCTTCTCTCTTTAATTTATTAGTAAAGTTTATCTTAACTAACAGTTTACTACTTCACATATTAAAACACTGCAGTTGTATACTTCCTTTCCCTTCCCCATTTTTCATGTGCAATTTTATCATTTTTTTTTTGATGTTTTGATCTGAGCTTTTTTTTTCTGTATATAAATAAGGTAGGGTGAGAAAGGGTTGGAAATACACCTAGTTGTGCTCAGGGCTCACTTCTGCCTCTGTGCTCAGGGATTACTCCTGGTGGAGCTTAGGTGGAACATATAGGTTGTTGGGGACTGAATGGAGGTTGACCCTGCGTAAGACAAGGCAAGCACCCTACCTGCTGCTCAATCAATCCAATGAGATATTCATCCACTCACATTTTTGGTTCTGATTACCTCATCAGGTTATTTTGGGAGGATTATATCCAAACTTTCTCATGATATAATTTCTGTTCTTCCTGATAAGCATCTTTTTAACCTTTCTCTCAGGGTAGACATGCTGATACTAAATTTTTTTGTGTGTTATTTATATTTATCTACAAAGGCTTTCTATTCATTTTGAAGGACAAGTTATTATTTCTCTCTTAGCACTGTGCAAAGTCAGAATTTCATGAACTGTGGCTTTTATATTTTGATACAAGATCTACTTGAGTTAATTACTTCTTTGTATACATGTCTTTGTCCTCTTTGAAAATTCTATCTCTATATTTTGTGCTCAGCTATTTGTGCAATGTACCTTGTTGTACAGGCAACAAATTTACTTGTGTAACTGTTCTGTTTGGAATTTATTGAACTTCTTGGGGTTATGATTATAGAATTTCTATTGACTGCCGACTAGCTTTAAGTTATTTAATCTTCAAATAATTTTCTGTAAACTTTATTCCTTCTAAAAACAAGGAACACATATTACAGACTTTCCTATAATATCTATATTACACAACCTATTATTTTGCATGTTAGGTTGCTTGTTATGTTTCCATAAAGGTGCAAGTTCCTGTTTGCTTTTTAATTTTTTTCCCGATCTATCCTTAGTTTTTATTTTAAGTAATTTAACTTTTAATTTAAGTAATAAGACTTAAAAAGTCTAAAATTTCTAAATGAGTTCATATTTATATTATCAACTTTAAAAATTATATTCCATCTTTAAGGAGATCTTTGTGCATATTGAGAGCCACAGAGGTAGCTCAGTGACCTTGGTATCAGTTTTGCATGCAGGAGGCCTGGATTTGATCCATGGATGTACTGAGTACTACCTATAAAAGCCCCTGAATGCAGTACCAGGACAAGCCCCTTAGCACCACTCTGTGTGGTCCAAAATGAAAACAAAAATGTTTTGTGCATATGTTTATGTGTATATGTTTATGGAAATATTTTAATTTTTTTTAGCTTCGGGGCCACTCCCAGCTGTGTTCAGGACCTACTCCTGGCTCTGCACTCAAGGACCACTCCTGTCAGGTTCTTGGATTTTCTGGGGTGCTGGGTATCAAAACAGTTTGGGCAGATGCCAGGTAAACACCTTCCCAGTTGTATTTCTCTCTGTCCCCAACATTTAAATTTCTTATCTATAAACAACAAATCAATCCCATTATTTGTTATTTCTAATTTTTCTATTTTGTTTTCATCCAGGACCAAATCATTGCTTCCTTAATAACTAGTGATACTTGGTGAGTCATTGTAAATTTTAGATTAGTATTGCATTTTTTGTCATTCTTTGAAAGAATGCCAGAGATTGTCCTAGAAGGCAACAAACTTACTTGAACTTGGCTTGATCCATTTTGCACATGCCAGACTGGGGTTTGATCTCTGAATTTGCAGAGGCCACAATTAGCTTTAAGAACTACTGGGTGTACCTGCAACACAAAGCAAAGAAAAAAGAAAGAAAACTTAACTTATGATTTTTTCCGACTACTATCTTCAACTTTGCTTTTTGTTCTAAGACTAATAGGTCCTTCATATTTCCAAAGAAATTTCAAGAAAATAGCTCCTACACTTCTACAAAATGCTGTAACTCAGTTTCTTTTTCTCACTGCATTGTCTGATTATGTATTCAATATGCCAAAAACAGTAACAAGAAGTCTCACAATGGAAATGTTACTGGTGCCAGCTTGAACAAATCGATGAGCAACTGGGATGACAGTGATACAGTGATGCAGTGATTGTCTGACTACATAAATTAGGGGAACATGAAACTCTTAGAGGTTTTTTAGTCTTTTGATCCACTTACTTTCTTTAAAATTAAATTTAAAAACTTTATTCAAAAATGTTACATACATATTATTTAGGTCTTATCTAATTTCTCAGAGCTATAACTTAGGGCTAAATTGTGCTCCTAAATATATTTATGAATGTATTTTATGCTGTTATACATAGTATATTTAAATTTTTATTGTTTTCATATGCACATATAAAATTAATTTCGTTTATTAATATGTATTTTTAATTATTTCATTTATTATTTTAGTCATTTATTATTTGCCATTTACATCTTCACAATCTTTTTATTATTATTTTATTGTCTATAGATCTATGTGATAGTTACATTTTTATTTTTAATTTATTTCATAATAAAATGAATTTTTCATTGATTCGTCTTTCAGGAGCTTTAAAATCATTTATTCTTTTAACTGAGGAGACATAGTATTAAAACACTGTATGCATTTCAGGTGTTCATGAAGGAGAATACATTTACAAATATGTGACTAATTTTTTTCTTTCCTCCTTCTGAATTTTGTTTATTTATTTTATTGTTGCCATTGTTTGCCAATTTCCTATATTTATTATTTTAAATTTTGTGTATTATGCAACCAAATTAGTCAGCACAAGTACTTGCTTCTCTTTTTTGTGTATCTTTTTTTGGTTTGGGGACTACATCTGGTAATGTCCCGAGTTTACTCCTGACTCTGCACTCAGGATTACTCCTGTCAGGCTTGGGAGACCATCTGGGGAGGCAGGATCAAACCCAGGTCAGATGAATGCAACGCAAACAAACTACCCTAGGTACTATATCTATGGCTAAGTACAGAAGCAAATATGTAACAAACAAACGCTACATCCATTCTAGATACAAGACAGTTTCAATTTTGCTCATGTAAAAATGAACTAAGCTAAGGCCTAGTGCTGCCCAGGGAGGGGAAAGGTTTTTGTCCCACAGCCATCTCCCCTCAGTGGCAGCATGGTGACTGCCATCTCTCAGAGCCTATTGGACAGAGAGGTACAAGTTTGCAGTGACAGGGTATGCAGGAAATCTCAGGATAGAGGGGCAGAATCAGCCCTGCTCCCTGCCCAGACGAGTCCCCGAGCAGCCACAAACGAATGGCTCCTCTGCTCCTAAATGATCATGATCCCAGAGGCACACAAACCAATCTCGAAACCCAGTGGCTTCTGGCAGAAATCCCTCTAGACTTAATTACTAAGATACCAGGAATTCAAAATCACTCAGCCGCAAAGGCCGCTCAACATCATATGCTCTTATTACCAGTAATAGAAAACAAATTATCTAACGATGCCTTTTTGGCAGGTCTGATTGTTGGGGGAAAATTCCAAATAATAATAGTGGGTCTTCTGTTGAAAAACTGAATGTAATCAAAGTAAAGAGAAAGTAAAGTGAAAATCATCTGCTACACAGAGAAGTTGGGGGTGGAATGGGAGGGCATACTGGGATTCTTGTGGTGGAACATGTACATTGGTGAAGGGACGGATGTTTGATCATTGTAAGACCGAGACTTAAACCTGAAAGCTTTGTAACTGTTCTCACGGTGATTCAATTAAAAAAAAAAATGAAGATCATTCTGATGTCCTTACTTTCCTGGGGAACCTAATTCGAAGGCTCCTTCAGTTGAAAACTCCAGTTTTTAAAATCCTGGCAACTAATTACTTATACAACATTAGTGTGTAATCTTAAAAGTCACCAGGAAAGGGAAATAGAGAGAACAGAAGTATTTGGAGATACTAACATTGGTTTGAATTATTTCTTATTGGATTAACTTGTGGCTAATTTCTATGGTTTATGTCATCAACTTCATGCCATAATGAAAGGAAAAATAGAACACATATATCCTAACTCAGGAAGCATTTAAAACAATTATATAGGAGTACTGCTATTTGTTCAGCCATTGATTAAGCTCATTGAATTGGGCATGAACTCCACATTACATTTTTTTAAAATTGTATCACCATGAGAAAGCTTTGTAACTTTCATGTCTGAGATTCAGCCATACAATGAACTCTCCACCAGTGCACATTTTCCACCACCCATATCCCAGTCCTTACCTTGCCTCAAGGGCAGATAATTTCCCCATACTCTCTCTAATTTTGGGCACTATGTTTTGCTCAAAATTTCCTACCACCATTCAAGCCTACATGCCAGGGATAGACGCTAGATAATTTATTTCCATTGCTCATTTTGAGTATTATGTGAGCTTGCACAGCTGTGATTATAAATGTAAAATTCTAAATTGTAGATGATTGGGTTCCAGAGACATGGCTATATGACACTAACACATTTTGTTATTCAATTGGAAGTCTCTAGGTCAGGGCTGTTGGTGTGCAAGATGGAGCTCAAAGGCAAATTGTGGGCATGACAGCCAGTCTAGTGGGCAGGTAGAGACCTGAGGAGGGACAGCCCGAGTCTTCTACTACCATGGGGCCTGGAGATTTAGTCTTGGAACCCACATACCTGGGCCTTGCTTATGGAAGCTCTTAGTCACCGGGATTCCATCTAGAGTAGGTGGGGAGAGCACATTTGCTTCATCTGGAGTACCCCAGTGAAATTGGCACTGTATGGGGCCCGGAGAGATCTCTGGCACTTTGGTGTCTTCCAGGACTTGCTTCCAGGACTTACTTGGGGTCTGGCCATAGGCACAGTGGCAATTTTGGGGTATCAGGAAGCCTGAAGGCACCATCAGGTTGCTGATGCACTTGCACCCTCCCCAGGTACAGGGAGACCTGCTACTGGTACCATACCCCTCAGGAAGTATTGTTTAGCAAGTTTTTTAACTTAAAGAGGAAATGCTTTTTCTTTGTTGCTAATCCCTGATTTAAAATACCTCAACATAAATCTCCAGGTCAAAGAAAGCTTTGCATTTCTATCAACTAATACTTTTAGGAGTAGTTTTGCAACTTTTAGTGTTGATTATAGAACTTGAATACATTTCTTTGCCTTTTGTATTCAAGTTTTTGAAAAGTTTACTGTGCTCTGTCTTTTACCTTTGGTTTTAGCTTAATTTGTTTTAGTTTCCTATCACATCAATCTTTATTAAGCTTTTTATTATTATTATTATTAAACTTTTTTAACTGTTAAACTTTTGTTCAGTAAAGTAATTACTTCGAAACTTATGACAATTGTCCATTGCTGACAACTGAAATGTTCTTTTTAGTGGTAGTTTTCCATAACTAAATATAACAGACAGCGTGATTTGCACAGAAGTTTATTTTTCTTCAGCCTGGGTATCTAGCAGTAAAACTAAGATGCCAGAGAGTTGATCTCTGATGAGACTTCTTCTCTTCGTAGACTTGGTCTTCTTGCTTTGTTTTAATATGATATTTCAGAGAGAGAGCAAGAGAGAGAGAGAGAGAGGAGAGAGAGAGCAAGGAAACAGAACAAGAAGAGAGAGGAGAGATAGGGATGGAAAAAGGAAAGAAAGAAGTATTCCAAAGGATGGTTACTGTGGGGTGTCTTTTACCATTGGTTTTAGCTTAGTTTATTTTAGTCTCTCTAATGACATCAGTATAAATTATTTTTTTTTTGCCTGTTAAAATTTGTTCAGTAAAACAATTACTTAGAAACTTATGACAATTGTTCATTTCTGACAGCTGAAATATTCTTTTTAATCCATGATCTTTATTGTCACTATTAATCAAACACCTTTTAAAAGTTAAACAACTGATCTTTGAATTTTATATCATAAAATACTTTAATAAATATTCACTTCATTCAAGATAACTTTAAACTCCTTGGCATGATAAACAAGATACTTCAACACTGTTGCGTGAACGTTCGAGCAGTCGGAGGTGCTGAGATAAGGAACGTGGAAGAAATGTATTCATGGAGGGCCAAGGTTCTCTGACTCGTGACAAAGGTAGAGAGCACTGTGATCTCTTTTTATTGATCATGGTACCTGTAAAGGGTGCAATACAGTGATATCATCAAAGATATCAAAAGAAGTGACAGGAAGAACATTGAGGCAGTAGAATATGCATTGTTTCCTTGCATGTGCAGGCCAGTAATTTTGGCCTCTGGAAAGAAGATACAAAACCAAAACTGAAACCTTTCTTGGGATACAAGCACTTGGATTTACATCCAAAAGACAAGGCTGGGCTGCCATCTAAAATCTACACTTCAAATACAAACTGGGCCAGCAACTGAAATCTACATCCCAAAGAATAGGCTGGGCCAAAGCCTGCAATTTACAGTATCAAAGATCAGGCCTGGCTTACACCTGAGATCCGCATGTCAAAGGCCAGCCAGGCTTCTGTGAGAAAAGGAAAACTGCCCCTTTCAATATACTGAAATTATTTTCTGAAGGCAGCTTGAAGGGGGAAAACGTTCAGCTTCATCCAAACCAGTCAGGACACATGAAAAATCTCGCCCATTTTCATGGGTCTCTATGTTCCTGTTCATAGTAAGGTACAGTGTACATGGGCTCACCCTGATAGCTCAGTCCAGCCCCAACACAACACACACATATATATGTTAAATAAATATTTATATATATATGTAAATACAAACACATATACACCCGATACATATACACACAAATTTATATTAAAATCTGAAGACTATTATTTTCATTTTGACTTTTTTGTTAATTTAGTTGTGTGATTCAATTTTATTTGTTTGTGATTCTTTCATTTTCTGGGGTAAGCTTGCAATGCTATGAATGTCCCTCTTTGTACTACTTTAGTTGTATTACAGGAGTTCTAAAAAATCCTATTTTCATTCATTGATTTTCAGGTCCTTTTTAAAATCTCATCTTTGATTGCCTTGTTGACCCAACTGATATTCTGTAGCATGTTATTCTCTACTAATTTTTGATTTTCATCTATTTTTTCTTTTGGTTTATTTTCAATGTCGTACAACTATGATGCAGAAAAGATGCTGGTTATAATTTCAATCTTTTAAATTAATTGAGCATAATTTTATGCCTGTGAATACTTGAAAGAATATGCATTCTGCTATTTTTATGTAAAATGCTTTGTATATATGTATTGAGTCTTTTTTTTCTGCATCTTATCTCCTTTCCTAAAAGCATCTTTAATGCCAAGAACAAAGACAAATGGAATATATGCCTGTAAAGTGGAAATATATATATCAAATATTGTTTTGTTTTGTATCTAATAGTTGTTGAAAGATAAAAACAAAAATATGACTAGATATTTTCCCTTTTATACATCATGGGTAAATTGCTTTTGCCCATATGTTTCACTTGGATAATGGCCAACTTCCTTTTATGTATCTAAAGACAATTATCTCATTAATAAACTTTCTTTTGAATTTAAGCATTTTATTTTCATAATACAGGGACTGAGAGAAGTTTTCTAGTGTATGGAGAGATTTCTACTTCTTGGCTTAGTTTCTGGCTTTCTGAATCATTTTGAACACATAAAAAGCTAAAACTCTCAGTTTGCACCATATGAAACTCATTCTCTATAATATTTTACCACACTTTCATAATAAGGACTGCTTACTGAAACTCAGTATGCTACCACCAGCTCTCAACATTCAGGTTTGTTGTTTTGAATTTCATGGCCTCCATATGGATGCGTATGGACAGTAGTCATGGATACTTAGACAAAACAAAACTCTGTCCCTTTCACCAAAAAAAGAAAAAATACAAAACAACTTTGCAGTAGAGTTATTGACATTGTAATTTCTGTTGAGTAAGATATAATTTTTCTGAGCATGAGAAAGACTGAAGAAAGGGCCCAATACCTTATGTTTTTGCATACCCAGTCATATCTTTCCGATAACTGCATTTATTGGACATGGAAGGATTTCCTTAATATAATCTATCTATAGTCTTGAAGGTAGTAAAAATTCCTCAGAGATTAAGTATGAGAGTTGCCATGGGTACATCATACACACTCTCTGATTACTGTGTCTCTTCTAGAAAAAATTCATGGAGCCCATGACATATATAAAGCAAGCATTTATTAAAAAGATAGAGAAGGAAGTGAAGAAAACTAGTACCATCTGGGATGAAGCTTATTTGAGGAAGAGGGAAAATAGCAAATACCACTCTTAAACCCAGGGAGTAGAAATTTAGGGGGAAAAGTGAAGTTCTCTTTCTTTCATATATTTGTGGCTTCAGGCTTCCTGACCTTCTTATTTCTGCCCACCACCACCACCCCTGCCCCCATTCATGGGTGGATAAAACCTGGAATCGAGTTCCTTATTATCTTTTGCTACTTCTATTAATTGCATTAGCAAATCATTATGGTACTGTTGGATGTGGTTTTGATATGTTGAAATGTTCATTGATTGTATATAGTAATATAGTTTGCTTGGAGGTCACCTAGGAATGAATGACATGACTTATCCCTCATGGTTATAGCCAAAAGGAGAGATCCTGCAGAAGGACATAAAACTGAGTGGAATTCTCATCTCACCTTAACTTTGACTTTGACTTCACTCTGTTAGATCACTGTATCACTGTCATCCCGTTGCTCATCGATTTGCTAGAGAGAGCACCAGTAGCGTCTCCATTGTGAGATTTGTTACTGTTTTTGGCACATCGAATATGCCACGGGGAGCTTGCCAGGCTCTGCTGTGTGGGTGAGATACTCTCAGTAGCTTGCCAGGCTCACCGAGAGGGACGGAGGAATCGAACCCAGGTCGGCCACGTGCAAGGCAAATGCCCTACCCGCTGTGCTATCGCGATAGCACAGTGATAGCACTCTTAGATATTTAGTATAAACAATAGAGACCTGCTTTGCATCTCCCTATCTTTTCCTGTACAGTGGTGGCATTATGCATCCCACCTGAGATCTAACTACCGAACATCAGTATCTAGCAATGGCTTAATACTTCAGTTTCCATAGGTCAGGAAATAATAGCAAGCTACTTTTTATTTATTTATTTATTTATTTATTTATTTTTAATTTTTATTAAATCACCATGTGGAAAGTTACAAAGTTCTCAGGTTTATATGTCAGTTATACAATATTCAAACACCCATCCCTTCACCAGTGCCCAAATTCCACCACCAGAAACCCCAGTTCACCCCCCGCCCCCACCCCCTACCCCCTACTGTATAACTAATGAATTTCACTTCATTTTTTCTTTACCTTGATTACATTCCATAATTCAACACAAAACTCACTATAGTTGACATAACTCTCTCTCTCTCTTTTTTTTTTCTCTTTTTCCTTTTCCATTTTTTTTTTTTAATTTTTCCCCCTCATCCCCCTTCCTGCGCCTCATAGTATGGTGTACTCCACGCCACGTTGGCCAGCGTGGGGCTTTTGCTTAGCTCATAGTCCAGAGGTGGCTGTTACATTAAGAACCTTCAATATTTCAACAAAAACTTACTGTTATTATTTGGAGTTTCCCCCACAAGTCTGACCTGTTCAAATGGAACCCTTTCACATTGATGACAATTATAAATGTTAAGTCGCGCGGACGCTACCGCGTCCGCGCGGTTTTGGATTTCTGTATAAAGTCCTGGGAAAATTCTGCCAGAAACCAATTCCTAAAGCTGTCTCTGGTTCCCGCTTGTTCCACATCCACCGGCTCTGCAGGGGCATGGGCGCCCGGGCCGAAAACCCGGCCGGCCGGAGCCGAGCACGGGCCCGACTAGGGCTGGCTCTGTATCCTGCGGCTGTTTCAAGTTCAAAGCACACATTTTTTTTTTTTTCCGCGCCACCAAGTTCGTACCTTCTCAACGGACCCACAAAATGTCGGACACCACGCCTTCTCCCGGAGGGGAGAGAGACCAAGAAGGAAGGTTCTTTCCTCCGTTAGCCGGCGTGGGGCAAAGGCTTAATTCACAGTCTCCATACATGGGTGCAGGCACTTGCTGGAACCCCAATTCCTAAAGCTGTCTCTGGTTCCCGCTTGTTCCACATCCACCGGCTCTGCAGGGGCATGGGCGCCCGGGCCGAAAACCCGGCCGGCCGGAGCCGAGCACGGGCCCGACTCGCAAGCTACTTTTTTAAAAAAAATATTTTTTTCTGAATAAAATTGCTTTAATTATCCAAAATATGAAATAGATAAATATAAGCTAGAGAGAAAGTACAGTAGCTTAGGCACTTGTCTTGCATGCAACTAATGAGGGTTCAATGCCCTTGGCTGGCTTGCTCTTTCAGGCCACCTTGGTGGTCAGCTGCTTGCAGGGTGCCTTCTTGCCCATTGACTTACGTGCTGTTTGCTTAGTACCAGCCTTCTTGTTCTTCCCAACTCAGCTGGAGACTCCTTCAGGGTTAGGGAAATGAGACCCATTTTTGCTACTGTTGTTGGCATATTTAGTATGTCACTGGTAGCTTGCCAGGCTCTGCCGTGTGGGCGTGATACCCTTGGTAGCTTGCCTGGCTCTGGGGGGTAAGGTAGGGGAGATGGAGGCTTCTTTTGGCTCAATCTCTAATCGTCCCTGCAGGTGTTCCCAGTCTACCAAATGTAAGCTCCTGGTGACCCGCTTGCTGTAATAATCTGCACACTGACAAACACACACTTGCCTGAATCTTCCGGCAGTGCCTGGGGCATCTGCGACCTCAGGTTGATCTCCTTGAGGTGGATGGAGTATGCCCGGACTTTGTTGAATAGGGGCAGAGCAAGACCCCATCACATAGGGTCTGTGCCAGGTCGAACGCCTGTCCCATGTCACTCCGTGGTTGGTGAACAGCGTCCTGCAGTGGATAAGCCATTGTGCGCTACTGTCACTGTTCCATGCTGGATGGTGTTGTAACTCAGCCTGGCCAGGGAAGTGGTGATGCTGCGGCCATCAGCGGTGGTTTTTCCTTGCCCTGCTGACGCCATTCTGTCTTAATCCTTCAAAGCAGCTGGTGATGTCAAACGCAGAGTTCCAGCAAGGATCACATGCAGAATTCTATGCCTGGGTTGCTGTCGCACGACATCCAGAACAAGATGGTGAGCCGGGTTTGGGAGAGTGCGACGGGTGTGTGCATGTGTCCAGCCGGTGGCCTCCTCCCTCCCTCAGAATTCACATGATGACAGAAAAATAAATCCCCGAATCTGAATGAAAAATAACCATGAATTACCTTTGATAAAGTCTTCAGAAATAATTAATCATTTTCCAATAAAATTATATTATGAAATCACTACACATGGAGAAAACGGTCCTTTATGTTCACAAACATTGTCAAAATCATACTCATCCTGCCTTACTGATAATTTTATTTAAATAAATTTGTTCCAGTGATTTTTGGAATAGTCAAAATCCCATCTGAGAGTTTAGAATATGGACATCTGAGTTTATCTTCTATATAGAATTTGTCACTGAAATAGAGTAGATAAATAATCTCTAAAATATTCATATATTGCCACATATTTTAAGTATGTAGAAATTTACATGACACATACAAAAAAAGATTAGCAGAAAATCAATAACCTTACATGGAACAAAACTATGATATTTAGCCAAAATGAGGATATTTCAACTTCTACAAAATTTCAATTCTGGATTAGAATT
The DNA here is from genome assembly GCF_027595985.1 of Sorex araneus. Classification (NCBI taxonomy): domain Eukaryota; kingdom Metazoa; phylum Chordata; class Mammalia; order Eulipotyphla; family Soricidae; genus Sorex; species Sorex araneus. The sequence continues at coordinate 43,605,660 of NC_073312.1, forward strand.
ATTTCCCCATGCATATAATTTTGGTAACCAAGTTTTCTTGACATGTTTTTTATAATAATACTTTTATTTAAATTTTTAACTACTTGGGGGCTGGAGCAATAGCACAGTGGGTAGGGCATTTGCCTTGCACATAGGTGACCCAGATGCAATTCCCAGCATTGCATATGGTCCCCTGAGCACTGACAGGAGTAATTCCTGAGTGAAGAGCCAGGAGTAACCTCTGTGCATCGCCAGATGTGACCCAAAAAAGAAAAAAGAAACACTTTCCACTTTCCACAATGGATACCCAAAATACAACCAGGCTCAAATTTTTAACTACCTTGCAGAATCAGTATATTTTCTTCTCTATGTTTATTACATTGCATTCATTTTTGTGTCCATTCATATCTTTTGCAGAAAATTGCATTTTGAAAGAGTAACATAAAAAATCTTTATATCTACTGTTATTTAATAATATGCCTTTCTAATATTTTAGGTCCTCACAATTACTTTAGAGCTTAGTGTCCTTGATCATATCATATGTATATTTTTAAATCACATAGTAAACATGTGAGGAAAATAGTCCTGAAACCTATCCAAAATAAATGAAGAGTTAGATTCAAAATGAAAAAGCAATAAATTCTGCTGAGATAGGCTATTGAGAATGTATGTTTCTCTTATCTTGCTCTTGAACTGTGGTGAAGGCCTAACCCTTAATCAGAACTCTGTGTTCATATTTGCAGATACGAAGGAGTGTGCCACAGAGGGCCTTTGCTCGCTGAGAGTTTATTGATCACCCTTGTTCTCACCAGCTTGCAACCTACCCTTTCTAAAAATATACTTCTCTATTCTTTTCCTAGATTGTTTCTTGTGCGCATGCAGGCAAGGTCTCTAGAATGGGAACCCACCATCCTCCCACCTTCAGGCTTGTTTAATAAAATTCTTTCTCAACCCATCATCTTGTCTCAGGACTAATTTGCAGGCTAGAAGGGGAGTAGGAAAAACCTTGAAAGTTATTGTAACTATCCCCCTTTACAAAAAAAAAATTCTGGGTCAAGAAAACGCAGCTCAGAACTGATAGCAACTAGATGTCAAAACTTATTTTTCAAATTCTAAAATCATACTTTCAAAACCTTATTGCCCTTGATGTTTCCTGCTTTCCTCTTAATTTCTGCAGAGGACTTTGACTAATGCTATAACCATTTGAGAAGCTGATGAAAAAGTTGAGGAAGATACACCTATAAAATATAATAATTTAAGGAGAGAAAAAGGGGGAGAGAGGGAAAGATGGCCAAAAAAGGCGAAGGGGAGAGAAAGAGAATAGGGGGTGTTATTGTAGATATTTCAGGAGGAACAATTAGATAGCAGCAACAGCATGCAATTTGTATCAGAATAGAAACACAGTTGATAGCAAAATGAAACTGGGTTGTTTTGCTAGTGATCCTACATTTGTGTGCAGGTGTGATTGTGAGCAAAGATCGAGAACTTTGAACCATAGCACAGTGTAGCAAAAAGTAAAAGGTTGAGTTCCAGAAGGGAGGGAGCCAGAAAAAGTGGCTACTGTGGCTCTATTCCCTAAGGGTTTACATAGGAGATAGATGACCTGTTTCCTGACTGGTCACTGGATCAATTGTTATCTGATAGCAGCATGTAACGGCTGATTTTTTTTTATTATTTCATTTTTTAATGAGTGAATCACCATGAGGGTACCGTAAGAGATTTACACATTTTCATACTTGTGTTTCCCTTATACAATGTTCAAGCACCATCCCTCCACCAGTGTCCATTCTCCACCACCAATGAACCCAGTATCCCTCCCCACCCCAATCCTCTCCGCCCCACCTCCCGCCTCTGTAGCAGGGCATTCCCTTTTTTTCCTCTCTCTCCTTTTGGGTGTTGTGGTCTGTAATAGGGGTATTGAGTGGCCATCGTGTTCAATCTATAGTCTACTTTCAGCACGCATCTGCCCTCCCGAGTGGGTCCTCCAACCACAAGTTTACATGATATTCCCTTCTCTATCTGAACTGCCTTTCCCCCCAGCTTCCAAGCCACGGAGCCAACCTCCTGGTACTTATTTCTACTATTCTTGGGTGTTAGTCTCCTACTCTGTTATTTTATATTCCACAGATGAGCGCAATCTTTCTATGTCTGTCTCTCTCTTTCTGACTCATTTCATTTAGCATGATACTTTCCATGTTGATCCACTTATATGCAAAATTCATGACTTCATCTTTTCTAATAGCTGCACAGTATTCCATTGTATAGATGTACTAGAGTTTCTTTAACCAGTCATCTGTTCTTGTGCACTTGGGTTTTTTCCAGGTTCTGGCTCTTGTAAACAGTGCTGCAATGAACATATAAGTGCAGATGTCATTTCGACTATACTTTTTTGCTTCTCCAGGATATATTCCCAGCAGTGGTATTGCTGGGTCAAATGGAAGCTCAATTTCTAATTTTTTGAAGAGCGTCCTTATTGTTTTCCAGAAGGGCTGAACAAGTCGGCATTCCCAACAACAGTGTAGAAGGGTCTCTTCCTCCCCACATCTCCTCCAACAGTGATTGCTTTTGTTGGATGTGTGCCAGTCTCTGTGGTGTGAGGTGGTATCTCATGGTTGTTTTGATCTGCATTTCCCCTGATGATTAGTGATGAAGAGCATTTTCTCATGTGCTTTTTGGCCATTCATATCTCTTCTTTGGGAAAGTTTCTGTTCATTTCTTTGCACCATTTTCTGATGAGGTTGGGTATTTTCTTCCTGTAGAGTTCAACCAGTGCCTTATATGCCCTTGATATCAACCCTTTATCGGATGGGTATTGGTTGAATATCCTTTCCCATTCTGTAGATTGTCTTTGTATTCTGGTCATTGTATCTTTTGTGGTGCAGAAGCTTCTTAGTTTAGTCCCATTTAGTCCCATTTATTTATCTCTGTTTCCACTTGGTTGCTCAGTGGAGTGTCATCTTTGAAGATACCTTTAGCTTCAATATCGTGGAGGGTTTTGCCAACTTTGTCTTCAATGTACCTTTTGGATTGTGGTTTGATGTTGAGGTCTTTAATCCATTTTGATCTGACTTTTTTGCAAGGTGTCAGGTCGAGGTCTAAGCCCATTCTTTTGCATGTGGTTGTCCAGTTGTGCCCACCTACGTTTGCATTGCCACATACTTGCTCAGTCAGTCAAACTGCCCCTCTCAGTAGCCCAAGTCCCTGTGTCCTTCATATTCTGTTTATGCACATAGGAAGTTTCAGTTTGACTTTCCATGTCTACATGGTGTCTTGTAGGCCCATGGCTCACTGAAACCTGAGGATGTGTAGTTGGAACTGAGTTCATTCAAATCAAAATTACAAGAGAGGATTCCAACTATAAGCCAAGGTGACTAGAAGACAGATTAGTCCACTAGGTATAAATATTGAAAGTTTTAATATAACTAGCTGCTCTTTCCATTATTATTTTTAGACTCAGGAAATAATCCTGCATTTATCTTTCTCTACCAGTGTCTTCTTTTACCTCCCTTATGATATTTCAACTAATTTTCTATAGAGTACATTTATGATTTCCTGCTTATTTCTGTTTGCCTCTTCCTTCAAAGTTTGCACACACTTGTGTTGGTGTTTGCATATGAAAATAGGCCCTCTGTGAATGTAAACTCTGAACCTCTTTCCTGTTCTCTTTACCTCACCATATGGCTCATCTCATCAATACCTAGCAAGTCATTTATTATTGGATGAAGAATTTTATCAGGAAACAACCTCTTCCCAAATTGCAATGAACTATTAATGTTAAATGTTAAAATATTAACACACTAAAATTAAACGGTGTGTATTCTTTTGAGTTACGCAGTAATAACTCTGGCACTAAACTGTTGTTGCCCAAATAAACTGTTAAGCAAACTTCCTGGCAGTTTAGAAAGAAATGGGCATAATCTAGTGAGTAATGCTATTTACACTTAATTTTGTCCAATTATAAATATGTGGCAGGTCCTGTTTAAAGATTTCTGCCTCCCAATAAGCATGAGGATCATGGCTAGCACTTCTTCAGTTCTTTAATTTTAAAGATGAAAAACTTAATCCCAGGCACAGTCACTTGTCCCAAATCTAGTGGTTATTTGTATTTTGTGTTTATTTACTTAACACATCCATTTTTCTCTTTACTTTTTTGTTTCCACACGTGTTTCCTCTAGGTGCTCTATTGTTAACAGATTGTTTTTACAAACCTGAGTATACAGAAATTTATTTCTAGCCTCCTTTCCTTGTTTGTCATTTTGCCCCTGTTGAGTTTTGCTTCCTCTATTCAATGTGAAACCCATAATGTCAGAATCGTAATGAGACATTTCCTACTGACCCACAAAGCTCACTTTGCCAACACAAAAGCATGAAGTTTAAATTTATAATTTCCATTTTTTGCCACTTCTGAATATATTGTGCCTTCTGATATATCATGTTTTCCTTAAGGAATATTTTTTTAAATTAAGAAATTTTTCTTAAATCTAAATAATTGAATAAATGTCTAGAAGGAATACAGAATGATAACGAGAATGTTAAGATAATCTTTACCTGCTTATAGACAGAATATTACCAACAGCTTAAAGTTCCCATGTACCTTTCACCATGAGAAGGTAAAGTTAATGTCATTGTCACTGTTGCTGTCATCCCCTTGCTCATCAATTTGCTCGAGCGGGCACCAGTAACATCTCAATTGTGAGACTTGTTGCTACTGTTTTTGGCATATTGAACATGCCACGAAGAGCTTGCCAGGTTCTGCTGTGTGGGCGAGATACTCTCGGTAGCTTGCCAGGCTCTCCAAGAGGGATGGAGGAATCGAACTGGGGTCGGCCGCATGCAAGGTAAACACCCTACCTGCTGTGCTATGGCTCCAGCCCAAAATGAATGACTATTCCTAATTGTGTATTTATTTTGCCTTATTATTATTATTATTTAGTAATTTCACTGGAACTACTTATTGAACATACATATTTGAGTGAGGCTCACAAGTAGTGTTCAAGAGCTCAAGGGTCAGTGTCAGGGAGACTCAACTAATAGGGACAAAGTCCAACACTAGGGCCTGATGATGCAGTGCTGACAGAGACAAACAGTACTGGCACCCATCAAGGATAAGCCTGGGGGTGCTTGGGAAGCCATATAAGACCAAGATTTAACTTGGGTTCTTGTTCTTGTAAAGCACACACCTCTGATCTCTCCTGGACTCCTTATCAAGTATATTACTTATATGAATGAATGGTATAAAGTTAAATGGATCCTCTTTAAAAATAATTATACTTTGACATTCAACAGAAAGCCTAAGAATGCCAAATATAGTGCTTTTTATGGCAGCTGCTTTGAATAAGTACAAGAATGTATCATCTCATTTTCCATGCTGTTATGTGAGGTGACTGTAGGCTCAGTACTAAGATCTCCATTTGAGGCCCAGAAAGTTTTGTTGATGGGCTTTGCCCTGGTCCAGTAGAAAAAAATTCCAGAGATATTTTATTTCTAATTTCATATTCACTATTATTGTTGATTTTTACCAGGCTAATCAACCTCCCCCCAAATTGTAATGATATATTAATGTCAAATGATAAGAGTCTGTTGCTAGGGTGGTTGCTTGCCAAGGGGCTTGAGTTGGGAGTGTTCCGTGGTCTTCTTTCAAATTCCTTTCCTGGTCTTTTGTTTTGCCCCCAGTTGAGGGTCTTATCAGGTCTGGCTTCCTGTATTTGCAGTCTTGGCCCTATTGGTTTTACTACTTCCTAAGAATTCTATTGCACCTGGGTCCCTTCCCTGTCTCACTGCCTACAAAATATTCAATATTAAAGCTCTCATTCAAAGAAACTTTGAATCTCACAGAAAAAGTCTAAAGAAACTTGAATCTCACAGATGAAAGCAAAGTTCTATGTCAAAGCTTTTAACCTTGCTTAGAAATATTTTTCACACATCTGGGATGGGTGTAAAACAAGAACAGCAAAGAATCCCTGACCCAATGGGAAGTTCAGTCTCAAAATAATTAGAATATAAAGTTATAAATATCATTGCATTAACTAGACATCATGTTTTAGATGAACTCTGAAAATGTTTTATTGTTGTTGTTGTTGTTGTTGTTAATCTAGCTCTCAAATTTGCCACAGAAGTGTTTCCAGGTTCGGGAAAGGTACTTGTTCTAACAGTAGTTTTACAGAGATACAATTTCTCCTTGAAGAGTCAGCATCAAGGGAGATTTTTCTTCCTTCACAAAAACGTTTAAAGGTACCTATTACAGACCTCTGCTAGACGGCTGCCTTGCAGCTGGCCATCCGGTGTAAATGTTTCCACACAACTGAGATCAGCTTTAATCTAAGCCCATGGATGACAGGTAGAGCGACTCACCTCTCTACACATTTGTTATCCCAGAGGAATAGTTCCAGTCCTGAGCCCTGTTAGAGGAAGCGGCAAGCTGCAGAAAGACCTTGGGGTGTGAAGCATGACATCCTCCCTCAACTTATTAACACCATATCTATTCCTGTTTGGCCTTGGATGCTGTTTTGGTGCTATCTGTCAGAAAGGTTTGTGAGTGGTGAATGAAGAGTCAGAGTTTTTGTCGTTTATTGCTCTGTGTGGGCATGAGTCATTTGTCAGAGAGGCAACCTCAGACAATGCTCTCTTTAAAATTTATTTAAAAGAATTATGGATATGGACAATTCTAAAAGAAAAATGCATGTTGTTTTGGATAGATTTTACCTGGAAGACTACGATAGTACTTTGAAACAAAAAATGTTGGGAAGGGTTTAAAATAAATAAAAGTTGTTAAGGGTTGAGAATAACTGTCACATTTTTATCCAATAAAAAAAAATATGTCCCAACATGTATAAAGTCATGTTGTGCTAATTAATACTATATATCATTCATTATACTTAATTATTTCATTGGATGCTTTCCACACTACAATTTAACACAACTTTATAAAAATTAGAAACCTCTCTGCTTTGTTCCACAAATGGTGCTTTAAAAACAAAACGAGTTAAATTTTGCTGTACTCCAGATCCCTTAAATGAAGTCTGCTGATAAAATATTATCTATATAAAAATAAAATTCAATTCACTTATGTCATTCAATTTGAGGATTCAGAAAATCTCTTTCCAAATGACAATGCATTAGTTACTGTTCATTGTTAACTTTCAAATTAGCAATTATATAGGCACAATTGATTTGTAAAAAATTTAAATCTTTTGTTGATAAATGCTTTAAAAGAAGATAGCATCTATCTATTGTTTCAAATGGCTATGAAACTGAATGAGCAGATACATACATTTAGTTTGCTATTGCTGGCGTTTTACAAATAGCATTTTTTCTAGTTTCCTAATGTGGGCAAAGAAAGGATGCATATACCACCACTAGCATGTACCACCACTTTTTTTTTTTTAATTTCTTGGGTCAAACCTGGTGGTGCTCAGGGGTTACTCCTGGCTCTGCACTCAGGAATTACTCCTGGTGGTGCACAGAGAACCATATGGGATGCTGGGGCTAGAACCTAGGCAGGCCACTTGCAAGGCAAACGCCCTACCCACTGTACTATCATCCAGATCTCCACTTTTCTATTTTATTAAAATTAAGAATTTTAGGGGCCGGAGCGATAGCACAGAGGGTAGGGCGTTTGCCTTGCACGCGGCCAACCCGGGTTCGATCCCCGGCATCCCATATGGTCCCCCAAGCACTGTCAGGAGTAATTCCTGAGTGCAAAAGCCAGGAGTAACCCCTGAGCATCGCTGGGTGTGACCCCCCCAAAAAAAAGCAAAAAAAAAAATTAAGAATTTTAATAATTTATAGACAAGTGAAATAAGTCATTGTATGCTTTTATAATTCCATAGTTTTAAATGAATGTTCATTACTTTAAAATGTACTTTTAAAACTATGTAATATAGAACATTTTTATTATAAAAATAAGTATTTTGAATACATAAATATTGAAAATACTAACAAGCATAAATGAAATGCTAAAATGTAATCAATATAAAATTGAATTTAGTGTGTACTTGCTCTATAAGTATTTATTTATTTATTTATTTATTTTGCTTTTTGGGTCACACCTGGTGATGCTCAGGGTTTACTCCTGGCTCTTCACTCAGGAATTACTCCTGGTGGTGCTTGGGGGGCCATATGGGATGCTGGGAATTGAAACCTGGTCGGCCACGTGCAAGACAAACACTCTACCTGCTATGCTATCGTTCCAGTCCCTATAAGTATTTAATTTTACTATTGCTTTTCCCCCTTTGGATTTTGAGCTATATTCTGTTGTACTAAAGGATTACTCCTATCTTTTTGCTCCAGGTTCACTCCTTTCAGGGCTTAGGGACCATATGTGGTACTAGAGATTAAACCTGGGTGGGCTCCTTGCGAAGTACTATCTCCCTTGCCCCTTTACTATCACCTTCTTTAGTAAAGCATATGCTCTACTTTTGGACCACTTCAAAAACTGGATTTTTTTGTTTTCTTACATTGCAATTGCAGTAAAAAAAACTGGGAGAAAACAAACAAAAAACAAAAACATATGTTCCCAGTGTGTCTCTTGCCTATCCACTACTTAAACTGGACATCTATGGGCTATGTTCTTTGTAAGCAAGATAGTGAAGGTTTCTCTGCAAGGTTTAATACCCTACAGTTTGTAAATCAAATGAATTGTTACATCTAACATAGATGATATCAATGACACTGTTATCATAAAACTGTTTTAATTCTTAAATTAGTCTCTGAGTTATAGTATGAAAAATTAACACACAAACTTCAGATGTTAAGGAAGTTGCAATAACTCATTTTACAGCTTTAAGAAGGTAGTTAGGGTTCCCCAGTGTTTTCTCTTAAATGAGTTATTACACATAAACTCATGTATAGGCTTAATATTTTACTTTCTATAGATTCTGTGTGAAAACTTATGTAGCCCACATAGTATTCTAGATATTAGTTACAGAATTGTAATAACCTCCTTCCCCATTTGTAGACTATTTCACAAAATAATTATATATTTTAAGCATTTTAATATAATTTATCTTATGGTTCAACTACTTAAAGTATATAATTAAATGCTTTTTATTCATAAATATGTGGACAATGGGCAAAATATGAATTTGTAACAATTTGATTACCCCAATTGGAAACCTCATTTTTATTTTTGAGGTCTAGAAAACCACTAACTTACTTTCTCATCTATATATTTTCCTTGCTTAAGCCATTTTATACAGTGAAATCATACAATATGTGGAATTTTGTGACTGGCATCTTTCATTTAGCATGGTGTTTTGGAGACATTCTTGTATCAATATTTCATTATTTGTATTGTCAAGTTGCATTCTGCAAAATACGTTTACTAGATTTACTCCAGGTATTCATCAAGTTATGGGCATTTGGATTGTTTTTATTTAGAAACTACCATGAGAAATATTGCTGTTTACATTTGTGTTAAAGTTTTTATTTCGGTGTTTGATTCTATTTCACGTAGGTGTAGGTGGATGCCTCTGAGTAGAATTGCTGGGTCAAAAGCAATTGATTTTGGATATTTTTGGAACTGTTGAACTATTTTACAAAGTGTTTGTACAATTTCCATCAGCAATATGTTTACCTTTTGCATTTTCTGACAGTGCTTGCTAATATCTGATCTTTGAATTATTGTCATGTGTGTGTATGTGTGTGTGTGTGTGTGTGTGTGTATGTTTGTGTGTGTGTGTGTGTGTGTGTGTGGTGGTGGTAAACGTGGGCCACACCTAACACTCAGGGCTTATTTCTTACTCTACACTCAGGGATCACTTCTGACAGGCTCAGGGGGCCATTTGGGGTCACCAGGGATTCAGCTCAGGTCAGCCATTTGCATGTCATTCTGGTCCAGATTATTGTCTTCCTAAGAGACTCTGAAGTAACGTTTCACAGTGGTTTTGATATTAATTTATCCAGTAACTAATGATCTTCTACATATTTTCATGTGATTATTTGTGACTTGTACAGAACATTTGGGAAATTCTACTAATTCTATATCATCTTTAACAATTTAGCTGTTTTTCTATTGAGTTTGAATTCTTTGTATGTTTTAGGGAGAGTATTTTATAATGTTTAAGACTTGTGAATATTTCCGATTTTATGAGTTTTTTTATGTGCTTTATAATGTGATTTAAATCACGTATTTTCTTAATTTTATGAAGTCCAATTTTTCTTTTTTTCCTCTTAAACTTTTAGCCCATTTTTGTTACTGTGAACAAGGGATGCTGTCTCGTTTGTCAAGGTGTCGAAAATCAGATGGGCTGGACATGTAATGTGATTTGGAGATGGCTGCTGGATTAGAGCTGTTATCAACTGGATTCCACGGGGCGTCAAAAGAATGCATGGGCACCAACCTACAAGATGGTCAGACTTCTTCTTCAAGACCCTGAATGAACGGTTTGAGGCTCTTCATCTTCCTGGAGAGTCCAGATGCCATTGGGCTACACCAGCACTCCACAGGGGCAAGTGGAGACATTACTGGTACCCACTCAAGCAAATTGATGAGCAATAGGGTGACAAGTGACAAGTGACAAAGAGACTTTTAGCACCCAATAGAAAAAACAGTGCCTAACTCAGTTATAAGATTTTACTGCTGTATTTTCCCCTTGAGTTTAAATATTGTATTTTAATTTTTACTTATAGATCTGTAATTTATTTCACTTTATTTTGAATATATTATGTAATTAAAACACCTAAATTTATATTTTTGAATTTAGATAGATATGTCTCAGTGGCATCTTTGAAAAAAAGTCCTTTTCCTGAATAAATCATCTTGATACTCATCAAAATGTACCACAAATGTGTAGATTTTCTTCTTTTTTTTATTTTTAAAATTTTATTGAATCATCGTGAGATAGTTATAAGCTTTTATGTTTGGGTTACAATCTCACAATGATCAAACACCCATCCCTCTACCAGTGCACATTCCCCACCACCAATATCCCGGGTATACCCTTCCCTTACCCACCCTCTCCCTGCCTCCATGGCAGACAATATTCCCCATACTCTCTCTCTACTTTGGGGCATTATAGACTGCAACACAGACACTGAGAGGTCATCATGTTTGGTCCATTATCTACTTTCGGCATGCATCTCCCAACCCAACTGGTTCTTCAAGCAATCATTTTCTTAGTGATCCCTTCTCTATTCCATCTGCCTTCTCCCTTCTGCTCATGAAGTAGTCTTCCAGCAATGGGACAATCCCCCTGGCCCTTGTATCTACTGTCCTTGGGTGTCAGCCTCATTTGATGGTACCCTACACTCCACAAATGAGTGCAGTCTCTCTATGTCTGTCCCTCTATTTCTGACTCATTTCACTTAGCATGATACTCTCCATGTTTATCCATTTATAAGCAAATTTCATGACTTCATGTCTCCTAACAGCTGCATAGTATTCCATTGTCTAGATGTAGTCATCTGTTTTAGGGCACTGGGGTTGTTTGCAGATTTTGGCTATTGTGAACAGTGCTACAATGAATATATAGGTACAGATGTCATTTCTACTGTGCTTTTTTGCATCCTCTGGATGTATTCCCAGAAGTTGTTTTGAGGGGTCATATGGAAGCTCAATTTCTAGTTTTTGAAGGACTGTCCATATTGTTTTCCAGAAAAGCTGGACCAGTTGGCATTCCCACCAACAGTGAAGGAGTGTCCCTTTTTCCCCACATCCACACCAGCACTGGTTGCTTCTGTTCTTTTGAATGTGTGCCAGTCTCTGTATGGTATTGGGATAAAAACGGATGTGCAAGCCAATGAAACAGAGTTGAATATCCTGTCACAGACCCCCAAATATATGGCCACTTGATCTTTGACAAAGGAGCAAGAAATGCAAAGTGGAACAAGGAAAGCCTCTTCAACAAGCGGTGCTGGGAAAACTGGATAGCTACCTGCAAAAAAAATGAACTCTGACCTCTGTCTAATGCCAGGCACAAAAGTCAGATCAAAGTGGATTAAAGACCTCAATATCAAACATGAATCTATAGGGTCCATAGAAGAAAATGTAGGCAGAATTTTCCATGACATTGAAGCTTAAAGTATCTTTAAGAACAAAAGAGCACTGACCATGCAAGTAGAAGCAAATATAAACAAATGGGACTACATCAAACTAAGAAGCTTCTGCACTTCAAGAGAAACAGTGACCAAAATACAGAAAGAGCCCACAGATTGGGAAAGAATACTTACCCAATACTCTTCTGATAAGGGATTAATATCCAGGATATACCAGATACTTGTAGAATTGTATAAGAAAAAGACTTCCAATTCCATCAAAAAATGGGGGAAAAAAATGAATAGAAGTTTCCTCAAAAATGAAATGCAAAAGGCCCAAAGGCACATGAAAAAATGCTCCACATCACTAGTCATCAGGGAGATGCAAATCAAAACAACAATGAGATATCATCTCACACCACAGAGACTGGCACACATTCAAAAGATTTTCTTCTTAACCATTCTATTTAATTGGCTGATGTTTATTATTGTGCTATTAGCACAACAGCATGATTCTTGTACCTCATAGCAAGTTTTGATATTATAATGATGAATTATCCAACTACATTCTTTTATCCCAAGAACACTATATTTTTAATATAGACAATGTAGCCTTCAGATTTTTATAGAATTATATTAAACCTATAGAGTAAAATATTTTGGCAGTTATCAGTATTACTTTCCTTCCATAATTATGGATCATCTCTACATTAGTCTCAGGTCCTGTAGTATTTTAAACATTAATTTTGGTTTTTGAAGTAATATTTGGTTCCTTTTGTCACATTTATTAATATATTGAGTATATATCATTTGTATTTATGTTGTCTCCAGAAATAAGTGTTTTTAACAAAGAAACCTGTCTCAAAGCAATATTAACATATTTGGTCAAGGTGTTTTTTCATACTAAGTCATCCCCTCTTAATTTTGTAAGAATATTTTTTCTAGGTATGTATGTCATTTCTTAGCATAGAATACAATTCCTGATATTCTCAATTTACTTAAAAATTTGTGTCATGGGTCAGAGAGATAGTATAGAAGCTAACATTCTTGCCTTGCACATAGCTGACCTGGCACACAGTTTCAATCCCTGGCATCACATTTGGTCCCACAAGCAAGCCAGTAATATTCCTAGGTATAGAACCAAGAGTAATAGCTGAATACCACAAGGTGTGGTCCAAGTAGGGCATTTGCTTTGCACGCAGCTGACCCAGATTCTGATTCCTCCGCCCCTCTCGGAGAACCTGGCAAACTACTGAGGGTATCTTGCCTGCACGGCAGAGCCTGACAAGCTGCCCGTGGCGTATTAGGTATGCCAAAAACAGTAACAACAAGTCTCATAATGGAGACGTTACTGGTGCCTGCTTGAGCAAATCAATGAGCAATGGGATGACAGTGATACAGTGAAATAAATATATATAAAACAAAGATATATAAATATATATAAACATATATATTAATATTTTTTTATTTTACATGTCTATATTATTAAATGTATTATTTTATTTCTATTAATATAATGTACATTTTTCTCATCCAGCCTGAGAAGAAGCCAGTGAGATGATTTTTTTCCCCAGTATCTAAAATTTATTCTACAAATATTCTAAGCATTATTATTTTCCTTTAGCATATTTAGGATATTTAACATATAATTAAAATCACATCATCTACAAATGATAATTTTAGAATAATCAACAGTGATCTACAAATGAAAATAAATTTTATTTTGAATATCTTAATTCCGTTTCGTCTATAACTGTCCTAGTACAATGTTGACTAAAAATGGCATGGGTAGATATTTTGTCTGCTTATCTTTGGAGAAACACATTTATTCGTCGAGCTTTAAGTATTTATACATATGTGTGAATTTTGCATATATAATTGAAATATTTTCTTTTTTTCTGCTTTGTTTGTTTTACCATGAAGTGCCAATACATTTTTCTCAAATGCCTTTTATTTTTTTATAAATTTATTTATTGAATCACCATGAGAACAGTTACAAAGTTTTTGGGTTTAAGTTTCAGTCATACATACAATGATGAAACACCCATCCCTTCACCAGTGCACATTTACCACCACCAAAACCCACAGTATAAACCCCCATCGATGCCACATCCTTCCCCTACCTGTGTGGCAAATGATTTCCAGATTACTTTCTCTTTACTTTGATTACATTCAATATTTCAACACCAGACCACCATTATTACTTGGGATTTTCACTCAGACTTGCTGAAAAGGCAACATTAAACAATTTATTTTCTATTGCTGATTGTGAATAGCGTATGATGTCAAGGCAATCGCCACCATGCGTTTTTGGAATTCTGAAATTTTAATAATTAAATCTGAGGGATTTCTGCCCAAAGCCGCTGGGTTCTGAGTGTGTCTCTGGGATCATGGTCATTAAGCAACTTAATCAGTAGCTGGAGGGACTGTTCGTGGGTGGTGACTCGGGGTCTCATTGGGTTGGGGGAGGACAAGGGCTGGCTCCACCCACATCCCATGAGGCCCCACATGTCTTGTCACTGCTGGCCTATTCCTGACTGTCCAATGGCCTCTGCAAGATGGCGGCCATTGAGCTGCCAGGGAGAATAGGCAGAGGAACAAACCTTTATCCACCTGGGGTGGCCTGGCGCCTGTAACAATGCAAAGTCCAAACGCATTTCTGCCAAAGATCGCTGGGTTCCAAGATTCATTTGTGTGTCTTTCACAAAGGCCTTTTTAATATGTATTGAGATTAACAGATAGACTGTGTTTTATATTCTCTTTTAAAACTCACAATTTATGTTTTAAATCAATCAATTTATTGTCTTTGGGATCTATTCTACTTAATATGAAATTAATCTCCACAATTTCTAGCTTATCAATCTATTATTTTCAACTATAACATTGGACATAAATTGTCCTTTACTAGAATGTGATTAAAGTGGATTCATCTTTGGCAGGGCCAGTGCCAGTGCATTTCCTCTCTTGAGGTTGGTTCTACATTAAGAAGAGGGCTTGTAATACTTGCCTCTCTCCTTGACAGTTTACCTCTTCTTTCTCTTAGCGAATCTTCTAGTTGGTCTACCTATTGCTTAATTTACTACTATTAGTATGATGAAGCCATCGGTGTCCTTTTGATGTTTCAAAACTTTTTTACTTTTGAGCCCTTAACAGATGAACATCCCACAATTAGCTTCAAATAGTCATGTAGCCAGTGCTTGCCTGCCTTTCCTTCCTTCCTTCCTTCCTTCCTTCCTTCCTTCCTTCCTTCCTTCCTTCCTTCCTTCCTTCCTTCCTTCCTTCCTTCCTTCCTTCCTTCCTTCCTTCCTTCCTTCCTTCCTTCCTTCCTTCCTTCCTTCCTTCCTTCCTTCCTTCCTTCCTTCCTTCCTTCCCTTTGTTTTACATTGTTTTATCTTCACTGGGTGGTGAAGTGAAAAATCAGATAATAGAGGAGTCTTTGGGTTTACTGAACCCAAATGGAAGCTACAGCCAAGGTTTTCTCAGTTTCTGTGTGTCTGGATCAGGGACTAGAGGACTTTATCTGCATGAGCTATGAGCTTGTAAGCATTCATTTGTGGAGTTTGGGAGATGATTGAAAGCTCTGAATGTTACTAGACAATGAATCATAGTACTATAGTCACCAAAACAAAAAGAGAAGCACTTATAATTCCATTTGATAGCTGTTTAGTGATTGTCTCTAGCATTGAGCTATGACTATACTGATTTTTGAAAGTGGGGCACAATGTCTTCAAATTTAGGGTCACAGGAAAGAGGTAGAAGTGGGTTGCTTTGTCAAGAATAGACACAATAAAGATCCTACAAATGAACTTTTAGTACCTTAAAGGTGAAAGTTTCAATATTGTTGTCAAGATGTCTGAAGACATACATTTTCTTTTCATAATGTAAAAAAAAAAAACTTGATTCAGTAATTCTAACTGCCTGGGGATAATACCCATAATGTTTAGGTACAACAAAAAGAGGTGGTAGGATTGATTGATAGTGCTGGGAATTGCATTTATTCATTGCTCTTAGAGAAGCTGACTTCTTTTTGCAAATCAGGATAGAGTAGAGGTGGTTCAAGATTAGAAATAGAAAATTAGGCAGTGGAAAATAGAATAGTCACATTTTGAAATAGGAGAACACAGATGATTAAGGGCAGGGGAATGTTGTAAAAGAAGCCACAACCCACAGTTTGAAGAGTCAAAAGTTGAATTTATTTTAAGTTCTCAGGAATAGGAATCCAGAAATCTAATGTGAAGAATGGAAGTCAGCTTTAAATAAAGTTCAGAGTTATTTGGAATTGAGGAAGGTGAAATTTAATATAATTAATATAGCATATAGTTATACTCTAATCAAGAAAAGTTGACTGGGTAAAATAGATTCTATTCAAAGAGCTTGTGGATGCTGGCAAGTATATTTGCAGTTTTGAAATCTCCAAAAATGGAATGTGTAGGTTTATACCTGTGTAAACACAAAAATAAAAAGAAAGGGCGCGGGAGAGGGAAGGGATGCCTCACCGCACCGAGCCAGGCACAGGGCCTAGGGGAGCAGCTGTCTCTCCCGCCACCCGAGTTCGGTAGCCTCCAGCCGCTTCCCCCACCCCGGGGAGGTTGATGGCGAAGATGTGGCAGGCGAAGGAAGGAACGGAGCCAAGATGGTTGGTCTCACTTGCAGTTTATTCCAATCTTCCCCCTATACACTCTCCTCTGGAACTCTCCCCCTGCCCCCTCATACAGCTACCTTAAATCTCCCCGTCCCCCAGCAGCCTGGGGCTTATCTAAAGGTGTGGTTACAATCCATAGGGGGTATAGTTCTATCCCTTAGGGGAATGCCTTCACTAGGACAGAATCTCTCTTTCAGCAGGAGGACCCACCCAAGGGCAGAGTCCCATGAATGTGTTTCTCTTCTCCTCAGCAAGCAAACATATAAGAATTCATAATATTAATCATTTTGTATGGACACAATAAGAGATGCATTAAAGCTTATAGAATTGCTCTTCTGGGGCCATCTCAATCTCAGACTACAGTGCTCAGGCCAGATCAGTCTTTCCTATCCCTGGCAGGGTCCCAGTCTCATAATTACTATTGGATCATGACAGCATTTGTCTATGATCAAGCTCTTAACTTATAGTTAAGAATTAGGCACTTTGGCCAGGCCCATCTCGATGCCAGGGTAGCACATAACTCACCGCTTGCCCTGGATCCTTCCCGTCCCACGTCGGGGACCCTACTTTGGGGTGCTAGGAACTGAGGGCAACTGAGGCTTAAGTGGAGAAAGCAGATGCCCAGAAGGGAATAATATTCGAGGCCAATTAAGTCTTAAGTTATAAAAACATAATATCGCCTTCTTGTGTCTATACAAAAAGAACATAGCTTTAAAGTAAATTATTCAAAAGGCATAAAGAGGAGAGAAAGGCAATGTTATAATATTCAGTGTCCTAGAAAGTTCTGACCTTACAATTAACAGAGTTTGATTAAGGGAAGAGCAGATAAACTGATAGAAATGGTTACAGATGAACAAAGGAATGGGAGTGACTTGGGAGCACTTTGATGGGTGTGACTGATAAACCTAAGCTCCTAGGGCAAGGGGAGCAAGGACGAACCAAAATCAGGCCTAACATATTTAGAGCTATATTCCAACATCACCGAATATAGATTATTCTGTAGCACTGTAGCACTGTCATCCCGTTGTTCATCAATTTGCTCGAGCGAGCACCAGTAACGTCTCCATTGTGAGATGGTGTTACTGTTTTTGGCATATCAAATATGCCTCAGGTAGCTTGCCAGGCTCTGCCGTGTGGGTGAGATACTCTCGGTAGCTTGCCAGGCTCTCCAAGAGGGGTGGAGGAATCGAACCCAGGTCGGCCGCATGCAAGGCAAATGCCCTACCCACTGTAGATTATTGTTTGTCAGAGCTTATTAAAAATTCACAATCTAGGGAGTTCATATTACCTATATATTCGTGTACCCTTTACTTAACCTGAGATCTTATTTATGAATAATAGGTTGAGAAGTACACATTATCTTAAATAAAATTTCAAGCTTAATGAAGTATTAAAAAATTGCTAATAGGTGTATATTTTACTCAACCGGTGGGATCATGCAGAAAGAACATTTGTAGGATTTTGAAGTTTTCAGATAATGGTTGCTTGCAGGCGAATCTGGGAAATTGGAAATGTATACATGTATTTAGTAAATTTGCATGTTTTCAGTTTTATAGTAACTGATTTACTTTTGGGGCTGGAGTGATAGCACAGCAGTTGGGCATTCGCCTTTCACTCGGCTGACCCGAGTTTGATTCCTCCACCCCTCTCCGAGAGACCGGCAAGCTACTGGGAGTATGGAGCCCGAACGGCAGAGCCTGGCAAGCTACCCATGCATATTGGATACGGCAAAAAGAGTAACAATAAGTCTCTCAATGAGAGACGTTACTGGTGCTCGCTTGAACAAATGGATGAGCAACGGGATGACAGACAGACACACAGACAGATTTACTTTTGGTATTTAGTGCAAAGCTTTCTGATATGTAATATTTTTGTATGTTTGAGAGACCCCTGTTGTAAATGTCCATGTTGTCTCCACTGAAAAACACTTAGAATTAAGAAAATTTGGTATATGTATTAATCTTATAATGATCCTAACAGGTAGGTCGCACAATTGAGATAAGGAACAAAATTCATCAATTCTAAAATACTATTTGAGGGGCTGGAGAGGTAATATAATAGAAGAGGTGTTTGCCTTGCACAAAGCTAGAATTATACCCTGACTACAGCCAGACTTTGGTTGTATAAACAGGATATAGACCCAAACAGAAACAACAACAAAATGAAACCCCTAAAATTAAAAGAAAAATAACATTTTTTTTTTTAATAAAAACACTGATAAACATGTGGAAGGGAAGAACAGAAAAAAAAACTGGCTATGCTCAGAGGTCCACTGAATTAAAATCAGATTGTCCTAATAAGATACCACTGGACACAGTATAAATATAAGAGATTAAAAAAAATGAAGTATGATGCCTTGTGGACTTATATCTGATGCTTTTGCCAGGGTTTAGTGAAAACTATCAGGTACTTTCTCTCTGCCAAGTGGGCTCCCTTCCCTGAAAAATGAAAGTTGCTTAGGCATCTCTTTGACCCACTGCTGCCTGCCTCTATTATTGTTTCCTCATTCTCTTGAGTTGTTCATGGCTCCTCCCCTCTTTTATATCAACTAAGTATATGCTTATACTGTTGTCCCTCCACGGTGATTATATGCTGTTGGCTTGATTTCCAAGAGAAACCTCGGCATTTTGCCTGGAGGCAGCATTATTGAGATCTAAACCTCAGATTATAACTTCAGGGGGCAAAATGTGCCTCCTTTACTCAGATCCTAGTAGAACATTGTGGGTCAAACCCCACAAAAATATATTGAAACCATAAAGAATAATATTTCCTTATTCTAAAAACTTAGGGTGCAAGGCTTAAGAGGAGGCATCTAATTAACAACCACTAGGACATTTATTGAGTGACTTTTCCACAGTGAGCGTTCATATCTATTCAACAGTTTCAAGGAAAAGGGTAAATTTCTTTCCTCAGGGTGAAGACTGAAACTAGACAAGAAAGTAACTTTCTTAAGGGCATAAGGTTCTTAAGTAGCTCACCTGGGGTTGGGGGAGAACTGGAGGACAGAAACTTAGAGCATACTTCTGGAAACTTCCACATTCTTTTTCAACCAGAGCAACCCCACTTAACATATTGCTGTTCTAAGTGAGTTTCATTTAAAGATGTGAAAAGGGAGCCCCAGAGCTAAGAGTTTATCTTTGGATCTTGTTTTCTTGACTCTGTGAACTAACTTTGAAGTGGAATTGTTCTTCCAATGGGAATGTTAGAAATGAATTTGAACGATTTATATACTTGCCAGGGGATCTTGTTACCATGAAATTATTCTTTGTGATTCTATTTTCATGATAAACCAAGGTCTTTTTATTCTCCTTTTTTCTGTTAGTTTGTTCATGTTAGCCTACATTGAATACTAAGAGAATAGTGTAGTTTTTATGCAGATCCCATAAACATAGTTACAGAAGAATTAGAAATGATTAGCCTCACAGCCATCTGAAAATGCACTGTTAAATAGTTAGAACTAATTCTGAAAGCTGAAAACTCTTATGAACAGCCCATTACTGTAATTGGCTTTTGTGCAACAAATAGACTATGTTCCTCAGGGCTTTGTAGGGAAATGAAATAAATTGAATATAAACTAGATTACCATTCCTTAAAGTACCTTTAAGTACTTTGTGTAGTCTAGTCCTTCAGAGATATTTGCCAATGTTATGGCTTCCCCCACATGTCTCATTCATTTGTTGTTTTTCATTTAGAATCTAGTAAACGGGTCAGTGAAGAACATTAGAAAAGTATCCACATAATTAGATTTAATTTTATAATAAATATGTTATACCTCTTCATCAAGAAGAATATATGCCATTAATTTGTATTACTTTAACCTTTTTAATGACTCTCCAATTTTCACTTTTAATGAATTCCAATCTATCTCACCATATCCATCTTTAATATGTTTCTTTATGTGTATGTATCTTTAATATGTATCATTAATAAATATCTTAATAAACATTACTTAATATGTAATAGGTGGTATCCCTTCCATAAACAAATTTCACACATGTATTATCTGATGAATATGTTGTGTTACTATTGACCATGAGGAATCAATTAATAAAGTCCCGCATACCATTTATTTAGAGAAGGAGAAGAATTTGGTTTTGGATTGTTCATAATATTGTAGGATGAAGCCTAATCAAATGGTCAGTGTGAATTTGTTTCCTAAAGGTTTTTTGAGATTTCATAGACTAATTACCTTCTAGAATAAGGAAGAGGTCAATTTTTATTTAAATTAGCTTTTTATTCTCTAATTGCTCATAATGTTGCTATGTGGTTTAATGTAATCTAACTATGAAGTCTAATTTAGTCAATTTATGTAGTCTAATGTAGTCTAACTTCCAGTATTGTATAGTATTAGTAACAGCAAGTTTTATAGTGTTTTTTCAAGTCACAATTTTCACAATAGCTGAAAAAGAGCAAACTGATACATGCAGATGAAAGTGGGAACTGGTTTAGATATCTGTTTTATAGCCATCTAAAAATTAAAAGTACAATTTCATATTTTATGTACACATGCAGAAAGTGCATCAATAATGATAATACCAACTGATATTATACCAATTGGTATTATCATTGGTATAATTGTTATTATATATAATTGGTATAATTGATACTATCAATTATAATGTCAAATATCAATGTGTTAATATTATGAATAATATACTCTCAAAACGAATCACAGGATTACTCTAGGATTACTCTCTCATATACATACATATAAAGTGAAAAATGGTGAGTTATGTCTTGGAAACTAAAGTGAAAAAAATAGGTATGATTGTTTTTTGTCATGTACCCTTTAATATTCTAATGTGTTTTCTATATATTAAAAATAATGCTTAAATAAAAACAATAACTTAAAAAACATCACCATGCTTCTTTGTAAATTCAATTGCTATTTTAAGCCACATTATTATGACCTAAAGTAAATATCATATATTTTTTTAATTTATGTAGTTTTGTTTTAGAGCCATTCTCAGCAGGGGCTAGGGCTTACTCCTGGTGCTACACTTACTCCTGGTGACTCAGGGGACTACTATATGGGGTTCTTAGGAGAAAACCAGGACTGGTGATGTGCAATTGGTATACTATCAGTCTGGTCCTAGTAAAGTTATTTTTTTTAATTCAATTTCTAAGAGAGGAGTAGGGAGGGACCAGCTACAGTAAATAAGTGAGGAGTAGGGAGGGGCCAGCTATTGTAGATAAGTGAGGGGTAGGAAGGGAGCCACCTCCCTACATGCCACCAGCACGGCAGAGCCTGGAAAGCTACCTGTGGCATATTCGGTATGCCAAAAACAGTAACAAAAATGGGCCTCACTCCCCTGACCCTAAAAAGGCCTCCAATATGGCAGCGTTGAGAAGGACAATCAAGGAGAGGGTCTAAAATCTCATGGCCGAACTAGGCTCCCCAAACAAAGAAGGACTAAAATGACTGTCTGCACTTTTAACGCACGTACGCTGGCATCAGAAGCTTGTATCAAGTACCTGATGGTGCAAGCACAGAAGATCAAGTAAGACGTCATTGAATTGACCAAGACGAGAAGGCATTGAGCACATCATGCAGTTTTCAACACTGGCAAAGAATTGTTCCTCTGAACATGCGACAGTAGAGGTATCTATCGGTGGTGTCGGTGTCCTTGTCAACACAGACTTGGCCATAAGCATTAATTCATTTGAATGCCTAACAACTCAAATTGGACGTTTGTGTTTCAATAGATGTGTCTCATTGCTAGCAATTACTATCTTCATCATCTACGCACCAACATCCAACTACAACAAAGAAGAAATTAAGAAGTTCTACATGGAGCTGGAGAAGTTCTCCAAAGATGACCACATCTTCTACAAAGTCATTGTCAGTGATTATAATGCCAGGATAGGACCAAGAAGGTCAACTGAAGAACTCCACATTGGAACCCATGGCCTAGAATAGAATGAACAGTCTGAGTTCATCACGTTGACCAAGACCATCCATGGTAACTTAAAGTTCCAGGAGGCCAAATCTAAACATTGGACATGGGAATCTCCCGATGAACAGTTCCACAACAAAATTGACCGCATTATATTCAATCGACAGTTTTGCTTGACCAATATTTTTGTTGTCCCAAAATTCCAAATGGGATCAGACCACCGTCTCCTTCATGCGAAATTCTATTTCATGGAGAGGGGAGAAAGGGCTGCAAAGTTTAAGAAGAGAACTCCCAAAACAACCACTAACTGGGAGCTATTTGGCACTATTGAAGCAATATGGGAAGATGCCTTCATTGACAACATTGATGAGGAATACAATCGACTGATTCTCATCTCCATGATTGTGTGAGGAACACCAAGAGAGAGAAAGCCACAAAAAGATGCCTGTCTTCCAAAACGTTAGAGCTCATTTGCCAACGTGGTTTGGCATGAGCTTCAGGCAATCACAAGCTAATGTCCAAGCTCACAAAGCTGTGCATAACAGCAATAAAGGAACACTTCAAAGAGAGAAGAGCAGCAGTATTGGCCAATGAGACAGAAGCTGGGAAAAGTATTCACAATGCCTGTACGATGACATTGCTTTGTCTTTTCCCCCCTTGCTAAGGAGCTTAAGTTTATTCCGGTCACACCCATCATGGTGCTCCCGAGTCACTCCCATTCCTTTGTTTTTCTGTAACCACTTCTCTATGCTCTCTTCCCCAAAACAGTTAATCAGCTTTTACCCCTAATCAGACTGTTAATTTGTAAGGTCAGATCTTTCTAGGACACTGAACTTATATTGTAAGTTAATATTCCCTTTCTCCTCTCCTTGTGTCTTTTTAATAGTTTACTTTAAGGCAATGTCCTTATTGTATAGACACAAGAAGACAATATTATGCTTTTGTAACTTGGGACTTAATTGGCTTCAAATATTATTCATTCCCAGGTATCTGCTTTCTCCACTTAAGCTTCAGTTGCCCTCAGTTCCTAGCACCCCCAAATCAGGGTCACAACGAGGGATGGGACAGATCCAGGGCAAGTGGTGAGTTATGTGCGACCCTGGCATCGAGATGGGCCTGGCCAAAGTGCCTAATTCTTAACTATAAGTTAAGAGCTTGATCATGTAAAAATGCTGTCATGATCCAAAAGTAATGATGAGACTAGGACCCTCCTAGGGATAGGAAAGACTAATCTGGCCTGAGCACTGTAGTCTGAGATTGAGATGGCCCCAGGATAGCAATTCTATAAGCTCAATGCATCTCTTATTTTGTTCATACAAAATGATTAATATTGTGAATGCTTATATGTTTGCTGGATGAGGAGAGGGGAAACATACTCATGAGACCCCACCCTTGGGTGGATCCTCCTGCTGAAAGAGAATCTGTCCTAGAAGTAGCATCCCCTGAGGGGAAGAACTTTACCCCTATTGATGGTGACCACACCTATGTGTAAGCCCCAATCCCCTCATGCTGGGGGTATGTAACTAGGCTGTAAGAGTGGGTTGGGGGAGAGATCCAAAGCCAGGAGAGAAGCAGAGAGAGAGAGAGAAAGAGATAGGAGAATGGAATAAAGGACAACTGATCGGCTTGGCCCTCGTTTTCTTCTCTGTCTGCCCCATGGCCTGGGCCGCTCTGGCTGGGCAAGCAGCCCAGGACCAATGCCCCTCAAACCCAGGGGGCAGCTGACAGGGAGAGCCTCTGGGGCTCTCCCCCAGTCGCCCCCGGCAGCTTAGTTTTTTACAAATGCCCACCTGTCCTTCGCCAACTATAAGACCAAGATGACTGCCCTACGACATCCTGATCTGTCACATCTTCCAGAAGGGCAATGGAAAAGGTTATACACGACTTCTACTCAGATCTCTTTGATAGTCATGTCCACCTGCTCACATACAAAATTTTGCAGGATGGATATATCATTCCCAGCGTTCTCGCTTCCAAAATCCGACATGTTATTTCATTGGTAAAGAAGCATACAGCACCCGGTCCAGACAAGGTCAGAACCGAACACCTGAAGGAATCAGCTGCCAGTACTCCTCAATACACTGGCTCAGCTCTTCACACACTACCTGTCTGAATGCAAGGTGCTGTCCGAATGGAAACACAGCAGGACCATCCTATTGCACAAGAAGGGAGACATCCATGGCATTGGCAACTATTGCCCAATCTGCCTGTTGTCAGTAGTCTACAAGTTGTTCACTTGAGTAATTCTGAATAGGATAGGCAGAACACTAGACAAAGGACAACCATGCAAGCAAGCTGGATTCCGAAAAGGATTCAGCATGAATGACCATATCAACATGGTGACCAAGCTCAATGAGGTTTCATGAGAGTTCAAGATGCTGCTCTGTCTAATGTTCATTGATTTAAAGAAGCCTTTGATTCTATTGAGACTGAAGCAGTTATCGAAGCCCTCGCCAAACAGGGTGTTCAAACTCAGTACATCAGCATCCTCCATGAGCTGTATTACAGATTCACCACCAGTATCTCACCATTCTACAAGGCAGTGATTATCAAGGTAGAGAGAGGGGTTCGGCAGGGTAACATCATTTCACCGAAACTCTTCAGTGCCACCCTCAAGAATGTCATGCAGCAACTGGAATGGGAAGGAATGGGAGTGAGATAGACAATCAGCAATTACACCACCTCCACTTCACTGATAGCATTGTTCTAATAACACCAAACATTAGCCAAGCAGGATGAATGCTAGCCAACTTTGACCGTGAGTGTGGAAAGGTCAGACTACAGCTGAATCTCACAAAAACAATGTTCATGAGAAACGGACTAGTTTCCAACATTCCATTTGTTCTCAACAGAATGAACATCTCCAAATGCAGCAGATATGTGTACCTGGATCAAGTACTCAACATGAGACACAACCTGGCACCTGAGCTGCACAGAAGGAAGAGAGCAGCATGGAATGCTTACAAGAGCACTGAACAAATTGTTAAGAGGATGAAGAACCCCCGGTTCTGGGCACATTTTTCAACTCCACCATTCTTCCTGCACTAACATACACCTCAGAGACTTGGACCCTATGAAAACAGGATGAGAACATTATTTGGGTATCCCAAAGAGGAATCAAAAGAGCTATACTTGGAATATCATGTTTCACTAAAGTGAGAGAAGGAATCTGGAGTTCTAACCTCTGTCAGCAATCAAGAATCGGGGACGCTGTCTCATTTGCCAACGCATCAAATATCAGATGGGCCGGACACATAATGTGATTTAGAGATGACTGCTGAACTAGAGCTGTTACTGACTGGATTCCACGGGACGTCAAAAGAACGCCTGGCCGCCCACCTACGAGATGGTCAGTCTTCTTCGTCAAGACCCTGAGTGAATGGTTTGAGGCTCTTCGTGTTCCTGGAGTGAGCAGATGCTATTAGGCTACACTAGCATATGACAGGGATGAATGGAGACATTGGCGTTTGCTCTAGCGAATCGATGAGCAATGGGATGACAAGTGATACAAGTGATAAAATTCAATTTCATTCATCAAAATTGGATGGAAACTCATCCCAGTTTCTGAGATAGCCAATATTAGCATTTCTGAAATTTGTCCTGAGAATTAATTATCTTCTTTAACCCATCTGATATTCTAAAGGCAGGATAAGTGACATTATTCCACATGTTTAGCCAACAAGAACTTAAAACTTTCCAGTGCAATTTTCGGAGTTTTAAAAATAAATTTGTATACTAGCTGTGTGTTATAGGTTGTGAAAGTACCTTTAATATGCAAATGATGAAATTTAGCCTGTATCAAGAGACCCACATATTTAACATAATTATAAATGATTAATAGATTGCCAAAACTACCAATCAATCCCTAGCAAGTATTTTGAGGTCTCTGTTTGAGAATGTGCAAGCAATTTATATGTGGTTAACTTGAGGACCTCATTTTTGTTGACCATAGCTTCTTAGTTTCAGCGAGAAAAGCAAATTTTCTTATACTATTGATTTGAAAAGATTTGACTGGGTAACTCTATACAACAAGTTCAGTATCTGCGACTGAGAGAAATAGTTCAAACCTAAGAGCACAGGCCTACCAGTTGTGATGCTTGAGTGCAATCACCACATACCCAGTGGAATCACCAGGTGTAGCTCTGCTGACCTCTAAGCAATGCAGAGCTCACGTAACCCCTCTGGCCTCAGTTCTGAACCTTCAGGCCCTCGCCAAGATGTGTTACTGGAGGAGTGGCCCTGAGGCAAAGTCCTCAGTCTTTTGAAGATGGGTCTGCTCTATGTCCTTCTCTCACATGCAGGTAAATTTGCCTGAAATTTTTGCAAAGTAATTTCACAGTTTTAGATGTTAAGTGATATATTCTATTTCTAAATAGAACGCTTAGTTTTAGGAACTGAGTATCTTTATCTTTAATTACATAAAATCTCAGCAGTCTCGTGAGTGGTAATTTTGCAATTTTTTTCTTTCTCCTATCACTTGGAAGGTGCTGATTATTTTTAACACTTTGTATTTTGAGATTTTATATTTGAAGTTAGTGATTACTGAGCAGTATTTTGCACTACATAGCTTTGTTCTCAAACATTACTGAGGAATGGAGGGATATCTGAACTATATCACCCTGCCATATGCTACGCAGAGCACAAATGGCAGTTAAAATTAATAATATTGTTTTTAAGCTCCTTTTTACATGTCTGATGTATTCACTATAAATTTGAGATATAGTCTAATAAGCTGAAAAAATCTTGTTGTTTCCTTTTAATGTTTCCTTACCCCTTTCTTTGTCTTTTTTTTCCTTTTCTTTTCGGATAAGTTATTGACATTTCAGATATTAACTTTTTAAAACCTTAAGCACCCTTTTCTTTGCCTCAGAGAAACTTCACTGAATCTATTTCTTCTCTAGTTTTTCTCATTCAATCCAACTGTCTCTTAGCCCACAGCTATTTATTTCATGCTAGGTTCTCTATGTGGTGACTTATTTGAAAAGTTATTCAGAATTCAAGTGCATTTTATGGTATTATTGGACCAGTGTTTTGGCTAGGGGCTTCTGAGAGGTGGGTCCAGGTGGGGCACCTGCAGTTATCCACCAGCCAGGCCCAAACAGACTGAGGATTCATCTAAGGGCCTTAGAATGAGATGCTGCTTGGAACCTTCAGTGCAGGTTTACCCTGGACAGCCTGATGGCTCTGGGATCCTGCAGGGACACACCCAGGAGTGCTTGGGAAATTCCACGTGTGTATCCGGTGATGTTTGGGGATCATGTAGTGAGGAAATCATACTCCTGTCAAAGCATGACAGACATGCATCCTGACCTCTGTACTGTTTCACAATTTTGAACACTTCTTTATTAACTTCTCTGGTCACCTAATGCTAGTTAGAGAAGGAAGTTTTCTGTTATAAAACTATATTGGTTTTTTAAAATATCTCTTTATTCTCTTTCATTATTTGTATTTAGAAAAGCCATGGTATTTTCTGTATTGATTTTGTGACCTGCCCTTTAACTATACAAATCTATTGTTTCTAGGAGCTTTTTAAGTAGAGCCTTAGACAAACCATAATGCCTAAAAGAAGAGGGAGAGAGAAGAAGAGAATGAGAAAGAGAAAAAGAGAGAGAAAAGGAGAAAGAGAAAGAGAAAGAGAAAGAGAAAGAGAAAGAGAGAGAGAGAGAGAAGGAGAGGTAGTGAGAGAGATAAGTGTCTGCCATACGGGTAGGCAGGCTGGAGGAAAACTGGGGATATCTGTGATGGGAAACTAGAGATGAGATGGGTTTTGGAACACTGTATGACTGAATCCAATCATTAACAGGTTTATAGCTGTGTAACTCAAGGTGATTATATATATATATATGTATATATATATATGAAATATGGCCTACATGTATGGGGTTAGAGTAGTATAGACATAAATATAAATATAAATATAGTATTTCTATACTATATTTGTGCTGGAGCCATAGCACAGCAGTAGGGCATTCGCCTTTCACACAGCCAACCCGTGTTCAATTTCTCCGCCCCTCTTGGAGAGCCTGGCAAGCTACCAAGAGTATCATGACCGCACAGCAGAGCCTGGCAAGCTACCCGTGGCGTATTGGATATGCCAAAAACAGTAACAATAAGTCTCACAATGAGAGATGTTACTGGTGCTCGCTCAAACAAATCGATGAGCAACAGGATGATAGTCACAGTGATACTATACTTAAATAAGATATAAAATTTATATAAAGATATATTTATATGTAAGGCCATATAATACATGTATATATATACATATACACATAAACTCTCTCTTTCTATATATATATGTATATGGGGGGGGCTAAACTGAAAATACAGCAGGTAAGGCACTTGTCTTGCACATAGTCAACTCAGGTTTGATCCCTTGTACCACATATAAACCCCTGAGCCCTGCCAGGAATGATCCATGGACACTGAGCCAGAAGTAAGCCGTAAACAGCACTAGGTGAGGCTCAAAAATAAAACAAAATATATTGGTTACCAAATACATCAATTATCATACAGGTAAAACTCAAGTCTTTGTTTTTTTATGAAACTGAGAACTTATAGATGTAAAAACAGTCCAAAAAGAGTTTTGGGAACAAATAAACAAAAACCTCATGAAGAATTGCAACATGCAAGAAATGGAGAAAGAGAGACATTTTATAGAACCTTAAATATCTTTTAAGATGAGGTGAATATCTTCTGTATTGAGAGTGAGTATATGGTGACAAGTCATTTTTCATGGGGAAGAACAGCTACATTAGAGAGAATAAAAATAACTGAAAAAGAAAGAACTGCTAATGAATTTTTTTCTACTTCTTTGTTTACAAAACTGGTTGAAAATATATAAGGTAAATCTATCTCTGTTTTCCTTGAAAATTTTCATGAAAATATCCAGTAAATATAAAATCCAAAGAAGCAATTTTAGTGGATTTTTTTTCCCGAGTTTATTCCAGATTCTTTATTTAACAATTAAGGATGAAGACAGTATTCAAGGATCTAATTTGTATTCTCTTTATAGAATTTGATGTTGCGTATAAGTAGAAATTGATCAGAGACAGACTTTCTAAAATACTTCAGCATAGAATTATTAAATGCAGCTATCAACTGGAGTGGCAGCACAGTGGTAGGGCGTTTGCCTTGCACGTGGCTGACCCTGGTTTGATTCCTCCATTCCTCTCAGAGAGCCCAGCAATCTACCATGAGTATCCTCCCCGCACGGCAGAGCCTGGCAAGCTCCCCGTGGCATATTCAGTATGCCAAAAACAATAACAACAAGTCTCACAATGGAGACGTTACTGGTGCCCACTCGAGCAAATCGATAAACAACAGGATCACAGTGTTACAGCTATCAACTGAAAACCTGAAAATATCTTACCTGTGTGGCTTAATTCTTTATTAATTTTGCACACTTTTTAATTAATTAATTAATTAATTAATTATTTTTAATGTGAAAAACACTTTATTCCAATTTGCAATTAAAGGTGAAAGAAACCAAATACTATATATTGTTATAAAACTTAAGACTTTTTAAAATTAATTTTTTATTAGTGAATCACCATGAGTTACAGTTACAAACTTGTGAACTTTCATGTTTGCATTTTGTTTATATCCCTCCACCAGTGCCCAGTCCCCTCCACCAATGTTCCCAGTATTCCTCCCACACTCCCACCCCATCCTCCTCGCCCCACCCCACCTCTGTGGCAGGGCATTCCCCCTTGTTCTCTCTCTCGCCTTTTGGGTGTTGTGGTTTGCAACAGAGGCACTACGTGGCCATCGTGTTTGGTCTATATTCTATTTTCAGTGTACATCTCTCATCCTGTACAGGTCCTCAAACCATAATTTACCTGGTGTTCCCTTCTCTATGCGAGCTGCCCCTTCCTCCAGCATGTGTGGCCAGCTTCCAAGACTTGGAGCCAACCTCCTGGTACTTATCTCTACTATTATTGGGTATTAGTCTCCTATTCTGTTATTTAATTTTATATTCCACAGATGAGTGCAATCCTTCTATCTCTGTCTCTCTCTTTCTGACTCATTTCACTTAGCATGATACTTTCCATATTGATCCACTTATATGCAAATTTCATGAGTCCATTTTTTTTTTCTAACAGCAGCATAGTATTCCATTGTGCACACGTTTTTTAGAAAAAAAGATTAAAGGTCCAAAAAAAAAAGATTAAAGGTCATAAAATACTAACTGTGAAGCTATTTTATCTGAAGTTGTCTGCACTAGGAAATCAACATTTGAGAATTAACTGGAGGACATCCTGCAATTTTGAGGAGAAGCTTTGAAAGTTCTTTATTTGAAGAAATTCCTTTCTGGGATTGATTTTTCCTCCAGAAGTGTTGACGTTCACATTTTGTTATGATTATTTATATACAAATGGATTGTCTTAATATGTTTATCTCATCAGATGTTAGCTCTGCTCCCTCCTGTCTTTGCAAATATGCAGATTAGATAATCCAAATATGCTGTAACTGGAAAATTGGTGTTGATAGTGTGCTGTAGTCACAGCTGATTCTAAACTCAGCCTTATGCTATGATTCCATTTTTAAATATATGTAAACATAGGGAAAATATTAGTAAAGACAATAGGGTAGGATTTTAAATGTCATTCTCTAGTATTGATCCTTATAGATTTTATTTTGGGTATAGTTAATCTATTTGACAGAAGTCTTCTTACTTTTAAAAATATAGATTATTTTTATAGGTTTTAATTATTTAAAAGGCTTTGCCTTCACTAATTTCCATACTGCATATGCTAAATAAATTATATTCTCTTTCTTAGTTGATTCCAAGTTGTAGAAGAACAATGAGTCAATTTTACTCGCTCTTATTTCCACTCTATTAAATTACATTAAAGAAATTTTAGAACATTTAATCTGGAACTTGAATAGGTATATCCTAAAATTATTCTACATCTACAATAATCACTAAAAAGAAATATATAGTTCTACATATACCACGGTTTAAAAAAAAATCTACAAATTATATAATTTTAGAACCTACATCATTTCAGTGATTTAAAAGCATTTGTTCTTCCTTCTATGCAGAGTCTATGGCTTTAATTGTTTTTTAATTTTAGTTTATGTAGCATGGTTATAGCAGTTATGTTATATATATTTATAATTTTCATGGCTTTCACGTACAAAACTGCCGTCCCTTCACCATCACCAAAATACCGAAGGCCCTCCTGTTACTCGGACAGACTGGGGTCACGGGACAGGCTAGGGTGCCAGCCTCGGGAGTCCCCCTCAATCCGCCCATTGCGCACCGTGGCCAAGAGAGGAATAACCCTTTGAGGGAGAGTGTGTGCGCATTGGGAGCTGTAAGAAAAGACACGTGCTCTGGGAGCCGTGCAGAGAGAAGACTCTATTGCAAGCAAGGTTAGGTTTGTATCCCTCAAGACACAGAAAGTAACAAACCTTTCATGGGAAATGGGGAACAGACTTTTCGTGGGGGAATTAGGCACACGTTAGCTTTACAATGCTGTGGTTTGTCATTCCTTCTTGGTCCATGTTTGCTCAATTGTCCCCTGGTGCGGCGGAGGTGAGTGGATGCCAGGCTGGCTGCTAGAGGGGAGAAGGGAAGGGAGAGAAGGGGGCCTGGAAATCAAAAAGGGAAGCTACCTACCGCTGGACCCTGCCGCTCTAGCCTCAATACTAGTCGCTCCTCAGTTGTTCCTTGCAACGCCCCACACCCTCCAACCATTCTCCTTATGTAATTTCTAGCCTGCCCCTTACTTTTCCACTCACTGTTGGTTAGATCAGTTTTCAATCAAATGCCGAGTTTGTCCTTATTCAACATTGTTTATTTGCTCATATACAAAGATGAGTGAGGTCATCTTGTTCTTTGATCTTTGATTTATTTTATTTAATATTATGACCTCCAATTCTATTCAAATTGCAGAAAATTGTGATTTTATGTGTTCTTTTAGTTCCATAGTGTTCCATTGTGTACACATTGTGTACATATACACAGCTGCTTTTTCTATTTACTTATTGTTGGATATTTGGGTTGTTTCCTTATCCTGGTTAATGTACTTAGCTCTGCAATGAACAAAGATTTGTATGCATCTTTTT
This sequence comes from Sorex araneus, assembly GCF_027595985.1. Lineage (NCBI taxonomy): Eukaryota > Metazoa > Chordata > Mammalia > Eulipotyphla > Soricidae > Sorex > Sorex araneus. The sequence goes on from NC_073312.1 coordinate 43,638,228, forward strand.
AAATCAATTTGCAGGGGTTGGAGTGCTAGCACAGCAGGTAGTGCATTTGCCTTGCACATGGCAGACACAGGTTCGATTCCCAGCATCCCATATGGTCCCCCCGAGCACCGCCAGAGTAATTCCTGAGTGCATGAGCCAGGGGTAATCCCTGTGCATTGCCAGTGTGACCCAAAAAGAAAAACAAATCAAATTGCAAAATTCATTATTTAAGTATTTAATTCAGAGGGGCTTAGCATACTAACAAAGTTGTACAAACAATATAACTATCTAATTTCAGAATTTCTACCCAGAAATAATTAACTTACCCATCAACTTCTTTTGGATCTTAGTAACTACCAGTATATTTTTTCATTGGTTTATCTATTTATTCTGAAACTTATAAAAATACAGTGTTAGGAGATAATATAAGGGTTAATATGCTTGTTGCATGCAGCTGACACCTGTCTAATCCCTGATACTGCATATTAACTTCAGACTACCACAAAGGATAAATCTGAATACAGAGCAAGAAGTAACACCTTAGCAATGCTGGTGGTAGTCTAAAAACAAACACACAAAAAACAACAACAACAAAAATGAAAACAACCAGGTAAACAAAATCATACAAATGTGCTATTTTGAGTCTATATTCTCCTTTGACATGTTTTTAAGACTAAATAATATTTTATCCTATATCACTATTTTTTCACAGAAAAATATTTCTTTGTATGTTTATGCTGCATTTTGTTTATCCATTCATTGTATGCTGAGCATCCAACACTTGAAGTAACCTTCTGACTGCTGTAACTTGACTGTAATCTGACTAGTCAAATTAAACAAATTACTTTTTAATTATTATTCCCATTCCCAAAAACCTACAGAGGTAGTCTTATTCACAAACACCTTAGAAGTTATAATTGACTTGCTAAGAACAGTCAAAGTTCTGAAAAATTTTTACAAACTTTGAGTTTTTTATTGAAACTTTGAGATTTGTTTCTGCTTTTATGAAGAACATTTCTAGAGATTCTTAATTATTTTTCTGAAATCATTCATTTATGTTCTTAGAATGTGAGCTTCATTTCAGTTTTATTGTCGCTGAATCTATAGGGCCTGTGCATTTTCCACTGCTGTTTCCATTTCCCATACCTTTTTTCAAAAATTTATTTTTTAATTTAATTCTTTTAATTTTTATTTATTTATTTATTTATTAGTGGATCACCATGAGGTACAGTAACAGACTTACAAAGTTTTGTGCTTGTTTCAGTCATACAATGCTTGAGAACCCATCCCTCCACCAGTGCCCATTCTCCACTCCCAATAATCTCAGTATCCTTCCCATCCCCCCACCCCATCCCCAGCCCCACCTAACCTCTGTGGCAGGGCATTACCTTTTGTTCTCGCTCTCCTTTTGGGTGTTGTGGTTTGCAATAGAGGTATTGAGTGGCCATTGTGTTTGATCTATAGTCTACTTTCAGTGCTTTTCAGTAATTTCAGTGAATCTACTTTTATGGATTCTGGTCTGATGTTGAGGTCTTTAGTCAATTTTGATCTGACTTGTGTGTGGTGTTAGGTCAAGGTCTAAGCCCATTCTTTTGCATGTGGTTGTCCAGTTAGAAAGAATTAACATTCTGCCAGCACCATTTGTTAAAGAGGCTTTCTTTGCTCCACTTCACATTTCTTGCTCTCTTAACAAGATTAGATGCTCATACATTTTTGGGTTTGTGTGTAGGGATATTCTACCCTGTTCCATTGGTCTGTGGCTCTGCCTTTGTTCCAGTAACATGCTGTTTTAATTGTTACCACTTTGTAGCAGAGTTTGAGGTTGGGGAGGGTGATGCCTCCCATCATCTTTTTCCCAACAATTGCTTTAACTACTCGTGGGAGTTTGTAGTTCCATATGAATTTCAGGAGTGCTTGATCCATTTCTTTGAAGAATGTCATGGGTATCCTTATAGGAATCACATTGAATCTGTATAGTGCTTTGGGGAGTATTGCCATTTTGAGAATGTTAATTCTTTCTATACATGAGCAGGGGATATGTTTCCATTTCCTTGTGTACTCCTTTATTTCATGGAGTAGCATTTTGTAGTTTTCTTTGTCCTTTACCTCCTTAGTTCAGCTGATTCCGAGGTACTTGATTTTTCTCGGGCATGATTGTGAGTGGGATTGCTTTCTTCATGTCACTTTCCTCTGTCTTGTTATTTGCATACAGGAAGCCCATGGATTTTTGGGTATTGATTTTATAGCCTGCGACTTTACTGTACAAGT